>NC_090934.1:55355582-55994867 GCF_040938575.1 Ambystoma mexicanum | reverse complement strand
CTGCTAAAAGCAGTCCAGCACTTAGCAGCAAGTCTTATTACAGATGTGCAGAAATTTGAAAACAATCAGCCCCATCCTCTGCACTCCAAATTGGCTTCGACTCCAGGACAGGAAACTGTTCCAGACTGCATGTATCATCTACAAAACAGTTACGAGTAGCGCATCAGCGGATCTGGTGGCTAAGCGGCGCATGCTTGTTGCACAGCAAATCGACCAATCCGCTCGAATCACAACCCGTCCGCAGAGAGAGGACCAGCAAACAATCCTTCGGCTGCCAGCAGGGGTTGGCAATGTCCATTAAAATACAAAACGAGAGGCAAGTGCAGCACAATGAATGCTAGCCATGTTCCACCTACTCC
This sequence comes from Ambystoma mexicanum, assembly GCF_040938575.1. Lineage (NCBI taxonomy): Eukaryota > Metazoa > Chordata > Amphibia > Caudata > Ambystomatidae > Ambystoma > Ambystoma mexicanum. Next base: position 55,994,508 of record NC_090934.1, on the reverse strand, counting down.
CACTGGCTTCTTTAAAATAATGCTTAATGCCGCCATGGGCACTTCTGCCCTGTTGCGGAGGTCCGCAATCTGCTACGACCCCCATGACTCCCCTACATTTACTATGCTGGGTAGCTCCGATAGGAGGTGGAGTCATAAACATCTGGGGAGCCAGTGGTGGCCTTACTGTAAAGTTACCCAATATTTCCTATTTGCTTATTACATTCCCCCATAAATTACCCCTTCTTCTGCCTACACTTTATTGTGCATTTCCAGATATTTTAAGATAAAAAGGTTTTGCATTCTTTGATACTTGGAGAGCTCCTTGATCAGAGTTAATATTACACATGAGAAGTGCGACACATCAACTTCTAAACCATCAATCAGCCCCACACCTCTGGTGCACTAGAAGGGGTCCAAACAGATTGGAAACACAAGCAAATTATAAACCTCCTTGTCCAATTTTAGTAACATGGACAGAACAGCAGGCTTATTTCCCAAAGGTTGTGGATCATTGGTTAGTTGCAGCACAGCGAAAATACAATTGTTACCCAATGATAAAAGGCACTGTACAGTCAAGGATGTATAAACATATCTATTTTATTATTATCGCAACAGTACTAGCAGGGTCGAGTTGGCTTCGGGGCACTTTGCAGGCTTCAGTGGCAGAGTTCAAGACAGGGGTCAGCTGCAGGTATCAGGCAACAAGACCATTCGGTGCGCGAAGTTGGACGAACGGCTGCAGGCTGGCCTACATGGTGGGTTGGGGTCGGGAATCGTTGTCTCTGTGCTGTTCGTTGGGTCTGAAGCACTGGTCGAGATGTCTTTAAGCGACTGCGTCTTAGCAACGGTCAGCCTTGCAGTGGTTTGCAGCAGGAATGAACTCGAATGAGTCGAAAATGTCCTTTAAGACGGACGTCGGTAGATGCTTGTTGAGGCACTTCTCCCAGCTTTTTCAATGGGCTTATTTGAAAACTTGAGTCCAGCACTGCAAGGCGCTCTTATATCTCAAAACTCCATGTCAGAAATGTACCCCCTGAACAACCAAATAAAGCATGTTGGCTCTGATTAGCAATGTGGTGTGACCAGCCAGCGCGCAGTGTCACTCTACAGAGATGTGATATGGGTCCTGGATGCTGAGAACCAAGACGATTCAGGACTGGCAACATGAGCAGCACTTCACGCTGCCCATGGCAGATGGAGTTCCCTGGTGTCAAGTTGTGGCCTCATCAGCCCCAACCCAAAATCTTCTTGGGGTTATAGGTAATGCCAGCCAAGATGTTGAGGTTGAAACTGAAGGATAGTCTGTCAAGCTGGAGATGCAGCTCCTTGGAGCGAGTCATGTGCATGCCTTTGGTGAATGCCTGGCTATTGCAGAAATGTGGCGGGTGGCGTTTGGAGCGAGTCATGCGCATGCCTTTGGTGAATGGCCAGCTCTTGCAGCAATGTGGCGGGTGGTGTTTGCAGTGAGTTATGAGCATGCCTTTGGTGAATGCTCAGCTCTTGCAGAAATGTGGCGGTGGCACTTGCAGTGTGTCATGTACATGCCTTTGGTGAATGCCCAGCTCTTGCAGAAATGTGGAGGGTGGTGTTTGCAGTGCGTCATGAGCATGCCTTTGGTGAATGCTCAGCTCTTGCAGAAATGTGGCGGTGGCACTTGCAGTGTGTCATGTACATGCCTTTGGTGAATGCCCAGCTCTTGCAGAAATGTGGAGAGTGGTGTTTGCAGTGAGTCATGTGCATGCTTTAGGTAAATTCCCGGCTCTTGCAGAAATGTGGCGGTGGCACTTGCAGTGTGTCATGTGCATGCCTTTGGTGAATGCCCAGCTCTTGCAGAAATGTGGAGAGTGGTGTTTGCAGTGAGTCATGAGCATACCTTTGGGGAATGCCCGGCTCTTGCAGAAATGTGGAGGGTGGTGCTTGGAGCGAGTCATGTGCATGCCTTTGGTGAATGGCCGGCTCTTGCAGAAATGTGGAGGGTGGTGTTTGCAGTGAGTTATGAGCATGCCTTTGGTGAATGCTCAGCTCTTGCAGAAATGTGGCGGTGGCACTTGCAGTGTGTCATGTACATGCCTTTGGTGAATGCCCAGCTCTTGCAGAAATGTGGAGGGTGGTGTTTGCAGTGCGTCATGAGCATGCCTTTGGTGAATGCCCGGCTCGTGCAGAAATGTGGAGGGTGGTGTTTGCAGTGCGTCATGAGCATGCCTTTGGTGAATGCTCAGCTCTTGCAGAAATGTGGCGGTGGCACTTGCAGTGTGTCATGTGGTGAATGCCCAGCTCTTGCAGAAATGTGGAGAGTGGTGTTTGCAGTGAGTCATGAGCATACCTTTGGGGAATGCCCGGCTCGTGCAGAAATGTGGAGGGTGGTGTTTGCAGCGAGTCATGTGCATGCCTTGGTGAATGCCTGGCTTTTGCAGAAATGTGGAGGGTGGTGTTTGCAGCGAGTCATGTGCATGCCTTTGGTGAATGCCTGGCTTTTGCAGAAATGTGGAGGGTGGTGTTTGCAGCGAGTCATGTGCATGCCTTTGGTGAATGCTCGGCTCCTGCAGAAAACTGGCGGTTATGCTTGCAAAAATTGGAATGGTCAGTGGCCATACCTTCTACCCAAACGATTTAACAGATTGAGGGCCTCATTACACGGAATGCGGTAAACCATGGTGCTATTAGCACCATGGTTGCCGCCGGTACCCTACCGGTACCACCATGAGAAAAGGGGAATTACCACCCTATTCCAAGTTTGGCGGGCGGTAATTCCCCCTTTCTCCATGGCCCTTCCCATTCCCATTTTTGCCCCATAGAGCTCAATGGGAATGGGGAAGGGGCTAATTACGGTACCACAAATTGCGGTACCATAATTAGCACCAAGGTCCCTTTGCGGGTCCCAACTTTAACGGCTGGTCTACACCAGCCGTTAAGGTCGGGTCCCGCAAAGGGACCTCGTAGTAAGGCGTTAAGGGTTTACCGGTACCGGTGCCCTTACCGGTACCGGTAAACCCTTACCGCCTACCGTGTAATGAGGCCCTAAGACTTTGGCACAAGACAGGTGAGAAAATGTCTGCCACGGGCTCTAGACGCAACCAAAGTTCTGATTGGCAGATCTTGGAAGTAAAAGGGTGTTAAAGTTGAGGCAGGAAGAAGGGCCGGCATCACTGGAGGGAATCACATAGACTAAGTGACTGGATGGCAGCATGCAACCGGATCTGGAACTCAGTTTTGGCATTGTATGTAGAATAAGTATGGTAATGAGAAACCAGAAAAATGCCCCAACTACACATTCATGCAAATGCATGCACACACACACACACACACACACACACGCATGCGCACACATGCACCAGCACACACGCATGCGCACAAATGCACACACACTCTCGGTTATGTGCTGGGCTCTATCATTACATACATTTTGCACTTATATATGTTATGCCGTCCTAAATATCTCATCTGCTGTTTTGGGCATACAAGCCAGGTTGGGGGCCGGGGGAAGGCGGCGGTGGCCCTCCTAGTTTACAGTCTGAATGCGAGCCTGGTGTTAATAGCCCTCCTTGTGGTCCCACGTGCACCTCTACAGACAGCCTCACTTGCAGTTACCTAAGTCAGAGCTAATTTAATCACATGTCCTTTCAACATCTACAGAATGCGTTACGAAAAACAACAAAAATAAAAAAAACAAGAGTCTTCTAAGAGGTGACATCAAATTGAAAATTGCAAGAAAATGATAGGATCCCAGTGAACAAATATTAACCGGTTGACAGGTACACCCCACCCACCTCTTTGCCCAGGTGCTAATGATAATACCGTGTGCATTCTGGCAATATGCAGAGCAAGCATAGTGCTCACAGGTACTTTGGAGTGCAAAGCATGGTCGTTTGTAAGGGGGGCCGGCCACAGTTTCTTTCCAGGGAGTGTTGACTGGTCTCCATAGAAACACAGACCCCACCACAGGGCACGGCTTAGAAGTTTGAATGTCAAGTTAACAAATGACAATCTCAACAGGCAATGGAAAAATGTGCTTACCTGGTGGCCAGGGAGTCCAGGCGGGCCTGGGGGGCCAGGAGGGCCAGGAGGACCCTACAGATGAGAAACATGAGAACATTCATGAGCAAAAGGCTGTGGGAGGTCCAAGTGGTCCAGCTTCCAGGGCTCCTGCAAGGAGCTTGGAAGGCCAGAGAGCAGAGGGAATGTAAAGGAGGGGCGAACAAGAGGTCCAAAAGTGGAACTGCACCCCGAGGAGCTTGGAACCTGAACCTCTTGAGGTTTGACAGAAGGAGAGTGGAAGAGTTTAGAGTTGTTGATGGGGAAAGGTCGTGGGGGAGACGAGGAAACAACAGAGAGAGAAAGCAAAGTGGGAGACACTGGGGAAAGGAATATGGAGGCGAACAAAGGTAGAGAACAGGTAGGAGGGAGGGGGAATGGAAGTAGGAGTGAAGAGAGGGGGAAAGGCGGGAGAAAGTGACCAAAGAGGAAGGAAAGAAACAGATAGACACGTGGATACCATGAATTGCAAGAGAGGGGGGTAAATAGCAAGAAGCAGAAGGATGAACGATAGTGGAGTGGGAGGAGAGGCAGAAGAATGCATGTCAGTGGGACCCTGCTGACTCTGGGATCAGCCACATACATGCAATTAATATGGAGTTCTAGTGCCTCAGTTGTTTTATTCTACCTTTTAAAATGGAGGCGGCAGCTCGACCTTTCTGCAGCGCACAATGCCGCCATGTTGATAAAGGGCACTGGCACATTAACCTGCGATGCAAACCATTGCATTTAAACCTACTGTAATTATGGAACCTGCCTGTTATTGTAACATGTACATTTCCCATCTGTATTGTGTCCTGTAACATACCAGGTATGTAAGTAAAAGCGCCCAGATACCCTTGGGTTAGGTGTGCTATATAAGTAAATAAACTAAACTAAATAAACTAAACTAAACCTACGAGGTGATGGCAGGACAGTTTGGAGTCAATCCTTACCTCTGGCATTGCTCTGGGCAACCCTCCAGACCATCGTTCTTCAGACTGCCAAGCTTTACAGAAGGGGAATATGAAAATCAGGCTTAGTCCCACATCAAAAGGGTCAGTCCAGCCCGAACTGCTAGGTGATATCCATTCTGCACGAGACCACAAGCATCCCCAGACATGTTTTGGCCTTGTTGGGTGCCTAGAAACCCAAGCTATTCCTCACTGGTAACTTCAAAAGAGGCCGAAACATGTCTGGGGATGCTTGTGGTGTCCTGCAGAAGGGATGTGACCAAGCAGTTCAGGCTGGACTGCCCTCTAAAGGGTGGGACCAAGCCTGATTTGCATATGACCTTTCCCCTTCTCAAATGTCATTGCAGGCTGGAGAACCAAGGTTTGGAGGGTTCCACAGAGCAATGCCAGAGGTTAGGGTTAATTCCAAACCTTCCAGCCATCACCTCTTTTGTTTTGCATAGGTCACCCCAAGTGGGACGGGTATGCCCAGACATTGGTCCTCAGCCTGCTGGGCCTAGACAGCCAAGCTATTCCTCAGTGATGATGCCCAATGAGGCTGAAACATGTCTGGGGATGTGTGTGATTTGCATAGGGTTTTTCCCCCTTCTGTAATTCCTTGGCAGGCTGAAACTTGATGGCCTGGAGCGTTGCCCAGAGCTGAACCTGTGGTTATGATTTATTAAAAACCTTTCAGCCCTTAACTTCTGGTTTTACATTAACCTGCCATTTTGCCCCAAGCAAGGTGAAGGCTTCAACTGTGGAGTACATGCCATTGCTCATCGGTATAGCATGCCAGCTGGAGGCTTGAGAATGGCAATTTTTAAGGGAGGAAATGTGCCGTGGGGGGGAGGGAGGGAGCATGTGATCTGTATTCGTCCTCAAAGTAAAAAAGAATCTCAATTCAAGAGAGCCCCTCTTCAGTTTCCATGGTAGCAGGAAAATAAGGAGCCGGATCGGAGGAGCTGGTGATCAGATACCTTTTGGGGGAATTTTTAATAACTGGGGCCAAGGTTGCAGCGAGGGGTTGAGGGAAGAGGCAGGAAGGAAGCTGAGGGTGGACTGTTGCTAGGAGTCATCAATGTCCTTGGAACACAGGCTTATGTTTGTGAGTAAACAGTGCTTGCTTGCTCATGGCCTTCTAGGCGCTACTGGGTAAATATTCCTTTATTCACATCTGGCTGTCCATCTGTTCTGTCCCCATTATACGACCGATAGTGGAACACCCCATTACAGGACTTCATGAATGTAAGCACCTTTTCAATGGATTACTCCAATCTCTATATTGACCATGTTGTAAAGTGCTTCTGATCTAAACACCATCTGTCAACTAATGGTAAACTATAAGGGCACAAGGTGGTGACCACCACTGTATGCCAGCTCTGTGTAATCTAGAGATGCAATACTATAGTGTATCAGATAAAGGTACTCTGGAGAGGCATAAGGGTGCAGAGAAGGTAATATAGAGGGGCATAAGGGTGGTGACCACCACCGCATGCCAGATAAAGGTAATGTATTAGGGCATAAAGATGAGGACCACCACTGCATGCCAGATAAGGGTAATCTAGGGGAGCAAAAGGGGAATGGAGACCACTGTACATCCTACAAATATAATATTGAATACTATATCTGTGGGAGTGATAACTGTATGTCAGATACCAGTAATCTAGAGAAGAACAGCTGTGAAGCCCATCAATGCATGTCAAATGAAGGTCATCTAGAGATGCACAAGGGAGAGGACCATCAATGCATGTCAAATACAGGTAATCTAGAGATGCAGAAGGGAGAGAACCACCAATGCATGTCAAATACAGGTAATCTAGAGATGCACAAGGGAGAGGACCACCAATGCATGTCAAATTAAGGTAATCTAGAGATGCACAGGGGAGAGGACCACCAATGCATGTGAAATACAGGTAATCTAGACATTCACAAGGATGGGGACCACCAATGCATGTCAAATACAGGTCATCTAGAGATGCACAAGGGAGAGGACCACCAATGCATGTCAAATTAAGGTAATCTAGAGATGCACAAGGGAGAGGACCACCAATGCATGTGAAATACAGGTAATCTAGAGATGCACAGGGAAGAGGACCACCAATGCATGTCAAATAATGGTATCTAGAGCTACACAGGGGAGAGGACCACCAATGCATGTCGAATAAAGGTAATCTAGAGATGCAGAAGGGAGAGGACCACCAATGCATGTCAAATAAAGGTAATCTAGAGATGCACAAGGGAGAGGACCACCAATGCATGTCAAATTAAGGTAATCTAGAGATGCACAAGGGAGAGGACCACCAATGCATGTCAAATAAAGGTAATCTAGAGATGCACAAGGGAGAGGACCACCAATGCATGTCAAATACAGGTCATCTAGAGATGTCCAAGTGAGAGGACTGCCAATGCATGTGAAATACAGGTAATCAAGAAATTCACAAGGGTGAGGACCACCACTGCATGTCAAATAAAGGTAAGCTAGAGATGCAGAACGGTGAGAACCACCAATGCATGTCAAATAAAGGTAATATAGAGATGCACAAGGGAGAGGACCACCAATGCATGTCAAATACAGGTAATCTAGAGATGCCCAAGGGAGAGGACTGCCAATGCATGCGAAATACAGGTAATCTAGAAATGCACATGGGTGAGGACCACCAATGCATGTCAAATAAAGGTAATCTAGAGATGCAGAAGGGAGAGAACCACCAATGCATGTCAAATAAAGGTAATCTAGATATGCACAAGGGAGAGGACTACCAATGCATGTCAAATACAGGTAATCTAGAGATGCCCAAGGGAGAGGACTACCATTGCATGTGAAATACAGGTAATCTAGACATTCACAAGGATGGGGACCACCAATGCATGTCAAATACAGGTCATCTAGAGATGCACAAGGGAGAGGACCACCAATGCATGTCAAATTAAGGTAATCTAGAGATGCACAAGGGAGAGGACCACCAATGCATGTGAAATACAGGTAATCTAGAGATGCACAGGGGAGAGGACCACCAATGCATGTCAAATAAAGGTATCTAGAGCTACACAGGGGAGAGGACCACCAATGCATGTCGAATAAAGGTAATCTGGAAATTCACAAGAGAGAGGACCACCAATGCATGTTAAATACAGGTAATCTAGAGATGCACAGGGGAGAGGACTACCAATGCATGTGAAATACAGGTAATCTAGACATTCACAAGGATGGGGACCACCAATGCATGTCAAATACAGGTCATCTAGCGATGCACAAGGGAGAGGACCACCAATGCATGTCAAATTAAGGTAATCTAGAGATGCACAAGGGAGAGGACCACCAATGCATGTGAAATACAGGTAATCTAGAGATGCACAGGGGAGAGGACCACCAATGCATGTCAAATAAAGGTATCTAGAGCTACACAGGGGAGAGGTCCACCAATGCATGTCAAGTACAGGTAATCTAGAGATGCCCAAGGGAGAGGACTGCCAATGCATGTCAAATACAGGTAATCTAGACATTCACAAGGATGGGGACCACCAATGCATGTCAAATACAGGTCATCTAGAGATGCACAAGGGAGAGGACCACCAATGCATGTCAAAATAAGGTAATCTAGAGATGCGCAAGGGAGAGGACCGCCAATGCATGTGAAATACAGGTAATCTAGACATTCACAAGGATGGGGACCACCAATGCATGTCAAATACAGGTCATCTAGAGATGCACAAGGGAGAGGACCACCAATGCATGTCAAATTAAGTTAATCTAGAGATGCCCAAGGGCGAGGACTGCCAATGCATGTGAAATACAGGTAATCTAGACATTCACAAGGATGGGGACCACCAATGCATGTCAAATACAGGTCATCCAGAGATGCACAAGGGAGAGGACCACCAATGCATGTCAAATTAAGGTAATCTAGAGATGCCCGAGGGAGAGGACCGGCAATGCATGTGAAATACAGGTAATCTAGACATTCACAAGGATGGGGACCATCAATGCATGTCAAATAAGGTCATCTAGAGATGCACAAGGGAGAGGACCACCAATGCATGTCAAATTAAGGTAATCTAGAGATGCACAAGGGAGAGGACCACCAATGCATATGAAATACAGGTGATCTAGAGATGCACAGGGGAGAGGACCACCAAGGCATGTCAAATAAAGGTAATCTAGAGATGCACAAGGGAGAGGACCACCAATGCATATCAAATTAAGGTAATCTAGAGATGCACAAGGGAGAGGACCGGCAATGCATGTGAAATACAGGTAATCTAGACATTCACAAGGATGGGGACCATCAATGCATGTCAAATAAGGTCATCTAGAGATGCACAAGGGAGAGGACCACCAATGCATGTCAAATTAAGGTAATCTAGAGATGCACAAGGGAGAGGACCACCAATGCATATGAAATACAGGTGATCTAGAGATGCACAGGGGAGAGGACCACCAATGCATGTCAAATAAAGGTAATCTAGAGATGCACAAGGGAGAGGACCACCAATGCATATGAAATACAGGTATTCTAGAGATGCACAAGGGAGAGGAACCCAAATGCATGTCAAATACAGATAATCTAGAAATTCACAAGGGTGAAGTCAACTGACACATGTCAAAGCTAATCTATAAATGCGCATGGGTGAGGCCCACCAATGCATGTCAATAAAAGTAATCTAGAGATACACAAGGGTGAGGACTGCCAATGCATGACAAATACGGGTAATCTAGAGAGGCACAAGGGTGACGACCACCAACACATGTCAAAGAAACGTAATCAAGAGATGCATAAGGGAGAGGACCACCAACACATGTCAAAGAAACGTAATCAAGAGATGCATAAGGGAGAGGACCACCAATCCATATCAAATAAAGGTAATACAGAGATGTATGCATAAGGGTGAGGGCCATCAATTCATGTCAAAAAAGGTAATATAAAAATGCACAAGGGAGAAGTACACTAACACATGTCAAATACAGGTAATCTAGATATGCACAAGGAAGATGACCACCAATGCAATGCAGAGATATGCATATCAAATGAAGGTCATCTAAAGAGACACAAGGTTTAGGAACACCTACACATGTCAAATACAGGTGATCTAGAGATGCACAACAGTGAGAACCACCAATGCATCTCAAACAAAGGTAATCTAGAGATGAACAAGTGTGAGGACCAGCAATGCATGTCAAACAAAGGTAATCAGAGATTCACAAGGGTGAGGACCACCTATGTATCTCAAATAAAGGTAATCTAGAGATGAACAAGAGTGAGGACCAGCAATGCATGTCAAATAAACGTAATCAGAGATTCACAAGGGTGAGGACCACCAATGCATCTCAAATAAAGGTAATCTAGAGATTCACAAGGGTGAGGACCACCAGTGCATCTCAAATAAAGGTAATCAGAGATTCACAAGGGTGAGGACCACCAATGCATGTCAAATAAAGGTAATCTAGAGATGCATACCACTGAGGACTACCACTGTATCCCAGATAAAAGTTATTTAAACGAGATTTTGCAAATTGTCTTTGATTGTTGGGCGTCCGACCGCTGTATTCTATTACAGCAAGATTTATTGTGGAAGTTTTACCCCTTAAAAATAACTTTGCAAATGACGGTTGAAATTATAAAGAAGGGGGGCTTCTTAGTGCCCGACTGTCACTCAAGCTCCAGCCCTGCTCCCATATCTCCACTTAGCCACGCATGGCCAAAGCAGACCTATGTAGACATATGATGAGAAATATGTATAATGTGTGTAATCCGGTTTAGGCAATGCCTGTGTTCTCAGTAAGGCTGTGCCATATTAGAAGCCTGTGCTCTCAGTAAGGCTGTGCCCTATTGAATGCCTGTGTTCTCGGTAAGGCTGTGCCATATTAGAAGCCTGTGCTCTCAGTAAGGCTGTGCCCTATTGGATGCCTGTGCTCTAAGTAAGGCGGTGCCCTATTGGATGCCTGTGTTCTCAGTAAGGCTGCGCCCTATTGGATGCCTGTGCTCTAAGTAAGGCGGTGCCCTATTGGATGCCTGTGTTCTCAGTAAGGCTGCGCCCTATTGGATGCCTGTGCTCTAAGTAAGGCGGTGCCCTATTGGATGCCTGTGTTCTCAGTAAGGCTGCGCCCTATTGGATTGAAGGCAGTGGGAACCTCCCTAGACAGGCAGTGGGATCAGACCCCTAACATCAGTGAATAGTTTTTGGTGGGAGAATGTGAGGAGCAGAGAGGGGAAACCAGGCGAAGGGATGTTGGGGACTAAATAGGACTAGAGTGGGAGGCACTGTATGATCGAGGGAACGAGCGGATTGGGTGGAGAAGCGGAGGCCTGGAAGACGAGGGGAAGAGGAAAGGGACCTGGGTTCAACAAAGAGTGGAGGCTAATAACGTGAAGGGGTGAGAGAGAGAGAGTACAAAGAGAGAAGGCTGAACACTGGAGAATGCGATACACAACACTGGCAAGAAGATGAAAGCTGTAGTAGAATAGGAAAAGAGACAGGCGATGGAGACTAGAAAAAAAGAGAAAGGGGGAGAAAGAGTCACTGCTGAGAAAAATGGAAAGCGGGAGTGAAATTGAGGGGGAACAGAGGCAAAGACCCAGGAGGAGTAAAGCACGGAGGGCAGTGTAGCTGGGCAGGAGGAGCACCAACCTGCAGGCCCAGCTGCCATGAGCTTTCAGTCCCTCCTCCAGGCGCACCCTGCGAAGCCAAAAGAGGTAGCCACGGTTTAGTGATGAGACCAGCGCCCAGAGCACAGGGGACCCAAAGCACCCGGCCCAAGAGAAGGCTCTCTCAAGGGCCACACATCCTCAGCACACTAGCAAAGCAGAGGGTACCCAAGAGGGGAGCAGCTACTTACAGGCATTCCATTGAAGCTGGTGTCCACCCATGGGGGCTGCTGGCAGGAGCACTCCCCACGGTCCCCCTAGAAGAAACACAAGTGCATTAGTTCATCTGTGGCCATGAGGTTGCACTCATCCGAGGACCCTGCGTGTCTGTTATCACACAATGGAGCCGGTGCAGAGGAAGCACTTCAATGACGCACTCTTTGCTGCACGCGCTGGCGCTGCCCGGAACAGACTGTAAGAGCCACTCCCAGCTCCCCGGTTCCAGGGGGAACAGGAACACAGTAGCACTGCCGGTTACTGCACCTCATAGCCGCACAGAGGCCTCTGGCGCCCTTGGCAATGACTGTTGCCCATGCTGACATACGTGCTCTTCCTGACACTGCGTTTACATGCAGACATATTAGTTACCTTTGAGAGATGAGTATATCCAGGATACCATCTCTGCTGCACCTGTTAGGCCCACACACATATATGGTCAAAAGCAACTATTTAACCCCTGGAAGAAACCGAGGCCACCATCCGCACTCATGATATCCCTGGCAGACACCTCCTTCCACACACACGCGCACACACCTCCAAACGGTTTATAGTGATTAATTCGAATTAAATTATGCCGAAAGACATAATGTCGAAAAAAAAAGTAGAAAAAAAGAATTTCAAATGTCTTTTTTTGTTTTTTGTTCGAAATGGGGGACGAACCCCTCTATTTTTATTTTTTTTTATTTTTTGGTTTTACCCCTTTTTTTTACTTACAGAACCCCAAAAAAACATATAAAAAATAAAACATTCGAAAACAAAAATGTCGAAATTTTTTTCTCGACATTATGTGTTTCGACTTTTTAACTGCACACCCCTCCAAACCACTGGCAGAATCCTAGGCCACCACACACACCTTTAACATCCCTGGCAGAAACCACAATCCACACCCAAGTCTCTAACATCCCCGGCAGACACCACAGGCCGCACCCTAACCTCTAACATCCCTGGCATACACCTCAGGCCGCACCCTAACCTCTACATTCCCTGGCAGACATCTCAGTCCACGCCAATAAGTATAAAACCCCGGGCAGAAACCTAGGCCAACACCCACACTTCTAATACCCCTGGCAGACACCTCCGTCCACACACACACACGCGCACACACCTCTAAACCACTGGCAGAATCTTAGGCCCCCACACACTTCTAATATCCCTGGCAGAAACCACAATCCACACCCTCACCTCTAATATCGCTGGCAGACACATCAGCCAACACCGTCACCTCTAATGTCCCCGGCAGACACCTCAGCCCACACCCAAGCCTCTAATATCCCCGGCAGATGCCTCCGCCACACTCACGCATCAAATAACCTTGACAGACACCTCAGTCCACCTCAGTCCACACACGCACCTCTGAACCACTGGAAGAATCCTAGGCCACCACACACACCTCTAATATCCCTGGCTGATACCACAGTCCACACCCTCACCTCTAATATCCCTGGCAGACACCTCAGCCCACACCCTAACCTCTAATATCCCCGGCAGACACCTCAGCCCACATCCAAGCCTCTAATATCCCTGGCAGACACCTAAGCCCACACCCAAGCCTCTAATATCCCTGGCAGACACCTCAGCCCACACCCAAGTCTCTAATATCCCCGGCAGACACCTCAGCCCACACCCAAGCCTCTAATATCCCCGGCAGACACCTCAGCCCACACCCAAGCCTCTAATATCCCCGGCAGACACCTCAGCCCACACCCAAGCCTCTAATATCCCCGGCAGACACCTCAGCCCACATCCAAGCCTCTAATATCCCTGGCAGACACCTAAGCCCACACCCAAGCCTCTAATATCCCTGGCAGACACCTCAGCCCACACCCAAGTCTCTAATATCCCCGGCAGACACCTCAGCCCACACCCAAGCCTCTAATATCCCCGGCAGACACCTCAGCCCACACCCAAGCCTCTAATATCCCTGGCAGACACCTCAGTCCAGCCCATACCTCTGATACCCCGGGCAGAAACCACCAACCACTGGCACATCCTTTACACCCTTTTAGAAAGCCCAGAGCTGAGCACCACACCTGTAAATCTTGCCTGGGAGTGACTTTCAGGGAAGATTATGGTGAACCTGCTTCTCACACACGCTAGGCCATTCCAACATTCATCATAGAAGAAATAAACAGAAACTCACTTTGTCTCCTCGCGCTCCCTTTTCACCCTGTTTTAAACAAAAGCATAATTTCAATATTCAAAGAAAGAAAAGGATAAAGATACGAAGTCAAAAAAAGAAAGGACATTGGAGACACATCGGAAAGGAAGGAACAGGATGGCAAAAGGAAAGCCTCCAAAAGCAGGAAGAATGTGAGAAAGGAAGAATAAAGAAAGAAAAGATAAAGAAATACAAAAGAAAAACAATGGAAGTAAGAAAGAAACAGGAAAAAAGAAGCAGATGAAAGAAAGAAATGAAGAAAGTAGAACAGGAAGGAAGAGAGAAGAAAAATAAAAAAAAACAGGAATGAAGAAGGAGAGAGGATAAAGATAGGAAGTAATCAAGATAGGAAGAAGGAAGAAGTGGAGGAAGAAAGGACAAGGAAATAAAGACAGTAAGATCAGAAGGAACAGGAAATAAAGAAAGAGAAAGAGAGAAAGAAAGAAGAAAAAATGAAAGAAAGAAAGAATGAAAGAAAGAAAGAAAGAAAGAAAGAAAGAAAGAAAGAAAGAAAGAAAGAAAGAAAGAAAGAAAGAAAGAAAGAAAGAAAGGAAGGAAGGAAGGAAGGAAGGAAGGAAGGGATGGAAGAAGGGGTCTGGAAATGGCAGAAGAATGAAGAAAGAAGAGAAAGAAGAAAGGTGGCAGATAGAAGGGGAGAGCATACGAGCATGGGAAGCGCTTTGATGAATGAGCAGGAGACAGACTAGGTGTGTGAGAAGGAGTGGAACACATGCTAAAGAGACAGACTTCAGTGAAGCGACTCATGCCCACATTGGGCCATAGGCAGGCCCCTGATGTACTTACTGTTTCTCCGTTCAGTCCAGGAATGCCAGGGTGTCCTTGCTGCCCATCACGACCCTGAAGGGGGAGAGTGCAGTAGAAGAGATGTCACTGTGAATGATTAGCAGTCGAGAAGTCTAGCACTCTCACCCCGGCCACCCTGCAGTGTCTGCAAAGTGCCCCATGGGTGTATCTTACCACCTTACCTAGGTGGCAGTGCCAGCCACTGAGAGATCAACACAAGACTTGAAACGAGTGGGCGGTTTACACTCCAGGATTATTAAGCATGCCACCGGCTCTCCAATGAGCAGAGCAGAAGGTCCAGGGGAAACCTAAGCCAGAGATGTAAGGGAGGGTGAAGGGGAGAAAAGGACTGTGCTCCTAACTCCATGTGCCCTAGTGCCCAACAGGCTGTAGCCAGGCGTGGCCATCCCGAGGGGCCACCCACAAAGTCACTCGCAGTTCTCTTGGAACCCCCCAGGACACTTCTGTGCATGTTAGCCCTCTTGGCCTTAAGTCACCTGGCGTCATGATGGCCGTTGACATCTTTCCTGTCTGTCCCTGATTTTTGGGCAGTGGTTATTAGTTCTCGCCCCCGCCCCCAGCCAAAGGTAGTTCACAGGTTCCAGGATTCAGTGAGCCATCCTGGTCTGCATCCTCAGAGAGCCACCTGGCTCGGGATCTCAATGAGCGGGGATTCTTTAGCCGTGGTGAGCCAATGGATTGCGTCTCTCAGCTGGCCTATGCATTTCTCTTCTCGTTCTTTCTCTCGGGTTCTTTACGCTTTTGACCCCACCATCCTCTGGGCTCATGTCAAAACCCCAGGACAGCACTCACTTGTTTCACCATTTGCCTTTCAGCATCGCTTCCAGCACGTGGCACTCTTGGCTTGTGCAATGCTAGTTTTCTCTTCTGGACCCTGTCTCCACCCTCTCCCTAGATCTGATGACACCTTCAGGATATGGCTCTCCTCCAATCTCCTCGGATTTCCCCTCTCCTTCGTCCTTCACTATCCCTCTTCCAACACATCCTCACCCTCGTATTCACCCACTCCTCCTCTCCTCTGCTCTTGCCCTCTTCTGCTTCCCTCTCCCTGATGCTTCCTTCTCTCCTAGGTTCTCTCCTAGGTTTCTGCGCACATGTCCTCATGACCAACTTTTCACTAAGCTCCCTTAATGTTGGACTCCTACTGCCCTCTTTTATACGTGTGCTCATTTTGGGATATGAAAAATGGGGCGTGGCCTGGGGTCACTTGCGTCCTACTGGCAGGGGGAACATGTGCCTTGGTGGTAGCCAATGGGCCCTCCTCTGGCCTTGCTGTATTGGATAATGTTTGCCTGGATTGGTGCTGCCTCATGGCTCCACGTGTCAAGGCTTTAGATAGGGGACCCACCATCTTGGGGTCAGGCAGCTGTCATGTCAGCCGCCTGATCCCAACATGGCTCCCTCATGTCTAAGTGTGACTCCGGCCAGAACGAGAGTTCAGTGGGTTGAGCACTCATTGCAGGGATCTGTGTATGAATTACAGGCCTCTGGTGAACATCTTGGCAAGGTTGGGTCAATCTTTCATGGCTGATAAATATGCATCAGCGATTTTGGGAATAGAAAGCCTTGTTATTGAAGATCAGATCACAGTATTCTGTGGATTTTATAAATGGTGGACTACAAGACCTATCTGGCCAGCTTTATCAATGAACATTTGTATATGGTAAGCATGCTCGTTAGCTCCAATACTATCGGATGATAGACCTGAAATGCTGTGAGATAAAGTTACTTGCTCACAATCATCCAAGTGGGTGTCGTGGGATTCTGTGACCAGAATTAAGCTCTCTTAAGTCGATTAAGGGACACTAAGCCACACGACTCGACCCCCCCGGGAAAGGGACTGCTTGCTCCTCTTTGCCAACCTACCAAATGCGTGCCTGTCGGGGCGGGTGTTTTGCTGGACAGCCAAGGCTTAGGCTAACGCCAGAGACCCGTTTTAGAAGCAGGTGTGGGCCTGCAGATCGATGGCACTGCCACCGTGCCCGTCTTTGCAGTTGGCAGAGTAAGCAGCATGGTGAGTTTATTCCCCTCTCCATTTCCCAGCTCCAAGAAGAAAAGCGCCTCGTGAACCAGTAATGGCAGGACATCCTTTAGGTGCTGTTTCCTGTCCACTGTGGACAAATGAGCCGCTGTTCACTCTTTATCACGATACGATATTGCAAATCATTGACATTATCAATCAGTCACAGGTGTGACCTTCCAAACCCCTAGAGAAAAAAAAAACAGTTGACTTACTGGAGTACCGCTGATGCTCGGGCCCCGGGGACCAGGGGGCCCGGGAGGTCCAAGTGCACCTCTTTGCCCAGCGGAGCCCTAAGAACAGAGAGAGATCGTCGGTAAGACAGCAAAGAGCAGACACTCGAAAAGCACAGACTGTCCTGCTTCCACAATCCCCACCTGTACAGTAGCAAGGTACATAGGTAAGACAGCAAAGAGCAGGCACTCGAAAAGCACAGACTGTCCTGCTTCCACAACCCCCACCTGTACAGTAGCAAGGTACATAGGTAAGACAGCAAAGAGCAGGCACTCGAAAAGCACAGACTGTCCTGCTTCCACAATCCCCACCTGTACAGTAGCAAGGTACATAGGTAAGACAGCAAAGAGCAGGCACTCGAAAAGCACAACTGTCCTGCTTCCACAACCCCCACCTGTACAGTAGCAAGGTACATAGGTAAGACAGCAAAGAGCAGGCACTCGAAAAGCACAGACTGTCCTGCTTCCACAACCCCCACCTGTACAGTAGCAAGGTACATAGGTAAGACAGCAAAGAGCAGGCACTCGAAAAGCACAGACCGTCCTGCTTCCACAATCCCCACCTGTACAGTAGCAAGGTACATCGGTAAGACAGCAAAGAGCAGACACTCGAAAAGCACAGACTGTCCTGCTTCCACAATCCCCACCTGTACAGTAGCAACGTACATAGGTAAGACAGCAAAGAGCAGACAATAGAAAAGCACAAACTGTCCTGCTTCCACAATCCCCACCTGTACAGTAGCAAGGTACATAGGTAAGACAGCAAAGAGCAGGTACTCGAAAAGCACAGACTGTCCTGCTTCCACAATCCCCACCTGTACAGTAGCAAGGTACATAGGTAAGACAGCAAAGAGCAGGCACTCGAAAAGCACAGACTGTCCTGCTTCCACAATCCCCACCTGTACAGTAGCAAGCTACATAGGTAAGACAGCAAAGAGCAGGCACTCGAAAAGCACAGACCGTCCTGCTTCCACAATCCCCACCTGTACAGTAGCAAGGTACATAGGTAAGACAGCAAAGAGCAGACACTCGAAAAGCACAGACTGTCCTGCTTCCACAATCCCCACCTGTACAGTAGCAAGGTACATAGGTAAGACAGCAAAGAGCAGGCACTCGAAAAGCACAGACTGTCCTGCTTCCACCCCAGTAGCAACGTACACAGGCGCCACGTAACCTGCACAAGCCACGCCTGGAGGCCCAGAAACTTAACATAACTTCACATCAGTCATATCGCCCCCTGTGGTTCTGGGGGAAGGGTGTGTACAGTGCATGGTGTTTAACTTAGGCTCGGATCTCTCTCTGAGAAGGGCTCATATCAGGGGCACAGGACTTTGTTGGCATTGCCCCATTACCCTCGAGACAGTCCCAATCTGTCCTGAAAGCAGGCATTCAGTCAATGCCCAACATGCAAGGCTATATGACTAGCTCTTTGAAGTCTCTGCAGGCACAGCCCCCCAAACCCCTGTGTTCAATATTGCTACACACCTCTCCTGACACGCCTTTACTCTTCCCCCCAGGCACACTGCGACACTTCCCCTGTGCTCACTATGAGAGCAGAAGTCTCTCCAGGCACACCTGTACACTGCCCCCTCTCCTCAGTACAGTGGCGGAAGTCTCTCCATGCACACTTCTACACTTCCCCCATGCTCACTACAAGAGCAGGTCTCTCCATGCACACCTCTACACTTCCCCATGCTCACTACAGTGGTGAAAGTCTCTCCATGGACACCTTTACACTTCCCCCGTGCTCACTACAACAGCAGAAGTCTCTCCATGCACACCTCGACACTTCCCCCATGCTCACTACAGTGGCGGAAGTCTCTCCATGCAAACCTCTACACTTCCCCTGTGCTCACTATGAGAGCAGAAGTCTCTCCAGACACATATGTACACTTCCCCGTGCTCACTACAGTGGTGAAAATCTCTCCATGCACATCTCTACACTTCCCCCGTGCTCACTACAACAGCAGAAGTCTCTCCATGCACACCTCGACACTTCCCCCATGCTCACTACAGTGGTGGAAGTCTCTCCATGCACACCTCTACACTTCCCCCATGCTCACTACAACAGCAGAAGTCTCTCCATGCACACCTCTAAACTTCCCCCATGCTCACTACAGTGGCGGAAGTCTCTCCATGCTCACCTCTACACTTCCCCCGTGCTCACTACAGTGGCGGAAGTCTCTCCATGCACACCTCTACACTTCCCCCGTGCCCACCACAGTGGCGGAAGTCTCTCCATGCACACCTCTACACTTCCCCCATGCCCACCACAGTGGCGGAAGTCTCTCCATGCACACCTCTACACTTCCCCCATGCTCACCACAGTGGCGGAAGTCTCTCCATGCACACTGCTACACTTCCCCCGTGCTCACTACAGTGGCGGAAGTCTCTCCATGCACACCTCTACACTTCCACAGTGCCCACCACAGTGGTGGAAGTCTCTCCATGCACACCTCGACACTTCCCCCATGCTCACTACAGTGGTGGAAGTCTCTCCATGCACACCTCTACACTTCCCCCATGCTCACTACAACAGCAGAAGTCTCTCCATGCACACCTCTAAACTTCCCCATGCTCACTACAGTGGCGGAAGTCTCTCCATGCACACCTCTACACTTCCCCCATGCTCACTACAGTGGCAGAAGTCTCTCCAGGCACACCTGTACACTGCTCCCTCTGCTCACTACAGTGGCGGAAGTCTCTCCATGCACACTTCTACACTTCCCCGTGCTCACTACAGTGGCAGAAGCCCCACCCCAGGCACACTGCTACACTTCCCCTGTGCTCACTATAAGAGCAGAAGTCTCTCCAGGCACACCTTTACACTGCCCTCGTGCTCACTACAAGAGCAGGTCTCTCCATGCACACCTCTACACTTCCACAGTGCCCACCACAGTGGTGGAAGTCTCTCCATGCACACCTCGACACTTCCCCCATGCTCACTACAGTGGTGGAAGTCTCTCCATGCACACCTCTACACTTCCCCCATGCTCACTACAACAGCAGAAGTCTCTCCATGCACACCTCTAAACTTCCCCATGCTCACTACAGTGGCGGAAGTCTCTCCATGCACACCTCTACACTTCCCCCATGCTCACTACAGTGGCAGAAGTCTCTCCAGGCACACCTGTACACTGCTCCCTCTGCTCACTACAGTGGCGGAAGTCTCTCCATGCACACTTCTACACTTCCCCGTGCTCACTACAGTGGCAGAAGCCCCACCCCAGGCACACTGCTACACTTCCCCTGTGCTCACTATAAGAGCAGAAGTCTCTCCAGGCACACCTTTACACTGCCCTCGTGCTCACTACAAGAGCAGGTCTCTCCATGCACACCTCTACACTTCCCCATGCTCACTACAGTGGTGAAAGTCTCTCCATGCACACCTGTACACTTCCCCCGTGCTCACTACAACAGCAGAAGTCTCTCCATGCACACCTCGACACTTCCCCCATGCTCACTACAGTGGGGGAAGTCTCTCCATGCACACCTCTACACTTCCCCCATGCTCATTACAACAGCAGAAGTCTCTCCATGCACACCTCTACACTTCCCCCGTGCCCACTACAGTGGCGGAAGTCTCTCCATGCACACCTCTACACTTTCCCCGTGCCCACCACAGTGGTGGAAGTCTCTCCATGCACACCTCTACACTTCCCCCGTGCCCACTACAGTGGCGGAAGTCTCTCCATGCACACCTCTACACTTCCCCCGTGCTCACTACAGTGGCGGAAGTCTCTCCATGCACACCTCTACACTTTCCCCGTGCTCACCACAGTGGCGGAAGTCTCTCCATGCACACCTCTACACTTCCCCCGTGCCCACCACAGTGGCGGATGTCTCTCCATGCACACCTCTACACTTCCACCGTGCCCACCACAGTGGTGGAAGTCTCTCCATGCACACCTCTACACTTCCCCCGTGCCCACCACAGTGGCGGAAGTCTCTCCATGCACACCTCTACACTTCCCCCGTGCCCACCACAGTGGCGGAAGTCTCTCCATGCACACCTCTACACTTCCCCCGTGCCCACCACAGTGGCGGATGTCTCTCCATGCACACCTCTACACTTCCACCGTGCCCACCACAGTGGCGGAAGTCTCTCCATGCACACCTCTACACTTCCCCCGTGCCCACCACAGTGGCAGAAGTCTCTCCATGCACACCTCTACACTTCCCCCGTGCCCACCACAGTGGCGGAAGTCTCTCCATGCACACCTCTACACTTCCCCCGTGCCCACCACAGTGGCGGAAGACTCTCCATGCACACCTCTACACTTCCCCCGTGCTCACTACAGTGGCGGAAGTCTCTCCATGCACACCTCTACACTTCCCCCGTGCCCACCACAGTGGCGGAAGTCTCTCCATGCACACCTCTACACTTCCCCCGTGCTCACCACAGTGGCGGAAGTCTCTCCATGCACACCTCTACACTTCCCCCATGCTCACCACAGTGGCGGAAGTCTCTCCATGCACACCTCTACACTTCCCCTGTGCTCACTACAGTGGCGGAAGTCTCTCCATGCACACCTGTACACTTCCCCCGTGCCCACCACAGTGGTGGAAGTCTTTCCATGCACACCTCTACACTTCCCCCATGCTCACTACAGTGGCGGAAGTCTCTCCATGCACACCTCTACACTTCCCCCGTGCCCACCACAGTAGTGGAAGTCTCTCCATGCACACCTCTACACTTCCCCCGTGCTCACTAAAGTGGCGGAAGTCTCTCCATGCACACCTCTACACTTCCCCCGTGCTCACTACAGTGGCGGAAGTCTCTCCATGCACACCTCTACACTTCCACCGTGCCCACCACAGTGGCGGAAGTCTCTCCATGCACACCTCTACACTTCCCCCATGCTCACCACAGTGGCGGAAGTCTCTCCATGCACACCTCGACACTTCACCCATGCTCACTACAGTGGTGGAAGTCTCTCAATGCAGACCTCTACACTTCCCCCCATGCTCACTACAACAGCAGAAGTCTCTCCATGCACACCTCTACACTTCCCCCGTGCCCACCACAGTAGTGGAAGTCTCTCCATGCACACCTCTACACTTCCCCCGTGCTCACTAAAGTGGCGGAAGTCTCTCCATGCACACCTCTACACTTCCCCCGTGCTCACTACAGTGGCGGAAGTCTGTCCATGCACACCTCTACACTTCCACCGTGCCCACCACAGTGGCGGAAGTCTCTCCATGCACACCTCTACACTTCCCCCATGCTCACCACAGTGGCGGAAGTCTCTCCATGCACACCTCGACACTTCCCCCGTGCTCACTACAGTGGCGGAAGTCTCTCCATGCACACCTCTACACTTCCCCCGTGCCCACCACAGTAGTGGAAGTCTCTCCATGCACACCTCTACACTTCCCCCGTGCTCACTAAAGTGGCGGAAGTCTCTCCATGCACACCTCTACACTTCCCCCGTGCTCACTACAGTGGCGGAAGTCTCTCCATGCACACCTCTACACTTCCACCGTGCCCACCACAGTGGCGGAAGTCTCTCCATGCACACCTCTACACTTCCCCCATGCTCACCACAGTGGCGGAAGTCTCTCCATGCACACCTCGACACTTCACCCATGCTCACTACAGTGGTGGAAGTCTCTCAATGCAGACCTCTACACTTCCCCCCATGCTCACTACAACAGCAGAAGTCTCTCCATGCACACCTCTACACTTCCCCCGTGCCCACCACAGTAGTGGAAGTCTCTCCATGCACACCTCTACACTTCCCCCGTGCTCACTAAAGTGGCGGAAGTCTCTCCATGCACACC
This sequence comes from Ambystoma mexicanum, assembly GCF_040938575.1. Taxonomy (NCBI): domain Eukaryota; kingdom Metazoa; phylum Chordata; class Amphibia; order Caudata; family Ambystomatidae; genus Ambystoma; species Ambystoma mexicanum. The sequence continues at coordinate 55,971,676 of NC_090934.1, read as the reverse complement.
TCTACACTTCCCCCGTGCTCACTACAGTGGCGGAAGTCTGTCCATGCACACCTCTACACTTCCACCGTGCCCACCACAGTGGCGGAAGTCTCTCCATGCACACCTCTACACTTCCCCCATGCTCACCACAGTGGCGGAAGTCTCTCCATGCACACCTCGACACTTCCCCCGTGCTCACTACAGTGGTGGAAGTCTCTCCATGCACACCTCTACACTTCCCCCGTGCCCACCACAGTGGCGGAAGTCTCTCCATGCACACCTCTACACTTCCCCCGTGCCCACCACAGTGGCGGAAGTCTCTCCATGCACACCTCTACACTTCCCCCGTGCCCACCACAGTGGCGGAAGTCTCTCCATGCACACCTCTACACATCCCCCGTGCCCACCACAGTGGCGGAAGTCTCTCCATGCACACCTCTACACTTCCCCCGTGCCCACCACAGTGGCGGAAGTCTCTCCATGCACACCTCTACACTTCCCCCGTGCCCACCACAGTGGCGGAAGACTCTCCATGCACACCTCTACACTTCCCCCGTGCTCACTACAGTGGCGGAAGTCTCTCCATGCACACCTCTACACTTCCCCCGTGCCCACCACAGTGGCGGAAGTCTCTCCATGCACACCTCTACACTTCCCCCGTGCTCACCACAGTGGCGGAAGTCTCTCCATGCACACCTCTACACTTCCCCCGTGCTCACCACAGTGGCAGAGGTCTCTCCATGCACACCTCTACACTTCCCCCGTGCTCACCACAGTGGCGGAAGTCTCTCCATGCACACCTCTACACTTCCCCCGTGCTCACTACAGTGGCGGAAGTCTCTCCATGCACACCTCTACACTTCCCCCGTGCTCACTACAGTGGCGGAAGTCTCTCCATGCACACCTCTACACTTCCCCCGTGCCCACCACAGTGGCGGAAGTCTCTCCATGCACACCTCTACACTTCCACCGTGCCCACCACAGTGGTGGAAGTCTCTCCATGCACACCTCTACACTTACCCCGTGCCCACCACAGTGGCGGAAGTCTCTCCATGCACACCTCTACACTTCCACCGTGCCCACCACAGTAGTGGAAGTCTCTCCATGCACACCTCTACACTTCCACCGTGCCCACCACAGTTGTGGAAGTCTCTCCATGCACACATCTACACTTCCAACGTGCCCACCACAGTGGTGGAAGTCTCTCCATGCACACCTGTACACTGCCCCCCTCTGCTCAATTTATTATGTTTTATTAGTATGTTTAATAAAAATCCACGGCCTATTGGTTGCCAACACAAAACAAGTTTCTGCATATTGTTTATGTATACATATTTGTTTGGGTGGAATGACCCATAGGGCTTGCGTTTCCACAGCTTAAAATGGCTTGTGCTTCCAGTCAGTTCCCATCAGGCCCCTTTGCAAGCATTTCCAGATTCCTGCCCTCACCCGCTGCGCTTGTGGGGATCACACGCTCATTGGGGCCAGTATTTCCAGTTTGGGGACAGTACACGGCCGTCCACCCTTCCTTCCATGCCCCCTTCATTCAAATGCACTCTTGCATCGCAACATGTCCTAAATGTCCCCATGTTGGTCGAGGCAGTCTGTATTTTGGTAACCATTGAATGCCGTTGCTCGTCTTCATCCAGCCCAGTTCGGTTTCTATGAGAAAAAGTGGGTTGTGGCCTGCCCCACTGAGCCACTGGGTCTTCCTTGAAAACAGATAGTCCAATTCCACAAAGCTCTCAAAATGTGGCTTGTTCCACAATAACTGACCATGGACTAATTCTGATGGATGCACAGACCGACACACAAACCGCAAATCAGACAGAGGACTGCAACCAAAATATTGGCTACCCACACCCTGTAAACTAGAAAGAAACCCTATTTTCTAAAAGCTCTCTGGTGTGTTGTAGATTCAATGCCCATTTGTTTTCTCTGCATCTTTGCAAAGTTTCACCTGTGGCCTTTTCACACAACTCTAGGTATGTCTTCACCTTCATGTATGTTCTTATTTGCACACCAACCTTTTCACAAGGCACTCCAGGGCTGGAAATGGGACAAATGTACTGGGGGAACCCTCTCCTCCTGGGCGGGGCTGTGGAAATGAGGGGGTCGGGTCAAGGAGCGTCATCCCAGGCCAGGTCACACAGTATAGTATCTCTTCCTAGAAACCAATCCTGGTGATTTCCATAAAAGCAAACAGCATTATCGGAACATAAGTATATTATGTTATGTCTAGAAGTTTACATTTTAAACATCTTATTGTGATTAGTAATAAACCCTTTTGAGTGAATACTGGAAGTTGGACTCTGCAGTTTAAATTGGTAACACTAGTTTAGTTTAGTTTCTTTATTTATACTGTGAGCTGAACCCTGAGGTAACTGGGCGCCAGAGACTTAAAGCAAGTTCAACAGGTTACAAGCATTTTCATAGAAAACAGGGACAATGGCAAGAGAACAAAAAAAAACTATTAGTGTGGAGGACCAGGGTTACAATATGGTCGCAAGGTTGATACATAATGAGGTATAGTACAACGTGGGATACAGTAGAGATGTATTAAACAGACGTTAAACAGTTCTTATTGGCGAGCCAAGTCTTGGTATTGGCTCTGAAGGTCCAGAACTATGATTCTGTTCTGAGGTTGAGGGGTAAAGCGTTCCATTGTTTGGCCACTAGGACCGGGAAGCTAGAGCCACCTGCTTTTTTAATTTGGAAATGGAGAGGCAATGCGAGTACAAGGTTCAGGTTGGTCTGGCAGAATGGTGTTTGTTAAATTTAAAAGACCCTTATGGATGATGATAAGAGATCTGAGGGTTATTCTGTCTTGTACCGGGAGCCACAGGAAAACATGTCTCTACATTACAGGACATATATACCAGTCTGGACAGCTGCAGCATGTATGTGAGGTTTCGGCTGTTTCTGTATTCAGTTGCCCATGCCGAGTCTACTGAAAGTGTCTGTTTGTTGAAAAGTTCCTTCTAGCATGTGAGAAGACGGCTTCAAGACAAATCAGAGTAGTAACGTGCACAAGCAACCTGCGCGTTATCGAGCAGACTGCTTGCAGAAGACTTGGCAGTGCTGCAGGGTCTTCTGAAAGCTGCCTGCTCGTCGGCCCATTTCCTGCGCTGACCAGCCTAATCATGAGGTCCTAGCTTCTTGGTCAACCCTTCTAATATATATGTCCACCTCCGAGCTGAATGGTGTAAGTTATGGGTGAATGGTTTGGTCGGGTAGTTGGAGCGTTCTGGCGCTATAGTCTCAGCCAGGTCTTAGTGTTATAATTATCCTGGCTCTTCCATTGCCAGATCAAATCACCCTTCTCTGATATTCTTGATAAACACTTGTTACCTAACCACTCACAGTTTTCACCCAAAATAGCTGTTTAATTCTGCTGGGCGGTCATACAGAATGGGTGATTTCCCTTCTCTGTAGAGTACAAATATATGTTTTGCTTTCCCTGGCCCAGTATCTCGGCCTTTACGGTTTGTTTCCTCTGTTCTCAACTATGTAATTTCCAGACTGTTAAGGATTTTATCTTTCTAACCTTTCTTGGTCATCTTCCAACTATAGCGTTTCCTAAACTCCTCTCAAATCCCCCTTTTTACAGGAATCACAACTCTCTGACACCGGAAATGTGGCACTTGCCTTCCAATGATCTAATTCCTTTGACGTGAAATTGACATTTTTCCCACCGCTGCATGAGTGTCAGGTTTCCTTCCCCTATTCAGACTATTTTCCCTTATTCAAGTTTCTTTCCCATTATTTCTCTTTTATTATCCTTTTTAGATTAGCCTTGTGTGGGTGGAAAGTTTTCTAATGTAGTTGGTTTGGCCTTAACTTCCTGATTCAGAATCCTGGTTCTGACCCAAGGCAAAATGGAGTTTCACAGTGACAGCTCTGATTGGTTGGAAAACACTGCTGAACAACAATGAACATTCTAAACTGTCACTCTTTGCCTTTCATCATCAAAACCCCAGCTGAGAGGACGTGTATAGTGGCTGCTCCTGCTTTAGACTTGGGCCTGGTGGATTTTATTCCTTCAGGCGTTAGCAGTTGAGCGGCTACTTTCTTGGGGGTTTCAGGAGAAGCTATCAGCTGTCAGGAATTCGTTTTGAAGACAGGAAACTCTGAAGATCTTTAAGAAATTGTGCTGGAGATAAGTGACTTTGTTTTAAAACTGCAGCTCTGTTTATCTTAATGACATTTAAGTGAGAACTCATAAAATTTAACCTTAGAATTTATATTTTTGAACTTTTGCGCGAGCGAGTGTTTTCCAGCGCGTGTGATTCGTAGCGCGAGAATTGGCTCGCCGCGTTAGAACTCTATAGCGCGTGTGTTTTCTTAGCGTGTGTGCTTCCCAGCGTGAGGATCTGTTTGCCGCGTGAGAACTCGATAGCGCGTGTGTTTTCTTAGCGCGTGTGCGTCCCAGCGCGAGGATCTGTTTGCCGCGTGAGAACTCTATAGCGCGTGTGTTTTTCGTAGCGCGTGTGCTTCAAAGCGCGAGGATCTGTTTGCCGCGTGAGAACTCTATAGCGCGTGTGTTTTTCGTAGCGCGTGTGCTTCCAAGTGCGAGGATCTGTTTGCCGCGTGAGAACTCTATAGCGCGTGTGTTTTCAAGCGCGTGTGCTTCAGCGCAAGACCTCAATTGCGCGTGTGGTTTCCTGCGCGTGTGTTTTATCGCGTGTACTCGACCGCGTGTGAACTCTTTTGCGCGTGAATTCTGTTTCGTGTGTTTTTACATGCATGTGTGTTTTTCTGCACGTGGACTTTCCTTACAGTGCGCGTGTTCTTCAACGCAGGAAGTTTTAAACATGCAAATCTTCTGAATTGAAATTATCCGCGTGTGTGTTTTGCACGTGTTTCTTCAAGAATTCACAAACTTTATTGAATTGTAAAAAGTTTGAAAACAAAAGAAAAGTTTGAAAGAAAAAGAAAGTAAAGATAAAGACTATTTAACTGGACAACTAGTGAATTTTTGGAAAAAAGGCAAAGAGCAAAACCTTCCAGGTTTGCTCTAATTAAGAAGTTGCTGTGAATTTCAAGAGTCTCAAGTAAGAGAGATTTTCAGCTTCTTTTCAAGCTTCTCTAAGAAATTTCAAGAGAAGAACCAGGTATGATTCTTACTTATTAGTTAAGGATTTAAAGTATTTCCACTCTTAAGGTTGAGTAAGTAATAAAAGGATTTGTATCTGCTTTTCTTATATCCTCTGCAGGTTCAGCTTTGGTTAGCCTTGACGCAGTCAGCCTGGTGTTGTTTTGTTATCCACTTCCCCATTTCCCTTTGGGGTGTAGTTTGCAGAGCTGAATTGAAACCTAGTTCTGAGAATTACATTTCAGGGGGATTGTCGGGGGTTCAGCAGCTTCCGCGGACACAGGACCTCTCAGCCTGACAATGAGTCTATTGTAGAATTGACCAATTTCTTGATCTCATTTTACTTTCAGTTCATGTAGTGTCTCAAAAGCTTATCCCACCAGACACCATAGTATTTTATTTTCTGGCTTTTTACTCTCCTCAGGAGGATAGCTCAGGGGCAATGTGGTCGCCTTGGAAGCAACACGATGCTGAGCAAAACAGGTTTGATCCCCGGGTTGCGCTTAGAAACCTCTGGGTATTAATTGCATTATAAATAACCTATCATATCATGTAGAAAGAAAGAAACCCTTCTCTCCCAAACTTCCTTTAATGCTTGTCCAGAAAAACCAATCAATGTTCTATGAAATATTCCACATTGTCCTTGCATACTTTCTCAAAAGGCTATTTATTTCTTAGCAGGGTTGTATCAGGTGTTTATGAATGTTGTACATATGGCACATAGAAAATGTTTATAGAGAGTTCTATTTGCCAAAATCGGTACAGTAGCGAACATGTTGTTTATCGATTACCTGAAAGGTGGTGGCGTTGGGTGACAGGAGACACCCCGCGCAGATGCCAGAGCTCAGTTAGCATAACATATGCAGGTGTTCAAATTGGCAAAATAGTTCCACTTGGGAGCTGTACCCTTACTTCCAAGCAGGCTTGAAGGGCACCCTAGGACAGTAGGCTACTATCCCTGGTCATTGCACGTCATTCTCTTTCTTTCCCATCCCCCATACCACCCAGAAGAGGTCACATGGTGGTGTGCAACTTGGGATCAAGCCCAAATAATGATACCATCCTGGGAGAGATTGGCATCGGGGGAAGGAATTAAATGTGGCACTGGAGGTACTTAGATGTTTAAATGTTTTTAGGTTTTAACAAAATGCAAAGTTAGAGTAATTAATGTGGTTGAGTTGAGTTAAATGAGCAATTTAGGGAAGAATTTGTATATGCATGTATTTCTCTATTTTCTCTTTCTTATTTTTTATTTGTATTTCTCTTAATGCTTATGCTGTTGAAGCTTTATGTATTTGTGAAGAGTCTTCTTTTGACTATAATACAATAAAACTAAAATGTTAAAAAATATATCATCCTCAAGGACTCTTCGAGTAACGGGGTGAGATATATATTAGCTAATCAGTATGTTTCAGTTTTCATCCAAGTTCTGCTGTGCTGTATGGTTTCATAGTGGATTAGCGAGGATTGTTTTTTTTATTAATGACCAACATTGTGCATCCTTTGGTGTCGGTCATTTTTTGCACTTGACATGCCTTCAACAGGCTCAATAAAAACAATAAACAAAGAAATAACATGTTGCCTGGGTTCCCTGAAGAAGCCACTGCTGCCTCCCACCCCGTCCAAGAACCTACAAGTCAAACTGCAGATGTTCTGCTAACCAAAGGTTCTTCAGCAAAGTGTGTGTGTCAGGTGTCTCTCAATACAAGGCCCAATGCTCTGGAACAATCTCGAAGCTGGCCTAAGAGCAGAACCTGGCAGCTGCTCAGAAGGACACAGAGGAAAACTAACTGTGCATAAGAGGGGACACCGCGCACACCAACCAACTTCAGGCACAAACCAAACAAAATCTTAAATGTCAGTTTTGCCGCTAGTCCCATAGGTCAACGGTGCATAAAGTCTGACACATATAGGCAAGGATACTGAAAGATGGCAGGCAAATAAAGTGAGGTGAACCTTGCCTCTAGCAGGCATGGTCTCTAAGCGCTGGAATAAGGCGAGACTCAGAAACGATGCCATCCACACCAAGTCCTCCACACCCTCCCACCATTTATTTGCACTGTCAAACAAACAACAATTACTTTATCTAGAATTCTATTACTATTGGAAACAGAAGTTTGCAACGCGTGGGCCACACTACCAATGGACAGCTTACATTAGCAGGAGCAGAACGAAATGTGTAGGTAGGTGTCAAATTCTCACTAGCGCTTAGAAGCGACAAATGAAATCAAAAACTGCTTCAAAGCAAAATGGAACTTCATGACTGGCACATGGGTGAAGAATGCAAAGGGCAGAGTACTCACCTTCTCTCCTTTCAGTCCCATGAATCCAGGAGTACCGGACGGTCCAGGGGGGCCCTTCGGAAGGAAAGCAAAGTGTTAGTGGATGCATTTGTGGCAGAGGGCCCTGCTATTCTGTCTACTGTTATCTCAATCCATTGTGCCTCTTGCACACACCTTATATCATGACTGGCCTCCAGTCTATTTGGACATAGCTTTCATGTTCCACCTTGTGTTCAGTCTGTGAGGCAGTGGGTTATGGAAAGCCTCGAGTGTAGGCCAGTGTCGCAGGGTCAGCACCGCTTATGCACCCACTATTCACTCATCCCGTTTCCTTCGCTGCCAGCTTGTTTCTCAGATCTTCTCTTCCCTACAACTCTGCCATATTCACTTTATAAACCCACACGACGAACACCTTTCATCCTGACATCACCTTTCATGCACCTTCCCTGCTAACTTTCCCTCTGCCATAAAATCCTCATTCCCTCCTCAGCATTTTTCTTCACCCACCCACCCTCTATCCTTGCCCATCTGTGACTTTGCCATTTTCAGTACCTGCCATCCCAGTTCTACATTCCCGTCCACTCCTCTGCCCACTCTCTTAGCCTTACAATGCATCTATCCTTCATCCATGATGCCTGTATGCAAGACTCCATTGCTCATGTCTACTTGGCCCCTGCAAGGAATTCGACCTTCCGCACAGGGAGAGTGCGCTCGCCGGTCATTTTGATTTTTGTTTATTTAAATAGAATGAATGATGGGAGATCAACCTCCGTAAAATAAGTGGGGCCATTCCTGCACATATTTCCCACACTCACCGCACACAGCAGAAAAATAGTCATATACTCTGGGAGGATACAGATTACCAGCGCCGTCCTTCCCTGTCATGTGTAGCTGATATCTGACAGCTGTGGGTACATCTAAAGCCTCTAGCTGGGGGCAGTCTGATTAGCATTTCAAGGCCCCATGGACTTGCATCTCCATTCTTGCACCTTACTGGTGGTGGCAAATACTGAAGCATGTGAATTAGCAGGCCTCAGGGAAGGCCTGGGTGCAGGAAGTGACAATAGAGACCGGAAACCAACACCTCTTTGTAATGCAATGTGTCAACTTGGTACTAACACTCCTCCTTGGTATGAAAGGGCAGTCAATGTCCTGTCTGGAACCACTGTTTTCAGAGCAGGGAAGAATGCGAATTGTAGGAGACGAGCGACTGCCTGCAACCCCCTACTTCAAAGGAAGCCCATGTTGTGACCAAGCACTGCATAGGGCTCAGTTAATTAGGGAGACACTTTGATGTACAGCAGACAGGAAGATGGGTGTGGCTTAGAAGTATATGTTGTCATCCTTCTCCTGTCTGTTGCCAAACACTCTGATTCTGACCTGAAGCATCACTGAAGATTGTTCATGGAGACCCAGGATTGGTTCATTAAGGTGGGCTTAGCCTGCACCAATCACTGGGGCTTGTTTGGGTTGAAAAGAGGGCTGAGCCCCTCACTGATCAGATAATCTGAAGACTTCACAAATAGTAAGAAGAAGAACTAATTTGTACCCGAGCTGAAGGTACAGTCTACCTTACATCTTCCTCCAGTGAAGGAAAGACAGGAGTTCCAAGAGGGAAGCAAGATCCCTCCCCTAAACATCTCCCAGGGAACAGAGTGCGGTACCAGATTCAGAGGACCCGTCCAGAAGCTCCAGACCCAGTACCCAGCCAGCACACAGTGTTCCCTGCTAGGTTCTGATAGCAAGCTTACTGGGTGGGAAGTGCCGGAGAGTCTCTGGACAAAGGACAAGGCTGTTGCCTGCTAACACCCTCCTAAGCTTTTGGCCGTCTGCCTTGAAAGGACTCAAGCCCTGTGAAGAAGCTAGGAGGAGTGCCACACAAACATCATCCAGTGTCCATCTTTTCAAGGACAATTTTGAGACAGTCGAGTCCTCGAACCGCATTCGGCTGCACCGCTGACTGTGGTCACGCTGCAGTCACCAGAGCCATCTAAGATGCCTCAACCAGCACAGGGACAATGATTCCTGGCGTCGAGCCGCCATGCCAGACAGACTGCAGACATCCGTCCAGCCTTGCTTGACGAAATGCCTGCCGTCTGGTACCAACAGCTGTCTCCCACTACTAACTCTGTCCCATGGGCTGCAAAGTGCCCTGGAACCACCTTGATGCTGTCGAGCAGCAAGAACTTCTTCAGCACCAGGTACATTGTGGTTCTGCCCCCCTGGTCCTTCTCTGCTTGCCCCTAGAGATAGTTACGACCCTTTGCCCCTTTGATGTTGAAACCAAATTATCTTGAACTAAAATACTGATTACTTTACCAACTACCCTCCTGTGAGTATCCAGAGGGCATCCCTTTCCTTTGTGAAAATGTCTGTCCTGTATGTTGCTTTCCATTGTGGGTTGTAATTGTAGTGTGCTAGAACTGTCTGTTGTAGTAATTTAAAAGTAGATATGTGTAGAGAACCTTGATTGGACAGTCCCTTTTATCATTGGGTAATAATTGTATTTTCACTGTGTTGCAACTAACCAACGATCCACGACCTTGCAGAGATAAACCTGCCGTTCCATCCAAATTACCGAAAATTGGACATGGAGGTTTTATAATTTACTAGTATTGCAATTTGTTTGGATCCCTTCTGGTGTACTAGAGGTGCGGGGTTGATTGATGATTTAGAAACTGATATTTACCCCTTGACCACTGGTACCAAGAAAGTTGATTTGTCACAGCCCCCCCCCCCCCCTACTGTTCTCCCCACCCTCATATTCCTGGAATGCATCTAACCTTCACCAATGACTCTGTGTAAGGTTTCATTGCTCATGTCTACTTGGTCCTGCACCACTCCTATCCTTATATCACTAGAATACATCTACCCTTCATCCATGATGCCTGTATGCAAGACTCCATTGCTCATGTCTGCTTGGCCCCAGTGCTCTCCCCCCTCATATCCCACAAATGCATCTAACCTTCATCCATTACTCTTGTGTGCAAGGTTCCATTGCTCATGTCTACTTTGCCCCACTGCTCTCCCCACCCACATATCCCACACATGTACCTAACCTTCTCCCATGACTCCTGTGTGCAAGGTTCCATTGCTCATGTCTATTTGGCCCAACTGCTCTCACCACCCTCATATTCCTGGACTGTAACTACCGTTCATCCATGACTCCTGCATGCAAGGTTCCATTGCTCATGTCTGCTTGGTCCTGCACCCCTTCTATCCTTATATCACTAGAATGCATCTACCCTTCATTCATGACGCCTGTTTGCAAGACTCTATTAGTCATGTCTACTTGGCCCCACTCCTCTACCCACCATCAAATCCCGCCAATGCATCTAACCTTCATCTATGATTCCTGTGTATAAGGTTCCATTGCTCATTTCTACTTGTTCAAACTCCTCTCTTAGTCTTACATCACTAGAATGTATCTACCGTTCATCCATGACTCTTGTGTGTAAGATTCCATTGCTCATGTCTACCTGGTTCCACCCCTCTCTTATTCTTATATCACTAGAATCCATCTACCATTCATCCATGACTCCTGTGTGCAAGGTTCCATTGCTCATGTCTACGTGGTCCCACACCCCTCTTATTCTTATATCACTAGAATCCATCTACCTTTCATCCATGACTCCTGTGTGCAAGGTTCCTGTGTGCAAGGTTCCATTGCTCATGTCTACCTGGTTCCACTCCTCTCTTATTCTTTTATCATTAGAATCCATCTACCGTTCATCCATGACTCCTGTGTGCAAGGTTCCATTGCTCATGTCTACCTGGTCCCACTCCTCTCTCATTCTTGTATCACTAGAATGCAGCTACTGTTCATCCATGACTCCTGCGTGCAAGGATCCATTGCTCAGGTCTACCTGGTCCCACTCCCCTCCTATCCTTATATCACTAGAGAGCATCTACCATGCATCCGTGACTCCTGTGCTCAAGGCTTCACAGCTCTTGTTTCCTAGGAGGTCAAGGTCCTGTTCCTGCACCGGCTCCCGCCATTTCCTGTCGTCAGTGCACCTTTGTTTACCATTCTTGGATGAAGGCTTTCTTTTACTGGGAGGAGAGAGCTCTGCTGACTACAACAGGAATTGTTGGCAATGTCAAAGTACAAGTTCTGACAATCCTAACTTTCGGGGGAGGCTAATGGGCTGGCCGGGGCTGTCTTGTATCCAAATATGGACCTTGACCCGGAGCTCTACCAGGGGCGCCCCCAAACTGACTTCTGATTTCTTCTTGCAGTCATGTAATTTAAGGGGTGACCGATAGTACTGCTCTTCACCAATGCATGCCAGTTACACACACCTGGAGCTACTTATTATCGAACCTGGGAGGGAAATTCCAATATAGAGAATATGTTTTTCTCCTTGTAACCCATTTAATTAAAGTCTCATGATCATTATGTTTTCATTGATCTAATACATAAAAGAATCATGGCCTTCCTTCAAAAGAACTGTGGGATTGCAGGGTGCACTGACCTAGTTTGATTTAATTTCGATTTTATATTTGAATATCATTACTTTGGTCGATTTTTTCACGGCACATTTATTCTATTTTAATGCACCTCTTAAAATGTGTTTTACTTGATTCATTGCAGGAATGACCACGTGTTCTGGTTCACTGGGTGACTTATTTTATTAAATGTGACCTCTACGCTTGATAGGTTCCTTTGGTAATTGGGTTCCTGAGGCAGCGCGAGACCCTTTTCAGGCTCTACCCTCGAATATTGCTGTGTAACGCAGGAGCGCCCCCTCTGGATTTCCTATCACACTTAAAGCACTGCACACTGGACCTACAACCTCTGACTTGTCTTCCAGGGGCACGCAGGTGGGTGAAAGCGACTGCGTGAAACCAATGCCCAGCCCGCATCTTTGCGCTCTGAAATGCTCCACATACTCCTGCCGCATACTCACCCCCCATCCCTCGTCCATTTCATGGAAGATACTCACCGGGCTCCCAACCAAGCCACGCGCCCCGCTTTCGCCCTGAAAGAGGCAAAGAGAAAGATTGTGGCGTCAGAGGCTCAGGCGACTCGCAGCAGACACTTGATTTTCTATGTTGTGACACAGACGCATGCATTGACTCAGGGGTCTGCAAACTGCGCAGCTCCCTATGGTTTGAACTACAACTCCCATGACCCCCCCACCATTGACTATGCTGGCTAGGGTTGAAGGGAGTTGAAGTCTAAAACATCTGGCAAGGCCAAGTTTACGACCCATGTATTAACTGATCAAGGAGCCAACTCCTTACCCCACTGTGCGTTGAATTGATAGTTATGCTTGTTATTGCACATTGCACCAGAAATAAAACATCATATTTTCAGGCTTATATATGCACAATGCATTAAAGGAGAAAAAAAATATATATTGATAATTTTGGCAGGCTTAATGAATTATCCATTGGTAAGTGGTGACTGTGGAGTGCGTTTAATCCTGGCGGGGCCACCACTTCGCTTACTTTCCATCTTCATTGGTTTCCACCTGATGTTTCAATGTAGCCCCCACCACCTGGCCACCAATGCACGTGCCGGCGCCCCTCCTCCCCTGCACCCCAACCTGCCCTCTGCAGAGCAGCCAGTTACTCAGTCAATGGGGCCCCCTGGTGGCAGTGACGAGGGGCCCTAATCAGCCAGCTTTCTGCAAGGTTCAGGCCCCACCAGAAACCTGGACACCTTTTGTACAGCACATGAAAACATGTCAATATATTATTCAAAACATAGAAAAGTTCCTGCTCCAGTGAAGACTTAGATGCTAATGACGTCACCTCGTGGGACATGCAGGACTCCAGTGGGAGAGGACCAATAACAAGCGCTTTGCAGACTTGAAAGCACATTGCGCATTTAAAATACATGGCAGCCTGCACATACACAAGTCACTAAAGACTGGTCTTAGCGTCTGGTGATGTCACTACTGACCTGTAGTAAGACAATGACATCACTACTGCACTGTAATGAGTTATGATGCGTCACTGCGACTCCAGAACGTCCGGCTCTCACTGCAGCACTTAATTTAAGCCTTGAAAAATGTTTTCTGTGACACTATACAGCCATTAACTGATAAGGAACGTATTAGGATAGTATTTTTCTCGTTGTTCACTACTAGAATGTAACAAAAGATAGTAAATATCTATGGGTTATTACTTGTTTTAGGGCACAACATGAACATGTATTCTAGATACACTTTAAGCTGCTTTTCCTGCATTGGATGTATGATGACGTGTAGCAGGAGCTGGAAGATCTCTTCCATTCCATTAAGGAGGGGCCAGGGATGTATTCTAAGGAATACAATATCCCCTACCGCACGGAAAAAGCTCATGTCAAGCCGCCCTGGTCTGCTGTATGGTGCAGTGACACAATGTGGGCCGCTGTTTACATTCAGGCAGGGTGTAGCTCCAGCTGCACAATGCCAGACTTCTGATAATCAATCTGTTATTGTTACTCTGTAACAGTTTCTGCAACATAGCGAAGATGAATTCTAAAATGGCTGCCCACAGGAGTCAATCTGAATGCTCATTTGAGGGTAATTTTAGTCGTTTTACATTTATCAAAGTACTGCTAATGATTGCTTTAATGTTATAAAACAATAATGATCCTCTCCTTTACATGGTGGTGTGTTGTGGTGTGCAGGGGCTGGGTGGTCATGAATGTAGCGTGTGGGGTTTGATGTAGAGGAATGGGGTCCGGGAGTCGAGTCGCGACGATGTCATCCGTTGGATGGAATGCTTGGAAGCAGGGATGGGTCTACAACAGTTTTCTGAAAGTGGTGGGACAGGGCATTGCAGATTCATGGCGCTCAGACCCTGAATGATGGCCCCGCAGGCCCCACCCTGGACAGCGCGGGATGCGGGGTACAAAGGGGAGCAGTGGTCATGGCTTTGGTGGTGAGGTTGCACCCTATCTTGTGGAGATTTCTGGTGGGGATAGTCCAATCCAGCTGTGCAAAGGTTTGAATCCAGCTGTGCAAGCTGTGGTGATAAGTGATGCAGGTCCAAGGGGGACTCCAGAAGGTCCAATTAGTTGATGTCAACACCCTTATGCAGGGGGCACTATGCATAATTAGTTGCATGAGGCCATTATGGAGTTACTGTTGAGTAATTTGGAAAGCTTCACAGCTAGAGTGGAGGAGAGAAAGATGGATTTATAATCACTGAGAAGCTTTTGAAAGCTAATGAACCTTTTGACCTGATGGGAAGAAAACACATCTGGGAGTTGAACCAGTCTGCCACCATCACTATGAGCTGTGAGGGGAGCCACATGATTCAGAGAAAGGCATGCTGGAAACATTCAACCTGGCACCAACCTTTTGTCCCTCTGCTCCGACTCCTGCAGGGCCTGGATCTCCCTAAAAACAGAGACATGTTACCAAAAACCAGAACAAATCGAGAGAACCAAAATCTGCTAAATGCACAGCAGGGTGAACCCAAAGTACTCACCTGTGTTCCCTTCATCCCCTGGGGGCCTTGGATACCCGGGAGCCCCGGCTGACCCTGAAAGAGTTCCAAAAGTGTTGAAATAGTTAATGATCCATGAAATCCAAGAATTATCACCAGTGAGTGGGAACTCAGAGACATGGATGAGCAACCGATCAGTTTGACCACCATTTTACGAGATCTGTGACCCAAAAATGACAATTGTAGCCAAGCCGCCTCTATTCTTGGGTCTGGCATTACCCGGTGTGACACCAGCATCCTTTCACTAGGATCATCTTCACTGTGACCATAAGACCCCAGAGACCAAAATCTCAGAGCAGATGACTCCCAATTCACATCTCTTCCCAGGGCCAGGTCTACTAAAAGGCAGCCAGAAGCATCCGGCGAGGGCAACTCCGCCAGCGGACAATCATTCTGCCCTAGAAACATGATATCTTATGGGGGCCCGGCCCGGTGCCGAAATGCTCCTGTGCTTGCCGCAGCACAACTCCTTGCACCTTCCCAGCCTGACCCAGAACCATCTTCGATTCACACTTAGTCCCTTCCCAGCCTGACCCAGAACCATCTACAATCCAAGCTTAGTCTATTCCCAGCCTAACCTAAAACCATCTGCGATCCAAGCTTAGTCCCTTCCCACACTGGCCCAGAACCAATTGCGATCCAAGCTTAGTCCCTTCTCAGCCTAACCCAGAACCATCTGTGATCCAAGCTTAGACCCTTCCCACACTGGCCCAGAACCATCTGCGATCCAAGCTTAGTCCCTTCTCAGCCTGACCCAGAACCATCTGCAATCTAAGCTTAGTCCCTTCCCAGCCTGACCCAGAACCACCTGCAATCCAAGCTTAGTCCCTTCCCAGCCTGACCCAGAACCACCTGTGAACCAAGCATAGTCCCTTCCCAGCCTGACCCAGAACCATCTGCAATCCAAGCTTATTCCCTTCCCACACTGACCGAGAACCATCTGCGATCCAAGCTTAGTCCCTTCTCAGCCTAACACAGAACCATCTGCAATCTAAGCTTAGTCCTTTCCCAGCCTGACCCAGAACCACCTGCAATCCAAGCTTAGTCCCTTTCCAGCTTGACCCAGAACCACCTGTGATCCAAGCTTAGTCCCTTCTCATCCTGACCCAGAACCATCTGCAATCTAAGCTCAGTCCCTTCCCAGCCTGACCCAGAAGCACCTGCAGTCCAAGCTTACTCCCTTCCCAGCCTGACCCAGAACCACCTGTGATCCAAGCGCAGTCCCTTCCCAGCCTGACCAAGAACCATCTGTGATCCAAGTTTAGTCCCTTCCTAGCCTGACCCAGAACCATCTGCAATCCAAGTTTAGTCGCTTCCACACTGACCCAGAACCATCTGCGATCCAAGCTTAGTCCCTTCTCAGCCTATCCCAGAACCATCTGCGATCCAAGCTTAGACCCTTCCCACACTTGCCCAGAACCATCTGTGATCCAAGCTTAGTCCCTTCTCAGCCTGACCCAGAGCCATCTGCAATCTAAGCTTAGTCCCTTCCCAGCCTGACCCAGAACCACCTGTGATCCAAGCGTAGTCCCTTCCCAGCCTGACCAAGAACCATCTGTGATCCAAGTTTAGTCCCTTCCCAGCCTGACCCGGAACCATCTGCAATCCAATGTAAGCCCCTTCCCAGCCTGACCCAGAATCATCTGCAATCCAAGCTTAGTCCCTTCCCAGCATGACCCAGAACCACCTGTGATCCAAGCTTAGTCCCTTCCCAGCCTGGCCCAGACCATCTTTGATCCAAGCTTAGTCCCTTCCCAGCCTGACCCAGAACCATCTGTGATCCAGGTTTAGTCCCTTCCCAGCCTGACCCAGAACCATCTGCAATCTATTTTAGTCCCTTCCTAGCCTGACCCAGAACCACCTGTGATCCAAGCTTAGTGCCTTCCCAGCCTGACCCAGAACCATCTGTAATCCAAGCTTAGTTCTTCCCAGCCTGACCCAGAACCATCTGCAATCCAAGTTTAGTCCCTTCCCAGGCTGACCCGGAACCATCTGCAATCCAAAGTTAGTCCCTTCCGAGCCTGACCCAGAACCATCTGCAATCCAGGCTTAGTCCCTTCCCAGCCTGACCCAGAGCCATGTGTGATCCAAGCTTAGTCTCTTCCCATCCTGACCCAGAACCACCGGCAATCCAGGCTTAGTCCCTTCCCAGCCTGACCCAGAACCACCTGTGAACCAAGCGTAGTCCCTTCCCAGCCTGACCCAGAACCATCTGCAATCCAAGCTTATTCCCTTCCCACACTGACCGAGAACCATCTGCGATCCAAGCTTAGTCCCTTCTCAGCCTAACACAGAACCATCTGCAATCTAAGCTTAGTCCTTTCCCAGCCTGACCCAGAACCACCTGCAATCCAAGCTTAGTCCCTTTCCAGCTTGACCCAGAACCACCTGTGATCCAAGCTTAGTCCCTTCTCATCCTGACCCAGAACCATCTGCAATCTAAGCTCAGTCCCTTCCCAGCCTGACCCAGAAGCACCTGCAGTCCAAGCTTACTCCCTTCCCAGCCTGACCCAGAACCACCTGTGATCCAAGCGCAGTCCCTTCCCAGCCTGACCAAGAACCATCTGTGATCCAAGTTTAGTCCCTTCCTAGCCTGACCCAGAACCATCTGCAATCCAAGTTTAGTCGCTTCCACACTGACCCAGAACCATCTGCGATCCAAGCTTAGTCCCTTCTCAGCCTATCCCAGAACCATCTGCGATCCAAGCTTAGACCCTTCCCACACTTGCCCAGAACCATCTGTGATCCAAGCTTAGTCCCTTCTCAGCCTGACCCAGAGCCATCTGCAATCTAAGCTTAGTCCCTTCCCAGCCTGACCCAGAACCACCTGTGATCCAAGCGTAGTCCCTTCCCAGCCTGACCAAGAACCATCTGTGATCCAAGTTTAGTCCCTTCCCAGCCTGACCCGGAACCATCTGCAATCCAATGTAAGCCCCTTCCCAGCCTGACCCAGAATCATCTGCAATCCAAGCTTAGTCCCTTCCCAGCATGACCCAGAACCACCTGTGATCCAAGCTTAGTCCCTTCCCAGCCTGGCCCAGACCATCTTTGATCCAAGCTTAGTCCCTTCCCAGCCTGACCCAGAACCATCTGTGATCCAGGTTTAGTCCCTTCCCAGCCTGACCCAGAACCATCTGCAATCCAATTTTAGTCCCTTCCTAGCCTGACCCAGAACCACCTGTGATCCAAGCTTAGTGCCTTCCCAGCCTGACCCAGAACCATCTGTAATCCAAGCTTAGTTCTTCCCAGCCTGACCCAGAACCATCTGCAATCCAAGTTTAGTCCCTTCCCAGGCTGACCCGGAACCATCTGCAATCCAAAGTTAGTCCCTTCCGAGCCTGACCCAGAACCATCTGCAATCCAGGCTTAGTCCCTTCCCAGCCTGACCCAGAGCCATGTGTGATCCAAGCTTAGTCTCTTCCCATCCTGACCCAGAACCACCGGCAATCCAGGCTTAGTCCCTTCCCAGCCTGACCCAGAACTATCTGAAATCCAGGCTTAGTCCCTTCCCAGCCTGACCCAGAGCCACCTGTGATCCAAGCTTAGTCGCTTCCCAGCCTGACCCAGAGACATCTGTGATCCAAGCTTAGTCCCTTCCCAGCCCGACCCAGAACCATCTGTGATCCAAGCTTAGACCCTTCCTAGCCTGACAAAGAATAATCTGTGATCCAAGCTTAGTCCCTTTCCAGACTGACCCAGCACCATCTGCGATCCAAGCTTAGTCCCTTCCCAGCCTAATGCAGAACCATCTGCAATTCAAGCTTAGACCCTTCCCAGCCTGACCCAGAGCCATCTACAAACCAAGGTCATACCCTTACCAGCCTGACACAGAATCATCTGCAATCTACGCTTAGTCCCTTCGCAGCTTGACCCAGAACCATCTGCCATCCATGCTTAGTCCTTTCCCAGCCTGACCCTGAACTATCTGCGATCCAAGCTTAGTCCCTTCCCAGCCTGACTCAGAACCATCTGCGATCGAAGCTTAGTCCCTTTCCAGCCTGACTCAGAACCACCTGCGATCCAAGCTTAGTCCTATCCCAGCATAACCCAGAACCATCTGTAATCCAAGTTCAGTCCCTTCCCAGCCTAACCCAAAACCACCTGCGATCCAAGGTTATTCCCTTCCCAGCCTGACCAGGAACCATCTGCGATTCAAGCTTAGTCCCTTCACAGCCTGACCCAGAACCATCTGCAATCCAAGCTTAGTCCCTTCACAGCCTGACTCAGAACCAGCTGCGAACCAAGTTTAGTCCTTTCCTAGCCTGACCCTTAACCATCTGCAATCCAAGCTTTGTCCCTCCCAGTATGTCCCAGAGTCATCTGTCTGCCAAGACCAGCTTCTGTTCAGTGTGACCCAAAGGCTTGGCATTCCCAAGGTCTAGCCATGACTAGTGTGCCCCAAGGCCGGCAACTCCTAAAGTCAATCCCCGTCCAACATCGCACAAAGTCATGGGAGCTCCAGGGTGCAGACATGGTCATAGTGACCAAATGAGTTCCATTGTCACTCCCTGCCTAGTATGATGCAATGTCTTGCGAGCACAGTGGTATGTTCCTGCTGAGGGTATCCCAGAGGACTGGGTGTCCTGCGGTCAGGCCTTACCCATCTAGATTAGAAATCTGGTATTTGCCAACATCTCCAAGACCAATGTGGTCCAGTGAGGGCCTGTCATTGCCATCTGTCATGTCCCTAACACTCTGTGTAGGCAGCGATTTGGCGCTCATCAGAGACTGTCAATTTGTGTAAGACCAAGTGTAAGAAAGACTTGCCAGAACCTGCTTGCCCTCTTTGCCCAATGGTCTGGCACCATCTGGGATAATGCCAAGGGCTTCGGATCCTTGAGGTCTGGCAATGGGCAGCGCAGATCTTTCACTTTGACTTCCAAGTTCCGTCAATTGCTAGAATGTTATAGCCATCTAGCACAGACATGAGCGAGTGAGTGAGTTAAGGAGTGAGACCATTTATATGACAACAGATTTCCAATTATTCCCCCAAATATTATTGGGGTTACCATAGGGCATTAGCCAGAGTGACCCTACACTTTACTTTTGTATTAAGAAAAATGGTGAAACTTACCGGTTTTCCTGGCTGCCCAATTCCCGCCGGTCCCTGGTCCCCTTTGGCTCCGGGCTTTCCTGGTATTCCGATAACGTCAGTGATCCCCTCAAGAGTGGTCGGGCAAACATCACACGAGTCACCCTGTAGTTGGGACGGAATCATGGTGTCAGGACCTTTGACAGTATTTAAATGATAAAACCAACAATGCCAACACTTGCAATATTTTTTAAAACAAAGATGGTGGCGTGGGGGTGCAAAACAGCAGTAAGTGGCACCCACACAGTAGTCCGGCAGCAGGTTACATCCACCTGCTTCACAGCGCTGTGAAACTTTTGCTTGTAAAATTTCCTCCCGTCATTGAATACACAGTGGACCACTTTGGAGACAGCAACTTCGATGACAGGTCTGCCCTGAAGAAGCCCTGGATGTATGGAGCAAGTGCGAATCGTGTTGCCAATGCGCTTGCTGTGTGGTAACGATGGATAACAAGCAAGAGTACAATCATTCTGGGCTAAAGGTGTTTGCAGTTTGGGTCATTGGGCATAGTGTTTGCTTGGGGTGGTGGTCATGGGGTCTGTGTCTGCTGTGGGGGTCATAGGGCATAGTGTTTTCTTAGGTGTGGGGGTAATGAAGCACCATTCTTTCTTGGGGGTGGGGCCATGGGGCATAGTGTTTGCAGTGGGGGTCGTTGGGCATAGTGTTTGCTTGGGGTGGTGGTCATGGGCCTGTGTTTTCTGTGGGGGTCATAGGGCATAGTTTTTTCTTAAGTGTGGGGGTAATGAAGCATCGTTGTTGCTTGGGGGTGGGGCCATGGGGCATAATGTTTGCAGTGGGGGTCATGAGGCATAATCTTTGCTTGGGGGGGCTAAACCACCTACGCATCCGTCACACTCCAAGCATGAACCCAATCATAAAACTAAAAGAGGCACAGTTAAGTGATGTACCTTCTTCACCTTTTGTGGAATACGGAGCCAACGAAGGCCATAATCCCAAGAGCATGGCCAACCCAAACAGCAAAGTATAACAGTCCAAAATAATGGAATGTCCAATCAAGGGTCAATAAAATATATATCATTTAATTAAACAGACAATATGCAATAACTAAATAGAAAAGACAACAAAAACCCACCCCTGTAGAAAGAATGCAGGATTGAAACAGAGGGAGAAAAGGCAATAAAAAACCCAGTGTTCAAAAAGTATATGTTCTTCAGTTGCAAAAAAAGGGGTTACTGTGGTCTAGCCAGTCTCCAGGACCTAAAATACCCCCCCCCCGCCCACCCCACCAAAACAGGGATGGGAATGCTGTTTTCTTCAGTCATCCCTGCATTCACCACCTGTGAGGAATTCGACCATCTGCACAGGGAGTGTGCACTTGCCTGGGCTTTTTTAAAATATTTTTTAAAGAAATTGAATGATGGGAGATCAACCTCGGAAAATGTTTGGGACAAATCCACACACATTTTCCTATGCTCGCCGTAAAACAAACACATGGTCAAGTGTACTCTGGGGGAGGCAGCCTACAGACACAGTCCTCCTGTCATGTTCAGCTGGAATTTGACAGCCACGGGTAGATCAACGCATCTCAAGAAGGGGAAGGCAACACCTTCCTCCTGCCATGTCCAGCCTAATTAAATATAAGGGCCCATGGATTGGCCCTGCCATTGCAGTTCTGTGTGGTGGCAGCACATACTGATGAGAGTACATTGAAGCAGGACTGCGAAGAGGCCTGGTCACAGAACTAATAAAGGGCAGGAAACCCCAACACCTCTTTGATATGCAATGTGCCAGCTTCAAGCTAGCTCCTACCCTCTATATGAAGGGCAGTGAATATCATGCCTGGGTCAACTGTTTACAGTAGGCAACCCGTGCAGGGAAACCCCTTCCAGTGGGAAGAAGTATGTGATTTGATGGAGACAGAACGTCTGTTCTTGCTACAAACTTCAAGGGAGACCAGTGCTTTGATCAGGAGCCATAGAAAGCTCAATTAACCAGAGAGACACTTTAATTCACAACTGACAGGAAGATGGGTGGGACTTAGTAGTACATATTGTCACTCCTTACCTTTCCTGTTGCAAAGCACTCTGGTTATCACGCATAGCAGAAGATGGTTGTTGGAGAGCCAGGATTGCTTCATTAAGGTAGGCTTAGTGTCAGAGTTTCCTCCAGTGTTAGCCCATTTACACCACGTTTTGCCCACTGTTTGTTTTCCCCTTTGTCAAGGTTCTCTTATTCTTGGGCATTAAAGTATGTTGGAATCTCTCGGTTATTCATGTTATGTAAAGAACTGTCAGAAGACTTGCCTTTAGCAAAAGAAAATAAACATTCTAAAAAGGTTTGGGATCCGAAGGTTAATGTTTTAAAGAGGAAAGAGGTTTGTTTATGTTCTCACGTTATGTCGGCATATTTATCTTACTGAGTTTTTAAGTTTTAAATGATGGATTCACTTCGAAGTGAACCAGAGTTTCTTTTCAGAGGCCTGATGCTCCACATTCCATTTCAAAAGAACGCTGGAGCGTCTGAGGTCCTTCTGAGCGAAATCTTTCAAAGTTATGCGACTAGCATAGTTTCCAATAGGAACTACTTAGTTCATGTCGGTTGAGTAAAGCCGTGCAGACTTGATTTCTCGGAACGAAGGAGATTCTTTTTATTGCGCGTTCAGTGCAGTTCACTTCCCTAGTGAGAGAAGACTGTAAATGTCCTGGCCTCGGCATTGTGCATGTCGACTTTTTCAAGTCCCTGGAGATTAGACAAGAGTGTGGGTAGCACGCAGACTGCTTTAGGTTTTGCCAGCGTTGGAGAGAGAAAAAAAGCTGACGGCATGTAAGGCAGAGCACTGGGAAAAAACACACCTTGTTCCCGGACATTTTACACTGTGGCAAATACAAACATTTCTTAAAGTGTCAGAGAAGTCAATTCACACAACTGCAAATAAGAGCATGTCTAAGAGCTGCGAAAAGACCGTTTACACAGCTGCAAGAACAAACATGTCAAAGTATAGAGGAAAGACAACAACAATGCAAGTGAGAGATTGTAAAAAGAAGTTAGCATATTTTTCATAGTCAATGCTTAATACATAGGTTGAGTAAGAAGCTAAGAGCGCACCTCATGGTGTGAAATTTAATTAACAGATAAGGAATAGAAAGTTCAACTTTTGGAGTGCATTTCAGAAAAGATTGTTTAGGGAAGCAAACAAAATTAATTAACACACACCAGGAGAGATGTGTTTCCTGAGCTAAAGCAGAGGTTCCTCTAGGCAGATTACAGAGAACCAGGTAGTTAGTTAATATTGTAATCTGGATGTTGACATAGTAAAGAGGAGAGGCTGTTGTTAATCAACTGTGTTGTCTCCTTTCTTCCCTCTGCAGATTTTCGAGAGAAAGCTGAAAGGAATCAGATTTTTTATTTTGTCCACTCCCCCTTTCCCCTGGAGGGTTTTGGCGCTCAGCTGTGCATTCTTGGTAGTTGAGTGCGTACCGCTTTTGAGGATCTGCTGGGGTTCTGCAGTTTCTGCTGACTTGAACTCAAGACTCAGCTTGACATTTAGCCTGCACCAATCACTGGACCCATTTGGCTTTAAAAGAGGGTTGGCCCCCTCTTTTCACAGGTCATCCAACAACTTTGAAAGGAGTAAAAAGACTGACCTTTTGGACCGTGGCTGAAGGTACAGACTGCCTTAAAGCTTCCGGCAGTGAAGGAATGCCAAGATTTCTAAGACAGAAGCAATATCCCGCCCCTAAACATCTCCCAGGGAACAGATGGAGATAGCAAATGCAGAGGACCCGTCCAGCAGCTCCAGAACTGGTATCTAGCCAGTACACAGCATGTCTTGCTAGGTTCTGACAGCAAGCCTACAAGGTGGGAAGGGCCAGAGAGCCTCTGACCAATGGACAAGGCCGTGGCCTGCAAACACTCTCCTCAGCTTGGGCTGTCAGCCATAAAGGACAACACATCCCCAGAGAAGAAGCTAAAAGGAGTACCACAACAAAGATCAACTAATGTCCATCTTTTAAGCACATTTTTGAGGCAGTGGAGCCCTCGAACCGTGACCAGCTTCACCACTGACTGTTGTCATGATGCAGTCACGAAAGCCGTCCAAGACGCCTCAACCAACATTCCAGATCTGCCAACCAGCACAGAAACAACAATTCTTGACCATGAGCTGCTGTGTAGGCCAGCCTGCAGCTGTCAGTCCAGCCTCACTTGCATAACTGCCTGCCGCCTGATACCCGCAGATGTTGCCCGTCTTGAACTCTGTTGCAGGTGCTGGGAAGCGTCCTGCAACCAACTTGCATCAAGATCATCTCAAGCACTAGGTACATTGTGGTTCTGTCCCTCTGGTCCTTCTTTGAAGGCCCCTGGTGACATTTACAACCACTTGCTCCCTTGGTGCAGAAACCAAATAACCTTGAACAGTTAAGACTCATTGCTTTACTGACTACCCTTCTGTCAGTATCCAGAGTGCATCCCTTTCCTTCAGAGACTGTCTGTCCTCTGTGTTCCTTTACAGGATAGGTTGTATTTTGTAGGGTGCTAGAACTGTCTGTTGTAATAATGATATAGTAGATATTTGTATACAACTTTGACTGGACAATCCCTTTTATCTTTGGGTAATAATTGTATTTTTGCTGTAATGCAACTAACCAACGATACACGAACTTGCCGAGATATGCCTGCCGTTCCGTCCACATTACCAAAATTGTACAAGGAGGTTTATAATTTACTTGTGTTTCCAATCTGTTTGGATCCCTTCTGGTGCACTAGAGGTGTGGGGCTGATTGATGGTTGATTCATCACACCACCTTACTTTATTACGTAGCCGTTTGGTATGCTATGCAGCGTGCTTTTCTTGAAGCAAGTATCCATCAGTAAGTTCATGAAAAGGTATTGCAGTGAGGGTATATTTCGGTCTGATCTTGTTCTTTTGTCATTTCTAGGCTTGTCTAAAAAGTATATGATTTTTATATATTAAATACCTGGTCCGTGGTAGTGGGGGCATAACAGTGGAGATCCTATCTTGCTGGAAATACCCTTGATCTGCCGTTTACCCTTGGTACTCTATCTCTGCGCACAGGCCACAGTGTGCATTGCATCAGAGTTTGTGCTCTAAAGATGTCCCTGCCAATGTCCAGTGCCATTAAAAAAAAAGGAAATTTGACCAGGAGCACCGTCAGTTTAAAATTGAGTGGACTGGGAAGTTTTTTTTCAATGAGTCCACACCTGATGTGTACTCATGCCTTATTTGCCGCAAGCATTTGCAGTCCCCAATTAATATAATATCCGCCACTATTGCGAAACAAAACATTCACAATATAAGGATGTGCAGGGGGAATAAGAATAAAGAAAGCAGGGCAGCTAAAAACACAACAGACTAAGCAAAAAGGTGTTGTTAAGCAGAAAATAATTATCAGAATTTGCCCCCTTAGCTAGTTACAGTTTGCGTAGTTTATTGCAATGTCAGTACAGCCTTCACAGGTGGGGATTCTGTAAACGACTGCCTGATGGAGTTTCGCGGGGCAGTGTGTTAAGAAAAGAAAGATGCTTTTATGAATGTTCCCCTTTCACGTATGAGTATCCAGCGGCATATTGTAGACATTGCTGCCAATTGTTACAGCCAAATGAAAATGCAACATAAGGACATACAATTCTGTTCAGCTGCCCTTCATGAGAGCAGAGATGCGAGTGACAGAGCCCAGCTGTTCATTTTTATTTGTAAGGTCAATAATGAATTCAACGTATTTCAGAAACTGGCTTCACTGGTATCTTCGCATGGCAGAACTACTGGTGTTAACATTTCTAATGCTTTTCAAAAACTCATCAATGATTTAAATTTGCCATGGAATAATCTGGTAGGTGGGACCACTGATAGGCCCAGCCATGAATGGAGGGGGAAATGGTTTTAATGGCTGCTTAAAAAGACCCCTGGGTGAGTAGTCTGTCCATTAAAAAAAATATCAATGCATTAGACATCAGGAGGCATTATGTGCAAAACATCTGCAATTCACAGAAGTCCAGGACTTCATTGTGAAAACAGTTATTTTATCTGTGCACACTCTTAAAACCACAGGCTGTTTTAGACATTTTTAGAAGAGACAAAGACAGATTATGGAGATGTTTTATATCACACTGATGTTCGATGGCTTAGTCGTGGAAACGTTCTGAAGCAATTCTTTGCTTTGCTGCCATCCCGGAATGGTGTGCCGCCAATGACCTCTGCCTTAATGCTAGTAAGACTGAGATTCTACTCATCGGCACACCCACTCCCTCCTTCCCTGTAGCTCTCTGGCCAGCCTCGCTTGGCCCTCCTCCTGCTCCTACCTGCAAGGCAAAAAACCTCGGGGTCATCTTCGACTCCACACTCTCCTTCTCTCCTCATATATCTGAAGTCTCTAAGAAGTCACACTACCAGCTGCACCTCCTCAGAGGTACTCTTCCCTTCCTCTCCTTCCCCCAGAAGCTCACTGTCTCCCGAGCCCTGGTTCTCTCGAAGCTGGACTACTGTAACAGCCTCTATCTTAATCTGCCTGCCTCCACTCTCCGCCCCCTGCAAATCATCCAGAACAGAACTGCGAGACTTGTCCTTGGCCTCAAGCCCAGGGACCGTATCTCTCCAGGACTGAAATCTCTACACTGACTCCCAGTGGCTGCGAGGATTAAGTTCAAAACCCTCTGCATTGTCCACAAGGCCTTCTGGGGCCTGGGGCCTAAATACCTTCAACTCTCTCTTCCTAAATATCTTCCTTCCCGAGCCCTTCGCTCATCCATCTCCAACTCCCTCAGGGTCAGCCGCTTCTCGAAGCAACGAGCTGGGGGTAGATCTCTCGCCATGGCAGGGGCCTCCCTCTGGAACAGCCTTCCTGCCTCCCTGAAACTTGAGGAGAACCATCTCCGGTTCAGGAAGCACCTCAAAACCTTCCTCTTCGCTTCTGCTTTCTCTCTCCCTCTCCCCTGCTAAATTTGCGACTGAATCTGCACCTAATCTGCAACTGGGCCACTCTCACCGACCTCGGTCCTGGGCCCAGCTACTCTCCTCTTGCACTGCCTCCCTGGCAACCCCTGCACTGAGGGACTGTTTCTGTATCCCTACAGCCCCCCCCTTTCCCAGCACTTGTCTGCACTTACCTTGCACTTGCCACCAGCTGGCCCTATTTATTTACTTTATTCTACTTACTTGTACTGCACTTCCCCCCTCCCCATCCCCTTGCACTTTTCCCTTCCCCCTCTCCCTGCACTTGCACGGTCTGAATGACACCTGGCCTAGTAGGATCATTGTTTGTCTTCCCCTTGTTCCCCCCGCCCTGCCTCGTCGCGCCTTGAAACACTTGTGTATAGGCGCGTTACAAATGCCATATCATATCATATCATATCATACGACAGGAAATTGAAGCATTCCTTGATAAAAAGGGAATGGACGATTCTGTCATACAAGATATTGAATGGGTAGCTGACTTTGCCTTTCTGACTGACCTGATGGGTCCATTTGAAAGACTTAAATGTATAGCTGCAAGGAAGCTTGAAATCTAATCTCTGATCGGTTTGAGGCAGTTTGTGCTTTTGAAATAAAGTTAAGACTTCTGACAGCCCAACTGGAATAAGGGCTGTTGGTACACTTCCCCGCATGTGCAGAGGCTTTCGCCCATGAGTGGTATGTTGGATGGCATTGGCATGGGAAGGTCCTAGCTGAATTGCAACTTGTTTTTGGGAATCGGTTCTCACAATTTAAATCCCAGCGAGCCTCTTTTAAACTTTTTGCAGACCCTTTCTCTGCTGATGTTGAAAACGTGCCACCTGAACTTCAACTGGAAGGGATTGAATTTGAATGCTATAGTGCCCTCAAAAATAAACACACAGAGATGCCTTCATTAGCCTTTTACCAGTCTCTGAACACAGCTCAATTTCCCAATCTGTCCCGGGAAGCATTAAAGAGGGTGTCCATGTTTGGCAGTACCTACATTTGTGAGCAGGTTTTCTCTCAGTTGAAATTTCATTAAGCCAGTCTAAGGCCAAGGCTCACTGACCACCATCTCAATGCTATTCTGAGAGGTGGCACAGCATCACTGGAGCGTCAGATCCCCAAAACTGACATCTGAGAAACGCTGCAATGTTTCTCACTGATCAAGTATGTCTGCTGCACTGTTCTTCTCCCACTTAAAAAAAGAAACAGCATTTCCTAATCCTCACGGTTCATTGCTCACTTACAGCCGCGCCAGAAGCTGTGCAAAATGACAGAGCGTGTGCGTTGCAAATCTAAAGCAGCCTAATGTGTGAAATGTTTGAGCGCAGTGTTTTTCTCCTGAATGATTTTCCTACTTTGTCTACTATTGCCAATATGTCCTTAGGAAAGAAATAAATGATAAAAATGCAAATAGTGTAGTACAGAATTTAAGTTTGAAATACAAATGAAGACTGGTACACCTTTTTATTTTTCAATGTGTTTATTAAAAATAAGGGGTTGAAAAACCGTCCTGCCAAGCCCTCGCCCTGCCTACCACCCCGCCTACCGACCATCACACATTTACATTTCAGCCCCCAATAGGCAGCATGTAAGGTGCATTCGGGCCTCTGATAAAATCAGCTGTGCACCCCTGCATTAAGGTAACAAAAGACGCTACGTGCCAGACCAAAGGGAGAGTGGCGAGTAGTGAGCGCAAGCGCGATGGGCTTGTGCGTCTGCCAATACCGGCAATGCACGATCTGGAGCGTGCAACGGTCGCTTCTCTGCAGGAGTGCACACCCAGGCTTCCATCAACCAAGGTAGTTCTGGCAGCAGCATAAACGAAGCGCTGTCTATGAAAGAGACGTGTATATATATTGGTCCTGAGTAGTTAACACTTATCATGAATGCTAATAAAAAAGTGTACATACTTAGTAGACTGGAAAAAGTCATAAAATGGTAGAAAATATATGCACTGCAAATGGTTTTATGTTCTCAATGCTACAAGATTCAGTAAATGTCAAAAGAGGTAGGTGTTCGACCTTCTGGAATGAAAACGGAAGTGAAGAAATCCCTCAAACTGATAGAAGAAGGAACACAGGTGCATCAGATTATTAAGGGAATAGTTTGGATGGGAGGCTAATTTGGAAGACTGGGAGAGTGCTTACAGATAAGAACTCAATTGACTTGTATTTATTTTCTTCTTGTTCCATTTTCCTCCCCCTCTGCAGATTCTCACTCCTCTGCAGATTCCCCACCCCTCTACTGATTCCAACCCCTTGCAGATTCCCATCCCTCTGCAGATTCCTTACTCCTCTGCCAATTCTCTACTCCTCTACATATTCTCACTCCTCTGCAGATTCCCAACCCTCCGCACATTCCTACTCTTATGCACATTCCCACTCCTATGCACATTCCCTACCCCTCTGCAGATTCCCATCCCTCTGCAGATTCCCTACTCCTCTGCAGATTCTGACTCCTCTTCAGATTCCCACCCCTGCGCAGATTCCCACTCCTCTGCAGATTCCCTACTCCTCTGCAGATTCCTACTCCTCGGCAGATTCCCTACTCCTCTGCAGATTCCCTACTCCTCTGCAGATATTCTACTCCTCTGCAGAGTGTCTACTCCTCTACAGATTTCTACCCCTCTGCAGATTCCCTACCCCTCTGCAGATTCCCACCCCAATGCAGATTCCCTACCCCCTGCAGATTCCCTACTCCTCTGCAGATTCCCACCCCATGCACATTCCTACTCCTATGCACATTCCCACTCCTATGCACATTACCTACCCTTCTGCAGATTCCCACCCCTCTGCAGATGTCCTACTGCTCTGCAGATTCCCTACTCCTCTGCAGATTCTGACTCCTCTTCAGATTCCCACCCCTGTGCAGATTCCCACTCCTCTGCAGATTCCCTACTCCTCTGCAGATTCCTACTCCTCTGCAGATTCCCTACTCCTCTGCAGATTCCCTAATCCTCTGCAGATTCCCACCCTGCACAGATTCCCTACTCATCTGCATATGTTCTGCTCATCTACAGATTCCCTACTCCTCTGCAGATTCCCTACTCCTCTGCAGATGTCTACTCCTCTGCAGATTCCTACTCCTCTGCAGATTCCCTACCCCTCTGCAGATTCCTACCCCTCTGCAGATTCCTTACTCGTCTGCAGTCTCTATTCCTCTACATATTCCCACCCCTCTGCAGATTCCCACCCCTATGCAGATTCCCACCCCTCTGAAGATTCCCTACTCCTCTGCGGATTCCCACCCCTATACACATTCCTACTCCTATGCATATTCCCACTCCTATGCACATTACCTACCCCTCTGCAGATTCCCACCCCTCTGCAGATGTCCTACTGCTCTGCAGATTCCCTACTCCTCTTCAGATTCCCACCCTTTGCAGATTAGCACTCCTCTGCAGATCCCCTACCCCTCTGCAGATTTGCACCCCTGCGCAGATTCACTACTCATCTGCATATGTTCTGCTCTTCTACAGATTCCCTACTCCTCTACAGATTCCCTACTCCTCTGCAGATTCCCTACTCCTCTGCAGATTCCCACTCCTCTACAGATTCCCTACTCCTCTGCAGATTCCCTTCTCCTCTGCAGATTCCCTTCTCCTCTACAGATTCCCTACTCCTCTACAGATTCCTTACTCCTCTGCAGTCTCTATTCCTCTACATATTCCCACCCCTCTGCAGATTCCATAACCCTCTGCAGATTCCCACCCCTATGCAGATTCTCACCCCTCTGCAGATTCCCTACTCCTCTGCAGATTCCCACCCCTATGCACATTCCCACCCCTCTGCAGATTCCTTACTCCTCTGCAGATTCACTAACAGCTGCCTCACACTAGCGAGAGCCCTCATACAGTCTAAGTTAGACTACTGCAACAGCCTCTACTTAGGTGCCAACCAAGCTATAATTAGTAAACTCCAAGTCATTCAAAACAATGCGCTACGAGCAGCACTAAACATTCCTAGGCGAGAGCATATCTCGGACATTAGAATCACATGCAAATGGCTTACCATTCAACAAAAAATCGACCTAAAAACTCTCTGCCTCACATACAAAGCCCTCAACCACCTAGCCCCCCCTACCTTACCAGCAAATTCACCTGGAAGCAGTCCATCAGAACTACTAGATCTTCCAACACCCTATACCTCATGGTACCCAGATTTATCTCTAAAAGAGCCAGAGGCTCGAGCTTCACTGTCCTCGCCTCCCAACGCTGGAACTCCTTGCCACTAAACATTAAGTCGGCGAAATCTTTCCAGTCCTTCAGGAAACTTGCCATTGGGTGGCTATTGGCAAAAAGTCAATCAGTATGTTAGACACAGCCACTATCTGTATTTACTGCACATGTATCACTTATGTCATTAATGGATGCCTTCATTGCCACTGTCTGTACTTTCTGTATATAACCCTTGCTAAAAAGGATCACTGTTAATTACAATGTATTGTGCTTTGTAACCTGTACCAGCGCCCATTTACTCCCAGGTCTGCAGCGCTATATAAATAAAATAAACAAACAAACAAACAAACAAACAAACTAACTAACCCTCTGCAGATTCCCTACCCCTCTGCAGATTCCCACCCCTATGCAGATTCCCACCCCTCTGCAGATTCCCTACTCCTCTGCAGATTCCCACCCCTATGCACACTCCCACCCCTCTGCAGATTCCCTACTCCTCTGCAGATTCCCTAACCCTCTGCAGATTCCCTACCCTCTGCAGATTCCCACCCCTATGCAGATTCCTACCCCTTTGCAGATTCCCTACTCCTCTGCAGATTCCCTAACCCTCTGCAGATTCCCTACCCTCTGCAGATTCCCACCCCTATGCAGATTCCCACCCCTATGCAGATTCCTACTCCTCTGCAGATTTCTGGAAACAGCCTGAGAGGAAGAGTCTGTGAGTTTTTTTTGTTTTATCCCATTCCCTAGCTGCAGGCGCAACGCTCTAGTGGGTCTGTGGCGAGCAGCAGCTTCTGTGGATTTCTGCACCTGACACATGAATGCACTTTATAGTTTGAATGCAGCCATCCTGCAATGACGAGAATTGGAGAGGGATGCGTTTTGGGTCAGGACTGGTCCTTCTTTAGGGAACTTTCTGCCCTCAGGATTTTCACGTAGAATGCAGGAATCTATGCTGTGACCCGCTGAAAGTGAGTCAGATGAAGGGCAGTATTAATGTGATTTTCTTCGAAGTAAGGATACTCCAAGCTTAGGGAAAAGAGTGGACATCAATGGCAACCAAATGAAAGCAGGCTCGCCCACTATTTATTCCTACGCTTGGAGTTTCCCTGACCTACCACCCGTTCAGGCGCACTGCCTGCTGGGAGATATGTTGGTTTCCTGATAGCCCTTCCTGCACAAGACAAGCTTAGAAACAACATTTTTCCTGGCACAATCCAGAGGGTTCAGCGAAGGAGGCTACTGTTTTCAGAGTGTGTGTGCAAAGAGCGATTCTTGTCACAGGTGTACCTCCCACGGCCATCTTACCCGCCCCCCCCCCCCCCCCCGTCATACAGGCTTTGCAGAGCTTCCACCTATAGACGCAAACACCCCTAGGATAAACCGTCTGTCTTTAATACTCAACAGCCTGAAGCGTCCACCCTCAGCTCAGAGGGCATATTACCTTCTCTCCCTTGATGCCGGACGGGCCACTCATGCCTGGTTCACCTGCCAGCCCAGGTACCCCCGCTGTGCCTGGAATGCCTGCATCGCCAGGGTCCCCAGCACTTCCCTGGAAGGACAAATTCAGAGTGCACTGAGAAAGCAATACAGCCACACTAGCCAAATAGATCACAATAGGAGCTGGAGGGGTGTGGGGGGGGGGGGGGTGGATTAAAACAGATCCGATGACAATGGGCCATAAAACCAAAGATAAGGACTGGGCATGACAACAGATTTGATGATAATGTGCAGAAGATCAGATCTGATGATTATGGGCCATGAATCCAGAAATTAGGATGACTGGGTATGATGCCAGGTTTGATGATAATGGGCCATGAATCCAGAATTTAGGATGACTGGGTATGATGCCAGGTTTGATGATAATGAGCAGAAAACCATATAGTTGGGGGAGCTGACCTGGCCAGTAACGCCCTGCCAGACGCGAGGGCCTCAACGAGGGTTTTGGGCTGTAACGGCCATGTTCCGCAATCGCCCTTCCACAGGTGCGATGTCACAGTACACTCAGGTTAAGTAAGGGCATTACACCCGGTAAGGACCCCTTGCGCTTCGGCAAGCTCATTGTAACTGGGGACATGTACGGAGCCTGCAAGGATTTCTTTGGGGAATTCAGGGCAAACGTATTGCCCGATAGCACTTAAGGAGTCGCGGCGCAAGCGGCCTAGGATTACGCCACGCTCTGCACGCTCTACATCAGTGATGCCAAAGGTGTCTCACCTTCTGGCCCTTTGATCCAGATGACCCAGGTCTGCCCTAAACACAGAAAAGGATGAAAAGAAGCAAGTGTACAGTCAGTATCTTTCTAGTGCTTGCTGCACACAGAGACTTATAAACAACAGGCTTGGAACATACCATCCATTATACAGTAATGCAAACAGGTGCACAGGAAACTGAAGGTCATAACCCCCACCTCAGGAAACTGAAGGGTATAACCCCCACCTTACATCCAGCACAGGAAACTGAAGGGTAAAACCTCCACCTCACATCTAGCTCAGGCAGCACAGGAAACTTTAGGGTATAACCCCCACTTCATATCCAGCTCAGGCTGGACAGGAAACTGAAGGGTATAACCCCCACCTAACATCCAGCACAGGCAGCACAGGAAACTGAAGGGTATAGCCCCCCACCTCACAACCAGCTCAGGTAGTACAGGAAACTGAAGGGTATAATCACAACCTCACATCCAGCACAGGCCACACAGGAAACTCAAGGGTACAACGCCCAACTCAAATCCAGCTCAGACCACACAGGAAACTGAAGTGTATAACCCCCACCTCACATCCAGCTCAGGCCACACATGAAACTGAAGGGTATAACCCCCACCTCACACCCAGCTCAGGCAGCACAGGAAACTGAAGGGTATAACCCCCACCTCACACCCAGCTTAGGCAGCACAGGAAACTGAAGGGTATAACCCCCACC
The DNA here is from genome assembly GCF_040938575.1 of Ambystoma mexicanum. Lineage (NCBI taxonomy): Eukaryota > Metazoa > Chordata > Amphibia > Caudata > Ambystomatidae > Ambystoma > Ambystoma mexicanum. Next base: position 55,937,767 of record NC_090934.1, on the reverse strand, counting down.
TCACATCCAGTTCAGGCCACACAGGAAACGGAAGGGAATAAACCCCACCTCACATCCAGCACAGGCAGATCAGGGAACTGAAGGGTATAACCCCAACCTCACATCCAGCTCAGGCTGGACAGAAACGGAAGGGAATAAACCCCACCTCACATCCAGCACAGGCAGCTCAGGGAACTGAAGGGTATAACCCCCACCTCACATCCAGCACAATCAGCTCAGGAAACGGAAGGGTATAACCCCCACCTCACATCCAGCTTAGGCCACACAGGAAACTGAAGGGTATAACCCCCACCTCACATCCAGCTCAGGCCACACAGGAAACTAAAGGGTATAACACCCACCTCACATCCAGCACAGGCAGCACAGGAAACTGAAGGGTATAACCCCCACCTCACATCCAGCTCAGGCCACACAGGAAACTGAAGGGTATAACACCCACCTCACATCCAGCACAGGCAGCACAGGAAACTGAAGGGTATAATCCCCACCTCACATCCAGCTCAGGCCACACAGGAAACTGAAGGGTATAACCCCTACCTCACATCCAGCACAGGCAGCACAGGAAACTGAAGGGTATAACCCCCACCTCACATCCAGCTCAGGCCATACAGGAAACTGAAGGGTATAACACCCACCTCACATCCAGCACAGGCAGCACAGAAAACTGAAGGGTATAATCCCCACCTCACATCCAGCTCAGGCCACACAGGAAACTGAAGGGTATAACCCCCACCTAACATCCAGCTCAGGCAGCACAGGAAGCTAAAGGGTATAACTCCCACCTAACATCCAGCTCAGGCAGCACAGGAAACTGAAGGGTATAACCCCCACCTAACATACAGCTCAGGCAGCACAGGAAACTGAAGGGTATAACCCCCACCTCACATCCAGCTCAGGCAGTACAGAAAACTCAAGGGTATAACCCCCACCTCACATCCAGCTCAGGCGGCACATGAAACTGAAGGATATAACCCCCACCTCACATCCAGCTCAGGCCACACAGGAAACTGAAGGGTCTAACCCCCACCTCACATCCAGCACAGGCAGCAATGGTAACTGAAGGGTATAACCCCCACCTCACATCCAGCTTAGGCCACACAGGAAACTGAAGGGCATAACCCCCACCTCACATCCAGCACAGGCAGCACAGGAAACTGAAGGGTATAATCCCCACCTCACATCTAGCTCAGGCCACACAGGAAACCGAAGGGTATAACTCCCACCTAACATCCAGCTCAGGCAGCACAGGAAGCTCAAGGGTATAACTCCCACCTAACATCCAGCTCAGACAGCACAGGAAACTGAAGGGTATAACCCCCACCTAAGATAAAGCTCAGGCAGCACAGGAAACTGAAGGGTATAACCCCCACCTCACATCCAGCTCAGGCAGTACAGAAAACTGAAGGGTATAACCCCCACCTCACATCCAGCTCAGGCGTCACATGAAACTGAAGGGTATAACCCCCACCTCACATCCAGCTCAGGCCACACAGGAAACTGAAGGGTCTAACCCCCACCTCACATCCAGCACAGGCAGCAATGGTAACTGAAGGGTATAACCCCCACCTCACATCCAGCACAGGCAGCACAGGAAACGGAAGGGTCTAACCCCCACCTCATATCCAGCTCAGGTGGCACAGGAAACTGAAGGGTATAACCCCCACCTCACATCCAGCACTAGAAAGTGAAGGGTATAACCCCCACCTCACATCCAGCTCAGTCAGCACAGGAAACTGAAGGGTATAACCCTCACCTCATGTCCAGCTCAGGCTGCGCAAAAAACGGCAGGGTACAACCCCCACCTCCCATCCAGCACAGACAGCACAGGAAACTGAAGGGTATAATCCCCACCACACAGGCATCACTGCACTGCAATTATTATAGAAAGGGTATAACACCCACCTGACATGCAGCACAGGAAACTGAAGGGTATAACCCCTACCCGACATCCAACACAGGCAGCAGAGGAAACTGAAGGGTATAACCCCCACCTCACATCCGGCACAGGCAGCAGAGGAAACTGAAGGGTATAATCCCCACCTCACATCCAGCACTGGAAAGTGAAGGGTATAACCCCCACCTCACATCCAGCTCAGGCAGCAGAGGAAACGGAAGGGTATAACCCCCACCTCACATCCAGCACAGGGAACTGAAGGGTATAACCCCCACCTCACATACAGCACAGGCAGCAGAGGAAACGGAAGGGTATAACCCCCACCTCACATCCGGCACAGGCAGCAGAGGAAACTTAAGCATATAACGCCCACCTGACATCCAATACAGGCAGCAGAGGAAACTTAAGGGTATAACACCCACTACACAGACATCACTGTACTGCGATCGTTATAGAAACGCCACCTCACATCCAGCACAGCCAGCAAAGAAAACAGAAGTGTGTAAACCTTTTCCCCTTGGGCACGATGGAAACAGACCACTGGGTGCTGTGTAAACTGCAAGAACTGGAACTCCCCGTGCGCAGGGCAAGATGGAAACTTGGACTATCTTAACACTGGGTGCTGTGTAAACTGTCAGTATCTGCATGTTGCAGTATTGCGGAAATGCCCGATATCTCATCTGCTCACTGGCTATGGTGGAACTAGAAGCAGCTGCCCACACTGCAGTGTGGGTATTGCAGGTATTTGCAATGATAGGCCAGGGGCAACTGTCCGTATCTGCCCACATGAGATATTTGCAATGCATGCATACAAGGGTCTTCTGGAAACCGTCCATCCCTGTGTATTGGGGTGTCGTTGCACCGGCTAGTATGCCAGTGCAGGTGCATAACGCCACATGCATTGGTGGAGAAAAGTAAAATCTACAGTCTACCTACCGGGGAACTTGGGACGGGACACGGCGCCCCTTCTAAGTGATATAGACACTGCAGTAACTGGGGGACAGGACATCATGGAAAGTATCAATGCCAGAGTACTGGGCCAACATGAAGTTGGCCATATCCGAGTATCAGGGTACTGACACTGACTAATCACATGCACAGTGTTCCACAGCTGTGGCTCTTCGCGGGAGGTGCCCAGATACAAGCCCAGGCTATGAACTTGACATGGGCGGGATGTGGACCATCTTCCTTGCTTGCACCTCCCATCCCATGTGTTGCTGCAGAATAGACTTCCCATCGTGCATCAGGGTATGCGTTACTCACTGGATTGCCGTCCAATCCGGGTTCACCTTTTTCCCCTTGCAGTCCAGGCCCTGCCACGAGCACCTCCCGGTCTGCACCGCTGGTGTTCACTATCAGTCCTGCACACTGCCCACAGGAGTCTCCCTAAAAGACAGGAGATTGTGTTAATACTAGCAGGAGGGCAGAAGCATAGCGCATGAGACAGAGCAGTAATACTGCCTTTACTATTGGTTCAAGGAATAGTGCCCCAGTACCACTGCCACCGATACTGTTTCTACAACTACCCCTTGTATACTAGTGCAGCTGTTACTATTATAACTGTTGATGCCACCACTGCAACTACTACCAATACCACTACTGCTGGCAGTACTACTATTGTGATTACTGTTACTACTGTTGATACTATTATTTCCACTGCAGGTATTTCTGCAATTACTAATACCACTACTGCTGATAGTACCGAGGGTACAATTAATACTGCTGCTGCTAATACATCTACTACTAATGTTACTACTGCTGCTACTGCTGTGATTACAATTACTACTGTTGCTACTACTACTTCCACTGCAGGTATTTCTGCTATTACTAATACCAATACTGCTGGCAGTATGGAGGGTACTATTAATACTGCTGCTGTTACCACGATGACTACTACTGTTACTACTGCTGCTACTACTGTGATTTCGATTACTATTGTTGATGCTACTACTTTCACTGCAACTACTTTTGCTATTTCTATACCACTACTTCTGGCAGTACTGAGGGTACTATTAATACTGCTGCTGCTACTACATATACTACTACTAATGCTTCTACTACTGTGATTACTATTAATACTGCTGCTGATACTACTTCCACTGCAACTACTTCTGCTATTACTAATACCATGTCTGCTGGTAGTACAGAGGGTACTGTTAATACTGCTGTTGCTACTACTACTGTTACTACTGCTGCTACTACTGTGATTACTATTAATACTGCTGCTGCTACTACTATTTAATTAGCACTGTTGGTACTACTTTGATTACTATTACTACTGTTGATGCTACTACTTTCCCTGCAACTACTTCTGCTATTTCTAATACCACTACTTCTGGCAGTGCGTAGGATACTATTAATACTGCTGCTGCTACTACATCTACTACTACTACTGCTTCTACTACTGTGATTACTATTAATACTGCTGCTGCTACTACCATTACCACTGCTGCTACTACTGTGATTACTATTGCTACTGTTGATGCTACTACTTCCACTGCAACTTCTTCTGCTATTTTTAATACCACTACTTCTGGCAGTACGAAGGGTACTGTTAATACTGCTGCTGCTGCTCCATCTACTACTACTGCTGCTAATGCTGTGATTACTATTAATACTTCTGCTGCTAAACTAATGCTGCTACTGCTGTGATTACTATTACTACTGTTGTTGCTACTACCTCCACTGCAATTACTTCTGCTACTATAATACCACTACTGCTGGCAGGACAGAGGGTACTATTAATACTGCTGCTGCTACTACTGATGTTACTACGGCTGCTACTACTGTGATTACTATTACTACTGTTGATGCTACTACTTCCACTGCAACTACTTCTGCTATTACTAATACCATGTCTGCTGGTAGTACAGAGGGTTCTATTAATACTGCTGCTGCTACTACTACTGTTACTACTGCTGCTACTACTGTGATTACTATTACTACTGTTTATGCAACTACTTCCACTGCAACTACTTCTGCTATAACTAATACCTATGATAGCTGGTGGCAATACGGAGGGTTCTATTAATACTGTCGCTGCTACTACATCTACTACTACTGTTACTACTGCTGCTACTACTGTGATTACTATAACTACTGTTGATGCTATTACTTCCACTGCAACTACTTCTGCTATTACTAATACAGCTATTGCTAGCAGTACTGAGGGTACTATTAATACTGCTGCTGCTACTACATATACTACTACTAATGCTTCTACTACTGTGATTACTGTTAATACTGCTGCTGATACTACTTCCACTGCAACTACTTCTGCTATTACTAATACCATGTCTGCTGGTAGTACAGAGGCTACTGTTAATACTGCTGTTGCTACTACTACTGTTACTACTGCTGCTACTACTGTGATTACTATTAATACTGCTGCTGCTACTACTATTTAATTAGCACTGTTGCTACTACTTTGATTACTATTACTACTGTTGATGCTACTACTTTCCCTGCAACTACTTCTGCTATTTCTAATACCACTACTTCTGGCAGTGCGTAGGATACTATTAATACTGCTGCTGCTACTACATCTACTACTACTACTGCTTCTACTACTGTGATTACTATTAATACTGCTGCTGCTACTACCATTACCACTGCTGCTACTACTGTGATTACTATTGCTACTGTTGATGCTACTACTTCCACTGCAACTTCTTCTGCTATTTTTAATACCACTACTTCTGGCAGTACGAAGGGTACTGTTAATACTGCTGCTGCTGCTCCATCTACTACTACTGCTGCTAATGCTGTGATTACTATTAATACTTCTGCTGCTAAACTAATGCTGCTACTGCTGTGATTACTATTACTACTGTTGTTGCTACTACCTCCACTGCAATTACTTCTGCTACTATAATACCACTACTGCTGGCAGGACAGAGGGTACTATTAATACTGCTGCTGCTACTACTGATGTTACTACGGCTGCTACTACTGTGATTACTATTACTACTGTTGATGCTACTACTTCCACTGCAACTACTTCTGCTATTACTAATACCATGTCTGCTGGTAGTACAGAGGGTTCTATTAATACTGCTGCTGCTACTACTACTGTTACTACTGCTGCTACTACTGTGATTACTATTACTACTGTTTATGCAACTACTTCCACTGCAACTACTTCTGCTATAACTAATACCTATGATAGCTGGTGGCAATACGGAGGGTTCTATTAATACTGCTGCTGCTACTACATCTACTACTACTGTTACTACTGCTGCTACTACTGTGATTACTATAACTACTGTTGATGCTATTACTTCCACTGCAACTACTTCTGCTATTACTAATGCAGCTATTGCTAGCAGTACTGAGGGTACTATTAATACTGCTGCTGCTACTACATATACTACTACTAATGCTTCTACTACTGTGATTACTATTAATACTGCTGCTGATACTACTTCCACTGCAACTACTTCTGCTATTACTAATACCATGTCTGCTGGTAGTACAGAGGCTACTGTTAATACTGCTGTTGCTACTACTACTGTTACTACTGCTGCTACTACTGTGATTACTATTAATACTGCTGCTGCTACTACTATTTAATTAGCACTGTTGCTACTACTTTGATTACTATTACTACTGTTGATGCTACTACTTTCCCTGCAACTACTTCTGCTATTTCTAATACCACTACTTCTGGCAGTGCGTAGGATACTAATAATACTGCTGCTGCTACTACATCTACTACTACTACTACTGCTTCTACTACTGTGATTACTATTAATACTGCTGCTGCTACTACCATTACCACTGCTGCTACTACTGTGATTACTATTGCTACTGTTGATGCTACTACTTCCACTGCAACTTCTTCTGCTATTTTTAATACCACTACTTCTGGCAGTACGAAGGGTACTGTTAATACTGCTGCTGCTGCTCCATCTACTACTACTGCTGCTAATGCTGTGATTACTATTAATACTTCTGCTGCTAAACTAATGCTGCTACTGCTGTGATTACTATTACTACTGTTGTTGCTACTACCTCCACTGCAATTACTTCTGCTACTATAATACCACTACTGCTGGCAGGACAGAGGGTACTATTAATACTGCTGCTGCTACTACTGATGTTACTATGGCTGCTACTACTGTGATTACTATTACTACTGTTGATGCTACTACTTCCACTGCAACTACTTCTGCTATTACTAATACCATGTCTGCTGGTAGTAGAGAGGGTTCTATTAATACTGCTGCTGTTACTACTACTGTTACTACTGCTGCTACTACTGTGATTACTATTACTACTGTTTATGCAACTACTTCCACTGCAACTACTTCTGCTATAACTAATACCTATGATAGCTGGTGGCAATACGGAGGGTTCTATTAATACTGCTGCTGCTACTACATCTACTACTACTGTTACTACTGCTGCTACTACTGTGATTACTATAACTACTGTTGATGCTATTACTTCCACTGCAACTACTTCTGCTATTACTAATACAGCTATTGCTAGCAGTACTGAGGGTACTATTAATACTGCTGCTGCTACTACATATACTACTACTAATGCTTCTACTACTGTGATTACTATTAATACTGCTGCTGATACTACTTCCACTGCAACTACTTCTGCTATTACTAATACCATGTCTGCTGGTAGTACAGAGGCTACTGTTAATACTGCTGTTGCTACTACTACTGTTACTACTGCTGCTACTACTGTGATTACTATTAATACTGCTGCTGCTACTACTATTTAATTAGCACTGTTGCTACTACTTTGATTACTATTACTACTGTTGATGCTACTACTTTCCCTGCAACTACTTCTGCTATTTCTAATACCACTACTTCTGGCAGTGCGTAGGATACTATTAATACTGCTGCTGCTACTACATCTACTACTACTACTGCTTCTACTACTGTGATTACTATTAATACTGCTGCTGCTACTACCATTACCACTGCTGCTACTACTGTGATTACTATTGCTACTGTTGATGCTACTACTTCCACTGCAACTTCTTCTGCTATTTTTAATACCACTACTTCTGGCAGTACGAAGGGTACTGTTAATACTGCTGCTGCTGCTCCATCTACTACTACTGCTGCTAATGCTGTGATTACTATTAATACTTCTGCTGCTAAACTAATGCTGCTACTGCTGTGATTACTATTACTACTGTTGTTGCTACTACCTCCACTGCAATTACTTCTGCTACTATAATACCACTACTGCTGGCAGGACAGAGGGTACTATTAATACTGCTGCTGCTACTACTGATGTTACTACGGCTGCTACTACTGTGATTACTATTACTACTGTTGATGCTACTACTTCCACTGCAACTACTTCTGCTATTACTAATACCATGTCTGCTGGTAGTACAGAGGGTTCTATTAATACTGCTGCTGCTACTACTACTGTTACTACTGCTGCTACTACTGTGATTACTATTACTACTGTTTATGCAACTACTTCCACTGCAACCACTTCTGCTATAACTAATACCTATGATAGCTGGTGGCAATACGGAGGGTTCTATTAATACTGCTGCTGCTACTACATCTACTACTACTGTTACTACTGCTGCTACTACTGTGATTACTATAACTACTGTTGATGCTATTACTTCCACTGCAACTACTTCTGCTATTACTAATACAGCTATTGCTAGCAGTACTGAGGGTACTATTAATACTGCTGCTGCTACTACATATACTACTACTAATGCTTCTACTACTGTGATTACTATTAATACTGCTGCTGATACTACTTCCACTGCAACTACTTCTGCTATTACTAATACCATGTCTGCTGGTAGTACAGAGGGTACTGTTAATACTGCTGTTGCTACTACTACTGTTACTACTGCTGCTACTACTGTGATTACTATTAATACTGCTGCTGCTACTACTATTTAATTAGCACTGTTGCTACTACTTTGATTACTATTACTACTGTTGATGCTACTACTTTCCCTGCAACTACTTCTGCTATTTCTAATACCACTACTTCTGGCAGTGTGTAGGATACTATTAATACTGCTGCTGCTACTACATCTACTACTACTACTGCTTCTACTACTGTGATTACTATTAATACTGCTGCTGCTACTACCATTACCACTGCTGCTACTACTGTGATTACTATTACTACTGTTGTTGCTACTACCTGCACTGCAATTACTTCTGCTACTATAATACCACTACTGCTGGCAGGACAGAGGGTACTATTAATACTGCTGCTGCTGCTACTACTAATGTTACTACTGCTGCTATTACTGTGATTACTATTACTACTGTTGATGCTACTACTTCCACTTCAGCTATGTCTGCTATAATTAATACCATGATGGCAGTACAGAGGTTAATATTAATACTACTGCTGCTACTACATCTAATACTACTGTTACTACTGTTGCTACTACTGTGATTACCATTACTACTGTTGATGCTACAACTTCCACTGCAAATATGTCTGCTATTACTAATACCATGTCTGCTGGTAGTACAGAGGGTACTATTAATACTGCTGCTGCTACTACTACTGTTACTACTGCTGCTACTACTGTGATTACTGTTAATACTGCTGCTGCTACTACTATTATCACTGCTGTTACTACTGTGATTACAGTTACTACTGTTGATGCTATTACTTCCACTGCAACTTCTTCTGCTATTTCTAATACCACTACTTCTGGCAGTACGAAGAGTACTGTTAATACTGCTGCTGCTGCTCCATCTACTACTACTGCTGCTAATCCTGTGATTACTATTAATACTTCTGCTGCTAAACTAATGCTGCTACTACTGTGATTACTATTACTACTGTTGTTGCTACTACCTGCACTGCAATTACTTCTGCTACTATAATACCACTACTGCTGGCAGGACAGAGGGTACTATTAATACTGCTGCTGCTGCTACTACTAATGTTACTACTGCTGCTATTACTGTGATTACTATTACTACTGTTGATGCTACTACTTCCACTTCAGCTACGTCTGCTATAATTAATACCATGATGGCAGTACAGAGGTTAATATTAATACTACTGCTGCTACTACATCTAATACTACTGTTACTACTGTTGCTACTACTGTGATTACCATTACTACTGTTGATGCTACAACTTCCACTGCAAATACGTCTGCTATTACTAATACCATGTCTGCTGGTAGTACAGAGGGTAAAATTAATACCGCTGCTGCTACTACTACTGTTACTACTGCTGCTACTACTGTGATTACTATTAATACTGCTGCTGCTACTACTATTACCACTGCTGCTACTACTTTGATTACCATTACTACTATTGATGTTACTACTTTCCCTGCCACTACTTCTGCTATTTCTAAGACCACTACTTCTGGCAGTGCGTAGGATACTATTAATACTGCTGCTGCTACTACATCTACTACTATTGCTTCTACTACTGTGATTACTATTAATACTGCTGCTGCTAATATTATTACCACTGCTGCTACTACTGTGATTACTATTACTACTGTTGATGCTACTAGTTCCACTGCAACTTCTTCTGCTCTTTCTAATACCACTACCTCTGGCAGTATGAAGGGTACTGTTAATACTGCTGCTGCTTCTCCATCTACTACTACTGCTGCTAAGGCTGTGTTTACTATTAATACTTCTGCTGCTAAACTAATGCTGCTACTCCTATGATTACTATTTCTACTGTTGTTGCTACTACCTCCACTGCAATTACTTCTGCTACTATAATACCACTGCTGCTGGCAGGACAGAGGGTACTATTAATACTGCTGCTGCTGCTGCTACTACTAATGTTACTACTGCTGCTACTACTGTGATTACTATTACTACTGTTGATGCTACTACTTCCACTGCAACTACTTCTGCTATTACTAATACCATGATAGCTGACAGTACGGAGGGTACTATGAATACTACTCCTGTTACTACTGCTGCTACTAATGTAATTACCAGTACTACTGTTGATGCTACTACTTCCACTGCAACTACTTCTGCTATTACTAATACCACGTCTGCTGAAAGTATGGATGGTACTATTAATACTGCTGCTGCTACTACTACTGTTACTACTGATGCTACGGCTGTGATTACTATTACTACTGTTGATGCTACTACTATTATCACTGCTGCTACTACTGTGATTACAGTTACTACTGTTGATGCTGTTACTTCCACTGCAACTTCTTCTGCTATTTCTAATACCACTACTTCTGGCAGTACGAAGAGTACTGTTAATACTGCTGCTGCTGCTCCATCTACTACTACTGCTGCTAATCCTGTGATTACTATTAATACTTCTGCTGCTAAACTAATGCTGCTACTACTGTGATTACTATTACTACTGTTGTTGCTACTACCTGCACTGCAATTACTTCTGCTACTATAATACCACTACTGCTGGCAGGACAGAGGGTACTATTAATACTGCTTCTGCTGCTACTACTAATGTTACTACTGCTGCTATTACTGTGATTAATATTACTACTGTTGATGCTACTACTTCCACTTCAGCTACGTCTGCTATAATTAATACCATGATGGCAGTACAGAGGTTAATATTAATACTACTGCTGATACTACATCTACTACTACTGTTACTACTGTTGCTACTACTGTGATTACCATTACTACTGTTGATGCTACTACTTCCACTGCAAATACGTCTGATATTACTAATACCATGTCTGCTGGTAGTACAGAGGGTACTATTAATACTGCTGCTGCTACTACTACTGTTACTACTGCTGCTACTACTGTGATTACTATTAATACTGCTGCTGCTACTACTATTACCACTGCTGCTACTACTGTGATTACTATTACTACTGTTGATGCGACTACTTTCCCTGCCACTACGTCTGCTATTTCTAAGACCACTACTTCTGGCAGTGCGTAGGATACTATTAATACTGCTGCTGCTACTACATCTACTACTATTGCTTCTACTACTGTGATTACTATTAATACTGAAGGGTACTGTTAATATTGCTGCTGCTTCTCCATCTACTACTACTGCTGCTAATGCTGTGATTACTATTAATACTTCTGCAGCTAAACTAATGCTGCTACTCCTGTGATTACTACCTCTACTGCAATTACTTCTGCTACTATAATACCACTGCTGCTGGCAGGACAGAGGGTACTATTAATACTGCTGCTGCTGCTGTTACTACTAATGTTACTACTTCTGCTACTACTGTGATTACTATTACTACTGTTGATGCTACTACTTCCACTTCAGCTACGTCTGCTATAACTAATGCCATGATGGCAGTACAGAGGGTACTATTAATACTACTGCTGCTACTACATCTACTACTACTGTTACTGCTGCTGCTACTACTGTGATTACCATTACTACTGTTGATGCTACCACTTCCACTGCAACTACTTCTGCTATTACTAATACCATGTCTGCTGGTAGTACAGAGGCTACTATTAATACTGCTGCTGCTACTACTACTGTTACTACTGCTGCTACTACTGTGATTACTATTACTACTGTTGATGCTACTACTTCAACTGAAGCTATGTCTGCTATAATTAATGCCATGATGGCAGTACAGAGTGTACTATTAATACTACTGCTGTTGCTACATCTACTACTACTGTAACTACTGCTGCTACTAATGTAATTACCAGTACTACTGTTGATGCTACTACTTCCACTGCAACTACTTCTGCTATTACCAATACAGCTATTGCTAGCAGTACAGAGGGTACTATTAGGACTGCTGCTGCTACTGTATCTACTACTACAAATGTTACTACTACTGCTGCTACTACTGTGATTACTATTACTATTGTTGATGCTACTACTTCCACTGCAACTACTTCTGCTATTACTAATACCATGGGCCTCATTACGACCTTGGCGGTAAGGGGTTTACGCCAGCGTTAACTGTGCCGACCCCTTACCGCCAATTACGAGTTCCCTCAGCGCCATGGTGATTTTAACGCCTGCTTTTTGCAGGCGTTAAAAACCATGGCGCTAAGGGAACTTGGTGTTAATTACGCCACCGTAATTTACGGTGGCGTAATTAACGCCTTCCCCACTCCCATTATGCCCTATGGGGCAAGAATGGGAATGGGGAAGGGTAAAATGGGGATTGGGGACTTACCGCCCCGCCAAGGTCGGAATGGGGCGGTAAGTCCGCCAACCCCCATGGCGGAATTTTCTCATTTCCGCCATGGACCATGGTGCTAATTGCACCATGGTCCTCCGCCAAGGTCGTAATGAGGCCCCATGTCTGCTGGTAGTACAGAGGCTACTATTAATACTGCGGCTGTTACTACTACTGTTACTACTGCTGCTACTACTGGGATTACTATTACTACTGTTGATGCTACTACTTCCACTGCAACTACTGCTGGCAGTACTGGGGGTACTGTTAATACTGCTGCTGCTACTAGCTTTTCTAGTACTACTAATATATGATGACTGCTGTTTCTGCAACTACTTTGATACTATTAATACCACTACTGTTAATAGTACTGCCACTCTAATACTTCTGCTACTACCAAATGCTAAACTACCCCACTATAACTATGCAGAGGTGATGGAACGAGAAAGAGGATACTAGGATGGTTGGGAGGGGGAGTGAGCACTCATGTTTCAGGACCCACACTTACCTTCTCTCCTTTCACTCCCTCTGGCCCTGGTAGTCCAGCCTCCCCTTGACTTCCCTGCAAAGAAACAGAAAACTGCAGTGAGGCGGCGCCCAGCATATGTTGTCATCTCCCCCTGACACTCCTTCTGTCCACTCTACTCTGTGAGGAAGAAGGTGCTGTCACAATCGGGATGGGTGTGGGGGGGGGGCACTGCACTTACCTGGGGCCATGACTCACTGAAAGGACTGGGGATTCCTTGCGCTGTTGAGAGTAGAGTGTACGCCTCTAGTATGGAACTAAGGCCACTGGGGAAAACTGCAACCTTAAAGTTTGCTGTACAGAGCAGCCTGCCCATGCGTGCCTCTATTTAGTGAGGGCCTCAGTAAAGAAAGATACCAACCATTTTTCCCTACTCCTTGTATCTTATATTTTTCTTTCGATGGGAGTACGTTGTTGCAATATAATTCCACACCTGCAGGCACAAACGTGTCAGGAGTTACCCAGCCACCCGCCATTAACCATGACCAAGGCCCCAGAAAATGGGCCTTCTGACGCCCACAACAGAGCCTCGAAAACAAGGACCCTCCGAGCGAGCAAACACAACATACACCGTACCAGCCAGAGCATCTCTCCTGGAGATCCACTACAGGAAACCACCAGGACAGACACAGCCGGCTCTTCGGGTTCCAGAAAGTAACCAGGAACCAGGGCCTCCTACCAGCAAGCAGAGACGCTCACTCCGACCAATATGCTCACTCTCCACTTTACACCAACAAACAAAAGAACGCAGCTATACCCCTCGATCAAGTAGGGCCTAGCTACCGGCATACCTATGCTACTTTTGTAACACTTTAAAGTATGTTAGAACGCAGTGGGCCCCACCAACAAATAGGCCCAGCTGCACACATTGGGCCTCATTACAAGTGAGGCGGTAAGGGGTTAACGGTTCCGGTAAAGGTGCCGGTGCCATTAACCCCGTACCGCCTCATTACGAGGTCCCCTCGCGGGACCTGCTCTGGACGTCTGGTCAGACCAGGCGTCCTTTGCGGGTCCCGCGAGGAGACCAGCATGCTAACAATGGGCCCGTCATTAACGGCCCGTTGTTAGCATGCTCCCCATTCCCATTGAGCCCTATGAGGGCTCAAATGGGAATGGGGATGGTCCGGGTCCGGGTTCCCTGAATGCGGAAATACTGGGCCCTCCGAAGTCGGAATGGCCTGATATTTCCCCATTCAGAGACCACGGACCCGAGTTTGGAGGCAGCCATGCCCTTACTAAGGGCATGGCTGCCTCCAAACCTGTAATGAGGCCCATTATCTCTTACACAGGCCCCAAGGCCGCCAGAATGCAGACACGGAAGCCATCTACCTTGCTGCATACATTACACTGATCTCTCACAAGCACTGCACTGCACCGAGCATTAGAATGCGAACACCTCAACACAAAATGCACTGGCTGCACACATACCGAGTGCACCCAAGCACTATATAGTACCCAATTCTCTCCACTGACCTGGACCACGGTCCCCAAGGGCCTTCAACCCACAGCGCTTTGAGATCATACCAACGGTATATAAGGTGCTATACAAATACAAAATACCAAAACATAACATAACATATTCAGTACCATGATGTCACGCCCCCGTCATTGCCTCTTCCGCTGACACTGCACTCGCTGTTCCCAAATGCCAGCCTCGTGTTCCTGTCATAAAACCAAAGTGGTGCTCACAAAGGAATGTTTGGTAAGGGTAGGATGAGGCAACTAAGCAGGGCTTTGAGTGGGCCAGGGCTAGCCAGGTCTCAGCCCCAGCAGTCTCCAAATATGGACCTTGAGCCGTGGCTCTGCAGTTTTTTTCCGGACTGACTTTCCAGACCAGATCTCTCCTCCTGCAGTAATACAAATACGAAGCTGAGTGGCACTACAGGTTCTCGACCAGTAGATGACACTATCAGATATGAATATAATTACAACATCAGTTAAATACATTTTGAATTCGGCTTCTTTAACCGTTTTCCTTAATGCAACACATTATATTAAATAATGGACATTACAATGATGTTAATTAGAACCTAAGAATCATTGAATCATGGATTTCTTTCAAACGATCAATGGGATTGTACGGTGCAGTGACCCAATTTCATTTGAAGTTCTATTTTATATACAAATATTTGTATTTTGGTCTTTTCAAGTGCACTTATATTATTTAATATATGTATTAAAGTAGCATGTACTCCCTTTCATAGCATGCATGAGAACTCGATTGGGACTGTTGGGTCACTCTTAATTACGTAGGCCTTTGGGATTCGTGGACGTGCCAGACCTTTTTTAGGCCCCACCCTTAAAAAAGTGCATCATGGCTTGCCCGTGGTCCCCCAAAACCCCTCGATTTCTTATCCGACTTAAAGCACTGTAACTGAGCTCACAGAAGTTTCACCGGCCAGTACCACCAGCCTGATGGCAGACAACCTGGTAGGGTTCTCTGGAGGGTATCGCTGCTCTAAGACCACCTGGTAGGGTTCTCTGGGGGTATTCCTGATGCCAGACCATCTGGTAGGGTTCTCTGGAGGAGGGTATCTCTGATGCCAGGCCACCTTGTAGGGATATCTGAGGGCCCTGATGTCAGACCACCTGGTAGGGTTCTCTGTAGGATATTTCTGATGCCAGACCACCTGGTAGGGTTCTCTGTAGGGTATTTCTGATGCCAGACCACCTGGTAGGGTTTGCTGAAGGGTATCCATGTTGCCTGACCATCTGGTAGGGTTCTCTGGAGGGTATCTCTGATGCCAGACCACCTGGTAGGGTTCTCTGGAGAGTATCCCTGATGCCTGACCAGCTGGTAGGGTTCTCAGTAGGGTATTTCTGATGCCAGACCACCTGGTAGGGTTCGCTGAAGGGTATCCCTGATGTCAGACCAGCTGGTAGGGTTCTTTGGGGGTATCCCTGATGCCAGACCACCTGGTAGGGTTCTCTAGAGGGTATCTCTGATGCCAGACCACCTGGTAGGGTTCTCTGGAGAGTATCTCTGATGCCTGACCACCTGGTAGGGTTCTCTGGAAGGTATCCCTGATGCCAGACCACCTGGTAAGGTTCTATGAAGAGTATCGCTGATGTCAGACCAGCTGGTAGGGTTCTCTGTGGGTATCCCTGTTGCCAGACCACCTGGTAGAGTTCTCTGGAGAGTATCCCTGATGCCTGACCACCTGGTAATGTTCTCTGGAGTGTATTCCTGATGCCAGACCACCTGATAGGGTTCTCTGGAGGGTATCGCTGATGTCAGACCAGCTGGTAGGGTTCTCTGGGAGTATCCCTGATGCGAGACCACCTGGTAGGGTTCTCTGGAGAGTATCCCTGATGCCAGACCACCTGGTAGGGTTCTCTGGAGGGTATCACTAATGTCAGACCACCTGGTAGGGTTCTCTGGAGGGTATCACTAATGTCAGACCACCTGGTAGGGTTCTCTGGAGAGTATCCCTGATGCCAGACCACCTGGTAGGATTCTCAGTAGGGTATTTCTGATGCCAGACCACCTGGTAGGGTTCACTTGAGGGTATCCCTGATGTCAGACCAGCTGGTAGGGTTCTCTGGGGATAACCCTGATGCCAGACCACCTGGTAGGGTTATCTGGAGGGTATCTCTGATGCCAGACCACCTGGTAGGGTTCTCTGGAGGGTATCACTAATGTCAGACCACCTGGTAGGGTTCTCTGGAGGGTATCCCTGATGCCAGACCACCTGGTAGGGTTCTCTGGAGAGTATCCCTGATGCCAGACCACCTGGTAGGATTCTCAGTAGGGTATTTCTGATGCCAGACCACCTGGTAGGGTTCGCTTGAGGGTATCCCTGATGTCAGACCAGCTGGTAGGGTTCTCTGGGGATATCCCTGATGCCAGACCACCTGGTAGGGTTATCTGGAGGGTATCTCTGATGCCAGACCACCTGGTAGAGTTCTCTGGAGGGTATCACTGATGCCTGTCCACCTGGTAGGGTTCTATGGAGGGTATCTCGTGAAAATGTTGCAAACACAAAATCTCTCGCAATAATGCTGCAAAAAAAGTTTGCCATGGTAAAAATGTAAGCAGGGAAAAATATCTCTGAGGCACATTTCTTTTTTAAAACACCATCCAGCACCGACATCCGGAAATGCCAGGAAAGGAATTTAAATGGTCAATAAGTGCATTCCTAGAGCTTGTGAGAGGGCTTATTGACTTTGAAAACGACAAGTTGGCTTGGAGAGTGTTTGCTCTGGCGACGTTATTACCATGGCAACGTTTATGATTGTGACTTTACTGAGGCAACAGTGCACATAAAGAACTATTTATAAAGGAACGCATTCTCAAGTAGATCCTTACGGAGATGGCACACACTATTCGTTGCCAAGTTTGTGAACCGCGAGCACAGAAGCTGCTTGCACCCTAGGGTGTTGCGCACTTACAGACCTCTAGCACAAGAGCTTTGCTACCTGGCAGCAGAAAACAAGCATTGGCAGAGCCATCAGTTTTGGCTTGTGTGTAAGTATTAGGCATTTGTCAGGCAGTGCTATTAGATGCCCAGGTACTCGCACCATACGCCGCACGCAAACATCAATGGCCAGTTTATACCACTACGCCTGTGCCTGGTAAGTATCCATTCCCATGCCCACACAAACACCCAACCATTTGGGCTTGCCATTGCTTGTTTTAAGCACTTTTCATGTTATTGACATGCTGTGATGCATGTTTGGAGATTACTTGATGAGTCAATTGTGACGATTGACTTTGGGGGCCCATCCGTTCCCCTGAGCATGCACTGAGCGGAGCGTCAGCTTTATAAGTCCCCCTCCCCCAGCTAGGGTGACCAGATAAAAAAAAAAAAGAAAAAAAAAAAAAACTGGACAGGCCATAGATACAGAAGTAGGACTAATATAAACACAAATACAACTGTAGTCCTAGTTCTATGTCGCTGGCTGTTGCGGGGGGCAGAGAGGGGGTGCAGGCACTCTTCTCTCATTGGAGGAGAGCGGTGTCAGGTTCCTTCCCCTATTCAGGCTATCTTTTTCCTCATTCAAGTTTCCTTCTCCTTATTTCACTTTAATTATCCTTTTCAGATTAGCCTTGTGTGGGTGGGAAGTTTTCCATTATAGTTGGTTTGGCCTTAACTTGCTGATTCAGAATCCTGGTTCTGACCCAAGGCAAAATGGAGTCTCACAGTGTCAGCTCTGATTGGTTGGAAGACAATGCAGAACAACAATGAACATTCTAAACTGTCACTCTGCCTTTCATCATCAAAACCCCATCTGAGAGGACGTGTTTAGTGGCTGCTCCTGCTTTAGACTTGGGCCTGGTGGATTTTATCCTTCAGGTGTTAGCAGTTGAGCGGCTACTTTCTTGGGGGTTCCGGGAGAAGACATCAGTGGACAGGAATTCGTTTTTGAAGACAGGAGACTCAGAAGATCTTTATGAATCCGCTCAGGAGATAAGTGACTTTATTAGTACAGTAACTCTGTTCTTCCCCAATGACATTTTCGTTGAAAACATTTGAGAAAAGTTATTTTTTGTACTATTACTATTGAACTTTAAAAGTGCGCGTGTGTTTTCCAGCGCGGTAGCGCGAGAATCTGTTGGTCGCGTGCGACTTCAAGTGCGCGTGTGTTTCCCAGCGCGGTAGCGCGAGAATCTGTTGGTCGCGTGCGACTTCAAGTGCGCGTGTGTTTCCCAGCGCTGTAGTGCGAGAATCTGTTGGTCGCGTGGGACTTCAAGTGCGCGTGTGTTTCCCAGCGCTGTAGTGCGAGAATCTGTTGGTCGCGTGCAACTTCAAGTGCGCGTGTGTTTTCCAGCGTGGGAGTTCCGTAGCGCGAGGATCTATTAATCGCGTGCGACTTCAAGTGCGCGTGTGTTTCCCAGCACGGGAGTTCCGTAGCGTGAGGATCTAAGAATCGCGTGCGTATTCAAGTGCGCGTGTGTTTTTTCAGCGCGGGTGTTCCGTAGCGCTTGGATCTAGGAATCGTGTGTGTATTATGTGCGCGTGTTTTCAATAGCGCTTGTGCTCCTAGGCGCGAGAAACTTTTTGTCGCGTGTGAACTAAAGAGCGCGTGTGTTTTCTGACGCGATAATCTAAGAACCGCGTGAGATTATTGTCGCACGTGTGGTTTCTAGCGCGTGTCCTATTTTTTTGCGTGTATACGTTCGTGGGTGAACTTTTTGCGTGCGTTCTTCAATCCAGGAAGATTTCAACGAGAAGCTCATCTGTATGGACATAACCCGCATGTGAGGGTAACACGTGTATTCTTCAAGGATTAAAAAACTCAACAGAAGTGTAAATAGTTTGAACAGCTTTGAAAGAAAAATAAGAAAGAATCTATATGAGACAATCTAACTGGATATCAGTGCGTTTTGGAAAAGAGACAATGAACTAAACTTTCCAGAATGGCCTCAAGTAAGAAGTTGCTATAAACTTCATGAGTCTCAAGTAAGAGAGATTTTCAGCTTCTTACAAACTTCTCTAAGAAATTTCAAGAGAAGAACCAGGTATGATTCTTAATTTTTAGTTAAGGATTTCATATTTTCCCATTCATAAGGTTAGTAAGTAAATAAAGGAATTGTATATGCTTTTCTTGTATCCTCTGCAGGTTCAGCTCTGATTAGCCTTGACGCAGTCTGCCTGGTGTTGTTTTGTTATCCACTTCCCCCTTTCCCTTTGGGGTGTAGTTAACAGAGCTGAATTGAAATCTAGTTCTGGGAATTACATTTCAGGGGGATTGTCGGGGGTTCAGCAGCTTCCGCGGACACAGGACCTCTCAGCCTGACAGAATGAAAGGCCAATAATTTAGTCCGCCCGAGCTGTCATGAACCCCGACGAATCCATGGAGATGTTAGGATCTTTGATCAGGGAGTTACGGGAGGAGTTGAAAATATCTCGGGATGAAAATGCATTACTTAGTCAAAAGGTGGATGACTTGAGTGTTAAAGTTACACAAATTCAACAGAGGGGTGTAAGGAGAGAGGATGAGGTTTCAGGGGGCGCTGGTTCTCCACCAGAGTTAGAAAGAGAAGATGAAGATCATTTACCACCAATACAACGGGCGCCTCCAGTGACAGAAGGGGTAAGGAGTTTAATTATGCCAGTTCCTTTGGCGCCTCCAGAACGTTATCATGGGGATCATAAGAGGTTTAGGGTGTTTTTGACACAATGTGAATTACATTTTATGAGCAGACCAGAATTATTTCCATCGGATGCTTCTAAGATAACTTTTATGTTGTCCTATCTTTCTGGGGAGGCATCTGCTTGGGCTGGGTTGTTGGTGAGTCAAAAGAGTGCGGTTTTAGGAAACTACACTAGTTTTTTAGAGACATTCCGAAAGATGTTTGATAGAAGACAGTTATCTCTGGAAGTGGATGGTGAACTTTTAGAACTAAAGCAAGGAAATAGAGACTTGGTTGCTTATATAACACAATTTAAATCCCTTGTGTTAGAAAGCAAGTGGCCCGAGGTTAAACAGGCTTCGTTGTTTTATCGGGGCCTTAGAGATGAGTTAAAAGATGCATTGTCTGGAGTAGTTGAACGCCCTTCTACTTGTGAAGGTCTGATTGATTTGGTTATTCAATTGGACTTTCGTTTGAGTGAAAGGAAGGCAGAGAGGCATCATTGTGGGAGTGATGTCAAGTCTCTAGTTAGAGTAGATAAACCTAAAGTAGAGAGTAGATCCAAAGGAAACAATCCATCTTCTAGAATCAGAGGTCCTTTAACAGTGGAAGAAAAGACTAGGAGGAGAGAAAACAATCTGTGTTTATATTGTGGAAGAGGTGGGCACTTTTTAGGAAACTGTCCGTACACTCCCAAGAAGACTCCTTCCTCAGCAGTCAAGGTACAACAGATCGCCAATACGGTGCAGACAGCGGTTCCCCATATAACCGTAAATGTATCCTTATTTTTTGAGTTGGAATGTAAGGGAAATGGTCCCGTAATAATTGACTCTGGTGCCACTGGAAATTTTATGGATTGGGGGTTGGCAAAATCTTTGGGAATTCCAATTATTCAGAAGGAGGTTGTAGAGCAGGCTAGGGCTGTTGATGGTACGTATCTATCTTCGGGGCCAATTACTCATAGGACTGGTTCTTTAACTTTGGAGTTATCAGGAGGTCACAAAGAGATAATTTCATTTGAGTTAATTGATGCTCCTTTGTTGAAAATCATCTTGGGTATGCCTTGGCTTACTCTCCATAATCCCCTGATTGATTGGAGTGCTAGGACAATTGACATGCAGTCAGAGTTTTGTAAGGAGAATTGCTTTGCAGGAAGTCTCTTAGGGGAAGATGTAAAACAAAGTAATTCTGTGTCAAGTTTTCTGGCTGAGACTGGAATTGGATGTCATGATGTGGGAGCTGTAGTGGGTCATCTTCCCCAGTGTTACAAAGATTTTTGGGACGTATTTGATGAGAAAGTGGCAGGAGAATTACCACCTCATAGGCCCTTTGATTGTAAAATTGAACTGGAGCCAGGAACAATGTTGCCTAGTAGTAGGGTATATGCTCTTACTGAGAAAGAGAATGATTATTTAAAAGAATATTTGTCGGAAAATTTGGCCAAAGGGTTTATTCGTCATTCTAAGTCACCGGCGGCCTCTCCTTTATTTTTTGTACCAAAACCGGATGGCACACTTCGGACTTGCATAGATTATCGAGCAGTCAACAAAGTCACTATTAAGAACCGGTATCCTCGTCCTCTCATCTCGGAAATGCTTAATCAAATACAAGGAGCAAATATTTTCTCTAAATTAGATTTGAGAGGAGCTTATCATCTTGTACGTGTGCAGGAGGGGGACGAATGGAAAACAGCGTTTAAGACCAGGTTTGGGCTGTTTGAATATCAAGTTATGCCATTCGGTCTATGTAATGCTCCAGCGGCTTTCCAATTTTTCATTGATGAAGTTTTTAGAGAATACCTGGATATTTTTGTTGTGGTGTATATTGATGATATTTTGATTTTCTCTTCTGACCTGGATCAACATCAGAAACATGTACGCTTAGTCTTACAAAAGCTGTGAGAAAACCATTTGTTTGCCAAATTGGAAAAAAGTCAATTCCATACAGATTCTGTGGAGTTTTTAGGTTTTATAATTTCACCTAAGGGTTTAGAAATGAATCCTAAAAAGGTGCAAGCAGTTCTTGAATGGCCCTCTCCTACTAAGGTTAAGGAAATACAAAGTTTCTTAGGGTTTGCCAATTTTTATAGGAGATTTATAGAAGGTTTTTCTCGGCTGGTTGTTCCTATAACGAGACTTTTAAAAAAAGGAGTGAAATTTGACTGGGACCTTGAAGCAGAAAAAGCTTTTCAAGAGTTAAAACAAAGATTTACTTCTAGTCCAATTCTAATTCATCCTGATCTCTCTAAACCTTTTTTTGTGGAGGCGGACGCTTCAAATTTGGCGTTGGGGGTGGTGCTTTCTCAAAGAAATGAAACTACTGGTCAAATACATCCAGTTGCTTTTTTTTCTAGGAAGTTTTCTGCTGCTGAAGTGAACTACACAATTGCTGATCGTGAACTATTAGCAATAAAGTCTGCTTTTGAAGAATGGAGACATTTTCTAAAAGGAGCAAGACATACAGTAACAGTCCTTACTGATCATCGAAATGTATTGTTTTTAAAATCTGCAAGAACTTTGTCTCCACGACAACTTCGTTGGTCCTTATTCTTTGCCGATTATGATTTCATTGTGACTTTTAAGCCCGGTAGTCAGAACAAAAAGGCTGATGCGTTATCCCGCCAATTTCCTGGAAGTGAGGAGAGAGAGATTCTAGAACCAGAACCTATAATTGCTCCAGAACGTTTTTTGTTAGCCGGAGCCATTAAAGAAATGGATTTCTTGAATGAAGTTCGTCAGAATATGTCTTTGCAGAAGATGGAGGAGTGGGTGAGACTGGATCCAGCCAGAAGTTTGAAAGACAATCTACCTTATTTTGATAACAAGCTTTATGTACCTACTGAAAAGTTAAGAGAAAAGGTTTTGAGAAATTGTCATGAATCCATTTTATCTGGACATCCTGGTTTCCGAAAAACTCTGGAATTGGTTCGAAGAAATTTCTGGTGGGAAAATATTCGCCAAGACACATTGAACTTTGTTAAAACTTGTGTAGTCTGTGCACAAGCAAAAAGTCAAGTTGGGAAGCCGCATGGTTTATTGGAGCCGTTGCCTGTTCCTCCTCGTCCTTGGCACACTATTTCTATGGATTTCATAGTTGATCTCCCTCAAGATAAAGGTTGTACTACCATTCTTGTTGTGGTCGATCTTCTTACGAAAGAAGCACATTTTTTACCAATGGAGGGAGAGGTTACCGTGGAAAAACTGGCTCATAGTTTTTTGCAAGGTATAGTTAGACTACATGGACTCCCAAGTCAAGTTATCTCTGACAGGGGATCTCAATTTATTTCAAAATTCTGGAGGGCTTTCTGTAAGAAACTTGGAGTGGAAGTTAGTTTGACTTCTGGGTATCATCCGGAAAGTAATGGACAAGTGGAGAGAGTAAATCAAGAATTGGAGAAGTTTTTAAGGTGTTATTTACAAGCTACAGAGGAATGGGTGGATTTGGTGTGGTTGGCCGAATTCTCTTACAACAATTGTGGTAAAGATGCTACTTCTATGTCCCCTTTCTTTTTGGGTCGGGGGTTTCATCCTCGCTTTCTGAGTTTTGAGGTGTTGGAGGATTCAGGGAATACTAGAGTGGAAGATCGTTTGTTGTTAATGAAAAATAACTTGGATAGAGCAAAAAAGGTACTGGGAGAAAACAAGTTGAAATATAAAAGGTGTGCAGATTTGAGAAGGAAGGCTGGTCCTGAATATAAGGTGGGAGACTTAGTTTGGCTTTCTACACGATACCTGAAAATTAAGGGAAAGAATAAGTTCAGTCCACGATTTGTAGGCCCTTTTGAGGTAGAGAGAATCATCAATCCTGTGGCAGTACGATTGAAATTACCCAAGCAATTGAAGGTACATCCTACTTTCCATGTTAGTCTTCTTAAACCAGTTTGTTCAGGAACTAGATTTAGAACACCACCTTCCCCTGTGATTTTGGAGGATTCATCTGAGGAATTTGTGGTTAAACAAATTTTGGATTCCAGGAAAGTGAAGGGAAGGTTGCAGTATTTAATTGATTGGGAGGGATATGGACCAGAGGAACGATCATGGGAAGATTCAGTTGATGTACATGCCCCCCGATTAGTTGCTAAGTTTCATGCAAAAAATCCACATAAGGTAGGCCCAGAGACTGGGCATTAGGAGGGGGGTACTGTCAGGTTCCTTCCCCTATTCAGGCTATCTTTTTCCTCATTCAAGTTTCCTTCTCCTTATTTCACTTTAATTATCCTTTTCAGATTAGCCTTGTGTGGGTGGGAAGTTTTCTATTATAGTTGGTTTGGCCTTAACTTGCTGATTCAGAATCCTGGTTCTGACCCAAGGCAAAATGGAGTCTCACAGTGTCAGCTCTGATTGGTTGGAAGACAATGCAGAACAACAATGAACATTCTAAACTGTCACTCTGTGCCTTTCATCATCAAAACCCCATCTGAGAGGACGTGTTTAGTGGCTGCTCCTGCTTTAGACTTGGGCCTGGTGGATTTTATCCTTCAGGTGTTAGCAGTTGAGCGGCTACTTTCTTGGGGGTTCCGGGAGAAGACATCAGTGGACAGGAATTCGTTTTTGAAGACAGGAGACTCAGAAGATCTTTATGAATCCGCTCAGGAGATAAGTGACTTTATTAGTACAGTAACTCTGTTCTTCCCCAATGACATTTTCGTTGAAAACATTTGAGAAAAGTTATTTTTTGTACTAGTACTATTGAACTTTAAAAGTGCGCGTGTGTTTTCCAGCGCGGTAGCGCGAGAATCTGTTGGTCGCGTGCGACTTCAAGTGCGCGTGTGTTTCCCAGCGCGGTAGCGCGAGAATCTGTTGGTCGCGTGCGACTTCAAGTGCACGTGTGTTTCCCAGCGCTGTAGTGCGAGAATCTGTTGGTCGCGTGCGACTTCAAGTGCGCGTGTGTTTCCCAGCACGGTAGCGCGAGAATCTGTCTGTCGCGTGCAACTTCAAGTGCGCGTGTGTTTTCCAGCGCGGGAGTTCCGTAGCGCGAGAATCTGTTAATCGCGTGCGACTTCAAGTGCGCGTGTGTTTCCCAGCACGGGAGTTCCGTAGCGTGAGGATCTAAGAATCGCGTGCGTATTCAAGTGCGCGTGTGTTTTTTCAGCGCGGGTGTTCCGTAGCGCGTGGATCTAGGAATCGCGTGTGTATTATGTGCGTGTGTTTTCAATAGCGCTTGTGCTCCTAGGCGCGAGAAACTTTTTGTCGCGTGTGAACTAAAGAGCGCGGGTGTTTTCTGACGCGATAATCTAAGAACCGCGTGAGATTATTGTCGCACATGTGGTTTCTAGCGCGTGTCCTATTTTTTTGCGTGTATACGTTCGTAGGTGAACTTTTTGCGCGTGTTCTTCAATCCAGGAAGATTTCAACGAGAAGCTCATCTGTATGGACATAACCCGCATGTGAGGGTAACACGTGTATTCTTCAAGGATTAAAAAACTCAACAGAAGTGTAAATAGTTTGAACAGTTTTGAAAGAAAAATAAGAAAGAATCTATATGAGACAATCTAACTGGATATCAGTGCGTTTTGGAAAAGAGACAATGAACTAAACTTTCCAGAATGGCCTCAAGTAAGAAGTTGCTATAAACTTCATGAGTCTCAAGTAAGAGAGATTTTCAGCTTCTTACAAACTTCTCTAAGAAATTTCAAGAAAAGAACCAGGTATGATTCTTAATTTTTAGTTAAGGATTTAATATTTTCCCATTCATAAGGTTAGTAAGTAAATAAAGGAATTGTATCTGCTTTTCTCATATCCTCTGCAGGTTCAGCTCTGATTAGCCTTGACGCAGTCTGCCTGGTGTTGTTTTGTTATCCACTTCCCCCTTTCCCTTTGGGGTGTAGTTAACAGAGCTGAATTGAAATCTAGTTCTGGGAATTACATTTCAGGGGGATTGTCGGGGGATCAGCAGCTTCCGCGGACACAGAACCTCTCAGCCTGACAAGCGGACAGGGAGGAAAAGGAGGAGGAAATGGGGACGTGAAAAGCAGCCACCATTTCACGCCCCGATTCGTGCAGGAAGAGTCGCGCCAGGCCCGATTTCGGGATTTCAAAATCGGGTCCCAGCAAATACAGGAACCGTAGCCACCCACCCTTGCAAACCCAGGACAGGATTTATAAAATTAAAAAACATCCGGGACTCCGGGACGGATGGCGATTTCCCGGGATTGTCCCGGGAAAACCGGGACGTCTGGTCACCATACCCCCAACCCCCACCCCCACACAAGCTGGGATGGCATGGCATGCCTGCTCCTCCTCACAGGGATCATACATGTCAGCCTGTCTCAAACTGGCTGTTAGTCATGCTTTCGAATGAATGAGAGCAACAGCAGAGAACCTCTGATGTTTACCATGGATGCTGGGCGGCCATGCCAGGACTCTGCCTCTCCTCAAAGCGATCATACATGTCTGCCTGATGATCATGCAAGCCTACAATGTGGCATGGAATGAACAGACTGAAGAAGCAGCGATGTTTCTCTTGTAAGGCAAGCCTCACCCGACCTGTACTGCTGGGAAAGCGTCAATCAAATATTGCGTGATTCCTTCAACATGTTGAAGACCATCCCTCAGTGCCAGGGCAACAGCTGAAAGGGGCCGTACGTATTGGCATATCCTGGTATAAATGACTGGGAATTGCAAATGTTCTGGGTGTCTTCCTCCAGCAACAGTCTGCCTGCATCTCACCCTGACCAGACTCTGCAAGAAGAGGCTGCCCCATCTGTTTACCATGACATAAAGAAGCAGTGGAAACAAAAGGTGGGCACAGTGCCTGTCACCGCTGCATCACCGTAGAGCGCTGAACTATTCCGAGCCCAGACACAAATAGGCAATCGAGTCCTGGTTTTATATGTGCATTCTGGTCATTGTAGTTCTGTCGTTCTGATTAGTGCATGACAAGCCCCAGAATGCAAAGAAAACATGCTGATGAGCAACCCAGGATCTGCCAATGGGGTTGGTGAGGGGCTGGACTCAATGGCCTTTCGAGGAATTATCTGGTTGGGTAGGGGACACACAGGAGTTCGCATGCAAAACTCAGGGGGTGTCCTATTGATGGCAGTAACAAGATCCTGTAGCATGCCTTTGGTTTAGGAGCACTATATAAATAAGTGAGCAAATAAATAAATAAATAAATAAAATAATTAAAGACACACTACCTTTATTTGAGTGCCTGCCACTGCGGTCGCAGAATAGAGGGTCAGGCATAAAATAAAAGAATCTAGGGGTCTCATTTTTTAGAAATACTCAAATAATGATCTCAAGATGCCAGACTGCCAGTGAATTCAACAGATAAAGGATGATGGCTCTAAATGTCTGTTTACAAAGTGTAGGAAGGGCCATTGAATCTCAACAAACAGGAAGCCACAGAAAGCCGGGTTTCCCCATGCTCCAAAGGAGACATATATATTCTCACTTCATGAGTTCAAAGTAAGGTGCCAGGTGATGGTGGCTACCGTCTTATCGCCATGGAGGTTTGGACACTTTATCAAGTTAAGGTCAAATATAGGCCATTGAACTATGTTGCTTAACTGTCCACTATTATCACCACTCTTTCACTAGAGTGCCATTCAGCTGTAATGGTATTGTTAGTGTTATTCCGACAAACGTCACTGTCATAATTAGACATTTATTTTTTCTCTCCAGAGAATGCTGCGTGCAAGATTTAGCATGTCACGTCTTCAGAATACAGCATGGAGATCTGTTACAATTGCACAAGGGAATAAACACTGCCCAGCAAGTGCCTTTCCCATGCCCACACAAAAGACCAAGCTGCTGGCATTGCCTATGCTTGTGTGTAGTGTCATTGGTTTCGAGGGACCAAAGGTGGCAGGACAGTAGAGTACATTAGAGCCATTACATATCGAGCATGCGTGAAGTGTGCAAACTAGGGCAACGCCCTCGCATAGCAAACAAGACGTTATTTTCTAGGAGGTCCTTTGTGTAGGATTGCTCAGAGGTCTCGGCGGTGGCGGGTTAACAGCATTAATCCGCCGTTGGGACATATTTGCAACATTAGTGAAAACAGAGTGTGGAGGGTTTTGACCCATGTGGAATCATTAGACGGGGTGAATGTGGGGATTAAGCTGTCGCTGCCCATCATTTTGCCCCAGAACAAAAATAAATCATTGGAGTGGGTAAAGATGGGGATGCGCTGTCGCCGCCCATCATTTCATCCCAAAATCCAGGAGAGCTGCGCAGTTGTGCGCACACCAAAATGGTTACCTAACTTGCCACCCACCAGTGTACAGAAAGGTCTGAATGCATTAATCCAAGAAAATCCCAAAGTTGCATGCAGTGCCAACAAAATCCTCTAGGCGGCACTAGCGGTCTAAACTTTGACTGGAGAACTGAGTGCAGTTTGCTGACAAAGGGATTTGACTCAGCTGACTTCAAAGGCTGCATTTTAATTAAAAAATTAGCCACATGCTGTTCCCAGAGGCCTGAAGCCTGGGAAACCCTCTCACCTCCAGAAGCATCACACCAGGAGTTAGAATCTCACATGACCTCTTGATTGATAGAAGGCAGACTGGCTGGGAGCTTCCCAGAGACCACACAAAGGACCCTTTCCTCTGAAAGGAATATGTTAATTCTGAAATGTTTAATGTCAACAAAGCCCTGCCTGCCCAGAGGACTGACCCACCCAAGTCTTGGAGGCGGACCTCAACACTCTGAGGATTGAATTGAAAGGAATATATATATTTTACAAAAACACTGATAACTCTTTGTAATCAAATGACAGAAATGTATAACTTTGAGAGCTGTAATTAAGAAAATGTACCTTTCATTCAAGGCCAAATTCGAATTTGTGTGATGTTCTGGGGCAAAACCCCATTGTTTATTAATATTACAGACTCCCTGTTTCAGCTAGACAAACGAAAATGCATTGGTATATGGGTAGATATGTGAGGAACAGTTGTATGAAATTTAATGAAGATCCAATGTTGTGCAGCACATGAATAAGTGCTAGAAGTGGCCGTTTTTGAATGCAAGCTCCGAGGATGAACCCATTTGGACAGAGACATGGCTAAATTCAGCCACACCATGTATATGTGATTTTAATCAAATGTGTACCTGTGCAAATATGTTTTTAGGTCAGATATAGATTGTGTATAAAGTTGAAAGGGGTGGGTTCTCTGTATCATAAACAGACCTCATCATGATGACACTTCATTTCATTGCCCCAATCAAGTAAGGGATGAAAGCTGGACCAATGGAAAGTGGAGAGGGGCAAGGCTAGTGATGCGACACACACACCCACTTGGAGAACATATAAATGGACCACTGAAACTTAGGTAGGGACCTTCAATCCCATTTGCTGCAGCGCACTTTGCCGGACCATACAACATCCAGAGATCCAGACTTCAAATTCATCAATCTATCCAGAGCAGAGACCAGACCCAGAGAGAAAGCAGTCCTGTGCCCAGAGAGAGACCAGAGCCCAGTCTAAAACCCTGACCAGATCCGTGACGGGGCCCATTTAATTCAAGAATATAGTGTGAGCACCCAGCAGAACTGTGTAGAACCAATCTCTTAGTTTAAATTCATCTAATTCAATCTATTTAATCTAAGTAGAACTGCCTCCTAGCTGTCACCTGTCATTCTAGCTGAAAAATTTGTCACTTGTCATTTTGAAAAAGTGTGCGTTTAAAATTTACAAAACCAAAAACGACCTTTATTAAATTGCTCATATCTCCGCAACCGTTTGGGCTAGAGACTTGCCGTAACTTTCCTCTGATAGCTTAGAATCGTGGCTGTCCTAGGAACCTAGAACCACATTCCTACTCCTTATAGTTTTACCGCAATCGCGGAACACGCACCCGCGAATTTTGCCGCGATTTGCAATTTCTTCACATGTAAAAAAACTGCTGATGCTGATTTCCATTTGCTAGAAATTCGTTTGACCTGATAATCATTCCGGCATCATTGCTAGTGTGAGCCTGGACTAATATTAACTAGATACCACTCATCCTGAACCTCTAAAGGGGAATTAAAAGCAAATTTAGCATATTTCTCATTCATTGCCAGCACATATCAAAGCAGTTTGGGCCTGTGATTTCAAAACTCCTATCTGTTTTCTGTTGTTTAAGCTTGCTGGGGTGAACTGAATTACAGTTGATTGCATTTCTGAGAACTGTGTGCTTCCTTCCATTCCTTGCATTACATAAAAAGGGGGGGAAGGGATTGCCAGAGAAAAGTGATTACATTGTCTGTTGAAATCATATTGAGTATTTTCTGTATTGCATTTTTATTCAACCTTACATCCATTTGAATTACTAAAGCATCCTCTACCACATTATACTTTGTTCCTATTTACCAGTGTGCTACCTTATCCATTTCATGTCAACTCATTAGTCATTATAAAGAAGTGTGCTAGTGCCAGATTCTCCGTTGTTAATCTTTATCATATCAGATTAAGTGTGAGACCCAATTATTAATTTATTATAAAGTGTGATATATATATCTATTGTCTAATTTATCAAATAAACCTTTTAAACTTGCAAAACAGAACTACTCCTTGGCTCAGTGGGGTCAGGGGGATTCCAAGAGAGGGGTGTTATACAAGGGTAGTCATCCAGAACGCATGAACTGGACCTAAAGATATATCAATAAGGGTTTTCATTCAGTATTTTAGACTAGGCGCTAACTTGGCTGTAGTGCTGAATTGAATCCTCTTACAAATTGGGGGCTCGAGCCGAGACGTTGGGTTAGATTTACCATTTGTGCAGATTAATACAGTGTGCTAACTGACGGGATACATACATCCAGTCGGATCACCACGCTGCATTACGCTGTGAAGCATTCCTCAAAAGGGACACTCCAAGAAAAGTTCTGTTCTGCAAAAATAAATTACTAACTTCTGTAAGTCAGGACAGAGACCAATCTCTAGAATGACGGCCTTAGTAGACATGAAAATAGCCAGAGAGCACTTCTTACATAAGTTATTTGTGAGAGGTGAGTGGACTCACCAGGACCAAACAGTCTGGTTGCAGGCCATCATGCAACAGGTCACGGAAACAGGGTCAGACCTATGGAGAGATCAGGGTCCATTACATATGGCCCTGAGTGAACTATATATGGCTCCTAAAGCCAAAGAGGAACACAATAAGATTGCCAGGATAGCAGCATACCTGTACCTATATATGGGAGACATGCAGGATAGATGTGCTGAAAGCCAAAATCTGGCAAATAGGCAACAGAAGGTGTTAGAGAAGGTCCAATCTGACCTGGTCTCTTCTGAGCAGAGGCTGCAGAGGAGCCAGGAGTCAGAAAATGACAGCAGACTGTACATCACTAAAATAAAGGAGGATATGGATGTGCTGCAAAAGGAAAAGTTAGAACAGGATACCAGATTTCTGGCCTTGCAGAAGGAACACCAAGAAGGTTTGGACTCCCTACTGCAAAGCCAGAAAAAGCTGGAGCAACAGCTAGACTTCAACAGGGTATGTGCTGAGCAGGTAGTCACCCTGCAAGGCCACCTAGATAGAGTGAAGGCAGAGAGCAACAAACTAATTCTGAAAGACCTGGATACCCAGGCGGAGTTTGATGAGGAGCGCCAGAAATCTGGTGCCTTTCAACGGCAAAGGGACGACCTGGCGGCACAAATGCAGGCTCTTAGTCAGGAAAGAGACGCCTTAGGCCAGGAAGTCTGCCATTTAAAAAGGGAAATGGAAGAAAATCACCTGGCCCACCAGGGGCTGGGTGACCTCCAAAAAGAAAACCAGAACTTGGTAGAGCACACCAGAAGGGTGGAGGATGCTCTAGCAAGAAAGGAGCAGGCCAATAGGGACACAGCTCAGGAGGTAACCCTCCTGCAGCAAAGACTGGCCCAGTTCTCCAGGACCAACCAGGAAGCACAGAGGGAAAATGAAGCTCTCTGCCAGCACAATGATAGGCTCCAACAGCAGGTAGCGATGCAGGAGAGACTGATAGAGTCGAGTAAGGCCTTAACAGAGGAACTGAAAGCACAAATGCAGGCTCTTGCATTGCAACAGGGAGCAGGGGCGGATAGAGATGAGGTCCGCTGGGAAAGAGAGACTCCTGACCATAACCGCAGGAGCCCTAACACCAGGGGCCTTCATCTTCCCCAGTCCCTGGACTCTACCACCCCCATGTCCCCTGGCGCACATGAGCACAGGGCCACAGGGGTGGCAGATTACTATCCAGCTAAGAGTATGGGGCTCATAGGCCAGTACCACTCAGGAATGGAGGGGTGGGCATCCGGGTATGGGCACCCAAGTACAATACAGTTCAGTGGGGAACCCCAGGAGAGTAGGCCCATTAAGGGCATCCTGAAAACCTCTGCCCAGTTAGGTCAGTGGAGGGGGTACCCATCAAATCCTGGCAGCAAGGAGGAATTTGAAGACTCCTCTGAACTGCGCAGGACACAGGAGACCAGGTCCCCACATTCTGCCAGCCATTCCCAGGCTCGCAGAATCCGGGAAAACCTGGAAGAACAGACGGGAACCTCTGGGAGCAGTGCCTCTGAGTCCGACGAAGAATGGACAAGGGTTACCCGAACCAAAAAGGCCAATAAGGCAAAAAGAGCCTTGCTTAAGGACCCCTTAAAGCAGATTAAGGCGATCAGGAGCGTCATCACGCCTTACCATAAGAACTCTAAGTATTCTGTTTGGGAGCACTTAGAGTTGTTTGAACAAATGATGGAGACTTTCCATTTGAAGGACAGCCAAAGCTGCATTCAATACGTAAAGTGGACCTTCTCCCCGGAATACTCCAGTTTCTTTGCGGGGCTGGAGGACCAAAATCATTTAAGATGGTCCACCTATAAGGCGGCCATCCTGAAACATTTTTCTGTTCACAGAAATCCTCAAGAGGCTCGCAAGGCAGCCTACAATTTGCAATGTGGGGAGGATCAGGCCCCACAAGAATTTGTGCAGGAGTTAAAGCGGGCTTTTGCACAGACCACAAGAAGGGTGCGCACGGATAGCCGTGACTTTATCAACACGTTTTTCCATGCCTTGCCCAAATATATCATGACCCAGCTCGTGAGGGATTTTCACGAGAAAAGATCTTTAGACTGGGTCATTGAACAGGCTACCCGCATCTATGAGGTGCAGAAGCCCATAGAAAATAAAAGCAATGCCCAGAAAAACCCCAAAGCCAACAGCACCCCTGCTGCTGCCAAGGTGGCAGAGGTAAAGGTCACCCCCGTTTTGGATTTGGAGATGGGGGGGCCTAAAAACCTACCTGCACCGAATAATGCTAGGCCCAGAAGGTCCTCGGGCCAGTCACAGACAGGGAGCCAGGGAGGCAGCCCCACAAATGGGGTCCCTCGCTCTCCTGACTATGTAAGTCCTCGCTACAAAGGTAACAGACCCATCCTGGGTTATGTGTGGACTCCTCCAGCCCAAGGGGGGGGATCCAGCCAAGCACCTAACCCAGGGAACTTCCCTCCAAACTTCCCACAGGAGGGCAGAAATTTACCAAACCCTGGGCAGAACTTTTTTCCCAGATATCCACCCGACGTCCAACCCCAAAATCATCCATCCTTCTTTCCTCAATTCCCTGAGCCCAGACCACTGAATCCGGGAGAGGGGAGGCCAAGGGTGGAGGGGTACCCAAATCTTCCCAACCCGGGGTACTACCAGAGGAGGGACAGCTACCCTTCCCGGGATCAGCCCAGGGGAGAAAACAGGGCCCCGTATCAGCCTGAGCGGGTTTCCCAGTTAGAGCGCCAGGTTCAAAACATGGCGCGGGATATGGGTCATATACTGAGGGCACAGCAGAACCCTCAGATCAGCACGCCGGCGCAGAACGCACCCAACTCTGGACCTGGTGCTCCAGAACAATGACGGGGGCAGCACCCCGATAACTCACCGGTTCCCAGGGAGGAGGCACAAAGGGAAGGGGGGTGTAAAGCCTTGGAGGAAGATTCCTTCCTCACTTGTAAACAGCCCCTGGAAACCCAGGAACCGGAAACAAAATCTCTTGCCCCTGAAAGTCTGCCTCCTAAGGAGCAGAGGGGGGGTAGGAGAAACAAAAGACCCAAACAGACTCAGTTTGAGGAGGAGGTACAGATCTTCCAATTTGAGGGAGAGGGATCCTCAGGGGATCCTGGGAAAAGGATCTTCTCCTTCAGAGAGGGGGGAACTCCTCCCAAAGAAAAATGGGTCCCTAGGGATGCAAATCCAGACTGGGGAGATGTGGAGACTGAGCTACCGCCGCCCACCATCTCATCCCAGAACCAACAGCAAGAAAATCCCCTGGTTCAAACCCATCCTGGGGACTGCCTCCAAAAAGGGGGGGGCGGCCCAGAAACGGAGCCAGGGGAACCCACAATGGCTCTGATCTCCAGTTGCAAAATTTTTCTTTCAGATTCCCAAGGCTCTCCACAAGATTCTGCCCAAATCCCTTCGCTAGCGATGTCCAAAACCAGAAAATTAGCCCACCAGTTGTCCAAAAATGTACATTATCTGTGCCCCCTTGAGGAGAAGGAGGGAAGATATTATGCCCCGGTACAAGTACAGGGGCAGGGTACAATCTCAGCGCTGGTGGACACTGGATCTCAAGCTACCCTTCTGTCCAGAAGGGCCTTTGACGAACTGAATGCAGGAAGGGGAGAGAATTACCAAATTCCTCTCACCTCTCTTCCTGGACAACTGCAGAACTTTGACGGGAAGGAAATTCCCGTCGAGGGGACGGCCGACTTGGACATTAAAATTGGGCGACATAAGTTGAAACACCCGGTCATAGTTGTGACTCCAGAGGGCACCCCTTGTTTACTAGGGAATGACCTCCTGAGAAGGTTGTCACCCCTAATAGATTGCGTAAACAAGGTCCTCTGGACCCAGACTAGCCGACCAATAAAATTAAAACAGAGTGTCAACCATGTTAGTTTAAACGGCACATGCCACATGGTTGAACAAAAATCTGACCAAGTAGAATTTCACTTCCAGAACAACCAAATTCCAGACGTGACAGTAATAGCAGTAGGACAACAGACCGGTGATGGGGGGTCCTCTCTATTTCTGAAAATCAACCTTCCTTCCAGTCTAAAGTGGTATTCCACGCTGGAAGGAAACACTCTGAAATTCTATACTAATCCACAATCTGAAACTCCCACTCCTATAGTCCAGAAAGATGTGAAATCAGCTCAGAGCCTGGCTGATATTCAGCAAATTGGAGAGCAGTTGTTCATTCCTGTTCAGTTAAATGATGGGAAGGACTCTGTTCTCGCTCGAGTGTGTGTGAACAACGGTAAGAGCTTCATCAGCGAAGCCATGTTCCGCCAACTCCCAAAAGATCCAGCCATTCCCACCTTCAAGCTGATAGACAAATGGGAAATGGACCTGGAAGCACCCAATTCAAAACATCTCCTGCCAAGCAGGTGTATGCTCAAAATCTCCATTGGCAACAAGAGCATAGTCCATAATTGTTGGGTCGTGCGAGACGTCACTGCCGCCTTTTACTTAGGCAGTGACATTCTCAATCGCTTTGCCATTAGTTTGGACCTAATAAACTTCAAAGCTTGGTCCCGATTAGCGGATAATCCCATGGGCTTTGATGATCCAGAAAAAGCATTTAGGTCAGCTCAATTGCTACCTTATGCAGTTGAAATTCAGGTTAAAGAGGAAGTCACCATCCCAGAAAGGACCCGACAATTCTCCCTGGAAGTGAAAGTTAAAAGGGGACAAGAGTTGAAAAACCCTGATGCTTACATACATCTAAATGCTTCTCTCCAACAGCAAGGGTTGGGGGTAAACCCGACTCCATTAGTCAACATAGAACATGACCCCATTCTAATAGAGGTGGATAACAGCGACTTAAAGAGTATTACTCTAGCCGCAGGCACCATTATTGGAATGGCGGTTGATGACCGACATTTCTCCATTGATCTTGTAAATGAACTGTTAGGACCCATCCCCAAGGACTGTTTTGACAGTGACAGTGATGACAACGCAACACCAGACAGGATTTTCACCCGGCATGGGGGGAACTTCCTGGTGTACACTTCCTGCCCCTATGGTAAGGAAGATGTGACTTGTGACTTCAGGAGGGATGAGGTGATTTTTCAAGTCCATGAGGGCTGCCTTTCCCACCTGAAGCCTCCGGTCCAAATCAGCACTCTGACCAGGGACTTCTCCACCCAGCTGGAGGAGGCCGCGGAGATAGCCAAACCAGAAGTCTTTCCAGGCTTCAGGCAGATGGTGGAAGAGAGAGTCAACCTAGCTGATGCCTGTGTGACTCTGGAACAAAAGCAAAAGTTGAAACAAGTTTTCTTGGACTTCCAAGATCTCTTTGCGGTAGACTCATATGACTGTGGTCGCACCGACATCCACACCACAACAATCCCCACGGACCCTGGCATGACTCCTGTGTTTGTGAAGCAATATCGCTTGCCTCTCGCATCAATGGAGTCCCTTACTGAAATAATTAAGAACCTTGAGTCCCGGGGAATAATCCGTCCAGTCCACAGCACCTTCAATAATCCGGTGCTGGGAATATTGAAGCCAAACGGCCAGTGGAGACTCTGCGCCGACCTCAGGGAGCTCAACAAACGGGTCCATACTTCCCGATGGCCTCTGCCCTACATTGACCAAGGGCTAGCCCAGATCCAGGGGTCACAGATATTCACTGCAATAGACCTGACCAATGGATACTGGACTGTGCCTGTCAGTAGGGAGGACCAATACAAGCTGGCTTTTACCTTTGGGGGCCAGCAGTACACATGGACCCGGACTCCCTTCGGATACCTCAACTCCGGCAATGAATTCAACATTTTTCTACACAAGGCCATGCCCGACTTGGGTGCAAGGGGTAACCTGGCTTATGTAGATGATGTCCTCATTAAAAGTTCATCTGTGGAGGAACACATAGTGGAGATCCGTTATGTTCTGACACAGTTGAGGGCCGCCGGAGCAAAACTTTCCTTTCAGAAAGCACAATGGTGTAGAACCCGTGTTAATTTCTTGGGGCATGAGATTACTCCTCATGGTCTCTGTCCCCAGGAAAAGAAAGTGGAAGCACTTCAGAACCTGAAAGACCCCACAACTCTGCGGGAACTAAGGAGCCTCCTTGGACTGACTAATTACAGCAGAAAGTTCATTGAGGGCTACGCAGAGATCACCAGACCCCTGATTCATCTCCTGAAGGGGGGGGTCAAGTGGGAATGGGGTCCAGAACAAGCCGAGGCAGTAAAACAACTCAAAAGAAGCCTCTCACAAGCGCCTTGCCTAGCTTACCCTGTCAGAAACAAGGAGTTCTTCCTGGAGACGGGGTTCTCTAATACGTGCTTGACGGCAGTATTATATCAAAAGCATGACAAGGTCAATAAAGTAATCTCCTATGCGAGCAAAACTTTATCCTCCGTGGAGGAAAAATTCAACGATTGTGAGAAGGCACTCCTGGCAACGGTGTGGGCATTGAAGAATTACCGCCCGTTTATCCAGGGGGAACACATCATAGTGGAGACTCCACACCAGCCTCTGCAATATCTCCAAAGTGACAGAATCCGGGCCGGAAATGTGAGTAATTCCCGAATTACTTCCTGGATTCTGTCAATGCAAGGCTTTCCTGTGGAGGTCAGATATGGCCAAAACAAGAAGAGTCCCCTCGCGCAAGGTCTGGCTGACTTGCATGATTGTGCCAGAGAAAACTGTCTCGAGGACGAAAGTCTAAAAATAAAGGACAACATGGAGGCATACCTTAATTCCCCCCACAAAGTCTTTGAAGAAGACAAGTGTGAGGGAATGCCCACTGTGTATGTGGATGGATGCTCTTACCATGTCGACAACAACGGGGAGAAAGAACTGGTGGCCGGCGTAGGGAATGCATGGGTGAATGAGTCCCCAGAACCCTCCGCTGGATACAAAATTGGTCCCCGAAGTAGTCAGGTGGCAGAATTGATGGCTGTGCATCAGGCCATCCTCACTGCTGTCCAGCATCAACTCCACGAACTGGTCATAATCACAGATTCGGATTATGTACGGAACGGGTTCGTGGAGCACCTGGTGAATTGGAAAACCAGAGGCATGTTATGTGCTAACAACAAACCCTTGAAACATGGGAAGTTGATCCAAAACATTGATGATCTGGTCAACTCGAATGAGATGACCATCTATTGGAAGAAGATCAAGGGTCATTCCAAAGTAGAGGGACCAGACAAAACTGGAAATGACTTAGCTGATCAGCTGGCCAAAACCGGGGCCATCCAAGGGGATCTAATTGAGATTGAGTCCCTGTTGGGGGAAATCCAGGTCACTGCCATCACTAGGTCCCAGACAAATGCTCACAACGACCTCTCAATGGCACAATGGAGTAAGGAGACCCCTGATGCTGATTTGATCACCGCTCAGAAGGGGGATCCAATAATTGGTAAATTTTACCAGCACCTTGAGGACCCTGAGAACTTTCCCCTGACGGATACCGATTACATTGGGAAAGAGGACCTAAGAGTGTTGATGAAATGTCCAAAAATGTTCCGGATCCAAGACGGTTTGTTGGTAAGGAAATCCAAAGCTGGCCATGATCAGTGGGTGGTTCCTACCTCATTCCGAAGCCTGATGTTAAGTCACGCCCATGATGCGGCCACCGCCGGTCATAGGGGGTTTCACACAACATTGGAAATCTTAAGAGAGGTTGCATACTGGCCACACATGGGGCAGGACCTCGACCAGTACCTGAAGGGTTGTCTTGTGTGTGCACAATTTCAGCCATCATCACTCACACACCGGGCGCCTTTACAAAAGCGGGGGATGACACTGCCATGGTCAGATTTACAAATCGACTTTGTAGGCCCTGTGATTCGCTCGGCTAGGGGGAATAAGTACATGTTGACCGTGACATGCTTGTTTACCAAGTGGGTGGAATGTCTCCCAGCCCCAAATTGCAAGGCAGAAACTGCAGCTGCCTTGATGATTAACCACATCTTTTCCCGTTTTGGTCTACCTCAAAGGATTGAGTCAGACAGAGGTAGCCACTTCACCAGTGAAGTAATGACAAAGATGTGGGAGATACTGGGGGTCAAGAGAAAGCTGCACATTGCTTACAGACCAGCTTCTTCTGGGGCAGTGGAGAGATATAACCGGACAATTGTGAGCATATTAAAGAAGTTTGTGGCAGATTCTGGGCCAAGTTGGGATATCCGATTACCTCTGGTCCTAATGGCCATCAGATCTACCCCTTCATCTGCAACCAAAATGTCACCATTTGAGTTGATGACTGGGCGCAAGATGGTGCTTCCTCAGCATTTGCTCTATAGGACCCAAGAGCAGACACTGATAAATGCCTCCACTACCCATGAGTATGTAGAGAATTTAAGGAAACACCTCCAACATGCTTTTGCTTATGCTCAGCGGAATCTAGAAAGATCGGCTGATAGCATGAAGACCCATTATGACCTGAAAACTTCCAGGAAGGAATATCAGGTGGGAGACCGGGTCTATCTATACAACTTCCAAAGGAACCAGGCCAAGCAGCGCAAATTTTTGCCTACATGGAAGGGACCCTTTGAGATCGTCGATAAGATCTCCCCTGTGGCCTACAAGATCCGCATCCCCAAAGGCGGTTCGGCAGAGGGGGAAGACAAGTGGGTCCACATAAACCAGTTGAAATGTTGCCATCCCAGGCACACTCTGCAACAACTGGAGGAATCCTCTGGAATCCTAGCGGGTACTGTATCAGACTAATTCAGTTCCAATCATAAAACATACCACATTTAGTCTCTAAAATATTGTGATTTACATGAAACTGTCTCTAGTGATACTGTTTTTTTTTCAAAATAAGAATGTAATATTTCGTTATGATGAAATGCATATGCCTCCCCACTATCTCAACAGTGGTGGAAAAAAATCGCCTATGAGTAGATATTGCCGCTTTTGCTTTATCATCCTAGGAGAGATGAAACCATGAAGGATGACCAAGAAGGACGATCCGGAGACCGGAGGCAGAGACGCAATGGGCCCAGTGGACCGCCCAATATTCCCATCAGGACCGGCGAGGAGAACTGATCGATCTGACCGGATAGAGAGGAAGATGCTGAACTGTGCCATCTACAGAATTGGAAGAAGATAATGTGGACATACCAGCGCCAGGGTTCAAAACCTCCCTTGCAACCGACTCCCCCTCGACTCAAGTCAAAGCGCAGTCGGGCGGGGGGGCTTGTGGAGGGTTTTGACCCATGTGGAATCATTAGACGGGGTGAATGTGGGGATTAAGCTGTCGCTGCCCATCATTTTGCCCCAGAACAAAAATAAATCATTGGAGTGGGTAAAGATGGGGATGCGCTGTCGCCGCCCATCATTTCATCCCAAAATCCAGGAGAGCTGCGCAGTTGTGCGCACACCAAAATGGTTACCTAACTTGCCACCCACCAGTGTACAGAAAGGTCTGAATGCATTAATCCAAGAAAATCCCAAAGTTGCATGCAGTGCCAACAAAATCCTCTAGGCGGCACTAGCGGTCTAAACTTTGACTGGAGAACTGAGTGCAGTTTGCTGACAAAGGGATTTGACTCAGCTGACTTCAAAGGCTGCATTTTAATTAAAAAATTAGCCACATGCTGTTCCCAGAGGCCTGAAGCCTGGGAAACCCTCTCACCTCCAGAAGCATCACACCAGGAGTTAGAATCTCACATGACCTCTTGATTGATAGAAGGCAGACTGGCTGGGAGCTTCCCAGAGACCACACAAAGGACCCTTTCCTCTGAAAGGAATATGTTAATTCTGAAATGTTTAATGTCAACAAAGCCCTGCCTGCCCAGAGGACTGACCCACCCAAGTCTTGGAGGCGGACCTCAACACTCTGAGGATTGAATTGAAAGGAATATATATATTTTACAAAAACACTGATAACTCTTTGTAATCAAATGACAGAAATGTATAACTTTGAGAGCTGTAATTAAGAAAATGTACCTTTCATTCAAGGCCAAATTCGAATTTGTGTGATGTTCTGGGGCAAAACCCCATTGTTTATTAATATTACAGACTCCCTGTTTCAGCTAGACAAACGAAAATGCATTGGTATATGGGTAGATATGTGAGGAACAGTTGTATGAAATTTAATGAAGATCCAATGTTGTGCAGCACATGAATAAGTGCTAGAAGTGGCCGTTTTTGAATGCAAGCTCCGAGGATGAACCCATTTGGACAGAGACATGGCTAAATTCAGCCACACCATGTATATGTGATTTTAATCAAATGTGTACCTGTGCAAATATGTTTTTAGGTCAGATATAGATTGTGTATAAAGTTGAAAGGGGTGGGTTCTCTGTATCATAAACAGACCTCATCATGATGACACTTCATTTCATTCCCCCAATCAAGTAAGGGATGAAAGCTGGACCAATGGAAAGTGGAGAGGGGCAAGGCTAGTGATGCGACACACACACCCACTTGGAGAACATATAAATGGACCACTGAAACTTAGGTAGGGACCTTCAATCCCATTTGCTGCAGCGCACTTTGCCGGACCATACAACATCCAGAGATCCAGACTTCAAATTCATCAATCTATCCAGAGCAGAGACCAGACCCAGAGAGAAAGCAGTCCTGTGCCCAGAGAGAGACCAGAGCCCAGTCTAAAACCCTGACCAGATCCGTGACGGGGCCCATTTAATTCAAGAATATAGTGTGAGTACCCAGCAGAACTGTGTAGAACCAATCTCTTAGTTTAAATTCATCTAATTCAATCTATTTAATCTAAGTAGAACTGCCTCCTAGCTGTCACCTGTCATTCTAGCTGAAAAATTTGTCACTTGTCATTTTGAAAAAGTGTGCGTTTAAAATTTACAAAACCAAAAACGACCTTTATTAAATTGCTCATATCTCCGCAACCGTTTGGGCTAGAGACTTGCCGTAACTTTCCTCTGATAGCTTAGAATCGTGGCTTTCCTAGGAACCTAGAACCACATTCCTACTCCTTATAGTTTTACCGCAATCGCGGAACACGCACCCGCGAATTTTGCCGCGA
Organism: Ambystoma mexicanum; assembly: GCF_040938575.1. Lineage (NCBI taxonomy): Eukaryota > Metazoa > Chordata > Amphibia > Caudata > Ambystomatidae > Ambystoma > Ambystoma mexicanum. The sequence continues at coordinate 55,895,242 of NC_090934.1, read as the reverse complement.
TTTGCAATTTCTTCACATGTAAAAAAACTGCTGATGCTGATTTCCATTTGCTAGAAATTCGTTTGACCTGATAATCATTCCGGCATCATTGCTAGTGTGAGCCTGGACTAATATTAACTAGATACCACTCATCCTGAACCTCTAAAGGGGAATTAAAAGCAAATTTAGCATATTTCTCATTCATTGCCAGCACATATCAAAGCAGTTTGGGCCTGTGATTTCAAAACTCCTATCTGTTTTCTGTTGTTTAAGCTTGCTGGGGTGAACTGAATTACAGTTGATTGCATTTCTGAGAACTGTGTGCTTCCTTCCATTCCTTGCATTACATAAAAAGGGGGGGAAGGGATTGCCAGAGGAAAGTGATTACATTGTCTGTTGAAATCATATTGAGTATTTTCTGTATTGCATTTTTATTCAACCTTACATCCATTTGAATTACTAAAGCATCCTCTACCACATTATACTTTGTTCCTATTTACCAGTGTGCTACCTTATCCATTTCATGTCAACTCATTAGTCATTATAAAGAAGTGTGCTAGTGCCAGATTCTCCGTTGTTAATCTTTATCATATCAGATTAAGTGTGAGACCCAATTATTAATTTATTATAAAGTGTGATATATATATCTATTGTCTAATTTATCAAATAAACCTTTTAAACTTGCAAAACAGAACTACTCCTTGGCTCAGTGGGGTCAGGGGGATTCCAAGAGAGGGGTGTTATACAAGGGTAGTCATCCAGAACGCATGAACTGGACCTAAAGATATATCAATAAGGGTTTTCATTCAGTATTTTAGACTAGGCGCTAACTTGGCTGTAGTGCTGAATTGAATCCTCTTACAAGAGTAAAAGTCAGCGGCATCGGGAAAGCCAAGCCACTGACATTAAATTTGTTTCACTAACATTGCAATCAGTTGCCGGCGGCGGGTTAACATTAATACACCGCCAGCACCTATTTCTAACTTTAGTAAAAAGAAATTCAATGTCGGCAGTGGCTTATAGCCACCAACACAAATTAACAAAAAGGCAAACAAAACACATAGCTTTCAGCTATGGCTTCCAAGAAACAAAATGGCTTACTTGGACAAACAAACATACACTGCACATCCAATCACAGCACTAACTGCACAGCCAATCAGGTGCTCCCTACATCAAAAACCCTAAACCAATCCACCACAAGCCACTATATGTACAATTTCACAACAATTTTAAACTCAAACGAAACTATTACAGTACCTTGTTTCGTTTTAATAAACAATACTGTAAGATGTGCAACATAACTTGAAAGCTACAGTAAATATATTTTAAAGAATCAATCAAGTCACATTACATTAAAATAACATTATCGCGCTTTGAAACAGTTGTGTACGAGCGCGATAGAACCAAAACATCAAAATCAATATCAATTATCATATGGTGGCCGCCATTTTGGAAGTAAAAATGGCTGACAAATGCACCAAACAGTAGACTATCTGCCTGAGTGCAAAAAGAGGTGTGTTGTGGGAGGAGATATGGGGGAATGGGAGGAACCCCCTTTATATTTCACTTGCCGATAGGCGTCAAATGGGTGGGACACATGGCCAAATTACATAATATCCATCCTCATATGCCAACTGAACTGCATCCAAAGCCCCTATTTCAAGCTCTCATATTAAAGCTCTTATTTCAATGACAATAGTTTCAGATTTATAGGAAGCGCTTTCAGCGCCACCTAAAAGCCGGAACTACAAATAGAATGGGCTATTAACCCGGACTTGACTTGTCAGCGACAGGCCCACTACTCTGTCCTGTGCCACAATTGGCCACAGAAATAACCTTCTGCCACTGTCAGTGCTGGAAATGGGGATCTCTTTCTATAGGCACCCACCACGGGCGTGAGCAAGGTGTGCTGAATGGGAAAGGATATGGGCATGGATGGTGCTACAGTTGAGTGATAGACTGGCCAGGAACCTGGCTGCGGGCGCTACCCCAACCTGACAACGCCTATAAAAAACTATTCTAGAAATATGTTGAGGAATAAGAATATGATTTTAGCATTATCGATGGAAACCTGGAAGTACCAGACTGTACATTGAAGTCAACCAAAAAAACATATTTTTCTACTATACTTTCAAGACTAAAGGAAACGGAGAGGTCAAAGTGGGTGGAAACGAAAGGGTGCAACCTTTCCTTACTTTTCGGGGCCATCCGTCATCTGTGTCTCGTTCCAGGGTGAAACATTTGTTTTTGCTGTGTTTCATACCGCCCCCTCGACCTCCACCGGGCATTCGAAGCTGAGCCTTGCTGATATCAAGCCAGAGTAACATCTCACTGTGCTATCTTGCAGGTGCTGCACATCTCACTGTGCTATCTTGCAGGAGCTGCACATCTCACAGTGCTATCTTGCAGGTGCTGCACACCTCACTGTGCTATCTTGCAGGTGCTGCACATCTCACTGTGCTATCATGCAGGAGCTGCACATCTCACTGTGCTATCTTGCAGGTGCTGCACATCTCACTGTGCTATCATGTAGGAGCTGCACATCTCACTGTGCTATCTTGCAGGTGCTGCACATCTCACTGTGCTATCATGCTGGAGCTGCACATCTCACTGTGCTATCTTGCAGGTGCTGCACATCTCACTGTGCTATCTTGTAGGTGTGGCACATCTCACTGTGCTATCTTGCAGGTGCCGCACATCTCACTGTGCTATCTTGCAGGTGCAGCACATCTCACTGTGCTATCTTGCAGGTGCCACACATCTCACTGTGCTATCTTGCAGGTGCTGCACATCTCACTGTGCTATCTTGTAGGTGTGGCACATCTCACAGTGCTATCTTGCAGGTGCCACACATCTCACTGTGCTATCTTGCAGGTGCCGCACGTCTCACTGTGCTATCTTGCAGGTGCTGCACATCTCACTGTGCTATCATGCAGGTGCTGCACATCTCACTGTGTTATCTTGCAGGTGCTGCACATCTCACTGTGCTATCTTGTAGGTGTGGCACATCTCACTGTGCTATCTTGCAGGTGCCGCACATCTCACTGTGCTATCTTGCAGGTGCAGCACATCTCACTGTGCTATCTTGCAGGTGCCGCACATCTCACTGTGCTATCATGCAGGAGCTGCACATCTCACTGTGCTATCATGCAGGAGCTGCACATCTCACTGTGCTATCTTGCAGGTGCTGCACATCTCACTGTGCTATCTTGTAGGTGTGGCACATCTCACAGTGCTATCTTGCAGGTGCCGCACATCTCACTGTGCTATCTTGCAGGTGCCGCACGTCTCACTGTGCTATTTTGCAGGTGCTGCACTTCGGTCATTTATTTCATAGACTGCTTGGGACACAAACCCATTCCCAAGCAGACAAAAAGCCCTGCTCGGCATCTGCGTATGAAGGTGCAGCAGTGTTTGCTGGCAATGGGGCAATGGGAGAGGTGTGTGTGCGGCTAGAGTCCTGGGCACGTCCCTTAAGAGGTGCCAACGGTGGTTGATTAGAAGAGGGGCTGCATAGAGGTGTGTGCTGGGGGGGGGGCAATGACATGCTAATGGGGGTAATTTAAATGCATTTTCTTCAACTGTTTTCTTCAGTTTTGCAACAACTGTTGTAAAATTGGTTGTGGGGCAATGTCCGGCGCTGCTACACGGTGGTCAAGGCAGGAGCTTCAGGGCACAGGCGACCCATGCCAGGGGAGTCAATGTATAAATCTCCCAGGCGGAAGGGGGCAGCTGCCCAAATGTTAGTGCCGTGGCATTGAACGGGTATTAACATTGCTAGATATTGCTTTTCCAAGGGCCCTAGAGCACCTGGCACCCCTGGCCACATGTGCCTTTCGGTTTTCTATCTAGGAGCAGCGCTCAGTTCTACCCGAACAGCGTCACTCATCTTGAACCCTCTTCTGTCCACCTTCTCACGGCCATCGAATCAGAGTGGGCCGGGGTCATGCTTGCTACATCAGCAGGCCTGGGGAAGCTCTACACAGAATGCTACTCTGTGTACCTTTAACTTGTGGCCCTTTCCCCGAAAGTTATATGTGTCAGAGAAACAATTTAAATATATATATAATTTCGTAAAGCTGTTCCACATCAGGACATCAGGGAGGGGTCTCCTTAATGGCCAAAGCCTGCATTTGATAATTTGATGGGGGGAAGGGGGTGATTATTCCTGGTAACAGCCGCTAGGTGGCAGCATATGTACAGCATGCAAACATGTAACAGCTATAAAGCTGAACAACTACTGTGACATATGCAACCTGTTTTAGGTATGGGGGGGGGGGTGGGACGGTCTCTAGGATAGCACACACGTGAAGTGGGTGACATGTACATTCCTGTCACTTGGAAGCTCAAGGATCGCCTGGACATTGCTGAGTGTCCTGCTGGCCTTATGGAGGGAAGTGGTGCGACTCCAACCCAACCCAGCATTCGGCAACACACACCTGCTGCCCAGCGCCTTCAAATAGGCCGTGGACATACCTTTCCTGGGGAAAGTGAACAGAGATCACGTGATTGCAGGTACTCCCTCTCCTGGGGGTAATCATTGAGAAGACGGCGGTGACCCAGCTAATGAGGTTTAGCAGGCGTGATCACCTGCTCCATTCTAAGCAATCAGGATTTCAGCCTCGTGGGAGCATGGAGAGGCGCCCACTCTGTGAGAAGAGAATCATCGAGGAAAGAGACCAGAGCAGGGCAATGGGTCTTATCCCATCGCACTTCCCTGGGGCCTGTGAAACAGCTGGGCACGCCGAGATAAGAAAGAGAGTGTGTCCCAGTAGAGGACTAAAGCGCAAAGTGCTGAATTAAGTGCAAAGTGCCCTCATGGCCCAGCCACTCAAGCGAAGACAGGGGGGGGTTGCGTCTTACTTTGCACACTAAGTTTGTGGGGTCACACAGGGGTCAATAAACTTACTTTGCTGGTTAATGAGTATGGCAAACCACTAGAAGGTCTCACTGAATCACCCCCACGCCCCACCTACCATCCACCCCCAGGTGTCCTTCTTAGATATGACTGGTTATTCCACCCTGGGAGCCAGAAAATTCCATCATCGCTACTTTCTTTTAAAGATCCTAGATTGGATCAGGGATCACAAGCTGTATCCGAATGCTGAGAAAACAGAGATCTTGTGTCTGGGAAACCTAAACTAGGGGTCCCCCCTTTCAAGTGCCAACCCAGTGGGGAACATCACTCTACCTGGTGGCTAAGGCCAAGGGAATTGTGTTTGATAATCCCAAGACAAGAGGAACCTTGAGGCCTGCCCACCTTCTGGTATACTGAAGGGCCTGGCCTGGTGGTCTCTCCTTGGCTGTGGGGGCCAAAAGCTGGAACCACGCATCTCTTGAAATCAGGGCATAAGATAAGACCATGGCGGGCGATCAAAGAATACAGCAAACGCTTGGTGGCTCAATCGTGCTGTGGGGGGGGGGAGCTTGGGAAGGGGTAGAGGTGATTATTTGGTTCACATTTGCAGCAACCAAATCATGACTTATTGGGACCCCAGGCGACCTTGGCATCTGCATGTTTTGGGGTGTACTTGTGAATGCACCAGCTGCTCTTGCATTGCCATTGATTATAAGCAGTGCTCCAGATAAGATTTTGGAGTGATAGTATTTTACTCCTTATTTTTTAAAGTTAAGAGTAAAATGATATTTAAGGAGTAAGAAAAGTAAGTCCCATTTGGAACAGGAGCTGTGTGGATGAAAACAGGGGACAGCCTCCAATGTGCCGGGTCCCTAGGTCAAAGCGCATCCACGGAGCTGTGTGGATAAAACAGGGGACAGCCTCCAATGTGCCGGGTCCCTAGGTCAAAGCGCATCCACGGAGCTGTGTGGATGAAAACAGGGGACAGCCTCCTGTGTGCCGGGTCCCTAGGTCAAAGCGCATCCACGGAGCTGTGTGGATGAAAACAGGGGACAGCCTCCTGTGTGCCGGGTTCCTAGGTCCAATATCCATGGAGCTGTGTGGATGAAAACAGGGGACAGCCTCCTATGTGCCGGGTTCCTAGGTCGAACCGTATCCACGGAGCTGTGTGGATGAAAACAGGGGACAGCCTCCTATGTGCCGGGTTCCTAGGTCGAACCGTATCCACGGAGCTGTGTGGATGAAAACAGGGGACAGCCTCCTATGTGCCGGGTTCCTAGATCAAAGCACATCCACAGAGCTGTGTGGATGAAAACAGGGGACAGCCTCCAATGTGCCGGGTCCCTAGGTTAAAGCGCATCCACAGAGCTGTGTGGATGAAAACCGGGGACAGCCTCCTATGTGCCGGGTTCCTAGGTCCAAGTGTATCCACGGAGCTGTGTGGATGAAAACAGGGTACAGCCTCCTATGTGCCGGGTTCCTAGGTCCAACCGTATCCACGGAGCTGTGTGGATGAAAACAGGGGACAGCCTCCTATGTGCCGGGTTCCTAGGTCCAAGTGTATCCACAGAGCTGTGTGGATGAAAACAGGGGACAGCCTCCAATGTGCCGGGTCCCTAGGTCAAAGCGCATCCACGGAGCTGTGTGGATAAAACAGGGGACAGCCACCAATGTGCCGGGTCCCTAGGTCAAAGCGCATCCACGGAGCTGTGTGGATGAAAACAGGGGACAGCCTCCTGTGTGCCGGGTCCCTAGGTCAAAGCGCATCCACGGAGCTGTGTGGATGAAAACAGGGGACAGCCTCCTGTGTGCCGGGTTCCTAGGTCCAATATCCACGGAGCTGTGTGGATGAAAACAGGGGACAGCCTCCTATGTGCCGGGTTCCTAGGTCGAACCGTATCCACGGAGCTGTGTGGATGAAAACAGGGGACAGCCTCCTATGTGCCGGGTTCCTAGATCAAAGCACATCCACAGAGCTGTGTGGATGAAAACAGTGGACAGCCTCCAATGTGCCGGGTCCCTAGGTTAAAGCGCATCCACAGAGCTGTGTGGATGAAAACCGGGGACAGCCTCCTATGTGCCGGGTTCCTAGGTCCAAGTGTATCCACGGAGCTGTGTGGATGAAAACAGGGTACAGCCTCCTATGTGCCGGGTTCCTAGGTCCAACCGTATCCACGGAGCTGTGTGGATGAAAACAGGGGACAGCCTCCTATGTGCCGGGTTCCTAGGTCCAAGTGTATCCACAGAGCTGTGTGGATGAAAACAGGGGACAGCCTCCAATGTGCCGGGTCCCTAGGTCAAAGCGCATCCACGGAGCTGTGTGGATAAAACAGGGGACAGCCTCCAATGTGCCGGGTCCCTAGGTCAAAGCGCATCCACGGAGCTGTGTGGATGAAAACAGGGGACAGCCTCCTGTGTGCCGGGTCCCTAGGTCAAAGCGCATCCACGGAGCTGTGTGGATGAAAACAGGGGACAGCCTCCTGTGTGCCGGGTTCCTAGGTCCAATATCCACGGAGCTGTGTGGATGAAAACAGGGGACAGCCTCCTATGTGCCGGGTTCCTAGGTCGAACCGTATCCACGGAGCTGTGTGGATGAAAACAGGGGACAGCCTCCTATGTGCCGGGTTCCTAGATCAAAGCACATCCACAGAGCTGTGTGGATGAAAACAGGGGACAGCCTCCAATGTGCCGGGTCCCTAGGTTAAAGCGCATCCACAGAGCTGTGTGGATGAAAACCGGGGACAGCCTCCTATGTGCCGGGTTCCTAGGTCCAAGTGTATCCACGGAGCTGTGTGGATGAAAACAGGGTACAGCCTCCTATGTGCCGGGTTCCTAGGTCCAACCGTATCCACGGAGCTGTGTGGATGAAAACAGGGGACAGCCTCCTATGTGCCGGGTTCCTAGGTCCAAGTGTATCCACGGAGCTGTGTGGATGAAAACTGGGGACAGCCTCCAGTGTGCCGGGTTCCAAGGTCCAAGCGTATCCACGGATCTGTGTGGATGAAAACAGGGGACAGCCTCCAGTGTGCTGGGTTCCTAGGCCCAAGTGTATCCACAGAGCTGTGTGGATGAAAACAGGGGACAGCCTCCTATGTACCAGGTTCCTAGGTCCAAGCGTATCCACGGAGCTGTGTGGATGAAAAGAGGGGACAGACACCTATGTGCCGGGTTCCTAGGTCCAAGAGTATCCATGGAGCTGTGTGGATGAAAACAGGGGACAGCCTCCTATGTGCCGGGTTCCTAAGTCCAAGCGTATCCACAGAGCTGTGTGGATGAAAACAGGGGACAGCCTCCAGTGTGCCGGGTTCCTAGGTTCAAGCGTATCCAGTGAGCTGTGTGGATGAAAACAGGGGACAGCCTCCTATGTACCGGGTTCCTAGGTCCAAGCGTATCCACAGAGCTGTGTGTATGAAAACAGGTGACAGCCTCCTATGTGCCGGGTTCCTAGGTCCAAGCATATCCACAGAGCTGTGTGGATGAAAACGGGACAGCCTCCAGTGTGCCGGGTTCCTAGGTTCAAGTGTATTCACTGAGCTGTGTGGATGAAAACAGGGGACAGCCTCCTATGTACCGGGTTCCTAGGTCCAAGCATATCCACAGAGCTGTGTGGATGAAAACAGGGGACAGCCTCCTATGTGCCGGGTTCCTAGGTCCAGGCGTATCCACGGAGCTGTGTGGATGAAAACAGGGGTCAGCCTCCAGTGTGCCGGGTTCCTAGGTCCAAGCGCATCCACGGAGCTGTGTGGATGAAAACAGGGGACAGCCTCCTATGTGCCGGGTTCCTAGGTCCAAGCGTATCCACGGAGCTGTGTGGATGAAAACAGGGGACAGCCTCCAGTGTGCCGGGTTCCTAGGTCCAAGCGTATCCACAGAGCTGTGTGGATGAAAACAGGGGACAGCCTCCTATGTGCCGGGTTCCTATTTTTGGTGGGAGTATTTTTAATCCCTATTTTTATTTTTGGTAGTATTTGCCTATTTTTACAGAGTAAAAGTGGCTGATACACCCCTTATCTGTAGGGCTGATTATAAGTGTATAGTCTTCATTTTTTGCCACCCACAACCTTCCCGTGTGCCATTCTCTCCCGTACTTCCATGAGATTGTGCTGTAATTTGATGTGTTACAGCACAATTAAAATAAACTACAGTGAAAGAGTAATCCTGACCCACATTAACGCATCTTGGAAATGTAAGTATTAATATTTTATTGTATAAAGCAGAGAAATGATTTTATATAGGACAGGGAATGACCGAGGCAGTCCCATTACTGTGTGTTTTTATAATCTTGGCCGGGAGGATAGCTGAGGGGCAACACGCTCGGCTTGGAAGCAATACGAAGCGGGGCAACACAGGTTCGATCCCCGCGGTCCACGCTTAGCAACCTCTGGGTATTAAGTGCGCTATAAATAACCAATCACAATTACAATCTGGAGGGCAGAGGGGAGTCACTGTGGATGGGTTAGAGCGCAACACAGGCATAGGAAAGGATTCATGGAATAGGGGGTATGGAAGGACATTTTATGGAGAAGTGTGGCATCAGTGGGGGTGGGGGCAACTAGGATCAACCAGAGGAACATGATGCAGAAACACCCAATACTAGTCAGGGGAAAAGTGGGATGGAATGATGGGGCACCCAGGACCAGCCAGGGAAAGAGGGGTCGGGGAAAGTGAGACCCAGCCAGGGGGAGAGAGGCTGGGGGTTCCGAGGACCAGTCAGGAGAAAGGGTGGGGGTACCCAGGACCAGCCAGGATAGGAGGAGGTGCAGACAACGAGGCTCAGCTAGGGGAGGAGCGGGTGGGGGGGGCACCTTCCAGCAGCTAGGGGAGGGGCGAGTGCTGGTACCAGGAGCAGCCAGGTGAAGAGGAGGGAGCAGGAGTAGGGGGCACCCAGGACAAGTCAGTGGACGAGCGGGTGCGGAGGAGTGGGTGGCTGTGCCCAGGGCCAGCCCAGGAAGATGGGCGAGGACATCGGGGCCCAGCCAGGGAAAGAGGATTGCTTACATGCGTAGCCACGGAAGGAGGGGTTGGGGGCATCCAGGGTTCAGCAGAAGGAAGGGAGTCGAGGACACTTAGGCCAAGTGAGGGAGGAGGTGTGTCGCCACCCAGGATCATACAGGGGAGGAGCAGGGAGCAGAGGAGAGGGGCACACCACGACGAGCATAGCAGAATGTGAGGCGTCGCGTGCCCGAGTGGCGTGTACAGATGGTGTAGCTGGGTGCCATCTTTCCAGAGGCCATGCCAAAGGGAGAGGAGGGTGAACCTGGCAAACAGGCTAACGATGCACCCTTTTTCACGTGGCCTTTGCCAGGCCCCTCGTCTCCATAAGCGAGCCATGCCTTCTTCTTACAGGTTACATTCCTACAGAGGTCCTGCAATAGCAGCAGTGCCCCTGCCGTGCTGAGAGATTGGCAACAGCATCGGGTGCATGGAGACGAGCAGGTGGGGGTCTGGGCGCTCCAACAGAGCACAAAACCTCTAGAAGGGTAGTTCTGAGGGGCGAGGAATTAAAAGGCAGAGGAAATAGCTCTTGTGGAGGTGGGCAGTGAGCACATTTTGGGGTTGGTCTCAGAGGAGGTGGGCAGTGAGTGCATTATGGGGTGATCAGTGGGGAGGCTGTTCATTATGGGAGTGGCCTCTCGGGAGGTGGATGGGGTGTATCGCAGAGTTCAGATCACAGGACAGGTGGGTCGTGTGTGTATTATGGGGGCAGTCTTTGCACAGGTGGACAGAGCGCAATTGGCAGAAGTGTGCACTGTGGGTGTGCACAGGAAGTGGCCGTAGAGGCGACGGAGATCCCTCTGGAGACCAGAGAAAGCCCACAGTGGAGGTTCCCTGTGTCCAGTGATGGAAGACATCTTGCATGAGAAACTTCAAGGAAATGCTCGCCTTGGCCGCTCTAAGTATTACAAAAACCATGAGGAGAGTTATGAGATAAGACCACGATTCAGTTAATATCGACGTCACGTTTTTAAACCCTTAGAAACAGCCCTCTGTGACCGACGTTGCACAGGCCGGAAGCCCTTACCACAGCCACACACCTGAGTGCTGTCACTGCAAGATGGACGCAGAGAAGTGGTGACCCTTGCCCCCTGACTGGCCATTTCCCGGTGTTTCATTGAGACAGAAAGTCAAGGCGTAGTACTTACCGGTATGCCAGCAGGTCCGCTGTCTCCTAGATCTCCCTGGAAATAAAAGAACAGAGTCAGGGTGTGCTGTGAGCTTGAAATGTACCCCGCCTAGAGGGTAACTGTAGCAGTGGGGGGTTGTGGTGCAGAGAGGGGGCAGTGAAGGCCCGGGGGCACCTGGTGCAGGGACCAAACACAAGTTCACATCTTCAGCCTGGGAGGGACAGTACATGTTCAGTTAAGGTCAGAGACCCGCCGCCGGCCCATGCCACCAGGTGCCAACCTACGCCACACTGGAGGAAAGTGCCGGACATGATGGCGCTAGGATCCATTCATTGATGTCTCACCTTGTCTCCCTTGGGACCTGCCAGCCCTGGAGAACCAGATCTGCCCTGTGAAGTAAAGAAAGAGATCCACATGATGTACTGTGCACATGTCAGAGCAAGTACACACACACACGTGTGCATGCATGCACACGTGCAAATGCATTCATAGCCGGAAAAGTACATCCCACAAAGGCGTGTGTGTGTGTGTGTGTGAGCAAATACACAGATGTGTCACACACACAAGTGCATGCACACAACATATGCATACACACATGCCGACGTGCATGCTTACACACATGTACAAGCACACACGCAGTGGGCCGCTTGCCGCTCCCCTACGACCAATACAGGATTGCAATTAAGGTGAAAGTTGAAGACTTATTTGGGAAGCAGCCCAATGAATAAATGTATAGTACTACCGATGAGCCACTACTGGAACCATGCATCTGGACCCGGTGCTGCAGGCTGGCAGGGATGCCAGCAGAAGCCAGTGTGCATCAGGACCTCTCTATGCAATGGCCCTATCCGACATGCAGTTTACCAGCACGGGTAGGCCAGGTGAAGACCCATCAAAGACTCCGCTTACTACTCTCCCATTCTGCATCCCTGGACACAATATGCAAAACAGCTCGGCCACCCAAACTCTGCGATGGACCACCCCCTCCAAAAGACAGCACACATTGGAGTTCTGCACTTCTGCACCCAATGTGTACATCGCAGTCCCGACCAGGCCTCCTCGCACTATCAGCTCCCGAGGCTCCCCCCGGACACAGGCCACTTAGAAGTGCGCACATTAACACAACAGCAGAGCTATCCTGCATGTTCTCTCTTTCTCACTAATCTCATCCAGTCCCGCTTTTTTCAAACCCATAGTGCCAAGAAACCACGCAAATTCTAGGGTAGGGTGACATAAAGCGTAATGACGTAACAGAAGGGCAGGATGACATTGACGTGACTCAACACTTCCTGTTATAAGCCCACAGTAAGGTAACACGCGCACCTGGACTGAAAACATACATGCGTACATTCTACGGCACATCCGCCCAGTCAGGTGCAACGGAGTCAGAAACATGTCTGCGCAAGTGTTGCCTGCTGCCATCAGTGCCTGGCTGCGCCCCTTCAGAGCCAGCTTGCTTTTAGAGGAGAGACCCTTTCTGAGCCAGCCTGCTCTTAGCACCCATGAAAGGGGGCCAGAAAGCGCTACCCTTGTTCCTGATTTAAGCGAATAATGCGAGAGTCGATAAGAAGCAGAGTCTCACAATATATGAATAATATGCCGCCCTTTATGTCTTGTGGTCAGGGGCCACCCAGGTCCTGATCTAGTGCCTGTGCCTAGAAGCTGCAGTGGGCGCTGGAGCTGGTCGCACCTGTCAGCAGAGAAGTGCTGTCCGAGTAGGTTCAAAGGCAAGGTTACGAGGTCAGGGGCCAGAAAGCAGAGGGAAGCTATTGCTGACTTTCCAGAAATGTCTTTGGTGCATAAAATGGATTGAAAAACCCGGTTTCACGTGAATGTTGGCGCACGCATGTACCCAACACCCGTTTGTTCAAACTCTTGCCAAAATGGAAGGAAAACAGATACATACTACGAGCAAAACATGACACAAAAAACTGCAAATACAAGACACGGCGACAGACACCAAGGACTAGGGAATTGGGGGCACTCACCGGGATGCCAGGTAGGCCCAAACCTGGCTCTCCTTTTGGACCCGGTGGTAGCCTCTGCTGGCCCGCAACCCCCGGAGAAAGGGGTGCGCAGGAATCACAGGCGTCACCCTGAAAAAAACACAAGAACACACATGACTTCCAGGTACTCATCACTTGTCACCCTAACATGCAGGGACCGGCGAAAGGGATCTGTCTGTGGGTGCTTGTGACAGGTGGATTTCAGGGGAGTCCCTCTAACAGTGAGTGGTTCTTAGGAGTGGCTTACGCTCTGTCAACGGTGACTATGTGAACAGCTGGCACTGAGTGAGGGGACTGTCATGGAGTCACTCTAGGCGTGAGCCTGTCAGAATGAGGCCACTGCAATATGTGTGATTTATTGGGGGTTGGTTGAGCACTCGGAAATATGGGTTGCTGTGCTCTGGATCTCAGATCTCTGGTGCACTAGCGGCCGGGAGGTAGAAGCTGGAAGGTCCGTGCTCGTGGTGCCTGTCCTGTGTATCCTGGTTTAGTTTCTACTCCAATGGCGCTTGTGCTGCAATTTAGTGTGCAAAAAAGCTTCTTATTATTTCCACTCAACTGAATAGGTAGGTAGAGTCCACAAAATGTGTTGGTTTTTCTTGGGGTTTTCTTGTTTAGTTCAATCAATTTCCTGATGAGTTTAATCCAGTAAACTATTGTGGTTTGATTTGCATTGTTTAACATGTGGTGCCAACACGTGTTTCGACCATACTGGTCTTTATCAAGGCTGCCAAGATTTTGTAGGTGCATAAGTTATCATATATTGCATTCTTTAATTATTTTGTTTACTAATGTCCAGTGCAGGGGGAGTGTGAATAATATGTGTGTGTGGCAGCAGTGCTTATCATAAAATACTGGGGTTCCCCACAGAGGGCAGCACAGTCCAGACCCCTGCCTTTGTGTGGAGGTCGGAGAGAGTTTCTTGGGGCTAGTCCCTGTCTGTGCTGGAACCTGCACGCTGAGCCATATCACACCCACTTCCCAGGGGCATTTCATCACATTTCCTATTGGGCTCCATATTTACAGAGTTCTCCTCTTACCTTCTCCCCTTTAATTCCGTCCACACCGTGTGATCCCTAAAATTGAAATAACAAAAGATTGGTGAGCAGTGTCCATGGCCCCGGGGAGCCTGGGTAGCAGAGACCTGAGTGCATCACATATGTACCTCTTAGGCATGTCAACCCTCTCCCCCCCTCCACCCCAGCCTCCTTTGCCCTGGATACTGGTCCTGGCTGTAGGGTGTCTTCACTCGCCCTGCAAGAGACCCCAGAGCTGCTTTCCATAAAGCCTCAGGCACAGCTCTGACCAGGCCAAGCCACGACCTGGCCTGCAACACACTCAGCACTTAGCACCCCCTCCCCAACTGGGCTATATCTACTTCAGAGAGGTCTCCAGAGCAAGCTGTCAGAGCGATGACTTTCCCTGTAGGACTTTCCCATGGCCCCACAAGAATGGCCAGAGACCCCCCACCCCAGAAGTGGCCCCTGCACACATATAACACTGACCCTATACACCTGTGATCAATAATCATCCCATGGCACCCCGATGAGCCTTCATTCTCCATTCCCTTTGCCTCCCCTCCCTGGATCTCTCTTCCATTTGCAGCTTCTGCCACCAGCATTTCCCCTTGACGTTCCCCTCTCTTGGGTATCTCCCAAGCTCTTTAAAGTAGCAGTTACACCCGCAACCATCATGCCACCCCCAAAACTGGTTGGTGCCCTGTCTGGAGTTGCTGTTAGGTCTCCACGTGGCTGAATAGTCTGCAGGTCACCTCTCCCCTTAATAATGAGGACCCCATTTGCCCCCCCTGCTGAGGCAGCCTCCTTAATGTTGGCCATACCCCACACCGAAGTTCTCAGCCCAGTGCATTTCAATCATACGTTCCTTCCCTAAGGCACTAAAAGACTTTAGCCAGCACTCAGGCCTAGATTCCAGATTCAGGACGACCTGAGAAAGCAATGTTTCTCGAGAAGGTGGAAGGACAGGTAGCCCAGGGTGTAAAGAGTAGCCGCTACATGATACCATTTCACTTAAAACCCAGAGTTTTCTAAGGGCACACCTGGGGATCGAACCTGTGTTGCTCCATGTCGATTTCCTTCCAAGGCAAGCACGTTTCCCCTGAGCTATCCTCCCGAAACAATGCAAACCACAACATACCCTTCCCCACAATTGCTTGCAAAGTCACTGCGTCCATTTAATGGTGAAAGAAGCGTCCAGAGGGTGTCTGTCTGCTGGCCAGGGGACCTCGATTTCTACTATAAGAATAACATGCCCCATCATACATGAGACCCCTGTGGGCCAGGGCGAGATCTTTCAGCTCCTCCTCTCAGCAGAGCAGGGGGACACAAGAAGCTGCGTGAGAACACGCGGGTGTGCATCTCACGCACGCTCATACGATGACAGCCGAGAGGAGGTCGGAGTTCCAGATGATATGGCAAGGGTTCGCTACCCAACAAGCTGGAGAAGAGGCATGAAGCACTCACCTGATCACCCTTGGGTCCACGGATCCCGTCTTTACCCTGTGGGGGAGAAAAGAACGAAGCATGAGAGAAGGAATAGGGCCCCAATGAACCCCCGAGTCTGTGGATCCCGAACTGAGGCTCAGCATTATTAAAAAAGGGGAACCGCTACCGAGAGGCGAAGCCCGAGCCGCTGCTTGCAGACGCTTCCTCTGCCCAGATGTTCCATTGAATTACTGGAGGAAGGGTTCCAAACAGAAAGCGCAGGGTGATATATCCAGGTCCATGCACGTACCCCCAGGGGTCACGGTCATGGATTCTCGACAAAGGTCCACCCACCTATCCCCAGGGGTCCCAGTCATGGATTCTGGACCAAGGCCCACCCACCTATCCCCAGGGGTCACAGTCTTGGATTCTGGACCAAGGCCCACCCACCTATCCCCAGGGGTCACAGTCATGGATTCTGGACCAAGGCCCACCCACCTATCCCCAGGGGTCACAGTCATGAATTCGGGACCAAGGCCCACCCACATATCCCCAGGGGTCACAGTCATGGATTCTGGACCAAGGCCGACCCACCTATCCGCAGGGTCACAGTCATGGATTCTGGACCAAGGTCCACCCAAGCATCCATCTCTAGGGGTCATGGCAATGGATTCTGGAAAATGTCCATCCATCCATCCAACCATCAATCCATCCAAAGGGGTCACAGTCATGGATTCTGGACCAAGGTCCACCAATGCATCCATCCCCAGGGGTCATGGATTCTGGACCAAGGTGCACCCATCCACCTGCAGGGATCACAGTCGTGCATTCTGGGCCATGGTCCACCATTCATCCATCTCCAGGGGTCATGGTCATGGATTCTGGACCAAGGTCCATCAATGCATCCTTCCACAGGGGTCATGGATTCTGGACCAAGGTCCACTCATTCATCCTTCTCCTGTGGTCATGGTCATGGATTCTGGACCAAGGTCTACCCATGAATCCATACCCAGGGGTCGTGGATTCTGGACCAAGGTTCACCCATTAATCCATCCTCAGGGGTCATGGTTATTGATTATGGACCAAGGTCCACCCATGCATCCATCCCCAGGTGTCATGGATTCTGGACCAAGGTGCACCCATCCATCCATCCCCAGGGGTCATGGTCATGGATTCTGGACCAAGGTCCACCAATGCATCCATCCTCAGGGGTCATGGATTCTGGACCAAGGTGCACCCATTTATCCATCCCCAACGGTCATGGATTCTGGACCAAGGTCCACCCATTAATCCATCCCCAGGGGTTATGGTCATGGATCCTGGACCAAGATCTACCCATCCATCCATCCACCTGCAGGGATCACGGTCGTGGATTCTGGACCATGGTCCACGCATTAATCCATACCCAAGGGTCGTGGATTCTGGACCAAAGTCCACCCATTCATCCATCCCCAGGGGTCATGGATTCTGGCTCAAGGTCTACCCATCCATCCGTTCACCCGCAGGGATCACGGTCATGGATTCTGTACCAAGGTCTACCCATCCATCCATCCATCCACCTGCAGGGATCACGGTCGTAGATTCTAGACCATGGTCCACCCA
Organism: Ambystoma mexicanum; assembly: GCF_040938575.1. Taxonomy (NCBI): domain Eukaryota; kingdom Metazoa; phylum Chordata; class Amphibia; order Caudata; family Ambystomatidae; genus Ambystoma; species Ambystoma mexicanum. The sequence goes on along the minus strand of NC_090934.1, from coordinate 55,878,228 downwards.
TTTATCCATCCCCAGGGGTCATGGTCATGGATTATGGACCAAGGTCCACCCATTAATCCATCCCCAGGGGTCATGGTCATGGATCCTGGACCAAGATCTACCCATCCATCCATCCACCTACAGGGATCACAGTCGTGGATTCTGGACCATGGTCCACCCATTAATCCATACGCAAGGGTCGTGGATTCTGGACCAAGGTCCACCCATTCATCCGTTCACCCGCAGGGATCACGGTCATGGATTCTGTACCAAGGTCTACCCATCCATCCATCCACCTGCAGGGATCACGGTCGTGGATTCTAGACCATGGTCCACCCATGAATCCATACCCAGGGGTCGTGGATTCTTGACCAAGGTCCACCCATTAATCCATCCCCAGGTGTCATGGTCATGGATCCTGGACCAAGATCTACCCATCCATCCATCCACCTACAGGGATCACGGTCGTGGATTCTGGACCATGGTCCACCCATTAATCCATACCCAAGGGTCGTGTATTCTGGACCAAGGTCCACCCATTCATCCATCCCAGGGGTCATGGATTCTGGACCAAGGTCTACCCATCCATCCGTTCACCCGCAGGGATCACGGTCATGGATTCTGTACCAAGGTCTACCCATCCATCCATCCACCTGCAGGGATCACGGTCGTGGATTCTAGACAATGGTCCACCCATGAATCCATACCCAGGGGTCGTAGATTCTTGACCAAGGTCCACCCATTGATCCATCCCCAGGGGTCATGGTCATGGATTCTGGACCAAGGTCTACCCATCCATCTATCCAACTGCAGGGATCACGGTCGTGGATTCTGGTCCATGGTCCACCCATGTATCCATCCCCAGGGGTCATGGCCATGGATTCTGGACCAAGGTGCACCCATCCATCCATTCCCAGGGTCACAGCTGTGGATTCTGGACCAAACGGTAATGTTCTAAATAGAACCAGGGTGACTCTCAGGTGTGAGGCTCCTCAGAAGTGCAGAAGCGCTTGGAGAATGGCTATGGCGGAACTGGGTTTCAAAGTGTAACACTTCCCTGAAGTGCCTTAGACTTCAAGTGTCTAAGTTATATATCACATTAAACCCCCACCACTCGCCCAGAGTCTTCCCTCACAGTTGTGGAGTTCTTTGGCACAAAATCTTGATGAAATCGCTGAAAATTGGCCAATAATTATGAAATGTTCCCGAGGGCCCCAGAACCATCTGTATTACAAATCACCAATGCACAAAATCAATGTATCCAGTGTAACTCATGGACCTACCGGGTTTCCAGGCTTCCCGATCCCCGGAGGTCCAGGCTCTCCTCTGGGTCCAGTTTGTCCGGGGAGACCAATAGCATTTTCAATGCTGGTGGGCATGGTTGGACACACCTCGCATGGGTCTCCCTGAAGGGAAGAAGAAAGAGATTAGATGGAGAACAAGAAGCAGGCGAAGAGGTGTAGAGAGGATAGAGGGACTCCTGGCCCACGAATCACTCTAGACAAGAAAGGAACTTAAAAGTGCAGAGGTGGACAAGAAGGAAAGAGAAGGGGTCCAGCTGTGAAAAGGAACGCCCACCTCCAGAACATCCCATGATCAACTAAACAAGGCATACCAGAAACCACAGGTTAAACCTCTGAGGACATTCCCCAAACTTTAATACCACTTCTGTCTACCTGTCAAAAGGTTATAGATCACACATTAAGCCATGTGCAGTCACTGAATATCGGTCATACAGATAACATCAGTGCAAATTGTTATGCAGCCTTCATTTATTTTGAATAGAATGGTAACTCTTTTTTTTTACATTTTTCATAATAAAGTAATATATTGTGTGTTTCATGTTGGAAAACTGACATACAGAGCATGTTTTTACAGTAAAACTAGCCTTTGCACATTTTAAGATGGTGTCTGGCCATTGGGTTCCCACAGAACCATCACGTCACCAGACTGTTGGCTTCCAGGCTCTACTTCCAGGGAATTATGGAACTGGTAGTTCTTACACAAGAGTGAGAAGTTACCAAGGAGAAAGAGTCAAAAAGGTCAGAGAAAGGAGGAGGCAACAGGAGAGAGTGGAAGCAAGCACGATGAGCAAACGATAAAGGAAGCCATAATGAAGAGTTGATAAAATGGTGACAACTGGGAAGAGGAGGCAATCCCAAGAACACAGGAGTGTGGCAGAAGAGCAGAGGAGTCGCCAACAGGAGCAGAGGAGGAGCCAACAAGAGCAACAAGAGCAGAGGAGTCAACAAGCGCAAAGGAGGAGACAAAAAGAGCCGAGTAAGGGACCACATATGCAGAAGGACAGACAACAAGAGCAGTAGAGGCGACTTCATGAAAGAGAAAATAGCTCCAAAGAGAAGGAATCAACAGCAGAAGAGAGAGGAGTCAACAAGAGAGAAGAGGAGTTACTAGAACAGGTTGCCAGTAAGAAGAGATGGATGATGAAGCAAGAGGAAAGATAACAAGAGGAGACAGCAGCAGAAAGACGATGACAACAAAAGAGAAGCAGAGCCAACAGAAGAAATAGTAAACAAAAAGAGAGAGTGGAGGCGCAACAGGAGAGAGAAGATGCAAACAAGAGGAGCCAATGGCAGAGAGAGAATGACTCAATAGGGGGAGAAGCCCAGGAGTTCGAAGAGGAGGCCAACAAAAAGATGATTTAGTGAGTGCCGAGAGGAAGAAGGAACCAAGGAGCAAGAAGATCTGACAGAAGAGATGGATCATTGAGAACAGAGAGGGGAGGGGCATGGAAAGAAAATTAAATGATACACGGGAGAGTTCAGAGAAAGAGGAGGGGCAAAGAGAGACGAGGTACTGACACAAGAGAGCAATCACATAGAGAAGAGTAACCAAGAAGGCAGAGGGGAGAACACAAGAGAGACATTAATAAATCAACAAAAGCAGAAAGCAGACTAAACAAGAGCAAAGATGAACTGACAGAAGAGATGACTCAGTGAGAATGGAGATAGGAGGAACCAGGAGAGGAGAGGAGCCAACAAAAAAGAGGATTCAGTGAAGGGAGAGAGAGAAGAGAAACTAAGAAGAAAGAGGATCTGACACAAGAGAGGACTCACTGAGGACACAGAGAGGCTGAACAGGAGGGGAGTGGAGAAAACACAAGAGAGGATTCAGTGAAGGGAGAGAGAGCAGAGAAACTAAGAAGAAAGAGGATCTGACACAAGAGAGGAATCACTGAGGACACAGAGAGGCTGAACATGAGGGGAGAGGAGCCAACATAAGAGAGGATTCAGTGAGGGCAGAGGAACTAAGAAGGAAGAGTATGTGACACAAGAGAGGAATCACCAGGGACACCGAGCAAACCAATAGGGGAGAGGAGCCAACAGAAGAGATGATTCAGTGAGGGCAGAGAGAGCAGAGGAACTAAGAAGGAAGAGGATGTGACACAAGAGAAGAATCACTGAGGACACAGAGAGGCTGAACAGGAGGGGAGATTAAATCACGCGAGAGGTGTCAAGAAAAACGAGTAAGTGGAGGGTCCCAGGGTTACGAGGAATCACTAAGAGCAGAGGGAAGAATAACTAAGAAAAGCCAAAACAAGAGAGGATTCAGCGAATCATAGAGTGCATATGGGCAGGAGGAAAGGAGAAAGGTGCAAACAGCCCTCGTAAACAAAAGATGAGAGGCTAAAGCAACAGGTGGTGAGTGGCTCCAACAGAGGAGAGAAGGAGCCACATAGCACAGGGTGAAAAAGCAACAAGAGAGAGGAGGGACCAAGGGCAGAAGATGGTCACGAGAAGGTAACATAAGAGAGCATGAGTGAAGGTGAGAGATGAGCCCACAGGAGCTAGAAGCTCCAATGAGAAGGGTGATGACATAACCAACGAGACAAAGGAGGCTAGAACAGGAGAGACTAAGCATAGAAAAGGGGGGACACGGAGCGGGTGCTGAAGCCAGAGAGGAATGACAGGCCAGGTCATCAAGCTGCGCCATCCAGTAAAGGGAGACTGAGGAAGATGCCAACACCCCAGGCAGAGGCCAGCATTGAACCTCCACCTGAGAGCACGTTACCTTGTCTCCTTTCGAGCCGGTGAAGCCCGGTTTGCCCTTGGAAAATAAAAATAAAATGAAAGTTCAGTATTTCTGAAGCCAGAATTACAGACAGCTTTTGTTGCAATCACAGTGTGCCACAGATCCAGTACTGGGGGTCGGACTTCCAGAGGGATTAATGGGTCTATAACTCAGAATAGTGAGTATAGAGGGCAGATCGTCGCAGCCCTAAGCGTGGGGACATGGATTTCTTTACTGGGCCCTTCGAGGGCTTGGAGAGTGGCTTAGAGAAAGAAGAGCTCAGGCTTGGGCCGTTCAGCGAATGAGAAATCACGGAATTTAGTACAATTCAGTAAAGTACTTACAGGTTTCCCGGTAGGGCCCTCAGGTCCAGGGGTTCCCGGAGCCCCCTAGAATAGCAAACAAGGGAAATGTAAGAAACAACAAGAGAAGCCAATCGGAAATGCTGTGTGCCAACTACTGAGGGCTTCTTCCAGGGGGCTTCTGACAGGGGGCTCCTGACAGGGTCCTATCCCTGCCGGGCTTTGGAATGGAGATATGCAGCGATGCGAGAGGTTAGGACCCTCATCTGCTGCCCAGTGGCAGGCGTAGATCAGTGCCAGGCCTAGATCAGTGCCAGGCCTAGATCAGTGCCAGTCCTAGATCAGTGCCAAGTGTAGATCAGTGGCAGGCGTAGATCAGTGCCAGGTGTAGATCAGTGCCAGGCCTAGATCAGTGCCAGGTGTAGATCAGTGCCAGGCGTAGATCAGTGCCAAGATCAGTGCCAGGCCTAGATCAGTGCCAGGCCTAGATCAATGCCAGGCCTAGATCAGTGCCAGGCCTAGATCAGTGCCAGGCGTAGATCAGTGCCAGGCCTAGATCAGTGCCAGGTGTAGATCAGTGCCAGGCCTAGATCAGTGCCAGGCCTAGATCAGTGCGGGGTGTAGATCAGTGCTAGGCATAGATCAGTGCCAGGCCTAGATCAGTGCCAGGCCTAGATCAGTGCCAGGTGTAGATCAGTGCCAGGCCTAGATTAGTGCCAGGTGTAGATCAGTGCCAGGCGTAGATCAGTGCCAGGCCTAGATCAGTGCCAGGTGTAGATCAGTGCTAGGCCTAGATCAGTGCCAGGCCTAGATCAGTGCGGGGTGTAGATCAGTGCTAGGCATAGATCAGTGCCAGGCCTAGATCAGTGCCAGGCCTAGATCAGTGCCAGGCGTAGATCAGTGCCAGGCCTAGATCAGTTCCAGGCCTAGATCAGTGCCAGGTGTAGATCAGTGCCAGGCCTAGATCAGTGCCAGGTGTAGATCAGTGCCAGGTGTAGATCAGTGCCATGCCTAGATCAGTGCCAGGTGTAGATCAGTGCCAGGCCTAGATCAGTGCCAGGCCTAGATCAGTGCCAGGTGTAGATCAGTGCCAGGCATAGATCAGTGCCAGGTGTAGATCAGTGCCAGGCCTAGATCAGTGCCAGGCCTAGATCAGTGCCAGGTGTAGATCAGTGCTAGGCATAGATCAATGCCAGGCCTAGATCAGTGCCAGGCCTAGATCAGTGCCAGACCTAGATCAGTGCCAGGTGTAGATCAGTGCTAGGCCTAGATCAGTGCCAGGTGTAGATCACCAATGCCCTGTGTGGCAGAAGTCTCACTTCACCTTAGGCAGTGCCCCTCCCTCCTTCCATCACTTTCTTGGCTTTGCATCCAAGACTCGGCACTTGGCAAGGGGCCTTTTCCCGTTCATGCATATCATTCTCCCTCTCCTGGAATGGAAGCACTCCTGATCTCGGCCACCTCCCAGTGGGTGTCCCCCAGAAATGTGTCCTAGGCCCTCTACCTTTCATGCCAACCATATTCCATCTACTGGACCGTGAACCCCTCTGATCTCCCCACCGCCCAGTGGTATCCCCCATTTACATTGCCACATACACTGCCTTTGTCATACATTCACTTCGCCGGACATTTACAATGTCCTGGATTCACTCTGTCCTCATCTTCACGTTGTGAAGATGGTAATGGATGTCGTTAGGGATAGCGTATGGTTACGTGTGGGGTCAAGGGGTAGCAGAGGGGGAAGAATATGAGGTAGGAAAAGAAGCGGGATAAAGGAGGACCTCCCCTGCAATGACAAAGTAAATGTCTTGCAAAGTCAATGCAGACAAAGTAAATGTGACAATGTGAAGAAATGCATCTCTCGCAGTGGGTGTCCCTCAGGGTTCTGTCCTAGGTATCTTACCTTTAATAAATATCACCCCCCACCCCATCTCCTAGAACACAAACATCTCTGATCTCGCCCAGAGGGTGTCACCCAGGATTCTGACCGGGGCCCACTAAACCCTAGGCACCCCCCTCTCTGGGTTAATTCATCTTCTCCCTCGCTTGCGATACCCAGGTTGTCTTTTCCGTTCTCACCTTAAGCTCTGACTTCTGCCATCATGTGTCCCGCTGCTTCTCAGCTATCCCCTAATTGATGGCACTTCGCTGTCTACTGCTCAATTTCTTAAAAACTTAAGCAATCTTACTCCCTACCCCACATGCTCCTCCCGTCCTCCTTACACTTTCCATTTCCTTTCCCCCTACACTCATCCCCCAAAGCATATACACTTGCGGTCCTCTTCGACAGCGATCTCACCAATTTATCACATCCACTACGACTGCTGCACGGCTCAACCTTCTTGATATCAAAAAAAGTACCATCGTCCAACAAGAAGTATTACCAAAAAGGAATTTTAGTGAGAAGAACAAATATGAAATAATAATATTCTTGTACACACTTACAGTTGTCTATATCAAATAGGGCTCTTCCCCCGCGGCACGCAGTAAAATTCCAATTTATTCGTGCTGTAGGGCCATGGAAATTTAGTCCTAAATGAACCATCCTTGTGTGGTTGTCATAGATCTGTGTGAGCCCTGGGAGGAAATTGTGTGGAGTGTACAAGAATATTATTATTTAATTATTTTTTTTCTTCACACTATAATTCCTTTTTGGTCTGTTTCTGACACCGAGAAGGCCACAGTTTAGATGATTTGCTACTAAGCAGACACATTTTTGGACCAGCAAATGTTATATATTATTACTGTTTTTGGTAGCTCTTCTCACGTTTAATTCCCGAGGCACGATATTAACCGGCCAACCTTGAAATAGGGAATATTCTAAAACAATTGGGATTTTAGTTTATGTCATTATAAGTTCATAACAGGAATCCCCAGAACACACTGTCCTTCCCGTGTGTTTTGAATTTATTGGACAACAGGAAGACGCCTAAAAAAGAAAAAAAAAACTCCTTTGAAAACAAGAAAACATTGGACCAGTCCTGAGGAATAGCAGCCCGATACAGGGATATGGTTGAAACTGGAGTAGGGTTGACTAGGAAACGCCCCTACCTACATGAGCTCGCTATAGGAGAGACATATTGAGTCGTTGTGTCTCGTCTGGTGGACTGCCGCTTTGATGGTCAGACGGACTGTTTAGTCTATGGCATGGAATAACACACTTTGAGTTGTTTCTGTTCCATTCATGAATTCTTAATGATATATTTTAGGATTCTGCGGTTTGTGTTTTACTTGTTGTTGCTTTTCACTTTGTAACTTTTCCTATTGGAAAAGGCCTTTAAGTGTTGTGATTTATGTAAACACGTCGTGTCATTTCTTACAATTATGTATTGAGTGAATCATTCACACATGCATTGAATTTTGTGTCGAGGGGATTGTTCACCAATTGTTGGATGCATGTTTATTTTGTGGACTTTAAGTCTTCTGTATAAAAAGACCTTAAGCACACGTTTGTAATACTTCATGACATTTAGTCCCAGTGGTTGAGGTTGTTAATGGGGCGTGTGCCTACCTTTGTGTTTCACCATCCTCTAACGAACCACCTAAAAACAATGATCTTGACCCACATACTCATACATTTTGACTATTGCCCGAGACTACTTCTGGGTTTCCCTCGCGGCCGCTTTGTTTCCTCAACAACCAAAAAATGTTACATTGGCTGCTTGTGCTCTCTACAAACTCTTAACTATTAGTCTGTAAATCTAGCCACGACCTTGCCCACCAGCTTACCTAGTGAACTCGATCACCCGCTCCTCCTTATCCTTTACTCCACTGCTCGACTCAATCACTCTACTCCCCACTCTCCCCTGTGTTACCATCCACTTTTGCTCCTTCGCCTTCTTTGTTTATGATTGGTTATTTATAACACGGTTAATACAGAGAGGTTTCACGGTTAATACAGAGAGGTTTCCAAGCGCTGACCTTGGATTCGAACCTGTGTTGCTCTACGTCGTCTTGCTTCCAAAGCGAGCACGTTGCCCCTGAACTATCCTCCCGAGACGATTTCCTCTGAATTTCACTGAATTCGCTTGTCACTGTGATCCCACATTCTACCACAATCCCTGCATTCGAATCAGCCCTGACACTTTCTCTTTTCTCCACCCAACCCCACTCCACTGATCTCCTCTTCTGTCTTGTGGCAGGTCCTGTGTACCCCGACAGCTTCAATAGCCGACTCTCTACATATACTGTAGATGTCTTACGTTTTCTCTACGCGCAGCCCCCAGTCACTGTTCCCACTATTACCCCCCTCTCCTTCATCTAAATCATAAAAAAGTAACCACCGGTTTACGGCAGTAGACCGAGGGATCCAACTGCGCAAAGTAGATGTGCATTAAATAAATAAATAAATACATTACTATGTTGTATGATTTGTCCATGTAAGGACCAAGCTGCGCACATTAGGCAATGGGAGGCGGTGCCCTGGCAGCGCCAAGGGGGTGAGTTACCAATAACAGGCCACAGGCCTGTGCCCTTCATGCGCTGCTCCTCTCATAGTAAGTCCTAAGCAAGAACTATAGGGTCACTCATTTTAGGAGACCTTTAATGTCATATTATGAGGAGTGACCAAAAATTCACTCTGGCTCTCCCAGAGGTACAGCCAACATGTTGACCGCCACGTCATCTTCCATCGCATTGCAGTACCTGGAACCTAACGTTATCTGGAACAAAAGCACAGCCTCCTGGCTCTCCCCCTCCCAGCCCCCACTTTTGACACAATGAATTCTAGGAGCGTTCGTTCCCTACCCACTCTCAGGCCGGAGGATCTTTTCAATGCATTGACTGCTTCTACCACCAGCTCTGGGTCCCAGGTCTCCCTAGTAGACAGACAGGACCACAGGGAGCAGTGCCCTTCTCACCTCCTAGAAATCACACAGAGGCCAAGGGTCACAGGACCACAGCATGGTGGCGCCACACCCCACCGAACAGTACATGCAGCCATTATTTCCCGCGAATCATGAAGGATGTTAGGACCCACCCCCCTCAACCATCCATCGTAAAACCTTAAACTCAGAAGTCAACATGCGCTTCACCCAACACTGGGCCAGCCTGGTGCAGACCCAACCTCGAGACCCCCTCTGCCCCGGTGTCACCCACTGGGCAACTTGGTAAATGACCCCTCCCCGTATACTGTGCATACAGCGAACAGCCCCCCTCCCACTTGGATGCAAGAAATAGAAAATAGACTTCAGCACCCATCCCAGCACCCATCCCAGAGCCCAGAGAGAGCATTCTTGGGTCACTTACAACTTCTCCTGGAGGACCTGGGGGGCCGCCGGGGGTGCCCTGAAAGGAAATGCAGAGGCATCTGTTTATAAAGATTATTCACATGGAGTAGACAGACAGTCATCAATACCTGGGCAGGGTCACAGGACATCAGCTGACCAATGCCATCCCAAATGGTTTGTGCATGGATTACCCATGGAACATGTATGCGCAGAGCATGTAGGCAACTCCAAAGTGACCAACGCCCCAATAGAATTGCGGCGTTGGCTATACAATCATGGCGTAAGAATGAGACAAAGAGACCAATAGCAGGTCCTGATGGGCAAAGGGTCTTGCAGTCCAGAAAGGCTGCATGCAGGTAGAGCAGGGCTGCAGGGAGGGAGTCTTACAGTACAGCAGGGCTGCAGGCAGGGAGTCTGACAGCACAGCCGGGCTCGAGGTAGGGAGTCTGACAGCACAGCAGGGCTCCATGCAGGGAGTCGGACCGCACAGCAGGGGTGCAGGCCGGAAGTCTGGCAGCACACCTGTGCTCCAGGCAAGGAGTCTGAAATCACAGCAGGACTGCAGGGAGGGAGTCTGACAGTACAGCAGGGTTGCAGAGAGGGAGTCTGACAGCACAGCTGGGCTCCAGGCAAGGAGTCTGAAATCACAGCAGGACTGCAGGGAGGGAGTCTGACAGCATAGCCGGGCTGAAGAGAGGGAGTCTGATAGTACAGCAGGGCTGTAGACGGGGAGTCTGACTGCACAGCAGGGCTCGAGGCAGGGAGTCTGACAGCACAGCAGGGCTCCATGCAGGGAGTCGGACCGCACAGCAGGGGTGCAGGCAGGGAGTCTGACAGTACAGCAGGGCTGCAGAGAGGGAGTCTGACAGTACAGCAGGGCTGTAGACAGGGAGTCTGACTGCACAGCAGGGCTCCAGGCAGGGAGTCTGACAGTCCAGCAAAGCTCCATGCAGGTAGAGCAGGGCTGCAGGCAGGGAGTCTGACAGCACAGCAGGGCTGCAGGGAGGGAGTCTGACAGTACAGCAGGGCTGCAGAGAGGGAGTCTGACAGCACAGCTGGGCTCCAGGCAAGGAGTCTGAAATCACAGCAGGACTGCAGGGAGGGAGTCTTACAGTACAGCAGGGCTGTAGACCGGGAGTCTGACTGCACAGCAGGGCTCGAGGCAGGGAGTCTGACAGCACAGCAGGGCTCCATGCAGGGAGTCGGACCGCACAGCAGGGGTGCAGGCAGGGAGTCTGACAGTACAGCAGGGCTGCAGAGAGGGAGTCTGACAGTACAGCAGGGCTGTAGACAGGGAGTCTGACTGCACAGCAGGGCTCCAGGGAGGGAGTCTGACAGTCCAGCAAAGCTCCATGCAGGTAGAGCAGGGCTGCAGGCAGGGAGTCTGACAGCACAGCAGGGCTGCAGGGAGGGAGTCTGACAGTACAGCAGGGCTGCAGAGAGGGAGTCTGACAGCACAGCTGGGCTCCAGGCAAGGAGTCTGAAATCACAGCAGGACTGCAGGGAGGGAGTCTGACAGTACAGCAGGGCTACAGAGAGGGAGTCTGACAGTACAGCAGGGCTGTAGACAGGGAGTCTGACAGTACAGCAGGGCTGCAGAGAGGGAGTCTGACAGTACAGCAGGAGTCTGACTGCACAGCAGGGCTCCAGGCAGGGAGTCTGACAGTCCAGCAAAGCTCCATGCAGGTAGAGCAGAGCTGCAGGCAGGGAGTCTGACAGCACTGCAGGGCTGCAGGCAGGGAGTCTGACAGTACAGCTGGGCTGCAGGCAGGGAGTCTAACAGCTCAGCAGGGCTGCAGGCAAGGAGTCTGATGGTACAGCAGGGCTGCAGGCATTTAGTCTGACAGCAGAGCAGGGCTCCAGGCAGGGAGTCTGACAGCACAGCAGCGCTGCAGTCAGGGAGTCTGACATTATATCAGGACTGCAAAGAGGACGTCCAACTGTATGGCATGGCTGCAGGGGGTTGTCTGGCTGTAGTTAATGGTTTCGGACAAGAGTCTAACACTATAGAAAAGCTGCAGACAGGGAGCATGACAGTACAACAGTGCTCCAATCAAGGAGTCCGACTGTAAAGCATGGCTGCAGCCAAGGAGTCTGACCGTACAGCAGGGCTCCACACAGGAAAACAGGGAGTCTAACAGTACAGTATGGATGCAGACAGGGAGTAAAACCGTACATAAAGGGTGCAGCGAGGAAGTCTAATTGCATAGCGTGACTGCAGAGGGGTTTCTGACAGCAAATGATGGATTCGGATAAGGAGTCTGACACTATAGAAAGGCTGCACGCAGGTTGGCTGAAGATTAACAGTTTGACAGTGCAGCATAACTACTGGGAAGGAGTCTGCAGTACAGCCTAACTGCACACAGGAAGTCTAGCAGTGCTACATTGGTACAGCATGGCTTGAGAAAGGGAGTGTGACAAACAGTACAGCATGGCTGCAGGCAGGGAGTCTGACAGTACAGCAGGGCTGCAGGCAGGGAGTCTTACAGCACAACAGGGCTGCAGGCAGGGTGTCTGCCAGTACAGCATGGCTGCAGACAGAGAATCTGCAAGAACGTCAGGGTTTCACACCGGGAGTCTGACAGTGCAGCAAAGCGGTGACTAGGGAGACTGGCAGTACAGAATAGCTGCTGGTGGAGGGTCTGACCAGGTAGCAGGGTTGATATCTGCAACTAACATGCACATGGCATGCATTGACTCACCGGTTTCCCGGGAAATCCAATACCAGGTAATCCTGGTATTCCAGGCTTGCCAGGTTCTCCCGCAAGCCCCTCAGGTCCAACGTAGCCGGGGTCTCCCTGGAAAAAAAACAAAAGGGGTATTAAAATAACTGCCCGGATATGGAGAGATGCTTTACTAACTGACTGTTCTGAGGGCATATGGCCCAATGGGCTTTCACTTGCATTCCACAACAAATGATTACAGATAAAGCAGAACACTGCAACAAACTAGCACCCCACCACCAAGGACCAGACTGATCAGACCTCTTCAATCCACTTTCCAGCCAAGGCGTGGACACCTAAGCCTGACGGGACCACTCAGACCAAGCAGCTCCGCAAGGCAAATCCCAAAGCCTGGAGCACCAAGATGAAAGCCAGGACGAGCCTGGACACCATGGGCCCCATCCATGGAACTATTTGCATGTAAAATATGGTACTTGCGCGTGCAACTGCATGCAAATCCGCATTCGTCGGTTCATGGAATCAAATGTACGGTACTTTTCCTGGACTTGCGTGTAGTTCGTGCTGGCTTGGCACGTCTGTGCGAGCCATCGAGGGCCTTGCTCAAGATTCCACACAGAGTGTAGGTGTGGCTTGCGCAGAGGGCTGGGAAGGGGGCAGAACACCAAAAAGGGGAAGAACATGCGAAAAAGCGGGCGTTCCGAGGGATGGCCTACAGGCCGTCCCTTGCACGCCCACTATTACGTGGCATGATACGTATTCATTGAATCAATGGCGTAACCTCTCAGCCGGGAAATGTCCACGCAAGTCCTTCATAAAATCTGCAACCCGAAGGCAGGCGTAAGTACACTTGCACGTAAGATTGGTAGCACAGAGGTGAGGTTGCATGTTGGATTTCAGGGGGCGTGTACTCAACCAGGGTTCTTATGTAACTTGGGGGTGAACGAAGCAGTGTAGCGGGGTGCAGGAATGGTTTACGTGGGTTCGCACACAGATTTTCCAAGTGTAGACCGAGTTACAATGTTTTATACGCAGGTTGTCGGGTTGCTGGGAACAGTTACAGGGGACCGTGTGCTCGGTCCCTGAGATGCAGGTGTGCTTGTGGGGGGCCACGTGCACTGTGTGAAGGGTGCGTGCATTCATGCCTGGGGAGCGCGCAAAAGTAGCTGATCTGGCTGTTTATGCTTGGTGTGTGGGTGTATCGTGGCGTTCCGACAGCGACTTGCGAATACGGTCACTTTGCGCAAACAATTCCATGAATACGCAGGGCGCACATTTGTTACTCTGAGCGCAGGCTTGTGCAGTGTCCTTCTCGGTGCGCAGCCCTTGCAGGATTCCTGTGCACAGTTCCATGAATCAGGCCCCATGTCTGGAGAGAGCAGCAAACTTGATAAAACAAAGATGGAACCCTTCGGGTCAACATAACCAACGCGTGCGGCAAATACGCAATGCTTAATCGAGGGCACTTGGAAATCACGTTCAGTTGGGTCCACCTCCTCAACTCCCACCCACATCAGACTGACTCCACACAACGATCATATAATGGAACCCAAATAAATGAGAACACCTTATCCCAATAGGAAGACTAGAACACTATTGGTGCAACCTAGCCTCGAACACAAATACCATGAGTCCTCAAGCACCCTCAACCACTCTCCATTCCCCAACTAATCGATACACCTTTCTGCATTACAATGCACACACAAAACCCCATGCACACATGCCGCTGTCTTGCTGGAACCACTCCTATCACATGTATTTGGTGAAGATGCTGAGAGCCCTCTGCATGGCCCGCTACATATTTACCCCACCACATATCTCCACCCCTACAAATCAGTCGCTTCCCCGCTGTCGAGGCTGTACAGCAGATCTTGTGTTTTACCTTCCGTAGGAAGCATCAACACAGGTGTCACTGCTACACGCCATAACCAGCCAGACCGGGGTCCCGAGCTCGAGTACTTCCGGTCCGCACTCACCATCACCACAGGGTTCGCTCCTGTTTATCCCTCAACCCCACTATCGGTGCCCACTCTTCATCTTTGCAGGTCCACGTAGTGCCCAAAAAATGGCAGAAGGGCGCTATGCAAGACCACTTCACATTATATTACCTACGTTTCTATATGTGCCGCTCACAGCAACTATGAATTATGGTTTAGGTCTACTTGGTCGAAAATATTTGACCTTTTCACATTTGACTGAATTTATTTTGGTCATTTTTTGGTTGAGAATGCGGAGGGAGACCCACTGCAACCCCCCAACCCTCCTATTCCGTTACCCCACCCTATAAATATATTTAATTAAATTTGACCTAATTTCAACAAAGAAAACGATCAAAAAAATGTGCTCTAAAGTAAAAGGTTGAATGTTTTTGGAATAAGTAGGCTAATACCTGAATTATGGCAGGGAAGTGAATTAGCATACAGCTGTGAAAAACCCTGTGTGTTCTCCCCTTCAAAGCAAAGGTCATTTACAGGTCTGGTCTGCTCGGCATTGGTTGCAAATGTATTAATTATTATTATTGAGCACGGACCCAGCTCCGGGAAGCAACGGACCACTTTACATATATATCTGGATAGAGATGTGAATGTTAGCATGCCCCACACTTGGATGAAACTGTGAATGATGGTAAGTGCAACACTTGATTGGAATCGTGATCACTAGCCTGCCTCACATCTAGACAGAATATTGAAAATTAGCAACGATGGAATAGTGAATGATAGCAAACATCAGACATAGACATAACTGCAAGGACAGCAATGCCAACTAACCAATCCACTAACAATTTCATCCCTCTGCACACACTTCTCAAACTCTAATCAAACACAACCACAATCCTAAAACGCAGCAATCCGCACTAACTTCACCACACTGCAACAACAAAACAAACCCCACATAGACTTGCACAACAGCACACGACGACTACCGACTGTAAAACACCCCAAGCCCTGCCGACGGACCCACCGGGCTGAGGCTGCCATCAGCATATCACTGATCTCTTGCACTTTTCCAGCTTATTCCCACTAACACAACCCCCCTCCCTCTTTCAGAGCCGCCAGAGCGCCAGGGGACCACTCCGGTGGTGATAGTGCGCGGTACAAATATCCTTTAACATTAACATTAACATTAACATATTTACATATTACGCCACACGGCTCTCACACATGCTTGTACGTATATTTAAATAGCGTTAATTTAGCTAGGGAGCATTGGAGCGCTGTACGAACGTAAGAGCGACGACACATTGCGGTAGTCCCCTAGAAGATGGGGGCATGCACGGATCAGGTGCTCTAAGGACCCCCACGCTCTCTTGCTACATGTTCCTTGCATGTGACACTAGCTTCGGAAAATACTCCCAGCCGACTCGCCCAGGCCCGGTAACAATTACACCCATGCCGGGAAAATTAGAATTGCCACAAATAACCATAAACGAGAAGTAGCTTGAGATGTTTTATTGGCCCTATAAAAATGTAACTTTACCCAGAGCCTTTTAATAAAAAAGCTGAAACTAAATTCACATGTGTATAAGCGCAATACAAATAAACTATCATATCAGATGATAAATGGTTTCAGAAGAACCCTTTCAGTGCTGCCTTTTCTTACTCTGTTTTTTTTCTCTTTCTTGTCTCTTTCCTTTCATTCTTTATTTTTTCATTTCAGCCCCATTTCTTCATCTTCAAGCTTTTGTTAAAACCTCAGACTCATTAATCAATTGATGGTGATTGCTTTTCAATGGTTACATCTTCTCTAGTGAAGCCCTTCTATTTTTAGCTTACAGCCGGTAAGACAGCTCAGCGGGTTGAGTGCTCACTGCTGTGATCTATGTGTGATCTGCTGGTCGCACGTTCGAATTCCGTCAAGGCTAACTCAGCCTTTCATCCTTCTGAGGTCAACAAATGAGTACCAACTTCGGTTGGGATGATAAATGTATGTAAATATGTTCTCTGTAAAGCGCTTTGGCTTAAGGCGCTATGTCAATAACAAATCATTATCATTTACACCATTACTCCAAGAAGCAACATATTGGGGGTTGTGTCCTATGTGTGGTTGTTTCATAAAATGAGTACAAAGGGCATTAGAATGCATGACAGTGTTTAAGGACGACACAACAACATATTCTCATCAATTTTGGAATAACATCGACATTACAAGGCGGCAAGGTGGGTGTGTAATAGGGTCAGGGTGTCGTGAGCAACGAAAGCAAAGCAGCTGAGGGTTTCAGCCAGGACCCAATCCCCCACGCCCCCCCCCGCCTCACAGCATGTTTCATTTGGAAGCAGTTACCAAGTTGCGAGGATTAGGCGGTGACCGCTTCATACAAAACTAATCATGAGAGGCCAAATGCCCATGACAGTGGTGGTCGGCACTTGGAAAAGAAGTCTTGCTCACTGCCCCTCAGACCCTCAGAACATTTTTTGTTTTAGCACATATGGAGGCGATTCAGTGCCACCCTGTGGCACAATGAATGATATAGCCAGGAGCGAAACGCAATGGGTGTGGAGCAGCAGACTACTTGGAAGGCATAATAATAATAATATTAATAATAACAATCATTTAGCATTTATATAGCGCTATGAACCCACAGGCATCTGAGCGCTGCTTATTATTACCCACGGTGTGTGGTGCTCATTTATCGACCTCAGAAGGATGAAAGGCTGAGTTTGGCCCGCCGGGATTAGAACCTGCATCCAGCAGGCTCTGCACAGATGTCAAAGCGAGCGCTCTACTTGCTGTGCACTGGCCCTGTATAGAAACTGCAGGGCCAGTGGCAGGTTTTCGCTTCATCACAGATGGTTATTTGTTGTGTCCTGCCTCTCAGCATGCTTACTTCTGCCAACATGCTGAGAAGCAAAGAACTATAGCCAGGTAATGTAAGGAGTCTCGGTCACAGTCCCTCTTTGTCCCTCATCACTGCCCCTCGTCCTAGCCCACTCTGCAAGTCTTTCAGTCTCGGTTCTAGTCCTGGTCTCCCATCCTACACCAGTCTCAGATACTAGTCCTAGTCTCCCATTCTAGGCCAGTCTTGGATACTAGTCCTAATCTCCAATTCTAGACCAGTTTCAGTTCTAGTCCTAGTCTCCCATCCTAGGCCAGTCTCAGATACTAGTCCTAGTCTCCCATCCTAGGCCAGTCTTGGATACTAGTCCTAATCTCCAATTCTAGACTAGTTTCAGTTCTAGTCCTAGTCTCCCATCCTAGGCCAGTCTCGGATACTAGTCCTAGTCTCCCATCCGAGGCCTGTCTCGGTTCTAGTCCGTCTGTCACAGTTTCTATAAACAGTCACAGTTAGGTCTCTGTGTCTCACTCCCTGCGCTGCTTCTTCAATGTTTTCTTTGCTTCCCCGCTCCTTATGCCCCCTTTAGCTTTTGCTAATTCCCTCTCTCTGTCTTTCTCGCTCTTTCCATCCATCTCACTGGGGATTGTGGTGCCAGTTGGGTTGTAAATATTGTTTTTAAAAAAAGGGGGAGAACGAATTAAAGGCTGCATGGGGAATATGTAAGGGGCCTGGATTCTGAGAGTATAAAATGTGATGTAAATGACTTTCCGCGGGCATTAGACATGATGTAATCACCCCCCTCCCCACGCTGCATATGCTGCATTTGGTAGTTTGACATTTCGCAAGTGAGGGTCTTGATTGGTTATGATTTGACATTTACAACGCGCCTATACAAAGTGTTTCAAGGTTGTAGGTTTTGAGGTATGCATGGAACTTAAGCTCTGTTCTTAAGCATGAGACCTGCAGACAGCGGAGGAGCCAGGCAGCTGCTTGGGCTGCCCCAGAGCTTAATGGTAAATCATGAATACTGCTCAGATGTTACTCAGGCAGAAATGAGCATATTGCATTCACGCTATTGGATCCTTCTTTCATCACTTATAACTGGCATATTCACATGGATTGCCCCAGAATGACTGATAAACTGGTTCTGGGTCTTGGTACCGAACAATATTCTCCTCTTGCTGCAAACGACATTCACCAAGCAGAATATCCCTTCCTACGCATGGCCTCATGTATCCGGCGTCTGTCTTTTGTTTCACACGTGTACTGCCCTACTTTTAGCCCTGTACTCAGGGGCGTTGCTAGGGGGAGTGGGGAGGGGGCTAAAGGGGCTATAGCCCCTGATCTTTTGGTTGTAGCCCCGGATAGAATCTCAGGAGCTACAGCCAAAAGACTAGCTAACCCCCAGTCCCAACAGTTCCGACATCAGCGTAGCCCGGGTCTTTTCCAGACCTAGCAACTCCCCTGCCTGTACTAATATTATTTTCTAGAGTTTACCGTGTTCTGATGGACACTGGTTAAGACCCTGGGTAGTTGGGGCTTGAAAGTGTGTTTTAACATTAATGAGGATGTCATAGCAGATGGTGCTGTGATCAAAAGCATGTTATGGGGCTCTGCAGCAGTGGGTCTAATCGGTAGACTCTGTGCCTCAGCTGATAACATACATGGATAGAAGTATTTAATCAGCCAGCAGAGGCGTGTAGCGCGCCTAATCATAGTCCCAGGACAGGATGATCGGCCCTTCAGCTGGCCTGCTGTTTTAGTTGGACTTTAATATAAATGCTCAAAGGTTCATTCTCATTTTCCCAGCATCACTGCAGCGATCATACCGAAACATCTAAAAGGGTGCAGCTGGAGCACGGCGTGTGTGTTTGTGGGGGGAGGGTGTGGGCGTGCATGCGTTTCTGCGTGTGTGCATGTGAGTCTGTGCGTGTGTATTGAACGCTGGCCTTTTAAGATGTATGTGTTTTGTCCGCAAATACATGTTTTCCAAAATGTTAAAATTCAGTTTTGCTTTTTAAGCCTCACCTTTACATTCCTTTTCTGGGGGTGCTCTCCCCTCCCCCATAGAGTCACGATGGACTTCCACTTTCATTGCACAGTAAGTAACCCTGTTCTACCCAAGTGTTTTTAATTTTGTAATTCTGCGTTCACACTTTGTATCTTGTGCGTGTGGGGGGGAGAATGGGAAATGGTAAAGTCACCGCACTCTTCCACTATCCAGTTACACCACTATCCATGTGTGTTACTCGCCGACTGCCATGTCTAACAGTGCCTTATTGCCAAAACGCAAGCGTCCTATATTGTAGCGCAAACTTCTTGCCTGCAGCTACGCTTCAACTTCCGCTGCATAAGATTGGCTGCTTCTACAGCCCTCGTTTCTGATCAATTTCCAGTTTGGTGCATCGTTTTACAGAGCAGCCTTGTCCGGAGATGCAGCTCCAGCAGGCGGAAGTAGCAGCAGTAAGCGAGACGTCTCTCCCAGAACCGTGGAAGCAGCAGCAGTAAGCGAGACGTCTCACCCAGAACCATGGAACTAGCAGCGGTAAGCAAGACGTCTCTCCCAGAACCGTGGAACTAGCAGCGGTAAGCGAGACGTCTCACCCAGAACCGTGGAAGCAGCAGCAGTAAGCGAGACGTCTCACCCAGAACCATGGAACTAGCAGCGGTAAGCAAGACGTCTCTCCCAGAACCGTGGAACTAGCAGCGGTAAGCAAGACGTCTCACCCAGAACCGTGGAGGTAGCAGCAGTAAGCGAGACTTCTCTCCCAGAACCGTGGAAGTAGCAGCATTAAGCGAGACGTCTCACCCAGAACCATGGAAGTAGCAGCAGTAAGCGAGACGTCTCACCCAGAACCGTGGAAGTAGCAGCAGTAAGCGAGACGTCTCTCCCAGAACCGTGGAAGTAGCAGCAGTAAGCAAGACGTCTCTCCCAGAACCATGGAACTAGCAGCAGTAAGCGAGACGTCTCACCCAGAACCGTGGAGGTAGCAGCAGTAAGCGAGATGTCTCGCCCAGAACCGTGGAAGTACAAGCATTAAGCGGGACGTCTCACCCAGAACCATGGAAGTAGCAGCAGTAAGCGAGACGTCTCTCCCAGAACCGTGGAAGTAGCAGCAGTAAGCAAGACGTCTCTCCCAGAACCATGGAACTAGCAGCAGTAAGCGAGACGTCTCACCCAGAACCGTGGAGGTAGCAGCAGTAAGCGAGACTTCTCTCCCAGAACCGTGGAAGTAGCAGCATTAAGCGAGACGTCTCACCCAGAACCATGGAAGTAGCAGCAGTAAGCGAGACGTCTCACCCAGAACCGTGGAAGTAGCAGCAGTAAGCGAGACGTCTCTCCCAGAACCGTGGAAGTAGCAGCAGTAAGCAAGACGTCTCTCCCAGAACCATGGAACTAGCAGCAGTAAGCGAGACATCTCACCCAGAACCGTGGAAGTAGCAGCAGTAAGCGAGATGTCTCGCCCAGAACCGTGGAAGTACAAGCATTAAGCGGGACGTCTCACCCAGAACCGTGGAAGTAGCAGCAGTAAGCAAGACATCTCGCCCAGAACCGTGGAAGTACAAGCATTAAGTGGGACGTCTCACCCAGAACCGTGGAAGTAGCAGCAGTAAGCAAGATGTCTCGCCCAGAACCGTGGAAGTACAAGCATTAAGCGGGACATCTCACCCAGAACCATGGAAGTAGCAGCAGTAAGCAAGACATCTCGCCCAGAACCGTGGAAGTACAAGCATTAAGCGGAACGTCTCACCCAGAACCGTGGAAGTAGCAGCAGTAAGCGAGACGTCTCGCCCAGAACCGTGGAAGTACAAGCATTAAGCGGGACGTCTCACCCAGAACCATGGAAGTAGCAGCAGTAAGCGAGACATCTCGCCCAGAACCGTGGACGTACCAGCATTAAGCGAGACGTCTCACCCAGAACCGTGGAAGTACCAGCATTAAGCGAGACGTCTCACCCAGAACCATGGAAGTAGCATGCACAGCAGGCATTGTTTGTGTATCTTAGAATGTCTTCCGCTAGTATCTAGACTGAGCTCTGCCAGGCGTGAGAACGCAGTGTCTGCCTGTGACTTGTATGCAGAGAAACTCCAAACAGCCACCCGAAACACTCATGCAATGCCTGAACCGCCTCCTCCATTGAAATGCATGTGTACTCTTCTGTATAAAAGCAGAGTGCACCGAGGGAGGGCGGGGGGAGGGGGTGCTGTGCCAAATCTCCTTCTGTTATACGGTTGCTGATTGGTCTGTGTATGCTGGCTTTGCTGACTGCTATTAAAGAGATCCACCAATCCACCCGAAGAGTCCGTGATGGATTATTCCCACGACATGACCAAGCAGCGTTTCTTGGATTTATGTCATTTTCACTTATTTTTAATTTGTATTTGGTTGTTTATTTATTTATCACCACCCCTATTCTTATAGACCCAATGCCGGCTTTGTTACACTAGCATATGACAGTACATTGTGTGACGTCATGTTATATTAAGTTATAGTTTCTTATGTTGTGCCAAATTAATGTCATGCTACTTTGAACAAGGCCAGCCTTCTGCACTGACACCACCCACAGTCAAATGATCACAAACACCACTGCCTCCTTTCAGCCCTGCGTCACCTGACATTACAGACATCTCGTGTTAGTCTAAAATCTGCCCCCTTCCCCTGTTCTCTCCTCCTATTGCCTTTTCCACTCCTTCGCCCCAGACGTGCACTTTCCACTCTACCGAGAAGCCTTGGTGCCGCAAGACCACTACAGTGGTGACTGTGGCAGAATATAAGGAGTATTAGAACATACGTGTAAAATGCAGTGAGGAACTGCAAAACCCAATAGAGGCTCTGCCAATGCTTGTATTCCTGTCTAGCCTTTCATTGAAAAAAAAAAAATCTGTGGGCCTTCTTATGCCCATGGCAGACCCCGCTGTAGCGTATTCAGTTTCTGATTGGGCACAGGGCAGCAGTCACGTGCCAGCAGCCTGGTGGTCATTTCTCCTTTGATACAGTGAGGAATTGATGTGTCGGTGTTCCCAACGTGCCATGTCCACTCCAACTCACCACAACCAAATTCTCAACCTTCCCCTTCAAACACGCCGCATCACAAACATGCATGCCACATTCAACATTTACACGGTGATCACAAGTGGGTACTGACGAGCCATGTAATAGCTTTTTAGCTGCAACGCATAGAGCCCACCAAGTTTGTAGCAGAAAAAAAACCATCTGCATGGCACACCATGAATATAGCCTCATTAAGCCCAACAGTACCACCCACCCCCGAGAACCCACCCAGGCTTACGGTACTTACCTTGTTTCCCTTGGGTCCCACGATGCAGATCTCCCCCGGCCGCCCCTGTCCAAAGAAAGAAGAGAAGGGGTCAAAGTTGGTGCTTAAAGGTTCCTGAGTCTGTCAACTTTACGATAGAACCTGCAACTCACTGAGACAAGCCTGCCCATGGGAAGCTCCAGTCTGCAAGAGGAAAGTGCCCCCAAGCATCATGGGGAGCCAATCCCCTATTAAACAAAGATGGCGGCTAAATGAATCCAAGGGTGCAGACCTTTCAAACCTCTTGGGCCCCATATAGGAAAACAGGGAAAATTGGAGGTAGACAAAGAGATGCTAGAGAGAAAGAGAGAAAGAGTGAAAAAGAAAGGCACGTGAGTCATAGACAGACTGGTTCTTCATGGTGAGTGGATGGCACAGATTTGACCACCTCTCAGGCCACACTTGTCAGGTACACCGACCTGCTTCTCCGCAGGTCTATCCGCCTTGGGGGGAAGGGATGAGAGAGGAAAAAGCAAGAGAATGTGAGGTGAAAAGGGAAAGAGAGAACAGACAAGATGAGATTGAGTGGTTGGGAGCTTGGCGTTGGCCTTGTGCAGTGGGATAAGGTAGAGCGAGTTGACCACCACACAGTGGGATGGCATGCTGCCAGAGGACCTCTCTGTGCAACTCTAAACAGGAAACTCAATTAATGAACGAGCTTAACATCTCTTTCAAGGAAAGGATGCAATGCTGTCCGTGCAGGCCCTAGACATCGGCTTCTCTGGCAAGTCCCCACAACCTCAGTCCACATATGAGGGACCTGTGACTGTCAAAAACACCGAGACCCACAGGAGGGAAGGCAAAACGAACAAAGGAGGATCAGGCCAGGGTCGCCTTCAAGATCAGGCCAGGAAGAGTCAGGCGCTGGTTCCAATGGCTAGGCATTCTGGGACGTATCGCTCTAGAGGGCCCGGCAGGGGTCTCAAGAAGGCTCCTGGCCACTATAATGTGGCAGTGTTATTGGGAAGGAGGCAGAAAGCATTCATCTGGTCAGTGGGACTGGTGGTTTCATGGTGCTTACATCACGTCCTGGGTAACCGGATGCCCCCTTTACGCCACCATCTCCTTTGTCACCTTTCTCTCCCTATGAAAATAAAACAAAAACACATGTGCACTCTGGGAATAAATGAACACAGATGGGCAAGTACATACACACAAAGACAAGCACACGTCTTCTCACTGCTCAGTGTGTCCTCTGTCCCACACTGCCGCCCTACCTGGAAAGCTAATGCCGCGCTTCCCACAGTCTCAGCATAGACAGCGGGTACTTCCCACTCAATCACATCACAGTGGGCGTAGAGGAAAACCCACAAGAGAAAAAGAAAAACGCCACTGCGACCCGCTGGAGTCAAAATGGCCACAGGAATACCTTGGGCAGGGGCGAGAGGAGGCAAGGTGAGGTTTGCCGTTCCATGAAACTCCCACCACCGCAAAGCCATTCCAGGCTTCATTGATTTGTTAGAGTGCAATCCCGCATTCAGCCCTATGAGGTTTTGCAAAAGCTGGGTTTGGAGAAGTGTTCAGATAGTGAATCAGGTCGGTTGCTGGTCTGCACCCCACCTTGCTGAGTGCATTGCTTGCAGGGCCCACCCAGATATTAAATATGGAAGGCCAGTCTGGTTTTCAAGATAGCCACCCTGGAAAGTACTCCATAAAATGTAAGGCATTTCAGGGGGAGCAAATCTAGAGCATTTGGTGATTCTGAGGACCGGACTGGATGGTGCTGTTCGGTGACTCGATGACCCAATCCTCTGCCTCTTTGATTGGTGGTCCAGCATTGAGGGAGGTCTACTTGAGTTGCAGCTCACGGGCGTCCAGAGCTTCCAAGGCATAGACAAGCCCCTGGCCCGGTGTGATATCACTCCCAGACGTGCCCACTGCCCTCCATTCCCCCAGATCATGGCCAAGTGAACTAGCCCTCCCTATGGGATGGGGCACCGCGCATCCTTTCCCGGGCAGCCGCAGTGGGACAGGTCATGACGCCTGTGGGATTGGTTGCGGCGTCGCTAGCACCTGGGTCCCTCCACACCAAGCTATTCATCCAGGTAAGGGGTGTCAATCTGCTGACCTATTTAACTGGTTTCTAACTGTGCTGGATGGGAGATGTCACTCGTGTGGTGTGAGCCCTTGATGTTCTCATTGTGGAATTGCTCAGTATAGGGCGAGATGATATACTAGGCCATACATACGCTTTTACTCTGTTGCGCTAATCCCCATGTGCCGATGTTATGATTTTTCCATAGACTTTGTTATTTCGCTATTTGGCTCCTTGCTATCCCCTCAATGCACCATAAGTCGTGCTTGACTTCACTTTTCCATAACAATGCTTTATTAGGCTGTGTTCGATTTCCAAGTGTCCCCGTTCAACATTGACTCTCGCTCCTTAGTTCCGCCCCATTCTTTTGCTCTGCACCTGGTTCCCCTCCTAGGGTCTTTCAAACTGTGATTTCTCACCTGAGTTATCCACATTGCTGTTTTCTCATAGACAACAACCAGGCACCCACAGTGGGTCTATTCCTGCGTTGTGACCCACTGCGCTCACCCACAGGGAACCTGGCTGTGATCCACTGTATTCACCCAGAGGGATTCTATTCCTGGGCTGTGATCCCCTGTGTTCACCCACATGGATTATATTCCTGGGCTGTGATCCCCTGTGTTCACCCACATGGATTCTATTCCTGGGCTGTGATCCCCTGTGTTCACCCACAGGGATTCTATTCCTGGGCTGTGATCCCCTGTGTTCACCCAGAGGGATTCTATTCCTGGGCTGTGATCCCCTGTGTTCACCCAGAGGGATTCTATTCCTGGGCTGTGATCCCCTGTGTTCACCCACAGGGATTCTATTCCTGGGCTGAGAACTACTGTGTTCACCCACAGGGTGGGTTTGGGAAAGAACTGAGTCACCCGGGCTCCGGCTCAGTAATCTTATTGTTGACTGTGTAATTTAGATTGGACTCTTAAGAATAAATGAGAATTCTCGTCACTTGATATTTAGGGTGATTTATTAAGACACTTAAGCCGACACGTGTTTCAACCCAACATGGGTCTTTTTCAAGGCTTTGGTGAGAATACAAGGTAAAGTGAACATTTGTAGTAATAAGCAAACACCTGAGTGGGGTGACCTGATGTGATTTGGATGGAGGTGAAAAGTGTTCAGGGTGTGAGGGTTGGTGATAGTGTGACATGAATATAGGAACGCCGTTTTGATGCATGAGGCATGTTTAGGCATGTTGATTGCATTGCATTGGTAGTTGTGATTGCGGTGACATTAAGTGGACAGAATGTACATCAGATGAGATGGGTGAGACAATGCATGAAATTGCAAGTCGTTACAGTATAATGGATGTTGGCATGGTTATAGAAGTGGGAGCAGAAAATGCACAAGTCAAATGAAGGGTAGCACCAAGGAAAGGGTGAAAGGAAGAAAAGAGGCTATGTTAGTGAAGTGGGGTCTGAAGACCCGGCCAGGCTGGGCCAATG
The DNA here is from genome assembly GCF_040938575.1 of Ambystoma mexicanum. Taxonomy (NCBI): domain Eukaryota; kingdom Metazoa; phylum Chordata; class Amphibia; order Caudata; family Ambystomatidae; genus Ambystoma; species Ambystoma mexicanum. The sequence continues at coordinate 55,852,434 of NC_090934.1, read as the reverse complement.
GAGTTGTGTGTGGTGTGGGTATGTTCCCTTACCGTGTGTGGTGAGCACATAGATATAAGCTGGTGGTAAGCTCAGCCTGGGGCTCTGGCCTGTTAACCTGTGGGGGAACATGTACAGATAATTTATAAAGGTGTTAGGCCAGTAAGTACCAGGCTGTCAAGCATAGATGCTGTTCTCTGCGTGTCGAATATTCGATTGGGGGTGCGCCAGGGAGCTATTGAGGGAAGATGTGGTGCTGTATGAGCGTGTGCTGAGAGGGCAACAGGGCCTGTGGCAGAGAATCAGGACATGGGTGCTCAGAGAGTACGGTCAGGAGTTGCCGAGGGTGATTCCAGAGAACGGTCGGGATTGGTGTAGCGCAACGTTGCAGCGGCTGCTGCAATGTCTGCACAAGTATTCAGGATACAATGAGTATACCGTGTATGCCCAGGCAAAGGTGAGGGCTGTTAGGGCCAACGGGTCGAGGCAACACATGTGAGAGAGGTGGTGGGGGTTACCCGAGGCGTGATTGGTGGGTGGTGAGTAATGGAGAGCATGCAGCTGTAAAAATAAATGAACTGTGTGCTTATTTCTCCATACATGACAAGCGCCTTGAGAAGTCTCTGTGCAGTAAGTAAGAGGCAGCGACAGGCCTGCGTATTGGGCAAGCTGTGGGGGCATGGTAGAGGCAGGCTGATGCCTGTGTTAACGCTGCAGTCAATAGTCTGGCCAGAAAATGAAATAAAAAGGCCTGTTGGCACAATTCCTGCAGTATGAGGGAAATGTGGGATATAGATGGGCCGAGAGGGCAGCTGAGTAGGTGATACTGCGCACGCACTTACCTGAAAGGCCAGTAGGGCCTCGGCATAAAGATGGGAGGTCACATCGATCTTTCGATGCCGGCCACCATCTTTGAAGGCAGTATAAATAGTGAGAGAGGGTTCTCGTGAGTAGTCAGATGCGTGCTCACTTCTGATAGGTTCAGGGACTATCCTATGGGAAAGGCCCCCTTGATGACAACATAGTGCTCTGTAAAGGAAATGATGCTTGATGCATTGTGGTCGTGGCAGTGCAGTGGATCAAATTGTGGGTTGGCTGTAATGGGAATCTAAGGAGGGCGACGGGGGGAGTGTATGTATACTGCGGTGTATATGTAAAGTGGGGTATGATGACACGGCCAGGTTGGGCCAATGGAGTTGTGCGTGGTGTGGGTATGTTCCCTTACTGTGTCTGGTGAGCACATAGATATAAGCTGGTGGTAAGCTCAGCCTGGGGCTCTGGGCTGTTAACCTGTGGGGGATCATGTACAGATAATTTATGTAGGTGTTAGGCCAGTAAGTACCGGGCTGTCAAGCATAGATGCTGTTCTCTGCGTGTCGAATATTCGATTGGGGTTAGTAAATCACTCTAAACATGAAGCGACGAGATTTCTCATTTATTCTTAGGAGTCCAATCTAAATGACACATTCAACAATATGATCTCTGAGCCGTCGCCTAGGTGACTCGGTTCTTACCAGAACCCATTCTAAACCTCGCCAAGACAAGAGGACTGTCTTATAAGAACCCCTCACTGGCAGAAGGATCTACTAACTTATTACAATGATCAGCACAGTGATCTGCACATTCTAGTGATCTACCTAACTTGTATTTTCACCCACAGGCATTCTATCCCAGGGCTGTGATCCACTGTGTTCTGGGATTCCATCATAAAAGTTCTGGCCCCTTCTCGGTTTTGTCCAGCTGGGTTCTCCACCCTGTCTCTGCTCCCATTGGTGGCTTTGTTGCTAAGTGATGGCCCATCGTTGACTCAGGTAACCCTCCTTAATATTTACCTTCTTTCTGTATGTTCTCGCGTGGTCTGATTCTCGCCTTTGTGATTTTGGCGCTAGAGTGATACTCAGTTGATAACGGGGTACATGGCACTCCTTGCTCTTCTTCGTGGAGTACAAGGCTTCTTTGCTGTAAATACTCCAGTTGAGTTTAGTTACATTGTAATCGTTACTTATTACTTAAAGTAGGTTACATCCAGTCAATGTTGGGAATCGTTCAGTTATTCTGCATTAAGGCGCTGTGTGTGCATCTTGCACTATATTACTAGATCAGCCCATGAAGACGTTACACCACCCACTCTAGCACAGGGAAGTTTGGTTTCATTATGAGAGCAAGTCACCTCTTCCCTTAAATCGGTCATTCTCCGAGGCTACATTAGGTAGCCTCGGAAACCAATGTATCGCGTTCTCCTCCTAGATAGTAGCAACTTTTCTATCTCCCCATGGAAAATGTATCAACTCACTTGATGTTGAAATTCTACCGGGGGACCTTTTAAATGTCTCTTCCTCAAAGAGATCCCCAATTTCAAATCTATAGGTTATTCCCGCCATGCTTCCGAAGAATACAGGTTATTCTCCATGTGCTCCTCTAGATTATAGGCTACTCTCCCCATGCTTCCCTAGACTGTAGGATATTCTCCTCATGTTCCTCACAAACCAGGCGTGCTTACCGGGTCCCGCGAGGGGAAGAGGGAGCAAACAACGGGCCACTCGTAATCGGCCCGTTGTTTGCTCCCTCTCCCATTCCCATTCAGCCCTATGGGGGCTGAAATGGGAATGGGGAAGGTCCGGGTCCGGGTTCTTGGAAGGAGGAATTACCGGGCCCTCCGAACTCGGAATGGCCCGGGAATTCCTCATTCCGGGAACCCGGACCCAGACGCGATTTCGGCGGCAGCCATGCCGCCAATAGCGGCATGGCTACCGCCGAGGTCGTAATGAGGCCCATGGGGAGGGTAGCCCTCAGTCTTGAGGAGCATGGGGAGAATAGTGTTCAGTCTTGAGGAGCCTGGAGAGAATAGTCTATAGTCTTGAGGAGCATGGGGAGATCAGCATATAGTCTTGAGGAGCATGGGGAAATAGCATGTAGTTGTGCAGAGCATGGATGGAATAGCCTATAGTCTTGAGGGGCATGGGGAGAATAGCCTGCAGTCTTAAGAAGCAGGGGAAGAATAGTCTTTAGTCTTGAGGAGCATGTGGAGAGCAGCATATAGACTTGAGGAGCATGGGGAGAGCAGCATATAGTCTTGAGGAGCATGGGGAAATAGCATGTAGTTGTGAGGAGCATGGATGGAATAGCCTATAGTCTTGAGGAGCATGGGGAGAATAGCCTGCAGTCTTAAGGAGCAGGGGAAGAATAGTCTATAGTCTTGAGGAGCATGTGGAGAGCAGCATATAGACTTGAGGAGCATGGGGAGAGCAGCATATAGTCTTAAGGAGCATGGGGAAATAGCATGTAGTTGTGAGGAGCATGGATGGAATAGCCTATAGTCTTGAGGAGCATGGGGAGAATAGCCTGCAGTCTTGAGGAGCAGGGGGAGAATAGTCAATAGTCTTGGGGAGCATGGGGAGAGCAGCATATAGACTTGAGGAGCATCGGGAGAGCAGCATATAGTCTTGAGGAGCATGGGAAAATAGCATGTAGTTGTGAGGAGCATGGATGGAATAGCCTATAGTCTTGAGGGGCATAGTCCGCATAGGCCTATAGCCTTCAGATGTAGGGGGAGAGTAGCCAATAGTCTTGAGGAACATGAGAAGAATATCCTACAGTCTAGGGAAGCATGGGGAGAGTAGCCTATAATCTAGAGGAGCACATGGAGAATAACCTGTATTCTTGGGAAGCATGGCAGGAATAACCTATAGTTTTGAAATTGGGGATCTCTTTGAGGAAGAGACATTTAAAAGGTCCCCCGGTAGAATTTCAACATCAAGTGAGTTGATACATTTTCCATGGGGAGATAGAGAACATTTGCTACTATCTAGGAGGAATCGCACGGAGAACGCGATACATTGGAGCCCGAGGCTGAGGAAGAGGTGACTTACTCTCATAATGAAACTAAACTTCCTTGTGCTAGAGTGGGTGGTGTTTGGGTAGCACGATTGTATAACTACGATACGAGGTGATGAGGTATTTGGGTCCGTAACGTTTTGGTTTTACCAGGCCGTGCTTACCATGTCCCGCGAGGGGACCTCGTAATGTGGCAGAACGGGTTTAACGGGTCCGCATCCTTTTGCGGCACCCGTTAACCCGTTCCGCCAGGGTCGTAATGAGGCCCATAGGTTTTATTTTCACATGTCCCTCGGGACTATAGGCTACTCTCCCTGTACTCCTCAAGACTATAGGCTACTCTCCCCATGCTCCACAAGACTATAGGCTATTCTCTCCAGGCTCCTCAAGACTGAACACTATTTATTCTCCCAATGCTCCTCAAGACTGAGGGCTACTCTCCCCATGCTCCACAAGACTATAGGTTTTTTTTTTCTTTACATGTCTCTCAGGACTATAGGCTACTCTCCCCGTACTCCTCAAGACTATAGGCTACTCTCCTGATGCTAATCTTGACTGTAGGCTATTATTTCCATGCTCCTCACGGCTGAGGGCTATTCCCCCCATACTGCTCAAGGCGATAGGCTATTCTGCCCAGGCTCCACATACAGCTCGCATTAGTGAATTTGCCCACCCTAAGCGGCCATGAATGTCTGGCACATGGAGGGCTGATGTAATATTTTTCCCTATACCTTATCCCCCCGCCCCGTGCTCCCCACATTCACCTTTTGGTACACAACCAGGTCTTGACTGTGACACTTGTGACAGTGGCTGTCAGTCCTGATCATCTGCCAGGGGTTTCCAGGGGGAACCTGTAAATGCTATCGGACAATTCTGGCAGCACACTTCAATGGCTCGCCTAAGCACAGCTAGAAGCCATCCCAGATCCATGCTTCCAGCCAATCTAATACTTTCCCCAACCCCCAAGGTGAAAGAAACTGCCATCACTAGAAAATGCTCATTACCAAAATAGGCCTTATTTTGCCCCTCTTCCCCGTGACAATGTCTGGCCAGGCCTCTTGGACTTACTGAGGATCATCTCAGCTTCAGGCGGGCTGTGACAACCTGGCTTTTTGCAGCCTAATCTTTGCACTTTTTCATTCTGTCTTTGTGTAGTTCTGCCTTAGCGCCATGATGCCCCGTGGGGTGAGACTTTGCGCTTTATAATGGTTTAACTTAACATAACATTACTTACACAATCATATTCCCTCTACCGGACCCTTTCGAGTGCATGCCTTTCCTATTCCCACTTCACCACCTTTTGCCCTTTTCCCCCCCACAGACTACGGTCTGGTCACACCGGGCGGGAACACAATATGCCACTTTCTGTGACAAGGTGCCAGCTAGGAAGGTGAATGGCACGGTATAATACATTGATGGCATAGCATCACGTAAGTGCTTGGATGAGTGCTAGGTGAGGACCAAAGCTCTGTCCCTCTTTACCCCACATGGCCTCTCTTCCACGCGGGGAGGGGTTATCCATGCCATCTGCCCATATCACTGCTCTCTGCCACGCTGGGCAGAAACTAGTCTCTGCACCCAATTCCCTTGAGTTACACAGAAGACGTCCTTACCTTCTGCCCCCCAGGTCCCTCAGGCCCGGAAGATCCTTTCAGCCCCTGGAAGGAAAGCATTCACAATCATCATTATGCTTTGGGACATCAGAGACTGGGGACAGTGCAAAAGCACCACCCCATGTCATTATGCGCATAATTGATCCGAAGATTTTCCAAAGATTTGATAACTTTCAGTTGTCTCTGTGGAGCACACACTGAGCAATAACACATGAAGGAAGAGGGCAGGTAAGGACAAGGATGCACAATGAAAGGTACATTGGTGACCATCTAAGCTTGGCCAGCTATGGACAAGGTTAGAGGAGGTTTTAGTTTGAGGGAGCAGAGTAACATTCCTAGTCACACGGGCCGGAAAAGAATGATAATCCAGACAGGGAGCATTAAGAGTAACATTGCTAGTCACAGGGGCCGGAAAAGAATGATAATCCAGACAGGGAGCATTAAGAGTAACATTTCTACTCACAGGGTCGCCCCGCTCTCCCTTCTCTCCGGGGTCACCAGCTGCACACTATCAGACAGAAGGAAAGTCATGAAAAGGTTAATATCTGAGGACTTCATTCGATGGCTACGCTCGGCTTCAGCAGACAACCCAACAACAAAAAGCAGAAACTACACAGTGTCCCATGCAGAACAACACACCACCAGATGCGACCTAAACATCAGCCATGTAGAGTCCCATACAGAACACCACACCAACAGAGGTGAACTAAACATCAGCCATGTAGAGTCCCATACAGAACACCACACCAACAGAGGTGAACTAAACATCAGCCATGTAGAGTCCCATACAGAACAACACACCATCAGAGGTGAAGTAAGCACGCACAAGGAACTCCCGGACACAGAATGAGACAACGCAAGGCCTTGCCAACATTAAGATCACTGCCCATGTATCTACGGTGTCTCCTATGCAGAGAACACAAGCGACACTCACAGTAAGGCTCGGGCCGCCTTTAGCACGCATCTGCGACGGCAGCCAGCCCACCTGAAACCCAAAACATTCACCTTGCACCCCTTGGAAGGTCTCAGAGGCACAGCACAACAGACACACACACACGGCACACCCTGGCATGGCTCACCTGAAGCGGCGCCTCCTCGGAGATCCGGACACAGTCTACACCCTGAGGAAACAAATGGCAGCTTAGAGAACTGTATTCGTCTGGGGAACCCCTCAATCTGGCTGCAGACTCCCCTGTCCCCTTCAGAGTGGGGGGTGACAGCACTGGAGTAACAATGCTTTGCAATGATGGCCGAGTGGGGAGACCTCAAAAACACGAGTGCTGGTGCGGTAGTGCAGTGTAGTGTGATCCTGCGAGGTCGGTGTGCTGAAAACACGTGTAGTGGCGGTGCCGGTGCAGTGTGATGCAGTGAGGCCACTATGGATAGAGAGCTCATAATGCCAGTGTGTGTGCGCTGTGGTGCAGTGCAGGCGGAATCGTGAGAACTCATAGTGGCAGTGCTGGATCAGTGGGATCTAGTAGTGTCAGTGTGGTGAGAACTCACAGTGACAGTGCTGGATCAGTGGAATCTAGTAGTGTCAGTGTGGTGAGAACTCACAGTACAATTGATGGTGCATTGTGATGCAGTATTGGCGGTGTGGTGAGAACTCATAGTACCAGTGCTGTAGCAGTGAAATGCAGTGATGGTAGGCTGGGATCCATCACCCTGAGTCTGTGTCAGAAGGAGAAGTTTGTAGAAGGTAGGCTGAGGTCCATCGCCCTGGGTCTGTGTCAGAAGGAGAGGATGTAGAAGGTGGGCTGGGATCCATCACCCTGAGTCTGTGTCAGAAGGAGAAGTTTGTAGAAGGTAGGCTGAGGTCCATCGCCCTGGGTCTGTGTCAGAAGGAGAGGATGTAGAAGGTGGGCTGGGGTCCATCACCCTGAGTCTGTGTCAGAAGGGGAGGTTTGTAGAAGGTGGGCTGGTATCCATCACCCTGGGTCTGTGTCAGAGGAGAGGTTTGTAGAAGGTGGGCTGGGGTCCATCACCCTGGGTCTGTGTCAGAAGGAGAAGTTTGTAGAAGGTAGGCTGAGGTCCATCGCCCTGCGTCTGTGTCAGAAGGAGAGGATGTAGAAGGTGGGCTGGGGTCCATCACCCTGAGTCTGTGTCAGAAGGGGAGGTTTGTATAAGGTGGGCTGGTATCCATCACCCTGGGTCTGTGTCAGAGGAGAGGTTTGTAGAAGGTGGGCTGGGGTCCATCACCCTGAGTCTGTGTCAGAAGGAGAAGTTTGTAGAAGATGGGCTGAGGTCCATCACCCCGGGTCTGTGTCAGAAGGAGAGGTTTGCAGAAGGTGGGCTGGGGTCCATTCCCCTGGGCCTGTGTCAGAAGGAGAGGTTTGTAGAAGGTGGGCTGAGGCCATAACCCTGGGCCTGTGTCAGAAGGAGAGGTTTGTAGAAGGTGGGCTGCTGTCCATCACCCTGGGTCTGTGTCAGAAGGAGAGGTTTGCAGAAGGTGGGCTGAGGTCCATCACCATTGGTCTGTGTCAGAAGGAGAGGTTTGCAGAAGGTGGGCTGAGGTCATCATCCTGGGTCTGTGTCAGAAGGGGAGGTTTGTAGAAGGTGGGCTGGTATCCATCACCCTGGGTCTGTGTCAGAGGAGAGGTTTGTAGAAGATGGGCTAAGGTCCATCACCCTGGGTCTGTGTCGGAAGGAGAGGTTTGTAGAAGGTGGGCTGCTGTCCATCACCCTGGGTCTGTGTCAGAAGGAGAGGTTTGCAGAAGGTGGGCTGAGGTCCATCACCATTGGTCTGTGTCAGAAGTAGAGGTTTGCAGTGGGTGGGCTGAGGTCATCACCCTGGGTCAGTGTCAGAAGGGGAGGTTTGTAGAAGGTGGGCTGGTATCCATCACCTTGGGTCTGTGTCAGAGGAGAGGTTTGTAGAAGGTGGGCTGCTGTCCATCAACCCGGGTCTGTGTCAGAAGGAGAGGTTTGTAAAAGCTGGGCTGAGGTCCATCCCCCTGGGTCTGTGTCAGAAGTAGAGGTTTGTAGAAGGTGGGCTGAGGTTCATCACTCCGGGTCTGTGTCAGAAGGAGAGGTTTGTAGAAGGTGGGCTGTGGTCCATCACCCCAGGTCTGCGTCAGAAGGAGAGGTTTGCAGAAGGTGGCCTGAGGTTATCACCATGGGTCTGTGTCAGAAGGAGAGGTTTGTAGAAGGTGGGCTGAGGTCCATCACCCTGGGTCTGTGTCAGAAGGAGATGAGAGGTTTGCAGAAGGTGGGCTGAGGCCCATCACCCCGGGTCTGTGTCAGAAGCAGAGGTTTTTAGAAGGTGGGCTGCTATCCAGCACCCCTGGTCTGTGTCAGAAGGAGAGGTTTGTAGAAGGTGGGCTGGTGTCCATCACCCTGGGTCTGTTTCAGAAGGAGAGGTTTGTAGAAGGTGGGCTGGGGTCCATCACCCTGGGTCTGTGTCAGAAGGACAGGTTTGTAGAAGGTGGCCTGAGGTCCATCACCCTGGGTCTGTGTCAGAAGGAGAGGTTTGTAGAAGGTGGGCTGGGGTCCATCACCCTGAATCTGTGTCAGAAGGAGAGGTTTGTAGACGGTGGGCTGAGGTCCATCATCCTGGGTCTGTGTCAGAAGGAGAGGTTTGTAGAAGGTGGGCTGAGGTCCATCACCCCGGGTCTGTGTCAGAAAGAGAGGTTTGTAGAAGGTGGGCTGAGGTCCATCACCCTGGGTCTGTGTCAGAAGGAGAGGAGAGGTTTGCAGAAGGTGGGCTGAGGTCCATCACCCCGGGTCTGTGTCAGAAGGAGAGGTTTGTAGAAGGTGGGCTGCTGTCCAGCACCCCGGGTCTGTGTCAGAAGGAGAGGTTTTCAGAATGTAGGCTGAGGTCCATCATCCTGGGTCTGTGTCAGAAGGAGAGGTTTGTAGACGGTGGGCTGAGGTCCATCATCCTGGGTCTGTGTCAGAAGGAGAGGTTTGTAGAAGGTGGGCTGTGGTCCATCACCCTGGGTCTGTGTCAGAAGGAGAGGTTTGTAGATGGTGGGCTGAGGTCCATCGCCATGGGTCTGTGTCAGAAGGAGAGGTTTGTAGAAGGTAGGCTGGGGTCCATCACCCTGGGTTTGTGTCAGAAGGAGATGTTTGCAGAAGGTGGGCTGAGGTCATCACCCTGGGCCTGTGTCAGAAGGAGAGGTTTGTAGAAGGTGGGCTAAGGTCCATCACCCTGGGTCTGTGTCGGAAGGAGAGGTTTGTAGAAGGTGGGCTGCTGTCCATCACCCCGGGTCTGTGTCAGAAGGTGAGGTTTGCAGAAGGTAGGCTGAGGTCCATCACCGCGGGTCTGTGTCAGAAGGAGAGGTTTGCAGAAGGTGGGCTGGGGTCCATCACCCCGGGTCTGTGTCAGAAGGAGAAGTCTGTAGAAGGTGAGCTGAGGTCCATCACCCCGGGTCTGTGTCAGAAGGAGAGGTTTGTAGAAGGTGGGCTGAGGTCCATCACCCTGGGTCTGTGTCAGAAGGAGAGGTTTGCAGAAGGTGAGCTGAGGTCCATCACCCCGGGTCTGTGTAAGAAGGAGAGGTTTGCAGAAGGTGGGCTGAGGTCCATCACCCCGGGTCTGTGTCAGAAGGAGAGGTTTGTAGAAGGTGGGCTGAGGTCCATCACCCCGGGTCTGTGTCAAAAGGAGAGGTTTGTAGAAGGTGGGCTGATGTCCATCACCCCGGGTCTGTGTCAGAAGGAGAGGTTCGTAGAAGGTGGGCTGAGGTCCCTTACCCCGGGTCTGTGTCAGAAGGAGAGGTTTGCAGAAGGTGGGCTGCTGTCCAGCACCCCAGGTCTGTGTCAGAAGGAGAGGTTTGCAGAAGGTGGGTTGTGGTCCATCACACCAGGTGTGTCGGAAGGAGAGGTTTGCACAAGGTGGGCTGAGGTCCCTCAACCTGGTTCTGTGTCAGAAGGAGAGGTTTGCAGAAGGTGGGCTGAGGTCCATCACCCGGGGTCTGTGTCAGAAGGAGAGGTTTGCACAAGGTGGGCTGAGGTCCCTCACCCTGGGTCTGTGTCAGAAGGAGAGGTTTGTCGAAGGTGGGCTGAGGTCCATCACCCTGGGTCTGTGTCAGAAGGAGAGGTTTGCAGAAGGTGGCCTGAGGTCATCACCCTTAGCCTGTGTCAGAAGGAGAGGTTTGCAGAAAGTGGGCTGAGATCTATCACCCTGGGTCTGTGTCAGAAGGAGAGGTTTGTAGAAGGTGGGCTGAGATCCATCACCCTGGGTCTGTGTCAGAAGGAAAGGTTTGTAGAAGGTAGGCTGAGGTCCATCACCCTGGGTCTGTGTCAGAAGGAGAGGTTTGTAGAAGGTGGGCTGAGATCCATCACCCTGGGTCTGTGTCAGAAGGAGAGGTTTGTAGAAGGTAGGCTGAGGTCCATCACCCTGGGTCTGTGTCGGAAGGAGAGGTTTGTAGAAGGTGGGCTGTGGTCCATCACCCTGGGTCTGTGTCAGAAGGAGAGGTTTGTAGAAGGTACGCTGAGGTCCATCACCATGGGTCTGTGTCAGAAGTGGAGGTTTATAGAAGGTGGGCTGTGGTCCATCACCCTGGGTCTGTGTCGGAAGGAGAGGTTTGCAGAATGTGGGCTGCTGTCCATCACCCTGGGTCTGTGTCAGAAGGAGAGGTTTGCAGAAGGTGGGCTGAGGTCATCACCCTTGGCCTGTGTCAGAAGGAGAGTTTTGTAGAAGGTGGGCTAAGGTCCATCACCTTCGGTCTGTGTCGGAAGGAGAGGTTTGTAGAAGGTGGGCTGCTGTCCATCACCCTGGGTCTGTGTCAGAAGGAGAGGTTTGCAGAAGGTGGGCTGAGGTCATCACTCTGGGCCTGTGTCAGAAGGAGAGGTTTGCAGAAGGTGGGCTGTGGTCCATCACCCCAGGTCTGTGTCGGAAGGAGAGGTTTGTAGAAGGTGGGCTGAGGTCCATCACCATGGGTCTGTGTCAGATGGAGAGGTTTGTAGAAGGTGGCCTGAGGTCATCACCCTTAGCCTGTGTCAGAAGGAGAGGTTTGCAGAAAGTGGGCTGAGATCTATCACCCTGGGTCTGTGTCAGAAGGAGAGGTTTGTCGAAGATGGGCTGAGGTCCATAACCCTGGGTCTGTGTCAGAAGGAGAGGTTTGTAGAAGGTGGCCTGAGGTCATCACCCTTAGCCTGTGTCAGAAGGAGAGGTTTGCAGAGAGTGGGCTGAGATCTATCACCCTGAGTCTGTGTCAGAAGGAGAGGTTTGTAGAAGGTGGGCTGAGATCCATCACCCTGGGTCTGTGTCAGAAGGAAAGGTTTGTAGAAGGTAGGCTGAGGTCCATCACCCTGGGTCTGTGTCAGAAGGAGAGGTTTGTAGAAGGTGGGCTGAGATCCATCACCCTGGGTCTGTGTCAGAAGGAGAGGTTTGTAGAAGGTAGGCTGAGGTCCATCACACAGGGTCTGTGTCGGAAGGAGAGGTTTGTATAAGGTGGGCTGTGGTCCATCACCCTGGGTCTGTGTCAGAAGGAGAGGTTTGTAGAAGGTACGCTGAGGTCCATCACCATGGGTCTGTGTCAGAAGTGGAGGTTTGTAGAAGGTGGGCTGTGGTCCATCACCCTGGGTCTGTGTCGGAAGGAGAGGTTTGCAGAATGTGGGCTGCTGTCCATCACCCTGGGTCTGTGTCAGAAGGAGAGGTTTGCAGAAGGTAGGCTGAGGTCATCACCCTTGGCCTGTGTCAGAAGGAGAGTTTTGTATAAGGTGGGCTAAGGTCCATCACCTTCGGTCTGTGTCGGAAGGAGAGGTTTGTAGAAGGTGGGCTGCTGTCCATCACCCTGGGTCTGTGTCAGAAGGAGAGGTTTGCAGAAGGTGGGCTGAGGTCATCACCCTGGGCCTGTGTCAGAAGGAGAGGTTTGCAGAAGGTGGGCTGTGGTCCATCACCCCAGGTCTGTGTCGGAAGGAGAGGTTTGTAGAAGGTGGGCTGAGGTCCATCACCATGGGTCTGTGTCAGATGGAGAGGTTTGTAGAAGGTGGACTGAGGTCATCACCATGGGCATGTGTCAGAAGGAGAGGTTTGTAGAAGGTGGACTGAGGTCCATCACCCTGGGTCTGTGTTAGAATGAGAGGTTTGTAGTAGAAAGAGAGGTTGTAGAAGGTGGACTGCTGTCCATCACCCTGGGTCTGTGTCAGAAGGAGAGGTTTGCAGAAGGTGGACTTTCACCAATGCAGAAGAGAGCCAAAGGGCCTGTTCTGGGTGAGGACTGTTTTGGTGTGAGTGGATAGAGGGCTCTCAGGATGTGGATGTTATGAAGAATCCCTTTCATGGGATTGTCCCATTGTGAGGAGACACTGGGTTCGAAAAGTCATCGCCCCAGGTTGATCCAAAGCCACTCCCCATGTCCCACCACTGAAGACACCCGTGTGCTGCGTCTGCGGCAGCACAGGCCGAGCACGGCTGGCTTGTGAGGGCCATTATCACTACTCACCCGGTTCCCCTTCTCGCCCTTCGGTCCATAGCTACCAGCTGACCCTCTCTCTCCCTTCAGGCCCTGTATGATGGCAAAGGGACAGAGGGTGAGAGCGGTGGGCACACCATTCACGGTATAACTGTACAGCACTCAGAGAAATCACAACACATTGAAGACCAATGCAGGCTACACAGACAGACACAGCGACAAGCACACATATTCCATTCTATATAATAAATACAATCTTGAACCGACATGAGAAACATCACCATTAAGCCTCACACTTGGTCTTATATAACACAACATTTGTGAAGTTGCACACTGCTCCTGTCACAAAAGCATATCCTGGCTGTCATCATCTACACACTGATGGGCATGCATGAGGGTCAGGAGTAATAAGACTCAGGCTTGGGGTCCACCTTGAAAGCAATGCCAGCAGAACAGGACTCTCTAACACTTACCCTTGGTCCTGGGGGCCCCAGAGTTACCTGCAGAGACACAGAAACAAAAGGGGTCACAAGATTAGAGGAAGTCATGGGTGTGAGCACAACTCTTCCCTTATCTGGGGGTGGGTATAATCTCTGGCATGGCAGAAAACTAGGCTGGCATGAAGAACCTGTCCAGTTCAGCACAGGAGAGCATGTGACGCCCACCAATATCTGAGTCCACCTCTGAGAGGGTGGGGGCTTGGGTTAGCCCAGGACAGCGTGTGATGCCCACCAATATCTGAGTCCACCTCTGAGGGGGTGAGGGGCTTGGGTTAGCCCAGGACAGCGTGTGATGCCCACCAATATCTGAGTACACCTCTGAGGGGGTGAGGGGCTTGGGTTAGCCCAGGACAGCGTGTGATGCCCACCAATATCTGAATCCACCTCTGAGGGGGTGAGGGGCTTGGGTTAGCCCAGGACAGCGTGTGATGCCCACCAATATCTGAGTCCACCTCTGAGATGGTGGGGGGCTTGGGTTAGCCCAGGACAGCGTGTGATGGCCAATATCTGAGTCCACCTCTGAGGGGGTGAGGGGCTTGGGTTAGCCCAGGACAGCGTGTGATGCCCACCAATATCTGAGTCCACCTCTGAGAGGGTGGGGGGCTTGGGTTAGCCCAGGACAGCGTGTGATGCCCACCAATATCTGAGTCCACCTCTGAGAGGGTGGGGGGCTTGGGTTAGCCCAGGACAGCGTGTGATGCCCACCAATATCTGAGTCCACCCCTGAGAGGGTGGGGGGCTTGGGTTAGCCCAGGACAGCGTGTGATGCCCACCAATATCTGAGTCCACCCCTGAGAGGGTGGGGGGCTTGGGTTAGCCCAGGACAGCGTGTGATGGCCAATATCTGAGTCCTCTTCTGAGGGGGTGGAGGGGCTGGTTTCATCCAAGGACAGCATACGATGCATGTGGATGTCATATGTGTTGGGCTTAGCCCAGGACAGCGCGTGATGCGTGTGGACGTCTGAGTCCACCTCTGAGGGGGTGGGGGGCTTGGGTTAGCCCTGGCGAGCGTGTGATGCGCCATTTGCCACTCAGGCTGCTGCTCCATGGATTGGAACCATGCACGGAATTGTCCATTTGTTTTGCAGATATTCTGAGGTAATCGCAGAAGAGCACCGAACGCCCCTTTCAACCAGTGTCTCCCTGCTGGCAATCGCAGAGGTCAAGTCAACCCCGGGGAACGTGTTTAAACAAGGGTGCCCTCTCGGTCCTTCCCTCCTACACCCCCCACTTAAGATATTAAGTTCTAAGGGGCACCTACTGCGTCTCAAATTTGTATTTTGATAAATATTTTGTTCATAGCTGAATTAATTTCTTAAGATCTTAAAAAAGCAGATGTGAAGCTTTAATTGAATAAAACCCTTCCTGGATCCCCAGGTTCCATTCCATGTCTCGTCTGCCAATTGGTGCTAAAAGTTGTGAGAAAGCCAGCACTGGGCAAATAGTTGATTTATTAAAACAAGCGTTATGTCATTTAAATTGCTAAGAAGCAGGCGTCTGACATTCAAGAGGCGTTGACTTGGTCATAGTGTCAGTGGTGTATCGTCTTTGAGACGGATGGCGGCCCTCATATTAGTTGGCCTATCAGTGACCTTCAACACCATGGACCACCCTTGTCTGATCCATCGTTTTACTAAAGCGGGCATTGATGGGATGGCCCTCAAGTGGTTGCCTTCAGCAGAGAGTGTTCATAACATCTATCATATCTCCTTTCTCCACTGCTATGTGGCGTCCCCCAGGGATCGTCTTTGTTCCCTGTCATATTTAGCAGCTATGTTTAATTATGTCTGGTGCTTACGCACACTTAAGGTTTCCATGTTTCCCATATGTGGATCACACCAGATCTCCTCTGGAGATTAGACGGGGACCTAGAGGCCCCCTCAGTCTGACACACCCATTGGTTGGAGGTTAGAAAACTATGGATGCACGTCAATGCCCACCTCGAAGGGGTCTTGGTGTAGCCTGCAGGAGCATGGGAGGGTTCTTAGGTGTAACCTGGGGGAGCAGGTGAGGGATCTTAGTTGAACATCTGAGCCCACCCGGAAGGGGTCTTGGTGTAGCCTGGGAGAGGCTGTGAAGGATCTTAGGTGAACATCTGAGCCCACCCGGAAGGGGTCTTGGTGTAGCCTGGGAGAGGCTGTGAAGGATCTTAGGTGAACATCTGAGCCCACCCGGAAGGGGTCTTGGTGTAGCCTGGGAGAGGCTGTGAAGGATCTTAGGTGAACATCTGAGCCCACCCGGAAGGGGTCTTGGTGTAGCCTGGGAGAGCATGTGAGGGATCTTAGGTGAACATCTGAGACGCCCTGGAAGGGTCTTGGTGTAGCCTGCAGGAGCATGTCAAGGAACGCTGGTTGGCATCTGAACCTGCTTGGAAGGGGTCTTGTTACATCCTAGGGAAGATGCAAAGGATCGATGGTGGATGTCTGAGCCCACCTGGAAGGGGTCTAGCCTGTGAACGCATGTAAAGGAACCTCTGTGCAGGTCTGAGCTCACCTGGAAGGAGTTTTGTTGTATCCTAGAAAAGCATGAGAAAGTTCATAGGTGGACCTCTGAGCCCATCGGAAAGGGGTCTTGGTGTAACCTAGGGCAGCATGTGGGGGATTGTGGGAGAATGTCTCAGCCAGAACTGGTATTGGGAAAGTCTTGGAAGGACAGAGAAGATTAGAAATATGTTATGTCTGTGCCCAATATGAATGGACTTTGTGTTTTTCCCAGTGGAAGGTCAGTGGAAAAAACTAAACAGAGGCAGATGCCAGATTATATCGATACAGCAGAGGTGATTTAAATGGGGCACAAGAGAGGGTGAGAATGTGGATCACCTAAGAGAGATATGGCTGTAAGAGAGGGGTGTAGGCTGAACAAGGCTAGCATGCTGTAGGGGAGCACTAGCTCTCCTTTGTGTTGCTCGATTTTCTCCCCCAGCTCAAAATGCCAAACAACCTTTCTTCTTGACCTCTTAGAATTACATGACGCCTTTGGCACTGTTGATCACACCATCCTCTAGTTCGTCCAAAAGATCTCTGTACCTTGTCTCTCTCTTGTCTTTTTTCCCCATTCTATTTCAGTCACCATGAATGGTTGTTTATCTCTACCTGTTTCGCTCCCCTCTGGCATTCCTCAGGACCATGTCCTGGGTCCTCTGTTTTTAGTTCTCTATCTACTATCCCTTTGGCAGATATCATTTCTTTTTGCAGCTACCAGTCTCATTTATGCCTGGGGCATTCGCAGATGTACCTCTTTCACCTGTAAACTTCTAACCAAATTATCTTCTTGTTCAAATGATGGTGAAGCTTGACCGGTTCCAAGATTTCTGCATTCAAAATGGTGGTTCCTTCCTGATGCTTCATACCCGGACACCTCTTCTCTTCACATCCATCCCGTCTTTTTATACTCCACTCTCCATAGCTACTCGGAATGTTAAGTTCAATTTAATCAACTGCTTCATTTCTAGGAACAAATTGCCCAGGTTTTGCCAGTCTTGTCACAGTCAGATTTTTAATATGAAAAGAACTCGGTAATATGGTCATGTTTCTTATTTTAAAGTTGTTCGTCACACTCTTTTTTGGTTCCGATCTTAACTGCAGGTCAGCGCCCTTTGTTGGTCCTCCAACACAGGAGTCTGCAACCTGCAGCTCTTCAAATAATTCTGATGAAACCTCACAAGATCCCTCATTGACAAAGCTGTCTATAGCTGATGGGATTTGTAGTCCAAAACATCTGCAGAACCAAAGGATGCAGACTACTGATGTAGTCCAGGCGATCCACTTTCTTCAAACTACTCTGAATTCTTCAATGCAGGTTATTGTCAGATTACCAAACTTCTCATGTTTACCCGTACCTTGCATGTTTCTTATCCTTCACTATCCAATCTCATCAACCTTACCAACACCCTCTTGTGCTACACTCTGCGTCTCGTTATCTCTTTGGAATACTCTCATGGCTTGCACGCCTTCAAATTCTGTCCCTTTACCTGCTCCCAAATCATGCAATACTCTCCCATCTCATATCTGACTATCCACGATCAATACTCTATTTGCACTTATTTATATTTATTTTTTGCATTTATAGCAGCACACTTAGCCCATAGGTATCTAGGCGCTAGATCTAGGCACTTACATGTCACCTAGCCTTGCAACAGAGTTAATGTTGCATGTTTGCTTGTAGAATCTGTAGAGATTCTACCTTCCATCTGTAGAGAGGAAGAAGTACACACCATCTCTAGTGCCTGCCCCCTCACCTCCGTCATATTGGAATGGTAGCAAAAGAGCACGCACTGTGACACCAGGTATCGTCCCAATACTGCATTGAAAAGACGAGAGACATTATGCACTCAGACAACCATAGGGAAAGTACTGATGTGGTGGACCCCTCTGGACATAGAAGAGCTATAGGAGACATCAGACCATGGTATAGTGACATCATAAAGAGAAGATGTAAGGACACATTGAAATGATATGCAAATATTTCACGAATAAAAGTGTAATTGAAGAAGCAAAATGACCATGTACTTGAGTGAAAAGAAACCATGTATTGAAAGAAGATAAGTAACCAGATGAGTAGTAAATGTATATACGCAGAAATGCAAGGTAGATAAGTCACACAGAAGCTTGCTACAGTGGTAAATATAACACAGGTAAGGCATCCGTGTTGAAAAGATGGACGTCGGGCTCGTGCTAAGAATGACCAGAAGTTACTTCAGAAACTGGTCAAGGGTGCAGAGCTGAAAAGCGCTGGAAAAAAGCTTTGTGCGAAAAACAAATCATGTCTTTTGGCCTGGGATCAAGAATGTCACCTCAAGGAATAATTGCAAGGCACAAGGGGAGTCAAAATGATAAACCATGTACTTAAGACATATTTCTCTTATATTAAACACAGAAGAAAACATCTGCAAGTGCCAAGCACTGAACAATTAAAGATGCAGGAAGCCTATGTGAGACGGAACAGCCAAGTCTCCAGAGGCCAAGAGGAGAAATAGCATCCAGAATAATTGAATCAAATAGCATCAAATAAAAGGACGAAATGGACAAAATTGTGGTCTCCTCAAACGTGATTCAAAACGCGAAAACAGGGGCTATTCATTAGGCTCGAACTGAAGATAGCACTGCACCTACACTCCGTCCCAGAGAAGAGAACAAGCTGCAAGGACAACTACAAAGAGAAGCCTTGGCTTGGGGCCGGACTGATGAGAGATGATGGACTAATTGGGCAAGTGGGTAGTAGTCTGACATTGTTCTCTGCACCTGAGTTTCGTTTTGCTTATGTGCTGTTAAAGAGCCGAATGTCCAAGGTTGGGAGAGAAGGCCAAAAAATCATAAGGGCCTATAGTGAGTATACTTTGTTGCAGGAGCCAATCCGCTGTTGTTATACTGCCATAGTCTGCATCATACGTAGTTCAAGGGAGATTCAAGGTATGCCTGCCAGATGAGGGGCAGCCAATCATGTTACTAGCACTTATATAGAGCATAAGTAGATATGCACCCTTAACCAATCCCTCTACCAGATACATTTCACTAATTGCCACGTAGGATGATGTTATCAGTGACGTACATCCAAGTATAAAGCCTTTGAATAACCAAAATATCGCAGAGAGTGTGTGGGCTACGATTCGTTGTTCGCCAGGATTCCCTACTTCATTCAACTGATAATAAAGTAGTATTTTGCCATATTCTCTGAGTCGGTCCTGTTATTTGGGTCCGAGATCATTATGGTAATCCCATTCTGCGCATAAGAACGCTCAAAGGTGCGACTGCCCACTCTGTGGTCATGCCTTCATCTTCCTTGTTTAACTGTAAACTTTCTATAATTAGTGTAAAACGCTTTGGGGTGAAAGAACTGAGCAAAGCAAATGTAAAACACATAAGGAAGCTGAGAGAGGGCGAGAGGGAAAGGTTCAGGAGAGAGCAAGAGTTGACGTCAAGATTGTAATCCTGGAAGATAAGAGAGGATCCATTGAGAAAAGAGTATACAAAGCAAAATAATGGGACAGTGCACTTTAGGAGAAGTGGGGGCACAGGAGCAAGGTGTAACAGTCCGTAGGGGAGGTCAGGGGCAGGTTGAGGATGCAGGATAAGTGAGGAGAGAGAGAGAAGGTCCCCAAGCTTGGAAGAGGTAGGAGAGTGTATCACCAGTGTGGAGAGTACTGCCACAGCTGAACACACTAGTGCAGAAAGAACACACTGTGTGGATGCTGGCGATGAGTAGATGTCGGAAATAATGTGTGTGCGCACCTGCTCTAAAAGGCACGATTGCCCCAGACGGGCTGCGCCTTACCGACGACCCCCGGAGGCAGGCGCGAGACGTCTGCTCTGAGGAGGCAGTGGAAAGCTCGTGCCTGCCCTGCATGACATTCCTTCCACACTAGCTCACCGACAGGTCTGGACGACACTGGTAGCACTGAGGGGGTGAGGTTCAAGGGAGCAGCGTGGGCCCTGCAGAAGAATGCTGCCACCCTCCCCTCCAAGTGCCCCGCCCCAGAGAAACCTCAGAATTCGTCGGGTGGGACATGGGCAGTCCCCACCTCCTGTAAACAAGGGAGGAGAATGGTAACACAGGGATGGTCTAAAGGGAAACTGTTACTGGAAGGTGAGCAGCCTGCATTAAAATGTATCCTAGACAGGCTCTTTATCCCAGCCCTTGGCCCTTGTGAGATGCATGGACCTTTTACCACTTCCCCTGGGCCTCACGATATGGACTGAACCTAAATGACAGCCCCTGAACCCCAAATGCTATACAGACCCGTTATCACCTCTCCTAACCACCGTGAGCTAGACTGGCCCACTTGTACCAGCTCATGAGCATCATGGGCTACATAGACCCTTTAACCACACAGCCACACATGCTAAACAGGCCCTTTATAGCAGCACATGGTCCTCATGAGCTAGAAATGTCCTTTATCCCAGCCCCTGAGCCTCACAAGACAGGTGGGCCTTTTTTTCTCAGCCTCTGAGATGCACAAGCTAGATGGGCCCTTTATCTCAGCCGCTGAGCCTCACAAACTAGACGGGCCTTTTATCTCAGATTCCTCAGCCTCACAAGTTAGGCAGGCCCTTTATCCCAGCCCCTGAGCCTCACAAGCTAGACAAGCCCTTTATCACAGTTCCTGAGCCTCACAAGCTGGAGGGGACTTTCATACCAGCCCCTGGGCCTCATGAGTTGGACAGGCCCTTTATAACAGCCCCTGAGCTCTATGAGCTAGTCAGACCCTTTAGATACTTTTACCAGCTCCTGAGCGTCATTAAGGTGCACATACATTTAGCTCTTCAGCCACACAAGCTAAACAGGCCCTTTATCCCAGCCCCTTATCCTCACGACATAGACAGGCCACTTAACCCTGCAGTATACTCAAGCTAGGTGGGCCCTTTATCCCAGCACCTGAGACTCATGAGCTATCATGTCCTTTATCCCAGCTCCTCAGCCTCTCCAATTAGGCGGGCATTTTATTCTAGCCCCTGAGCCTCACAAACTTAACGTGCCCTTTATCGCAGTCCATGTGCCTTATGAGATAGATGGGCTCTTTATCCCTTTAGCCACACAAGCCAGATTGGCCCATTGTCATAGCACCTGTGTCTCATAAACTAGACATGTGATCCTCAGCCTCACAAGCTAGACAGCCCTTTTCCCAGTCCCTGAGCTTCACAACCTAGACGAGCCCTTTATCCCAGCCCATGAGCCTCACAAGCTAGACAGGACCTTTAGCCCAGCCCCTTATCCCAGCCCTTGAGCCTCAAAAGCTAGACGGGCCCTTTATCCCAGTCCCTGAGCCTCACAAGATAGAGGGGCCCTTTATCCCAGGCCCTGAGCTTCACAAGCTTGACATGCCCTTTGTCCCAGCCCCTGACCCTCACAAGCTTGACGGGCCCTTATCGCAGTCACTGAGCCTCACAAGCTAGACTGGCTCTTTATCCCAGCCCCTGAGCCTCACCAGCTAGACGTGCCCTTTATCCCAGACCCTGAGCATTAAAAGCTAGACAGGCCCTTTATCCCAGCCCCTGAGCCTCACAAGCTAGATGGGCCCTTTATCCCAGTCCCTGAGCCTCACAAGCTAGATGGGCCCTTTATCCCAGATCCTCATCCTCACAAGGTAGATGGGCTCTTTATCCCAGCCCCTGAGCCTCACAAGCTAGACGGACCCCTTATCCCAGCTCCTGAGCCTCACAAGCTAGATGGGCCCTTTATCCCAGCCCCTCCACCTCACCAGCTAGAATGCCCCTTTATCCCATCCCCTGAGCATCACAAGCTAGATAGGCCCTTTATCCCAGACCCTCAGCCTCACAAGCTAGACAGGCCCTTTATCCCAGCCCCAGAGCCTCACAAGCTAGATGGCCCTCAATCCCAGCCCCAGAGCCTCACAATCTAGACAGGACCTTTATCACAGCCCCTGAGCCTCACACGGTAGATGGGACCTTGTTCCCAGCCCCTGAGGCTCACACGCTTTAGGGGACTTGTATATAAGACCCTGGGCTTCATGAGTTGGACAGGCCGTTTATAACAGCCCCTGAGCCCTATGAGCTAGTCAGACCCTTTAGCTATTTTTACCAGCTCCTGGCCGTCATTAAGGCACACAGACCTTTAGCTCCTCAGTCACACAAGCTAAACGGGACCTTTATCCTAGCCCCTAATCCTCATGACATAGACAGACCACTTAGCCCCTGAGCCTCACAAGATAGACAGGCCCTTTATCCCAGCCCCTTAGCCTCACAATCTTGACATGCCCTTATCGCAGTCCCTGAGCGTCTTGAGGTAGAGTGGATCTTTATCTCACCCCTATGGGCTGCACGTACAAAAGGTCAGCACAATGTCTAAATACCCCAGACGAGAATTCAGAGTAATACATGTGGAGAGCCTCAGTGTCTGACTATGTTGTTATGGTATGTCAAAATGTCAACCTCCACCACTAACGCTTCCATTGCATTATTATAAAATGTGGGAAAATGGGTTAGTGGACGACCCCATTATAACCACCCTTTGAAAATCACCCGAAAAATAAAGTGTATTAATTAGGGAATGCCCTATTGTGTGGCGGGTGGACCAGGCAGTAACAGGCCACTGGCTAAGTTAACATGAGAAAGCAAAACAAGGGCCTTTAACTTGGGCGATGGTGGCCATTGCTGCCCAGCATAGCCTGCCAAGGCATTATTCGCATTGGCACCCATCCCATTCTTGTGAAATGGCAAGAGTGCCAATGGTTCCTTTGGTGGGGGGGGGGGGGGGGGTGCTAAAAATGTTCATGCAGTGAGTGCAAAACTTTTTCCACAAGGGAAGAAAAAAAACTACAAAAAAGATGGCCGCCATGGAAATGGCTAAAAAAACTATAGGAGGAGCCCCTTCTCCAATTCCATGACATCCAGAGAAAGAAGAGAGTGCAAGGGGGCAAGGGAAAGAGGAGAGAGCATTTTATGTGTTGTGTTACATGTTTAAAGTATTTGTACCGCGCACCGTCACCAACGGAATTGGTCCCCAGGTGCTCTGGCAGATCTGTAAATGATAAGGTGGGGGTGGGTTAGTAAAGTGAAGAGGGAGTAGGATAGTGAGAGGAGTGGTGTTCTGTTGGCAGCTTCAACTCGGTATACACCAGATGCTGAGCTTTGGTGCAGTGTTATAGTTTAGTTGTGAGCGGTACGGGAGACAGGTTGAGAGGGTCGCAAGTCACAGTAGCCTAAAGAATGTTTGGACAGGATGCTCACGCAGATAGACTAACCCCACTTTCCAAGCTTTCTGGTTGACTGCAATGTAAGCCCCGGGGGCAACTAACTATTTAAAACCACGTTTTTTACTAAATGTGTTTAACTCTACATTAATTCTTTGGCATTGTGTCTGGTTCCCTGAACCCTGGCCTCACCCCCTTGTATAGTAATGTTGCCACAGGACCGCATACTTACCCACTGCTTTACCCCCTACCCAACCATAACTCCTTACTCTACCCAGTAGGCGAAGCGCGCTGGGCACAGCCTATTGAGACTTACTGAACAGCACCCAATCAGCGCACCCTCTTCCTCAAGAAAACATACTACGCACAGGCTGGTGTGGGGTCTCCCCACAGCCGTGCACCCCCACTCCACTCCAGCCCACATCCCTAATGGTCTGACCCACAGCTGTGCTGGGATGTGAGGCTGGTGCAATAGTCTGATCTCTCAAGAAGGCTCTCACCCCCACTACCCTCACTTGGCCACTGGTCATGGAACACAGTGGAAGGTGGTCCCCCAGAAGCCCCCCCCCCCCAACAGCGGACATACACTGATCGCTTGCTATGCCTCTGCATGACTCGCCTACAGCTGTGCTGAGATGCAAGGAAGGCAATTGATCAGGGTGGATGGTGTGAGGCTGTTCCCATGGGAAGACTTGGCAGGAATGTGACCTCCCCGGCCCCCATCCAGCTATTGTCACCTACACTCATATGCCTGACCCACAACAATGCTGAGATGCCACCACAACCGGTCAGGGCTGTCGCTTGGTTTCACTTCCCAGAGTGCTCTCGTTTTTCCCACCCTGCGCCTACATCCGCCCAACACGCAGTGCTGGTGGAAGCATACACAACTCGCCTTCTCCTCCCACCTGCCCACAAGATATGCTTCAGAAATGGTCTATGGGGGGGGGGGGTCTGAAACCGGCAAATGTGCAGATCTCTTTCCGGTGTGAAGTGATACACTTCAGCCTTAACTCTGAGCTATTACCATGTGAGCGTCCTGGGGAGTACTTCCGGGTGAGCAGGGCGGCAACACCCATGGAGGGTTGAACAGACAACTAGGAGTTGGTGCCCCAATGTGGGTAGATAAAGAGGTGAACACGAAAGTAGTGCATCGGGAGGGTGGAAATAAGGGGGGTCAAGGAACTGGAACTAGGGGGTGAATCCCAGCTAATGGGACACCCCCGAGGCGGTGCGAGATGAAGTAGGGGAGCAATGCCCCCTGGAGGCTTGGGAGCAGCGGTGGGTAGGGAAGTAGTACTCATGGAATGGTGGACAGGGCAGGTGGGGGGCAACTTGGTGAGGGTTGAAACAGCAGAGTGGTAGCTTTCTAGGGATAGGAGACCCAGCAAGTAGCTTTTTGGGGAAGGGGGGAATAGCAGAGATGTAGACACCTGGCAAGGGATATAACAGGGAACGGTAGGGGGTACCCTAGGGTGGATGGAGTTGCATTGAATTGGCCCCCTAGGGAGCGTGGGAGCAACGGTGCACAAGGAGGTGGTACTCGGGAGCAGTGGAAAGCAGCAGGTGGAGTGGCTGTGTCAGAGAGCAAGGAGCTGCACTGGCACGAGGTGGGTGGAAGGTGCTGGGATGGTAACCCTGGGCTGGACGGTTGCTACAGGCAACTGCTCCACTTGTGTCAACTTCGGCTGCAGGTTAAGGTGGTGAACAACACTCAAGGTATGCAGATAACCCTGTGTGGTGCAGCCAGCACCCCAGGCACGCCCCGAGGTGTGGAGATCAGAAGCAGCTGTACTTACATTAGCCTCAAGCAGCTGGTGGGGACAGGTTGGGCACTGCAAAGAAAAGAAGATGCCATTATCACGAAACATTTAATGGACGTTAGCACGAGGTCATTGTACAGGGTAGGCAAAGGTGTGCAACAGCTCAGTCTGCTGGTGTCAGTGTATCCAGGGAGTTAGTAACAGACAGGTGTGTTAGGGGGTGTCGGTGTGCATGGGAGGAAACATTGTGCAATAGGCCAGTGTGCAGGTTGGACTACGTGTGGTGCATAAGAGGTCAGTGTGGAGCGAGTTCAGTCTGCTGGAGCATCAGGGTGCATGGGAGCAGCAGTGTGCAGTGGGGTCAATGTGCAAGGAGGTCAGTGGTGTGCAAGAAGTCAGTCTTTCGGAGCATCAGGGTGCATGGGGAACAGCAGTGTGCACTGGGGTCACTGTGCAGGGAGGTCAGTCTCCTGGAGCAGCAGGGTGTATGGGAAGCAGCATTGTGCAGTGGGGTCAGTGTGCAAGGAGGTCAGTTGTGTGCAAGAAGTCAGTCTCCCGGAGCATCAGGGTGCATGGGGAGCAGCAGTGTGCAGTGGGGTCTGTGTGCAGGGAGGTCAGTGGTGTGCAATAAATCAGTCTCCCGGAGCATCAGGGTGTATAGGAAGCAGCAGTGTGCAGGGGGGTCACTGTGCAGGGAGGTCAGTGGCGTGAAAGAAGTCAGTCTCCCGGAGCTTCAGGGTGCATTGGAAGCAGCAGTGTGCAGTGGGGTCTGTGTGCAAGGAGGTCAGTGGTGTGCAAGAAGTCAGTCTCCCGGAGCTTCAGGGTGCATTGGAAGCAGCAGTGTGCAGTGGGTCACTGTGCAGGGAGGTCAGTAGTGTGCAAGAAGTCCGTCTCCTGGAGCATCAGGGTGTATGGGAAGCAGCGGTGTGCAGTGGGGTCCCTGTGCAGGGAGGTCAGTGGTGTGCAAGAAGTCAGTCTCCCGGAGCTTCAGGGTACATGGGAAGCAGCAGTGCACAGCGCGTCACTGTGTAGGGAGGTCTGTCGTGTGCAAGAAGTCAGTCTCCTGGAGCATCAGGGTGCATTGGAAGCAGCAGTGTACAGTGGGGTCACTGTGCTGGGAGGTCAGTGGTGTGCAAGAAGTCAGTCTCCCGGAGCTTCAGGGTACATGGGAAGCAGCAGTGCACAGCGGGTCACTGTGTAGGGAGGTCAGTGGTGTGCAAGAAGTCAGTCTCCTGGAGCATCAGGGTACATTGGAAGCAGCAGTGTACAGTGGGGTCACTGTGCTGGGAGGTAAGTGGTGTGCAAGAAGTCAGTCTCCCGGAGCTTCAGGGTACATGGGAAGCAGCAGTGCACAGTGGGTCACTGTGTAGGGAGGTCAGTGGTGTGCAAGAAGTCAGTCTCCTGGAGCATCAGGGTGCATTGGAAGCAGCAGTGTACAGTGGGGTCACTGTGCTGGGAGGTCAGTGGTGTGCAAGAAGTCAGTCTCCTGGAGCATCAGGGTGCATTGGAAGCAGCAGTGTGCAGTGGGGTCTGTGTGCAAGGAGGTCAGTGGTGTGCAAGAAGTCAGTCTCCCGGAGCTTCAGGGTGCATTGGAAGCAGCCGTGTGCAGTGGGTCACTGTGCAGGGAGGTCAGTGGTGTGCAAGAAGTCAGTCTCCCGGAACTTCAGGGTACATGGGAAGCAGCAGTGCACAGCGGGTCACTGTGTAGGGAGGTCAGTGGTGTGCAAGAAGTCAGTCTCCTGTAGCATCAGGGTGCATTGGAAGCAGCAGTGTACAGTGGGGTCACTGTGCAGGGAGGTCAGTGGTGTGCAAGAAGTCAGTCTCCCGGAGCTTCAGGGTACATGGGAAGCAGCAGTGCACAGCGGGTCACTGTGTAGGGAGGTCAGTGGTATGCAAGAAGTCAGTCTCCTGGAGCATCAGGGTGCATTGGAAGCAGCAGTGTGCAGTGGGGTCACTGTGCAGGGAGGTCAGTGGTGTGCAAAAAGTCAGTCTCCTGGGGCATCAGGGTGTATGGGAAGCAGCGGTGTGCAGTGGGGTCACTGTGCAGGGAGGTCAGTGGTGTGCAAGAAGTCAGTCTCCCGGAGCTTCAGGGTGCATGGGAAGCAGCAGTGCACAGCGGGACACTGTGTAGGGAGGTCAGTGGTGTGCAAGAAGTCAGTCGCCTGGAGCATCAGGGTGTATTGGAAGCAGTAGTGTACAGTGGGGTCACTGTGCTGGGAGGTCAGTGGTGTGCAAGGATCAGTGTCCTTGAGCATCAGGGTGCATGGGAAGCAGCAGTGTGCATGGGAAGCAGCAGTGTGCAGTGGGGTCAGTGTGCAGGGAGGTCAGTGGTGTGCAAGAAGTCAGTCTCCCGGAGCTTCAGGGTACATGGGAAGCAGCAGTGCACAGCGGGTCACTGTGTAGGGAGGTCTGTGGTGTGCAAGAAGTCAGTCTCCTGGAGCATCAGGGTGCATTGGAAGCAGCAGTGTACAGTGGGGTCACTGTGCTGGGAGGTCAGTGGTGTGCAAGATGTCAGTCTCCTGGAGCTTCAGGGTACATGGGAAGCAGCAGTGCACAGCGGGTCACTGTGTAGGGGGAGGTCAGTGGTGTGCAAGAAGTCAGTCTCCTGGAGCATCAGGGTGCATTGGAAGCAGCAGTGTACAGTGGGGTCACTGTGCTGGGAGGTAAGTGGTGTGCAAGAAGTCAGTCTCCCGGAGCTTCAGGGTACATGGGAAGCAGCAGTGCACAGCGGGTCACTGTGTAGGGAGGTCAGTGGTGTGCAAGAAGTCAGTCTCCTGGAGCATCAGGGTGCATTGGAAGCAGCAGTGTTCAGTGGGGTCACTGTGCTGGGAGGTCAGTGGTGTGCAAGAAGTCAGTCTCCTGGAGCATCAGGGTGCATTGGAAGCAGCAGTGTGCAGTGGGGTCTGTGTGCAAGGAGGTCAGTGGTGTGCAAGAAGTCAGTCTCCCGGAGCTTCAGGGTGCATTGGAAGCAGCAGTGTGCAGTGGGTCACTGTGCAGGGAGGTCAGTGGTGTGCAAGAAGTCAGTCTCCCGGAGCTTCAGGGTACATGGGAAGCAGCAGTGCACAGCGGGTCACTGTGTAGGGAGGTCAGTGGTATGCAAGAAGTCAGTCTCCTGGAGCATCAGGGTGCATTGGAAGCAGCAGTGTGCAGTGGGGTCACTGTGCAGGGAGGTCAGTGGTGTGCAAGAAGTCAGTCTCCTGGGGCATCAGGGTGTATGGGAAGCAGCGGTGTGCAGTGGGGTCACTGTGCAGGGAGGTCAGTGGTGTGCAAGAAGTCAGTCTCCCGGAGCTTCAGGGTGCATGGGAAGCAGCAGTGCACAGCGGGACACTGTGTAGGGAGGTCAGTGGTGTGCAAGAAGTCAGTCGCCTGGAGCATCAGGGTGTATTGGAAGCAGCAGTGTACAGTGGGGTCACTGTGCTGGGAGGTCAGTGGTGTGCAAGGATCAGTGTCCTTGAGCATCAGGGTGCATGGGAAGAAGCAGTGTGCATGGGAAGCAGCAGTGTGCAGTGGGGTCAGTGTGCAGGGAGGTCAGTGGTGTGCAGGAAGTCATTCTTCTGGAGCACCAGGGTGCATGGGAAGCAGCAGTGTACAGTGGGGTCACTGTGCAGGGAGGTCAGTGGTGTGCAAGAAGTCAGTCTCCCGGAGCTTCAGGGTGTATAGGAAGCAGCCGTGTGCAGTGGGGTCACTGTGCAGGGAGGTCAATGGTGTGCAAGACGTCAGTCTCCTGGAGCATCAGGGTGCATGGGAAGCAGCAGTGTGCAGCGGGGTCAGTGTGCAGGGAGGTCAGTGGTGTGCAAGAAGTCATTCTCCTGGAGCATCAGGGTGCATGGGTAGCAGCAGTGTGCAGCGGGGTCAGTGTGCAGGGAGGTCAGTGGTGTGCAAGAAGTCAGTCTTCCGCAGCTTCAGGGTGCATTGGAAGCAGCAGTGTGCAGTGGGGTCACTGTGCAGGGAGGTCAGTGGTGTGCAAGAAGTCAGTCTCCTGGGGCATCAGGGTGTATGGGAAGCAGCGGTGTGCAGTGGGGTCACTGTGCAGGGAGGTCAGTGGTGTGCAAGAATCAGTCTCCCGGAGCTTCAGGGTGCATGGGAAGCAGCCGTGCACAGCGGGACACTGTGTAGGGAGGTCAGTGGTGTGCAAGAAGTCAGTCTCCTGGAGCATCAGGGTGCATTGGAAGCAGCAGTGTGCATGGGAAGCAGCAGTGTGCAGTGGGGTCAGTGTGCAGGGAGGTCAGTGGTGTGCAAGAAGTCAGTATCCTGGAGCATCAGGGTGCATGAGAAGCAGCAGTGTGCATGGGAAGCAGCAGTGTGCAGTGGGGTCAGTGTACAGGGAGTTCAGTGGTGTGCAAGAAGTCAGTCTCCCGGAGCTTCAGGGTGTATAGGAAGCAGCAGTGTGCAGTGGGGTCACTGTGCAGGGAGGTCAGTGGTGTGCAAGAAGTCAGTCTCCTGGAGCATCAGGGTGCATGGGAAGCAGCAGTGTGCAGCGCGGTCAGTGTGCAGGGAGGTCAGTGGTGTGCAAGAAGTCATTCTCTTGGAGCATCAGGGTGCATGGGAAGCAGCATTGTTCAGCGGGACACTGTGTAGGGAGGTCAGTGGTGTGCAAGAAGTCATTCTCCTGGAGCATCAGGGTGCATTGGAAGCAGCAGTGTGCAGCGGGGTCAGTGGTGTGCAAGAAGTCATTCTCCTGGAGCATCAGGGTGCATTGGAAGCAGCAGTGTACAGTGGGGTCACTGTGCAGGGAGGTCAGTGGTGTGCAAGAAGTCATTCTCCTGGAGCATCAGGGTTTATGGGAAGCACCAGTGTACAGTGGGGTCACTGTGCTGGGAGGTCAGTGGTGTGCAAGAAGTCCTTCTCCTGGAGCATCAGGGTGCATGGGAAGCAGCAGTGTGCAGGGAGGTCTGTGGTGTGCAAGATGTCAGTCTCCTGGGGCATCAGGGTGTATGGGAAGCAGCGTCGTGCAGTGGGGTCAGTGTGCAGGGAGGTCAGTGGTGTGCAAGAAGTCAGTCTCCTGGGGCATCAGGGTGTATGGGAAGCAGCGGTGTGCAGTGGGGTCACTGTGCAGGGAGGTCAGTGGTGTGCAAGAAGTCAGTCTCCCGGAGCTTCAGGGTGCATGGGAAGCAGCAGTGCACATCGGGTCACTGTGTAGGGAGGTCAGTGGTGTGCAAGAAGTCAGTCTCCTGGAGCATCAGGGTGCATGGGAAGCAGCAGTGTGCAGCGGGGTCAGTGGTGTGCAAGAAGTCATTCTCCTGGAGCATCAGGGTGTATGGGAAGCAGCGGTGTGCAGTGGGGTCAGTGTGCAGGGAGGTCAGTGGTATGCAAGATGTCAGTCTCCTGGGGCATCAGGGTGTATGGGAAGCAGCGTCGTGCAGTGGGGTCAGTGTGCAGGGAGGTCAGTGGTGTGCAAGAAGTCAGTCTCCTGGGGCATCAGGGTGTATGGGAAGCAGCGGTGTGCAGTGGGGTCACTGTGCAGGGAGGTCAGTGGTGTGCAAGAAGTCAGTCTCCCGGAGCTTCAGGGTGCATGGGAAGCAGCAGTGCACAGCGGGTCACTGTGTAGGGAGGTCAGTGGTGTGCAAGAAGTCAGTCTCCTGGAGCATCAGGGTGCATGGGAAGCAGCAGTGTGCAGCGGGGTCAGTGGTGTGCAAGAAGTCATTCTCCTGGAGCATCAGGGTTTATGGGAAGCAGCAGTGTGTAGCGGGACACTGTGTAGGGAGGTCAGTGGTGTGCAAGAAGTCAGTCTCCTGGCGCATCAGTGTGCATTGGAAGCAGCAGTGTACAAGTCGGTCTGCTGGAAGGTGGAGGGGCTTAGGATGCAGTGATGTGCAGTAGACAGGCTCGGACTGGCCTTTAGGGCAATAGGCCCATGGGGTTCAAAAATGCACAATGCTGGTGTGGGGCAGTTTTGTTTGGTCAAAGTGGGACACTTTTTTTGGCCAATGTGGGTTAGTTTGATGAGTTACTTCACTTTGCGGCTAATGGTTTTGACCAGTGTTGTTAAAATGCACAATTTGCATCACATTGTATCAACAAATCTCCCCCTTGGGGACTATTCCAACAGCCTTTCACAAAAGGAATGAATAGCCATTTGCAACTGTGAGCCACGTTTCTATTGGTGCCAGCCATAGACAATGTTAGGGACGAGTCGGACCCTTGCAGTAGGGCCGGGTGCAAGGGGGGCTAGGGGAGTCAACGTGTAAGTCAATCTGTGGGGTGGATCCAAAACCATGCTGTACCTCTGGAGAGGAGGCAGCAAGTGTTGCCTTTATATGGGTTCGAGTGCAGGGAACAGTGAGGAGAACAGTGCACACAAGGTATGGGTGAAGTGGGGTCCTGCTACGCGATGCAACCGTGGGTGTAGTGGGCCGTGTGGAGGAGCCCACTGCACGAGGGAGGCAGCAGAGTAATGAGACAGGTCTGTGGGCAGGGTCCTGTGGGTGGAGCAAGCAATGTTCTGGGGGCAAACTACACAGTGTGCAGCAGAGGCAGAGCTAGGCGCGGAGAGTCCGTGTGCAGTGGGGCAGAAGTGGACCCTGGAGGACTCAGCGCACAGAAGCTGATGTTACTGTTGCAGTGTTCAAGGAGGAAGCAGCAGTGGGTAGAGTGGGCAGTGGGCAGCGTACACGGCCCCACAGCCATGACTATTAAAGTGCAGTGTTACATGATCTCGAGTCTGCTACTTCCAGTGCCTTGTGCATCTAAATGCTGCACTGCACACCACTCGATGCTCCGGCCTGCATTCCCAGAATGCAACTCACTCTCAAGACATGCCCGTGCGCATGCGCAACTCCGCCGAACCATCGATTCAAGTCATGGAATGTTTAGTAGTAACATTTTCATGCAAACATATTTTTTTGCAATAAACTCAGAAGGCATATAAAAATATTTTAAATTTTTTTTTTTTAAATATTTATTTACAATTTAACCAACACAGGAATACAACAATCACATAGCAAATACAATGCACGAAAAACGGGAAGGAGAAAAAAGAAGAAAAAAGAAAAAAAAAAAAAAAAAAAAAAAAAAAAAAACACCCTGTAACATACTTAACTCTTAGGCCAATGAAAGTACACAAATAGGCCACTAGCTAATACAGGTCTAAGAATGAATCCCACACCTTAGCATGTATATGCAATTTCCTCAATCGCCTGTATATTACCCTCTCAATATTTGCCAGTGAAATCATCTCATCAATCCAACTTTCTGCAGCTGGAGGAATCCGGGATTTCCAACCCCTCAAGATCAGTCTTTTAGACACTGAAGCTCCCCTAAACAAAAATTTCTTTTCTGACACCGAAAGATCTTCAAGCAATTCACCACATCCCAAAACCATCGTCTTAAAGTCCAGATCAATCGTGCAACCCAGGACTCGCAAGCACATATTGCAAACCTCATGCCAGAAGTTCCGTACCCTGACACAATCCCAGAGCATATGTTCAAGAGTCCCAACATCCAAACCACAGCACCAGCACGCATCAGAATCAATCATGCCCCTCTTCCTGAGCTTCTCCGGACACCAAAACACCCTGTTAAGAACTTTAATTTGCCTTGAACGTTCACACAGATTGATTGAGCAAAGCTGTACATTCGCACACATCTCATTCCACATATCAATAGTAATCTCGTAACCTAAACGCCTGCTCCATTCCTCCACCAATCCAGTATTATCTTTATAGCTTGCAACCATTCTGCGATATAATCTGCTCGCCACCGACCGAGAATCCACCGCCAAATTCTCCAAAGTTTCAAGTTCACACACATCAATCTCACCAACGCACCTTTTTAATTTTCTGTAATCCGCCAAGGATACATGTTCAATATCAAAATCAGCACATAAAAGATCAAAACTAATGAATTTTCCGTCTCTGTAAATGTCTCTTACCCATTGGACACCACCAAGAAACCATTCCGGCCAAAAAATAGGCTTACCAGCCTCAGTGATGGATTTATTAAACCAAATCGATGCCGAAGGAGATCTCTGAGCCGATGAACCACACATTTCATGAACGTCTCTCCACACATCTCGCAAAAATCCAGTCAAAGGAAGCGTCCTGCCCCTATTGCTGACTGACGTAAGTATCGCTCTTGGTGCAAGAGGACCCATAGCACCCACCTCCGCCACTGCCCATTCACCCGGAGACACATCCAGGAAAGGAATCAAAAATTGACAAGAGAAGGCAAGATGATATGCCCTAAAGTTGGGGACCCCGAGACCCCCTCTGTCAGCAGGGAGCTGAAGCTTCCACAACTTAAGCATCGGTGGTTTCCCATCCCAAAGGAAGGTTTGCATAGAAACATCAATCAATCTCCAGTAACTTGCGCTAATCTTCAGAGGAAGCATACCCAGAATGTAGTTTATTTTGGGGGCCGCCACCATTTTCAAAGCGTTTACCTTGCCCCATAACGACAGACGCAAAGCCGACCATCGTAGCAAGGATGACTTTAGATCACGACAAGCCTCCCCCAAATTTGTCTCCACCATATCATGCACAATCGGAGTAAGCCAAATCCCCAAATATTTCATTTTTTGAGTGCACCATTGGAATCCAAATCCCGTCACCACAGATTTAATACAACTACTTGTAATAGGTAAAGCCTCTGATTTCAACCAGTTAATCAAATAACCAGACGCAGTATGGAACCGATCCAAAATCGCCATCAATGCAGGTAAAGAGACTTCCAAATTCCTTAAAACCAATAGAAGGTCATCCGCGTAAAACCAAGTTTTTTGCATAACTCCATGAAATGGTACACCCTCCAAGGTCAAATCATTCCGTAGAGCAATTGCAAGAGGCTCAATAGCCAACACAAACAATAAAGGTGAAAACGGACAACCCTGCCTTGTGCCACGCCCTAGAGTAAAAGTACCGGATAGTAAACCGTTCGTCTTAACATTAGCCGTGGGGCGAGCATACAAAAGCGAGACCCAAGAGATAAACCCATCACCCAAATTCATTAGCCTCATCACAGCAAACATGTATTGCCAGTTAATACGATCAAAAGCCTTCTCAGCATCCAAGGAAAACACAGCCACATCATCGTCCAGATCTCGGGCCGTAGTCATGGTCAGTAAAAGATTCCGAACGTTGCTGGAGGTTCTACGATTTTTTATAAACCCCGACTGATCTGAGTGAACAAGTTTCTGAATCAAGTCCTCAATGCGTAACGCAAGAACCTTGGCCAAAATTTTGTTATCAGTATTTATTAAGCTTATCGGCCTGTAACTTGAAGGTAGAGCACAATCCTTACCCTTCTTAAGGAACACAGAGATGGTAGCATGGTTAGTAGACTCTGGAAGAACCCCCACCTCCCTGGATTCAACATACATGTCCCTT
This sequence comes from Ambystoma mexicanum, assembly GCF_040938575.1. Taxonomy (NCBI): domain Eukaryota; kingdom Metazoa; phylum Chordata; class Amphibia; order Caudata; family Ambystomatidae; genus Ambystoma; species Ambystoma mexicanum. The sequence goes on along the minus strand of NC_090934.1, from coordinate 55,818,427 downwards.
AGAAGTCCCAACACCGCCTCCGGAAGAGCCTTATAGAATTCAGCCGGCAGACCATCAGGACCAGGTGTTTTCCCAGAATTCAAACTCGCAATAGCAATCCTAATTTCATCAATACTGATTGGCTGACTCAAACTATTCATGTCATCATCCGAGACTTTAGGAATAGTCAAACTGTCCAAGAAGCATGCACTATCGCCAGTGACACCAGCCTCATTCTCATACAACTTCATGTAGAAGTCCTTAAAAACTTCATTAATCTCGCAAGGATCAAAAGTAACCACCCCATCAGTCCCCTTTATAGAATTAATGGCACCCTCCGAAATCTGTTGCCTTAATCTATAGGCCAGCCACCTGTCACATTTCTCTCCTTTCTCAAAGTAAGCGCTTTTTATCCTATATAAATCCTTCTCAGCTTTTGCGCCCAAAGCATCATTCAGATCCCTCTTCAACTGCTTCAACTCCATTCGTTTTGCAACATCATTCGGATCATGAACCAATTCACCCATCACCTCTGCAATTCGAGCCTCGGTGTCTCTCTGCATCTTAGACATTCTATTCCTCCTGCTACAGGATAAACCCAGAGCAATGCCCCTCATCGTACACTTAAATGCCTCCCAAATGACTCTTTTACTAATAACATCAGAAGAATTTTCAGTCACAAAATATTCAGCTTCCAGTCTAATCTTTTCTAAAGCAGACTCATCATGCAATATAGAAGTGTTCATCTTCCATTGAAAAGTCCTGCATCGCACAAAATTCAAGGACAGGCCCAAAAAGATAGGCGCGTGGTCGGTGACAGCAATACAGCCAAGTCGGCTGTTCAAAAGTCTGGCAGTCGCATCCCCAGCAGTAAAAAACATATCAATCCTTGAATAGGTGTCATGTGCACCCGAATAGAATGTGTATTCTTTGGAGTCTGGGTGGTGTAGCCTCCAACAATCCTTAAGATCAAAGTCCTCAAGTAGTGTCCGAAAAGAACCAAAATGCCCATCCCTCCTCTGTACAGCAGAGCGTCCAGTGCTATCCATGGAGGAATCAATCACTAAATTGAAATCCCCACCCAAAATGATATTAGCTGAACCCAAATCGAGCATCAACTGTGACACTTCCCCAAAGAAAGTGCCACAGTCCACTGAGGGAGCATAGACATTACAGAGCACATGCAGGACACCCTGAATTTCCACCAACACAGCCACCGCCCGCCCCTCCCGATCACAAGTGGTCTTCAGAATCCTGACAGGAGAACCCTTCCGTAAGAGAATAGCTACCCCCCTGGACTTAGAGGAATAGCACGAAACAGCAACCTCACCCAACCAACCTTTACGCAAGACCCCAATATCCTCCAGCAAAAGATGAGTTTCTTGCAAAAAGTAGACATCACACTGCATATCTTTTAAACTATTCATAACTTTTTGCCTTTTGAGGGGATTATTCAATCCATTTACATTCCAGGAGGAGAACTTAAGATGAGAGTCCCCAGCAGTTGACATAACATAAGAATCAAGCGATGTCAAAGAACTAAAGAAAATGAAAACAATAACATAAAACAAAAAAAAAGGAAGAAAAACCCCAAACCCTCTGCAACAGAAAAAGGACGCCAATGCAGAAGAAGCACAGGAGATCAAACCAACATCCCAGCACCCCTCCCAAATCCAAGGTAGCCATCAATCCGTCAAATCCTCTATCATTAATAATCAAAGTCATGAATAATTAATATGCATAAACATCAATCAATCCAACCCCATAAAATCCGGTAAAAAGCAGCATTCTAATCAGATCAACAAAGAATAGATATCAACCATGTAAATCCTACAAACAACGACAAACACACAGATGGCTGAAAAAAGGAGGAAACAAGGGGGACCTATTTAAAGAGCCCATATACCAAACAATGGACACAAAAACTAAAACCCTGCCCGAAAGCATAAGAAAAGAGCATGCAAATGACGGCCCACAACAACAGAGATTGCAACCCCTATGAAACCTAGACCCATCGTCAACCCCCCCAGAACATCAACAACACCCTATACGTATATCCTGTTAACACCAGCACATAAGGCAGGGACAAAATAGAACACCTTAGAGCAAGCGAACAAGTGTCTTCTTGGTGCCAGCTGCGCCACGCTGTGATGTTCACAGTACCCTTGTTCTTGCAAATCATCCAGGCGATCCTTCCTGGGATATGTGCGCCGACCGATCTCTCCGGCCTTCTGACCAAAGTGACAGCCAGGAGCAAAAGAGACAGCTAAAGAAGCTCACCTCCCTGCGAGACCGGATGATGTCGGTCTAGGTCGTCCCGCTGCTCATTTAGCACCAATCAATCGCTGGGAGTCAGACCTTCCACTGCGAACTAGCATAGATCCGACCGAAAGCCGTCTGCAGCCTCGACCAGCGCCGGAGAGAGGAAAACACGGCAGCACCCGGAACCAGGAAGTAGATCCCCCGCGACGTCGGGAAGAAGACAGCGCTACGTCAGATCAGCTGACCGGAGCCTCGGATGGTGCTTTACTCGCAGCACGGGGAATCCACTTCTCGGCACGCGCATCATACGAATTCGTTTGTAACGGAAAAGAGCAACTGTGGCGATAGATGGGCGCCATTTTAACCCATAGTAAGTGACCAAAAATAAATTAAAATAAATGTAAAAATAAAGAAGTTCACTCAGCAATGTTATTATCATGAACACCAAGTTTGTCCAGCCATGAAAGGGCTTCCTGGGGATCCGAAGTGGTCTTGCTGCCTCCAGGCAAGATCAGTGTTAAATTATTAAATCTGTTTAAAAAAGCCTTCACTTGAAGGGATTTCGCACGCTCTTTCACCCCTTTAAACAGCTTCCTTGCCTCCATCACCATCTTGGGATAATCAGGAAACAGATAAATTGGTTTCCCTTTAAAGTTGACAGACACCTTGCCCCTTGCTGCCTCCAACAAGGACTCCTTAATTCTCGCCAGAGTAAATGACACCAAAATGTGTCTAGGCTTCAGGCCAGGAAGTTTACCAATACGATAGACATTGTCAATTTCACTTTCCAAAGCGTCCACACCATAGCACTCTTTAAAGATCTGCAATATCAATGGCAATAACTTTTCACCTGTAGGATCTGAGTGCTCCGCTACACCAACCAGCCGCAAATTCCTCTCACGCAGTCTCAAATCCATCTCCAGGCGGTGATTTTTCCCCTCTTGTACATCAGTCTTCAAATTCTTGTAAGCTCTATAGCTCCCAGTAATTTCTGATCCCATTTCAGAGGCTTTCTTTTCCAGACCAGTCACCCTTGTATCCAAATGGGAAACCTTTCCATTCAGTTCTGCCATGGTTGTCTTAACTTCAGCCATGTCCATGGCCACTTGGCGCATCAACTTGTATAAATCCTGGACACTCGGGTCGTCCTCATCCATCACTGTGGTCTGTTTTTGTTTTGAAGAAGGATTATCAGGTTCTGAGATCTTTTTCTTGGAAATCATATCAACAATAAAGCAGCTTCAGGGAGGAGGCCAGGAGCTGAGGACTCAAGCTGCTCTCACCTTGACCACCATTTCAGAATCCTCATATTTTAAATGACAATTCTCAGAATCGATTTCAGGCTCTCAGTTAATGAATTTGCTTAATCTTCATTCATTTTCTGTTGAATTTTTCAATATGTTTCAATCCTTCTAAAAAGGTTCTTAGTCAGCAGTTGCCTAATACATGGATGTTCTAGATCAAGCTCGAATTGTTTATTTTCCGGGTTTCGTGGGGTTAGACCGTGCTGCAAACACTCAGTGAGTGAGTGAGTGAGTGTGTGCTGTCGGTACTCAAGAAGAGACTGAGCTCCAGTGCTGAGCTCCAATTGCGCTTTCCCGCCTGAATGTAGATCCTGCCCAGCAGGTGGCAGTGCTGCTCCGCTAAAGACAGCTTTCTAGTAGAAAAGATGTGTAAATAAAGTCGGCATCCTAGGACGATGCGACCACCCATCGCCTGGTTATAAAAGCCAGCCTCAATTTAGACCGCCATTCCTCAGTGCCTCCGCCGAGACCAACGGATTACGACTCTTTCATTCTTACTGGATGACCCCCCGCCCCGCCCCCATGCCCAGTCCCATCCAAGTGCTTAGGGTCTACCCCCTACAGCTTACCCAAAGGTATAAGATATCCCACTTTGGAAGACCGCAGTGTGAAATGCCACCCACGGGTTCTGTGTGGGAGGTGTGTATTTATTTATTTTTCTATGTGCCTTTCCTCTTAGAAGCAGACTGTGCCTGTACCCAGCGGGCATCGCGCCACTCAGTTATGAAGACTCATTAAAAGCAACGTAACAATAAAGTTAATAATGTGTTATTTCTATAGCGCGTACGCCGAAGCGCTTTACATAGAAAAAACATGCATGCAATATCGCCCGTCCTACGTTGGTTCTCATTTATCAACCTTGGAAGAAGGAAAGGCAGAGCTGGCCTTGCCGGTTACGATCCTGCGACCTGCAATGTAACACACAGATCGCAGCAGTGAGCGCTCAACCCGCTGGGCTATCTTACCGGCTGCATTTTTTCTCCCAGTTGTTTCAGTAGGTAGACGCATAAACCAACCCGGCCGTCAGCCTTACCAGCATGGCAGCGCTGCATCACTGGTGACAGCCAAACAGTGACTGGAGTCCTTGGTTTCTGGCCCCGCCCATTGTAAGGGACATAGCTTGGATGCCATCTTGTTTATATCTCCCCCTGGCCAGACTGTGAACTGGTGGGATCACTACCTAATCCCACGCGAGGCGACTTGCTCAAAACATTCAAAGGAAATTGGACAGGCGGTGAGGCTTTTGCGTTTGCACAGCAAGGGGAAATGGTAAAAAAATACTATGACTGACCGCAAAAATGAATTACCCAGGTCCATCAGACCTGAGATCGAAGCCCTACAATATCTTCAGAAAACACCCCAAAACACTGCTGTTTAGCAAACTTTCCTCTTGCCCCCCTTCATTTTTTCCCCTCTATGCAACCAGCACCCAGATGCCCACGGGCTTGGCACGCTGAAACACATGTATAAATAAATAAATAAATGACTATTTAAGAAACAACAAACTCTGTATCATAGTGCGGTAAAATTGGCTGCACGTACCTATTTGGCTACAGACATCCATTCAGCGGTCAATACCTCCGAGCCACTGTGAAAGACTCGCTCCTTCCTGGATTGGCACCATGGACTGGCGTCACAACACTGGCCTGATAACTTAATAAACAAAATGGAGTCTATCCGAGCTATGATTGGAGCAACAAGGTGGTTCTTGCCCTTCTGTTAGGACATCGCTACTGGGAGAAACTGACACCCCATCTTGATCAATTCTGTGGAAGCAATTGATGCCTTGACGCGCCTTAAATCCGCTTCACCACTAGATCATATCCCTCGCGCTCACTTTAAATATATTGCCGTGATGTTGGATGACACTTTAGCTGCGGCAATTAATTCTTCCCTCACATATGGCCAAATTCCCGCACCGTTGGAACATGTCCTGGCCTGGTACTACCTTGCTTCCTAAATGTATGAAATTACTCGAGGCAATTGTACCTCCCCAGGTTGGGTCCTTTCTAGAAGATCACCTTATTCTAGACACCTACCAACCAGGATTCAGTAGCCTTATGGGCACGGAGTCAGTGTTTGTATTGGTGCTGGATTATCTTGCCTGTAGAGGGGTCAAGGTGGCATAGCAGGTCTGAGTTTATTAAATAGTATTTGATACCATTGATCACGCCATTCTCTTGTGCAGGCTGCACGATATTGGTATTTCTGGTTTGGTCTTGGATTGGTTCCAAGACTTTCTTTCTTCTCGTACCCAATCAGTCTCTCTTTACCCTTTTCGCTCTTCCCCTACTCCGGCTGTCTGTGGAGTCCCTCAGGGCTCTGCACTTCCCCCATTGCTTTTTAATATTTACATACAACCCTTGGACCAGCTTATACACTGCCACAGCTTCCGGTTGGTTTCTTATGCTGACGACACACAGCTTCTGTTTCAAATCGGTCTTGATCGTGGGAGAACAGTATTAAGATTCACGATTGTCTTGTAGCTGTGAGAGGGTGGAGGGCCTCAAATTGGCTATAACTCAATGGGGAGAAAACGGGGGTCTTAGTTGTGGCCCCCCTGAAGCTTCTGTTCTCTGGATGGATGATTTTTGGCCGCCCTCGTTGGGCCCTTTACCAGTTCCCGTTAATACGGTAATAATGTTGGGCCTAAAGATGTCATCCTTGCTTTCTGCAGAAGCCCAGATCAGGGCCGTGTGCAGTGCAGCCTTTTTTTAAACTGAAGCAACTAAACAAGGCATTACCTTTCATCCCAGATTGCTTTCATGCACCGGTCATAGCGGCTTCTATTAACGGTAGTTTGGACTACTGTAAAGCCACCCTATTGGCCCAACCTGTCTACCATCTTAACCGACTGCAGATATTGCAGAACTCAGCATTTCGTCCAGCCACGAGTATTCCCGATGGTCATCCCGTTACAGCAGCTCGGCAGGGTCTTCAATTGCTCACCAGTTCCTTGCGGATTTAGTTACCGAGCATTGCAGGAAAAAGTCTTGCCCTGCCACCCATGACGGATACTGAGTTCTACCTCTACCTTCTCAATGGCAGTTCTATCCTATCGTTTAGATTGATGTGGTGGCAGGGCCTTTTCTGTAGCTGGCTCGAAACTCTGGAATGCCCTTCGCCTGCCTTTGGGCGATGCACTTCGGTCTTTGATCTTTTTAGGGCCAGACTTAAAAGTCATCTATTTGTTTCAATCTACGTAGAGTCTGTGCTTGTCTACCTGCATCTGTCAGTGCCTTGATGCGTTTGGTGATTTTGTTGCGCTATACAAATGCTGGTAGATAGATAGATAGATAGATAGATAGAGATAGATAGATAGATAGATAGATAGATAGATAGATAGATAGATAGATAGATTGGGTATAATAAACTACTTAAGGGGGCCATCGGGTGGCTACAGGAAGCCCTCCAGTGGCCCATGAAATCATTTAACAGTTGTAGGTCCTCCATTGGTTTTATAGAGGCATGTAGTGGCTCAAGGTGTCATCTAGGGGCCCAGGGCATTATCTAATGGCTTGGGGGGGAGGGGCTTTGAGGGTCATTCGGTGTCATGAGAGGTCATTCATTAGCTCTGAAGATTGTTTAGTGGCCCAGGAAGTCATCCAATGGCTAGGAGGGTCGTCATCCAGTGCACAGGAGGTCATCCAGTGACCTAGAATCTTATTCTGTGTTTCATGAAGTCCAGCAGTGATGTGCTCTAGCACCTTGAAGCCTCTCATGTGCTCGGTGGAATTACCAATAATGATCTACGACCCAAATAACCAGACAGACTCAAAGAATATGACAAAGTTCTACTTTATTGTCAGCTCAAATAAAGTAGGACAATCTGGCGAACAACAAACTAGGGTCCACACACTCACACTTCAATTTTGATTACACAAAGGTTTTATAACTCAATGCATGTCAGCTATGACGTAATCCTACGTGGTAGACTGTAAAACCGATGGCATATAGTGATTGGTTAAGGGAACAAATATGCCTATATATCATATAAATATTAATAATATCACTGGATGCCCCTTATCTAGTAGGCACGCCTTGAACCACCTTCGAAATACGTACAATACAGATAATACCAGAATAACAGCAGCTGATTGGCTTCTGCAACAATGTATAGTCCATCATCACATAGGCGCTCATGAGTGATTGGCTCTCTCGTCCAACCTTGGGCATTCGGCTCGTTAACAGCACATAAACAAAATTAAACTCAGGCACACTACTACCCACTTACCCAAATAGTCCCGTATCTCTCATCGGTCAGGCCCTGAGCCAAGGCTTCTCCTTTGTAGTTAACCTTGCAGCCTGCTCTCTTCTCTGGGACATATATGGGAGTGTAGGTAGACCATTATCTTTGCCTGGAGCTTAATGAATAACCCTTGTTTTCAACTTCTGAGTCACGTGTGAGGAGAGCACAATTTTGTAAATTTTGACATTTTATTGACTAATATTTGATTTATTTAAGCTGGGAGTCATTACTCCTCTTGGTCTCTGGAGACTTGCTCATTCCACCTTGCATAGGCTTTTCGCATCTTTGATTCTCCAATACTTGACGCTTGCAATTGTTTTCGTCTTTGCTTAATCTAAGAGAAATATGTCTTACGTACATGTCTTATCCCGTTTGACTCCCCTTGTGCCTTGCAGTGATTCCTTGATGTGGCCTCCTTGATCCCAGGCCAACAGACTCCTCTTTATGCCTCATACAAAGCTGTTTTTCTAGCGTCGCCCAACTCTGCATCCCTGGTCTGTCTGTGAAATAGCTTGATTGGTTTTAACATGAGTCCAGTGCCCATTTTTTTCTCATGGCCGCCTTAGCCACGCTGTGTTTTCTTCTGCAGCAAACTTCTATATATCTCAGCTACCTTGTGTTTATGCATATGTACATTCACTTCATCTCTCCTCACTTATTTCTTTGGTGTATATGATGTCTCCGTCTATGATGACATGTTTCTCTTATCACTCCAGTTACATCTGCATCCTTTAAGCATTTGCATATCATTTATATGCGTCTTCGTGTCTTTTCTTCATAACATTACTCTGCCCATGTCCAATTTCACTTATAACTCTTTGATGTCCAATGGTGTCTGCAAACATCGTTCCACCCGTTGAGTGTGGGGGCACATTCAATACGGTTGTCTCAGTTGCAATCATCTCTCATACACTCTAAGTGGTATTGGGACAATACCTGGTGTCTCACATCGGGCTCTTCTCCTGCTGTTCTGATACGATGGAGGTGAGGGAGCGGGAACTATGGATGACGTATCCATCTGCTCCTCTAGAGCGACTTAGCAATTCATGCAGTGGCCACAGAGGTCATTATCCAGTGACACAAGGCAGGGGGTTAGCCAATGCCCTACAATCTCATGCAGTGATTTAGTAAGTCAATCCAGTGGCTCTGGAGTTCATCAACCAGTGACACAGGACAGGAGGTCATCCAGTGACCTAGCAACTCCTGCAGTGTTTTAGGAGGTCAATCAGTTGCTTAGCATCTCATCCACTGGTTCAGTGAGTCAGCATCATGTGACTCACGACAGGAGGTCATCCGGTGAACTAGCAACCCATGCAGTGTTTTATGAGGTCAATCAGAGGCATAGTATGTCATCCACTGGCCCAGACGTTCATCATCCATTGGCTATGGGGAGGAGGTCATGCAATGACCTAGCATCTCATTCAATGTTTTATGAGGTCATTGCCATCCGCTGGCTTGGTGAGGCACTCAGCTCTAGCATAATTTATTGAGTGCACATTCACCACAATGGGGTTTCCTGGTGGTGAGTCCCATGGGGACAGAGAGTGAGGAAGGTTAAGAAGTAGGCAACAGTGAGATACTATTGCAAAGGAGATGGAAAAAGTGAACGCCCAGAGGAATGGTAGGTAGGTGGGAATGTACCTACAATGAAAAGTGAGGATGAATATCCAGAGAGTGGGGAGGTTACGATGCACCGTGAGCAGACAGGCAAGAGTGATGCATGCACCATCTGGTGAAGTAAGGGAGGAGACGTGAAGACAACAAGGCAAAACCATAGCTAGAAAGGCACTGGCAAATAATACAGCGGATCTTCACTTGCACCCTCTGTTTGTATGGGGAGCAATTGAAGTCTGGGCTGAGTAAGGTGTGATGTGAGCAGTGCCGCAACGACTGAACGAACAGCAGCATTCCGAAGCAGCCTAGGTCAGCGGAGTAGAACGGTTGGAAGGCCAACAAAGAAAAAATGGAAATGATGTAGACATACCCAAAGAGGAGAAGCAGCAGAGATGTGGCCGGAGAGGATGAGTACCTGATGAAGAAGCCCTAGATACACATGGCAAGAAGGAGAAGAGAGATGCTTCATCAGAGGAACAAGCGAGAGATCATAGCTCAATATGACTCCAAGGGTCTTGACAGATTTAACTGGATGTGGGGAAAACCCTATAAAGGGGCCATCTATAGGAGTTCCAGATATCAGGAGAGCCCCCAAAGACTTTGAACTCTGATTTGCTGGAGTTGAGTTCGAAAGAGTTGCCTCTGCCAACAAACAGGATTGGACCAGGAAGATCAATAACCAAGCTCCTCGATGAGTAGGACGTGGAACTGGGTGTCATGGGCGTCAGTGTAGGCGATGGACCCAAAGTAAACAGTCAGAGTAGCAAGAGGCTGGACATACAGATTGAGAAGAACAGGGTGAGAAGAAGGTCCCTGGGGGACACCACAGTGAGAGAATGAGGAGAAGTAGAACATGGTGATATGGTGACTATCCAGAAGTGGGCGATAAGAAAAGATGTGAACCAAGAAAGAGCACTGCCTCTGACACCAAAGTTGTCACAGCGCCTAGGAAGGAGGAATTGGTCAACAGTATCAAAGTCTGTGAAGCGATCCAACTTTATCAATGTAATCACTGCACCTGAGTCATGGGCCAGCTGAATATCATCAGAGACTGTAAGGAGCCCCGATGCCACAACAAACTGCGAGAACAGAGCAGTGAGGGCCTGTTCTAGATGTTGGGCGGGAAAAGATGGGATGGAAATTGGACAGAATCCCCGGATCCAAAGGCGGCTGTTCATGAGTGTGTGAGACCAGAGCCCTATAAGAGATGGGGGAACAAGGCCATGGGTGAGAGAGGAAATAAGACAAGAAAAGGGGGGGTAGCAACCCCTCCCACACTCCTCCCTCTGCCACAGCACCCTCTCCCCAACTCAACAGACAACTGAGCTCTATCCCTCGCCAGGTGGGAAAGGTGTATTATAGAGCTCATTTTATGGAAGGAGTTCAAGAGAAGCCTGAAGGATTCATAAGCTGAGCTCAACATATAATATCTCAGCAACAGTTACTTAACCCGCTGTGCTACCTTGCAGCTTTCTGCTTTCGAAAACTGCCAATCAACTTTATTCAGAATTGCAGGTGGCTGCTTGATTCCTGCTGAAAGCCCCTGCATTCGCAGCAGTGCAGTTCCTGTACAAGGCTTAGAAGCCAGTCCTAGTTCATCTCTTGCAGTCTTGACAAAGTGTGCAGTCTCATTTGGGAAGAACACTTAGCAGCAGAAAAGTGCAAATGTCTCTGGTTACAAATGCAAGGGGGCAGTGGATGGGCGCCTGTGGTCGGCGCCTGTGGTCGGAGGATACTATTTGGCACTGCCAGGTGTCACGTGGATAAGCTTGTCCAGAGGTGATGACATCAATGGATGAAAGAATCCAGACCAGACATAGGGTGTTGAGAACATAGTGGCAAAGACTTGACAAAGTTAAAAGGAATTGGGTCTTTCCAAGGGTGGGTAGAGGCAGGGGAGGGCGACAAGCCTCCATCCAAGGGATAGCAGGGGTTTGCATAATGTGAGCAGCGACGGTGGTGGCCATCTTAAAAGATGCAAAAAGAACGAGAAGATCTGGGAGGGTCCATGCACAATGACTCAGCATGTTACCCAAAGTCTCCTTAGTTTCTCTCCGAGTCTGACCAGGACATACAGTGACTTCACACAGGGGCTTGGGAGGACACTTGCTTACCTACTCTTTCCAATGACTCTGCATCGTGTGTAGTGGCTGGGGAGTTCACACTATGACTCAGCACACCATGCAACGGCTTAGCATGGAATACAAGAGTACACCTAGGTCAAGGGTCTGTAATCTTTGTCTCCCCAGAGGTTTTAGACTATAACTCACATAGTCCCTTAGCATTAAATAGTCAGGCTATGATTTGTGGGAGTTGAAAACATATGGGGAGCCAAGGAGTGCTGAGAACTCAGCACATCGTCTTGAGGCGCGTTGCTTCATCCTGTGAAGAAACAAGTGGCAGTGTCAAACATCCTTCCACCCCACTGTATCCTGGACGATACAACATCATCAGAAGAAAGGGTTTGCTGATGTGACATGGGTTTTCAGAGGCCGTGGGGGGAAAGGGGAAGGATGTGTGTGTTTTTGGGGCTCACAATAATCGATTCAGAGCATGGACAAGATGGTGTTAAGGGAACATTGTTTCCAATTCAGTGACTCCTTGGCACAAGGTGAGCTTTACTAGGAGGTATTCTGTAGGGAATGGGGTAGTCAGAGAGAAAGCTGTGCTTAGGGCTGTACCTCTGGACCAAGGGAATCATGGGGAGAAGACTGTTCAGTGACCCAGGATTACAACCTGGACAGCACAAAGGTTTGAGGATGGAAAATGGGTCAAGTCCTATATAGCTTCTGTGCCGTGTGCAACTACACAGAGGTTTCAGATCACATACTAATATGCCTTCATCCTTTTAGGAATTGCACAAATATTTACAGACATGCATTAATCTGCTCGGTGACAATCTCAAATATTGGGGTTGAAAGCTGTTGCTGATTCACAACCCTAATATTGTGTCTGCCCAATACTCATAATAATTGTAACTAAGTATTGAAGGGGTTGGTTACTGTGCCTGACAGTGAAATCTACCAATCTACCAAAGTTCTCCATTTAAAAAAAAAAAAAATAAGAGCCGTACTTCTTTCTCGGTGATCGGTTACAGGTTTTATTGAAATTAAATTGAAATATTTCTCAATATTGATTCTTCACACGTGTTGTCAAATAAAAGATTTCCTTCTTTATTCATTCATGAACATTTCCAATTTCCAGTGTTTATAGTGCATATGTGTTACTGGATCATACATTTCCTTCCAAATGATGAATTCTCTCTACACGTGTGTGTTTCATCAGATAGTTGATGTGGATCATCAGGAGGTTATACTAAACAAACACATGTGCTGCTATGATTTTAACAAATTTCATTCAATATATCGTCAAAGATGTGGGTGTCTTCCTGGATTGTCTGAGAGCATTATCTGCAGTTCCGGGCAGGCTTTCCATGCGGAACGCCATTCGGGAAATACGTTGTGGACTGCATTATCCAGTTCAGAGGCCCAGATCGGAAATTTTCATGAAGTAATGAAGAAGCAAATCTTTGATTTGACAACTGATATGCAGAATCAATATCGAGAAATATTTGAATTTATCTTTACATATAAAGCTGAATGTATGTACGCGTGTGTGTATGTTTGTCCGGCTATACAAATCCACACCGTTGAACCCACTGCTACCAAATTCTTCATGGATTCCTGTTTTGTCTGCGGCAAGATTGTGGTCTATGTTTGGATGCAAAAAATTTACTCCGTAGACACCTTCATTTACTGATACTCACCCCGATTCACTACAGTAGGTACTTGAAGGAGGCAACATTTGGAAAAGTGTCTAAAGGAAAATGTTCGATATGTTGGGTATTCCTTTAAAATGTATTACTACTGTATACAGTTCAAAACTGTTTAATTAAAGCAGTTTTAATGGGAATAAACAAAAAAGTATGCACATTTTCTTTTGATCACACCACTCCAAATATGGGAAATGGCAAGGTTACAGTTTACTTAAGTTCATTCACGAGAAGAGAGCACAATTAATCAATCTTTCTTAGACATTTTCTAAAATGTGCTGAAGCCATTCAGTGACTGAAACACGCCGCACAAAAAACTAACATCACTTGGAAAAGTTCCATCGGATGCAAAGCGAAAATCAATATCAAAAGCTTCTGAAACACAACAAACAACAGCATGATTTGCCGACCAGAGGACAAGAGCAACATCCTCCAGGACACATGAGACACCAGAGCAAACTGAAGCAAGACTTGCAGACATGAGGACGAGAGCAACATCCTCCAGGGCACACGAGACACCAGATCAAATTGAACCAAGACTTGCCGACAAGAGGACGAGAGCAACATCCTCCAGGGCACACGAGACACCAGAGCAAACTGAAGGAAGACTTGCTGACATGAGGACAAGAGTAACATCCTCCAGGGCACACGAGACACCAGAGCAAATTGAACCAAGACTTGCTGACATGAGGACAAGAGTAACATCCTCCAGGGCACACGAGACACCAGAGCAAACTGAAGCAAGACTTGCCAACAAGAGTACAAGAGCAACATCCTCCAGGGCACACGAGACACCAGAGCAAACTGAAGCAAGACTTGCTGACATGAGGACAAGAGCAACATCCTCCAGGGAACACGAGACACCAGAGCAAACTGAAGCAAGACTTGCCGACAAGAGGACAAGAGCAACATCCTCTAGGGCAAATGAGACACCAGAGCAAACTGAAGCAAGACTTGCCGACAAGAGGACAAGAGCAATATCCTCCAGGGCACATAAGAAACCAGAGCAAACTGAAGCATAACTTGCCGACAAGAGGACAAGAGCAACATCCTGCAGGGCACATGAGGCACCAGAACAAACTGAAGCAAGACTTGTTGACAAGAGCAACATCCTCCAGGGCACATGAGGCACCAGCGCAAACTGAAGCAAGACTTGCCGACAAGAGGACGAGAGCAACATCCTCCAGGGCACAGGAGACACCAGAGCAAACTGAAGCAAGACTTGCCAACAAGAGGACAAGAGCAACATCCTCCAGGGCACACGAGACACCAGAGCAAACTGAAGCAAGACTTGCCAACAAGAGGACAAGAGCAACATCCTCCAGGGCACACGAGACACCAGAGCAAACTGAAGCAAGACTTGCTGACATGAGGACAAGAGCAACATCCTCCAGGGCACACGAGACACCAGAGCAAACTGAAGCAAGACTTGCCGACAAGAGGACAAGAGCAACATCCTCTAGGGCAAATGAGACACCAGAGCAAACTGAAGCAAGACTTGCTGACATGAGGACAAGAGCAACATCCTCCAGGGAACACGAGACACCAGAGCAAACTGAAGCAAGACTTGCCGACAAGAGGACAAGAGCAACATCCTCCAGGGCACATGAGACACCAGAGCAAACTGAAGCAAGACTTGCCGACAAGAGGACAAGAGCAACATCCTCCAGGGCACATGAGACACCAGAGAAAACTGAAGCAAGACGTGCTGACATGAGGACAAGAGCAACATCCTCCAGGGCACAAGACACCAGCGCAAACTGAAGCAAGACTTGCCGACATGAGGACAAGAGCAACATCCTCCAGGGCACATGAGACACCAGAACAAACTGAAGCAAGACTTGCCGACATGAGGACAGGAGCAACATCCTCCAGGGCATATGAGACACCAGAACAAACTGAAGCAAGACTTGCCGACATGAGGACAGGAGCAACATCCTCCAGGGCATATGAGTCACCAGAGCAAACTGAAGCAAGACTTGCCGACATGAGGACAAGACCAGCATCCTCCAGGGCGCATGAGACACCAGAGCAAACTGAAGCAAGACTTGCCGACAAGAGGACAAGAGCAACATCCTCCAGGGCGCATGAGGCACCTGAGCAAACTGAAGCAAGACTTGCCGACAAGAGGACAAGAGCAACATCCTCCAGGGCGCACGAGACACCAGAGCAAACTGAAGCAAGACTTGCTGACATGAGGACAAGAGCAACATCCTCCAGGGCACACGAGACACCAGAGCAAACTGAAGCAAGACTTGCCGACAAGAGGACAAAAGCAACATCCTCCAGGGCACACGAGACCCCAGAGCAAACTGAAGCATGACTTGCTGACAAGAGGACTAGAGCAACATCCTCCAGGGCACATGAGACACCAGAGCAAACTGAAGCAAGACTTGCTGACAAGAGCAACATCCTCCAGGGCACATGAGACACCAGAGCAAACTGAAGCAAGACTTGCCGACCACAGGACAAGAGCAACATCTTCCAGGGCACATTAGACACCACTCCATCAGGACACGATCAATACCGGGTACCCCAGCTATTTTCAATGACACCTATATCCTATCACCACGAAAGAAGTACGGATCGTATTTTATTTCAAGCAAAAGGAGAACTTTGGTACATTTCATTAACCAACATTTGCAGTAACCAACCCTCAAAATACCTAGTTACAATCCTTTCAGTAATGCGCGTGGATGGAAATCTTGGAAAACATTCTCCTGGCCGCGCAACCGATCCCTTTTCCCCACACTGCCACTATGCTGGAGAAGTTGCTCTGGCCACACATTACAGCGTCTGGGTAGTGTGCCCTTATTTTCTCTTAATTCTTTATTTGCCTTTAACAGAAATATACATACTTTCAAAATCCCTACGCCCTATGTTTTTTTAAGCATTCCTCTCATGTGTGAAAGCACACTAAAGACTGACCTGCTTTAACTAAGAAAAGGTGCACGTTCTTTCTTTTTTTAAACAGTACATATTTTATCTGCTTTGTCTGAAAGCAAACGGTTTTGTAGTTTAGATTTATAGCTCCCAGATGAGACGATCACAGCGCTGCATTCCATGCATTCAAGCCTCGGTGGTAAAACTCTCTTTGCTGTTTCCATCTCCTCACACAATGAAGAATGTCTTCACAACTTCAAAAGCTCATGTAGTATTTCATCTCAGCATAACATGTGCACTTAGTCCAAGAAAAGGTCCAGAAACTCGAACCAGTGATGCTTCGTTTTTGGAGCTAGCCTTGAAGACCATTGTCACGTGTTCTAGTTCTCAAGTTATTCAAAGGGAACACACCGGAAGCAATCCATCCTTCAACGCTCTCCAGGCCGGATGTCGAGGTTGCTGTTTCTCTCGAGTGACATGCCAGGCTATATAAGACTGGAAATTATATATAAAACCTAATGGCTCAGATGGAGTTTTACCTGAAAATTGCAAAGTAAGGCCAATTATACATTTTGTAAACCCTGAGACTTTGAACCACCCCTTAGGTTCCCAGAGGACAGTGATGGAGGGGTGGCTGAAAAGACCCCCCAATCACTCTCATATTTGTGTTAGATTTTAAAGCTGTTTCCCACACTAGCAACTCTTTGGGCACTCTGACCACCTCTGCTGATCCAATGGTGTGGCCAGGACTCTGAACAGTGAGCACACTGCTTGTGTGATGAGGAATGCACGCGTTCTGTGGTCCGTGGTGGTGCAGAGATCACTAACCGTGGCATGCATTTCTGAACTGCAAAAAGGCACATCCAGAATGTTATTGGAGTCCAGGAAAGGCAACCATGAACAAGATATCTTGTTTATTTTCTGTGAGCTTGAGCTCAAGTGTGGGCTGTAAGAGCCATTAGGAGCCCCGGATAGGTGAAGGTTAGAGTTATGAGATCTGAAACCCATGCAGAGATATTACCCACAAAGGATTTAAGAAAAAAGGCAGAGCTAGGATCCCCTGGAGAGGCTGTGGGCTTGCTGCTTGGAATGGGTGGTCCCTTTCCTTGGTTGTGTGGCCATTTGCAGAATCCTCCTCTTCAGAAGCACATGAAGGGTTTGGTGTGAGCCTAGAGTGAGGGAGACAGCAGGACGGTTCATATAGCACGCATTGTGCACTTAATCGCCACTTGGCGCTGTTCGTCAGTGCTGTGACACATGACATATAAGGTGAGACCTAGAACTTAAGAAGGAAACAGAAAAGACTTACAATGATGCCAAGGCTCCTGTCTCATGTTATCAGGCAGGCTGTTCCAAGGTTTGGGATCCTAGGTAGAGAAACAGCAATCTCCACGGGAGACGAAACACTATTGGGTAACAGTGAGAAGGTTTCTGTTGACCGGTCTTAGGTCACGAGAAGGACCGTACCGATGACTCAAAGAGTTGAGATAGGATGACGCTTGTCCCCATAGACACTTAACAATGAGACACAGTCACTTGAACAAAGGTCTTCTTACTTGTGAGATATCACATTGGCTGAGACCGGCGACAAGCCTCGTCGCTGCATTTTGAATGGCCCGTAGGTTATGAATAGACAGTTCTGGCAGTCCAGCAAAGAGCATAGTCAGGTCATGGCTCCCATCAATACTTCCCCATCCTTCTTAGGGAGAATGGGCAGAATCCGACTGGGACTTCCCATCAGGAGGCAGTAAGTCTGCCTAATTTATATAATGCGGGTAGGAGAGAAATACTGATGTCCATGAGGACCCCTAGATGTCTTACCAGGTAATTGATATGGGATCTCCAGACAGAATACGTAATAGCCGAGTCTCAGGGGTGATCTGTTCTGCAGTTCCTGGGGGAACAATGGAGTAAGACCTTAGGTTTGGACTCATTCAGCAATTATTAATGTCTGCATCTCCGGTGTGGGAAGGCGGTAAGGCAGGGGATAAGTAGCTTGTGCCCAATAGCGCTCGAACTTAAGAATGAGCTTTGTGTCAGCATATGACAGATATTTCATATCATATGCTTGAATTATGTTATGACGAGGGCATGTGTAAAGGTTAAAAGTAAGGGTGATCCCTGGGGCACCCCATACAGTCTTTCAGAAATAGCCACACAACAAGAGTCGAGAACCACCTTTTGGGATCTCCCAGTCAAGAAGGAAAATAACCAGTCGATGGGATAGCCGCCTGTGTGAACCACAGTGATAAGCTTTTGATCCAAATGCCGTGATCCGCTGTATTGATAGCCGCAGAGAGGTGCAGCAAGCAGACGAAGGGACACCAACCCTGGTCAGCTGCTTTGAGAGGTGTATTCCCGATGGAAAAAAGCACAGATTTGGACCCGTGAACAGATAAGAATGCAGAACAATTGCAATTGATTTGTTTATTGATCAATAAAACGTTTTGTATCTGAGTGGTGATGGCAAAGGATTCTAGTAGTTTGGCCATCAGTAGAAGTTTGGCTCGGTTTGCTAGATCCAGATTCTGCTTTAGGATTCTAGGAGTAGAAGATTGGCAATAGGCCTATATTTGGCTCGGTTTTCTAGATCCAGATTCTGCTTTAGGAATCTAGGAGTAGAAGATTGGCAATAGGCCTATATTTGGCTCGGTTTGCTAGATCCAGATTCTGCTTTAGGATTCTTGGAGTAGAAGATTGGCAATAGGCCTATATTTGGCTCGGTTTGCTAGATCCAGATTCTGCTTTAGGATTCTAGGAGTAGAAGATTGGCAATAGGCCCATATTTGGCTCGGTTTGCTAGATCCAGGTTCACATTTTTTTAATCAATGAACAAATCGGACCGTGCTTGAGACAGTCAGGAAAGGCTTGCTCCCTGAAAGAGGAATTGAAAATATTGGTCAGAATGGAGGAAAATACAAGTCTACCCATCACCAAGACATTGAGGTAAATCTAATCATCATGACAAAAAAAGTGGCGTAAGTCTAATCATCATGACAAGTCTAATCATCATGACAAGACATTGGCATACTTCTAATCATCATGACAAGCCTAATCATCATGAACAGAATTTGGCGTGAGTCAAAATAATCATCATGACAAGCCTAATCATCATGACAAGAAATTGGCGTGGGTCTAATCATCATAACCGCTTCGGTTAAGTCTACTCATAAAGAGACATCCTCTCATTCCAATCCAGCAGTCTAGACATAGAATGGAAAATGCCTTATGATGAAGAGATGATAGTACATCTCATAAACAAGTCTTCATCTTCTAGAGCATCAGACCCAAATGGCCTTTCCAACGCATTATTAAAATTAAATCCTGATCTCTGTGCCTCCTTTTTGAAGGTGGTATTCACCAGAGTATTGAAATCCTCCACGCTTCCTCGTTCATGGAAGTCGGCTATCGTGATACCTATCAACAAAAAGGGCAATCAGGCTGATCCTGCCAAGAATCGCTTGATCATCCTTTTGGATGCAGATGGCAAGATATTAGCAGCAGTCGCATTAAAACATCGGGTAGACTGGATGACTAAGTACATTCTATCCAAATTGCAGATAGGTCTCAGAAAAGGCCTTTCCACCTTTCTAAATGGTCTATTCATGTCACTCCTCACACAATCAGCAGCTATGGAGCTTGGTTGGATCTCTCCGGAGCTTTTGATACCACCAATAGAGAGCTTGTCTGGGCAAAATTACAACTTTGGGGTGTTCTGAGCAGCCTCCTGGCCATCCTAAGAGGCCCGCACACAAATACAACCCTTCGAGTTAGATTAAATTCCCAGGGGGACTTGTCTGGAGAGGTACCGACTGAAAGAGGGATAAGGCAAGGATGTATCCTTACTGCGTGCCTCTTTAACCTCTATCTAGCTGATGTAAACAAAGCACTAGAACACCAACCATTAGCAAGTCCTAGAATTGGTAAACAGTCACTGGATTGGATCGCTTATGCTGATGATGGTGTCTTGCTTGATTATTCTCCTAGAGGGTTACAACGTCTTATTTCCGTCTTCGATTCATATGCAGAAGCAAATGATTTAATGGTGAATCCATCAAAAACAAAAATCATGTCATTTAGGAGAACCCATAAGACTCCCAGTAAGTTCAAGTGGTCGGTCCAAGATCAAACTGTGCCTGTGGCCACGGTACCTATCTATTTAGGCATAAAACTGTGCTCAGTTCACACCAAAATGTTATAGGACCAAAATCTTGAGCTTAAAACAATCCTGCTTGTAGCTCAGATGAAAAAGATCTACTATACTTTCTGCAAATGTTCTATATCTCTGATGATCAAATTCTATAAGGCCAAAGTTATCCCTTCCCTACTCTATGGCCTTGATACAGTACCCTTCTCTTATACACTCAACAGAATGCGTTTAGAGGGCAGAATTTGGAAAACAATTCTCCATGTTCCATCAAGCTACCTTATTGCATCCTTGAGGTACGAATTAGGATGCAATAAGGTAGCGCAGATGAAAAAGATCTACTATACTTTCTGCAAATGTTCTATATCTCTGATGATCAAATTCTATAAGGCCAAAGTTATCCCTTCCCTACTCTATGGCCTTGATACAGTACCCTTCTCTTATACACTCAACAGAATGCGTTTAGAAGGCAGAATTTGGAAAACAATTCTCCATGTTCCATCAAGCTACCTTATTGCATCCTTGAGGTACGAATTAGGGCTTCACTCCCTATACTCACATCCCGCATGGAAAATATCAAAACTCTGCAGGTCACTGTGGTCTCCCAGTAAAGATTCTCTTTACATAGACATAGCAGTAGAGCTTCAAAGCGGAACTAGCCTCTTTCCACAGGATTTATCCAATCAGGCGAAACAAATGCTGGAGCAATGTGATCGATCTATAGATGATTGTTTCCAAAATCCCACTGCTGTTAAACGTGCCCTACTGCGCAAAGACAGGATATTCACCTTAGAACAGATGCGAGAGCGATCAACATTCTGTTCACTGCCCATTTTTGATAAACCAAGTGGTGATTGACCGAACTACCTTGCCTGTTTACCAAGTTCCCATATGAGAACCAAATTCCTCAGAGTGAGACTAAATTTAATAAGAACAGGGGAGATTCAATCGATATATGACAATATCACCTCTAAAACAGCAACCTGTTCTCTACACAATGGAATTCTTACACAGAACTTACATCTCCTTCTTATTATCTGTGAAGGCACTAGAGAAGTTCGAGAAAAATATTTTGTTGGGTTTGTCGATGATCAAATTTGGATTTCCACAAATGCATTCTGGGAAAGACTAATAGCGGGTCATGAAAGATATTTAACTATTGCTGTTTTAAAGACCTTGGAAAAATTGGGTTTTAATGTACTAAAATAAAGTATTTTATTTCTCTTTCTTTGCATCTAATTTTAAATTTCCGATGAATATTAATGTTTGTTATTGATTGTTATAGATTTTATTGTCCTATTTTTACTCTATCTACTTATGTTTTGTGAAAAGCCCTATAGCACGGCAGTAACACAATACAAAAAAAGAGACATCAGGATAAGTCTAATGAACATGATACCCTTGGCGTATATGTAATCGAGGTGATGGCCTCTGTGCAATGGCAATCATCATAAAGGCCTTGGTGTAAGTCTAAGTATCGTGGAGGTCTCACTGTGAGCACAATTATGTGTAGGCCAATGGCGTAAGCTCAGTTATCAAGGAGTTCTCAGTGTATGTTTAACGCTCCTGGTGTGAGTCTAATCATCAGTGTGTGTGCCCCATTATCATGGACACCTCAATTTAAGTCTTATGATCAAAAAGCCCTCAGTGTTAGTCTAATCATGATGTAGGCCTCATCACAGCCTTCTCAACAGAGCACATATCAGTGGTTGGCTAGCTTAATTAGTACCTCAGAGCTTGACCCTGTAACCACCAATGTTCTATTCCAAAACCTAGCAAAAAATATGAAACAGGATCTTAAAAATCAAGTGGCTCAGACATGGCTTCTATTTCTTACAAGTAAAACAGCTCCATCCATGTCACGGAGGCGAGGGACAGCATCTGTCAGGGTTTGCAGGTGTAGGTGTCCGATGACTATACACATGATGGGGGATGTTTGTCTAAGAATAGGTGTTAGTGGGTGATGTTGGGGGCGATGTATGCTGTCTTGCTTTCCTTAACACTAGTTGTACAGGAATCCCAAACTAAGATGGCAGAACAGTGAAGAAGGAGCTGATTGGCTAGAATGGTGTTCAGAACAATCTCCAACTGCCTTTCATCAGAGCATTTCCAGAGACAGGTTGTGCTTCTAGTTGCCCCCTTAATGTAGGCCCCAAGAACCTTTGTACCAGCAGAAGACTAAAGGAGTAAGCAGAAATAAGAGAGGAGAAAACAGCTAGAAATTCTCAGGTAGCAGCACAGCTTTTTAGAGTAGAGCAGAGCTCGAGTTTATTTATCTAAGAAGTATTCATGTAAATATTTTATGGCATGTTATGTGGCGGTAGTTAAAATACTGACATTTTGTGTAAATACTTGTTTTTCCAAAAGACTTTGCCAAGGTTGCAGCAGCGCAGAGTAGGACAGTAAAGGATCTACACACTCTACAACTCTTACAGAGTTAGAACTGTCAGCACTCGTTAATTTCTGAACTGGTGTGTACATTCACAGAGACTTCATTAAACGTTTGAGGCTGTGCCGCGGGCAAGTCCAATGAGGCTTTGCGCCGGTCGAGGATAGCGCGGGTCAGAAATAGCACGGATGTCAGAGCGAAACATACGGAGAGCTTGTTAGGATTCGTTACGCGCATTGGACTTCATTAAACGTTTGAGGCTGTGCCACGGGCAAGTCCAATGAGGCTTTGCGCCAGTCGAGGATAGCGCAGGTCGGAAATAGCACGGATGTCAGAGCGAAACATACAGAGAGCTTGTTAGGATTCGGTACTCGCATTGGACTTCATTAAACGTTTGAGGCTGTGCCACGGGCAAGTCCAATGAGGCTTTGCGCCAGTCGAGGATAGCGCGGGTCAGAAATAGCACGGATGTCAGAGCGAAACATACGGAGACCTCGTTAGGATTCATTACTTGTATTGGACTTCATTAAACGTTTGAGGCTGTGCCACGGGCAAGTCCAATGAGGCTTTGCGCCGGTCGAGGATAGCACAGGTCAGGAATAGCACGGATGTCGAAGCGATAGCTCTTTAGGATTCATTACTTGCATTCGCGCGTGCGTCGACTTCGCTGATGTCGGTTCCCTGCAACGACTAGATACTTGGATACGAGACTGCAGCTCATCATCACACATGCGCATAACGTCCGAAGACCGACACTGGGGAGGGCTGAAGGAGCGGCATCTTCCTCGTCACAGTATCTTCTCAAGGATTTCCAGGAAGTGAGTTGAGCCCTCCTCCTGGGTGGGATAAGAATGAATTAGATGAAGAATAGTTTAAAGACTCTACAATTGTAAACTAGTTTGTTTTATGAATAGTTCAGGGTTAGGGATCTGAATAAAGATTTTCTTAAGAAGAGTGCTTCAAAGAGAAAGAAAAGGGGAGTGTTCAGAGAATAAGAAGAGAAAAAGAACAAAAACGAGTTTCACTACAAATTCATCTCCGAGCTATTAGAGAAGGTGTGATAGGAAAGGGAAAAATGTAATGAAGCATTTTAAGGTCATTTTAGCTATGGAATGATTTAATCCTGTTATTTCTTGTCCTAAATGCAGATCTCTCAGACCAGAGCCATCCAAGGAAGCAACTGTCTTCGTTGTTATTTCATCCACTACCCCTTTCCCTGGGGTTTACTAACTCAACTCTAGAAAAAGAGTTTGAGTTGGAATCGCTTGGAGGGGTCTGTGGGATTCATCAGCTCCTGCGGATCAGGCAAGACCAACCTGACAGTGTCCATAGAGTGGACCGGGCATGGATTCCACCCCAACTGGAAGACACATTGTCCACCACCAGTCCCTCCACTTGATTGGGAGAGATGGCATTCCCCAAACTCAATGAGGCTGCATCTCTCTGGCCAGTCAGGTTGTGCTGGACCTTTTGGCCAAATCGGCACGGGAGGGCTCCATGTGCACTGACTGGCCTGGATGCCTTACTTTCCAGCCAATTGGATTGCTGGAACTCATCAGCCATTTTGACTGTCGGGAACGCAGGACATTCAATCCAATCTTGGCAGTCATCCGTACTCAGTACCTGGGGGCGGGGTGGAGAAATAGGGCAGGCCTGGTAGGCATTTCTCTTCAGTAGGTGGTGTGGTGTGGCGTGGCATGCAGTTTGCAGAAAGTGCCAGTTCTCTTACGTCAGTAACAGGTTCCTCCACCCTGACTGGGAAATTACCCGGCAGCATCTGAGGCACCTGGGAAGTGGGTATGGAGTGAAGGAATGAGGCCTCCTGATTCCCACTCATGTGGCATGGGCCGGGCCCATGCCATGAGCAAGACATGTTTACTGAGGCAGGGTTAGGGCTGGGCTCCTGCCCTCCGAACCTGTCCTCTGCTTTCTTTGTAAACTGCCTCGCATGGCATCATGCACAGCCCCGGGGCATCGTCAGCCAGGTTAAGGAGTGCAAGAGGCAGCATGCCAGCTGGGGCTAGTGCGGCATGCCTTAGACCTGGGTGTGGCGGTGCTCAGGAACTCTTCTGTTTCTGCCTGTGGGTGGGAGTGTGCCGCTCTGCACGGACGCATCTCTGTCTACCAGTGGATGGCTCTGTTTAACTACATTTGTGTGTGTGTGTGTGTGTGTGTGTGTGTGAGTGCCTGCTTGCAGGGTTGTTAGCAGGTATAATTATAATTGTTCTTTTATAACTCGCTTAATACCAGAGAACAGTTTCTAAGCGCGAGACCAGGATTCAAACCTGTGTTGCTCTGCCTTGTCTTGCTTCCAAGGTGCGTTGCCCCTGAGCTATCCTCCGGCTATCCTCCTGGCACTTATGTTCAGTGTGTTGTAGCCTTTGCGTTTGGATGAGTGTGCCTTGTGTTCCTCTGTTGTATAGTACTGCATCTTTAGTGTGTGCACATGTGCACCTGTGTTTCTATGAATGTGTGTCTTTTATAAGTTTTCATTTGTGTGTGTGTGTGTGTTTGTGCGTTGTATGAATAATGTAGTGTGTGGTGGTATGCAGCATGTAAGTCAGTGTGCCGTATGTTTCAGAGAGTGCATGCATTACCACGTGTGTTGCAGTGTTCGCTGGCACGTTTCTTGTTAGTTTCTGTGCCTCTTTAGATAACCTTACTGTTTCTGTGTTTGTGTGTGTTATGTTATGTTAATATGCTTGTGTACTGGTGCAAATAACCCCCACAAAAGTGTCAGAGTGCCCAGGCCTGTCCGTGGAGCTGTATACTGGGCCACACCAGGTGTAACCCCGAAGTGTGTGTGTAAAAACAAGCAAAGAAGAGTGAGTTGAAACTGAAACTAAGCATGATAGATTTTTCACGGAGTCTTATTATTTTTAACCACAGGACCAGCAGAGAAATGGCCCAGTGCTATTACAAATCTCTTTCTACCCATCTGTGAAGAGCAGAACGTGTAGTATTTCTTTAGTTTTCACAATTTAGCAAGAGAGGCCCTTAAAATGCATGCCACCGCGAATAGTGACCCTAGCAACGGAGCAACGTGGCCTGCAGGACCCCAGCCCCCCCCCCCCCCCCCGTCTTCGCCTCCAGGGGTGTTGCTCGGTCTGGAAAAGATCCGGGGCTACGCGAATGTCAGGACCCGGGACTAGCTAGCCTTTTGGTTGTACCCCCTGAGTTTCTATCCGGGGCTACAACCCATAGACCCGCGACTATAGCCCTCTCAGCCGCCCCCTAGCAATGCCTCTGCTTCAGAGTTGAAGGAGAGAGTTAACTGCTTTTAACATTGAAGCGGCACTAGACTAGTCTCATTAGAAGGCATAAAGAAGTTAGATGCCCCCAAACAAGGGTGCCCTTCCCCCACAGCCTCTGAAGTTAGCCCTCTCTCCCAACAGTTGAAGGGTTGAGCCCTCCCCTGAAATTTTATTCTAATTGCCCCCATGTTGGCGAGAGAGGTGTTAAACAGGCAATGGTTGACAGGGACAGGAGATAGCGGGGGGTCTAGCTTCATGGAGGGGGAAGGGGGGCAGGTGGGGAAGAGGCAAGGGGAATGGGTATCAGGGACTAGACGGTGGAGAGTGTCCTCTAGCTTCGAGGGTCTATTTTTCAAGGTTGGTGTGATTTTGTGTGTTCAGATGTTTGTTTGCCGTGTTTTTCTCTACATGTATGCTTCTTCTGTGTACCAGTATGCATGTATATTTGACTATGAATGTATGCTTTATATGCAAATGTATCTAGGTTCTAATGCTTGCATTGGTTTTGAGTGTGCATGGAGTAATACATGCAATTTGTAGCTGTATGTTTTAGTGTGCACACTTTTGTCTGCACGTATGTTTTTTCAGCGTGAGCATCAGAAAATATGCCTATTTCCGCATATATGAGTGCTCAGCTATGTTTCTTTTAGCATGTGTCAGTACTCCTGCGTGCGCGTGTCTGTTTGTTTTAGTGTATGTGAGTTTGTGTGCCTACAATTGCCAGGCACTTGTGTATGTTCATACGCCTGTATGTCTCTGTGTGTCTGTTTTCATGTGTGCGGTAGATTGGCTCTGTGTATGTGTGAGTTAATGACCCTCAATACATGTGTATGCAAGAGTTCATGGCTCTATATGCATGAATACTTCAGTGCGTGTGTGTGTGATAGTGTGGCTGTGTGTGCTCGAGTGTGCACGGGTTGCGTGCAGTGCAGGATTCCTCAGTGCCGTGTCATTCTGCGTGTCCTTGCCCTCACTTGCCCGAGGCACTGCGGCCACTTGTCGGATTCCTGGATGTCTCTTGTTTGACATGCTGTGAAATACAGCTGTCAGAGGCACTCCCTGTGTGCAGTCAGCCATGCCTGCTCTCTGCGGTATGCGCCTTGCCTTCAGCACCTGGTTGGGAATCATCCATGAAAGTGCAGCATACATATCGTGTTTGTGTTAACACTGTGTGCTTGTTGTGTCTGCTCGATGTGTGCAGCGTGAGGGACGTCAGTGTTCAGAACTTGGGTGAAGGGAAGTCAGCAACTAGGTGGGGGGGAGAAGGAGTTCGAGCTTGTGGGTCTAGAGGAACCAGTAGTCAGAACTTTGTGGTATGGGAGTGTCCGCAGTCAGAGCTTGCGGGTGTGGGAGAGTCAGAGCTTGCGGGTGTGGGAGAGTCAGCGGTCAGAGCTTGCGGGTGTGGGAGAGTCAGCGCTTGCGGGTGTGGGAGAGTCAGAGCTTGCGGGTGTGGGAGAGTCAGAGCTTGCGGGTGTGGGAGAGTCAGCGGTCAGAGCTTGTGGGTGTGGGAGAGTCAGCGGTCAGAGCTTGTGGGAGTTTAGGATTCAGCAGTCAGAGCTTGCAGGTGGTGGAGAGTCTGCTGTCAGAGCTTGCGGGTGTTTAGGATTCAGGAGTCAGAGCTCGCAGGTGGTGGAGAGTCTGCGGTCAGAGCTTGCGGGTGTTTAGGATTCTGCAGTCAGAGCTTGCGGGTGGTGGAGAGTCTGCGGTCAGAGCTTGCGGGTGTTTAGGATTCTGCAGTCAGAGCTTGCGGGTGGTGGAGAGTCTGCAGTCAGAGCTTGCAGGTGTTTAGGATTCTGCAGTCAGAGCTTGCAGGTGGTGGAGAGTCTGCGGTCAGAGCTTGCGGGTGTTTAGGATTCTGCAGTCATAGCTTGCAGGTGGTGGAGAGTCTGCGGTCAGAGCTTGCGGGTGTTTAGGATTCTGCAGTCAGAGCTTGCGGGTGGTGGAGAGTCTGCAGTCAGAGCTTGCAGGTGGTGGAGAGTCTGCGGTCAGAGCTTGCGGGTGTTTAGGAGTCAGCAGTCAGAGCTTGCAGGTGGTGGAGAGTCTGCGGTCAGAGCTTGCAGGTGGTGGAGAGTCTGCGGTCAGAGCTTGCAGGTGGTGGAGAGTCTGCGGTCAGAGCTTGCGGGTGTTTAGGATTCTGCAGTCAGAGCTTGCGGGTGGTGGAGAGTCTGCAGTCAGAGCTTGCGGGTGTTTAGGATTCAGCAGTCAGAGCTTGCAGGTGGTGGAGAGTCTGTGGTCAGAGCTTGCGGGTGTTTAGGATTCAGCAGTCAGAGCTTGCGGGTGGTGGAGAGTCTGCAGTCAGAGCTTGCAGGTGGTGGAGAGTCTGCTGTCAGAGCTTGCAGGTGGTGGAGAGTCTGCGGTCAGAGTTTGCAGGTGGTGGAGAGTCTGCGGTCAGAGCTTGCGGGTGTTTAGGATTCTGCAGTCAGAGCTTGCGGGTGGTGGAGAGTCTGCAGTCAGAGCTTGCGGGTGTTTAGGATTCAGCAGTCAGAGCTTGCAGGTGGTGGAGAGTCTGCGGTCAGAGCTTGCGGGTGTTTAGGATTCAGCAGTCAGAGCTTGCAGGTGGTGGAGAGTCTGCGGTCAGAGCTTGCGGGTGTTTAGGATTCTGCAGTCAGAGCTTGCGGGTGGTGGAGAGTCTGCAGTCAGAGCTTGCGGGTGTTTAGGATTCAGCGGTCAGAGCTTGCGGGTGGTGGAGAGTCTGCGGTCAGAGCTTGCGGGTGTTTAGGATTCTGCAGTCAGAGCTTGCAGGTGGTGGAGAGTCTGCAGTCAGAGCTTGCGGGTGGTGGAGAGTCTGCAGTCAGAGCTTGTGGGTGTTTAGGATTCAGCAGTCAGAGCTTGCAGGTGGTGGAGCGTCTGCAGTCAGAGCTTGCGGGTGGTGGAGAGTCTGCAGTCAGAGCTTGTGGGTGTTTAGGATTCAGCAGTCAGAGCTTGCAGGTGGTGGAGAGTCTGCCGTCAGAGCTTGCAGGTGTTTAGGATTCAGCGGTCAGAGCTTGCAGGTGGTGGAGAGTCTGCAGTCAGAGCTTGTGGGTGTTTAGGATTCAGCAGTCAGAGCTTGCAGGTGGTGGAGAGTCTGCAGTCAGAGCTTGCGGGTGGTGGAGAGTCTGCAGTCAGAGCTTGCAGGTGTTTAGGATTCAGCGGTCAGAGCTTGCAGGTGGTGGAGAGTCTGCAGTCAGAGCTTGTGGGTGGTGGAGAGTCTGCGGTCAGAGCTTGCGGGTGTTTAGGATTCTTCAGTCAGAGCTTGCGGGTGGTGGAGAGTCTGCAGTCAGAGCTTACGGGTGTTTAGGATTCAGCAGTCAGAGCTTGCAGGTGGTGGAGAGTCTGCGGTCAGAGCTTGCGGGTGTTTAGGATTCTGCAGTCAGAGCTTGCGGGTGGTGGAGAGTCTCCAGTCAGAGCTTGCAGGTGGTGGAGAGTCTGCGGTCAGAGCTTGCGGGTGTTTAGGATTCAGCAGTCAGAGCTTGCAGGTTGTGGAGAGTCTGCGGTCAGAGCTTGCAGGTGGTGGAGAGTCTGCGGTCAGAGCTTGCAGGTGGTGGAGAGTCTGCAGTCAGAGCTTGCAGGTGGTGGAGATTCTGCAGTCAGAGCTTGCAGGTGGTGGAGAGTCTGCGGTCAGAGCTTGCAGGTGTTTAGGATTCTGCAGTCAGAGCTTGCGGGTGGTGGAGAGTCTGCGGTCAGAGCTTGCGGGTGTTTAGGATTCTGCAGTCAGAGCTTGCGGGTGGGTGGTGGAGAGTCTGCAGTCAGAGCTTGCGGGTGTTTAGGATTCTGCAGTCAGAGCTTGCGGGTGGTGGAGAGTCTGCAGTCAGAGCTTGCGGGTGGTGGAGAGTCTGCAGTCAGAGCTTGCAGGTGGTGGAGAGTCTGCAGTCAGAGCTTGCGGGTGGTGGAGAGTCTGCAGTCAGAGCTTGCAGGTAGTGGAGAGTCTGCAGTCAGAGCTTGCGGGTGGTGGAGAGTCTGCAGTCAGAGCTTGTGGGTGTTTAGGATTCAGCAGTCAGAGCTTGCAGGTGGTGGAGAGTCTGCAGTCAGAGCTTGCGGGTGTTTAGGATTCAGCGGTCAGAGCTTGCGGGTGGTGGAGAGTCTGCAGTCAGACCTTGCGGGTGTTTAGGATTCAGCGGTCAGAGCTTGCAGGTGGTGGAGAGTCTGCAGTCAGAGCTTGTGGGTGGTGGAGAGTCTGCGGTCAGAGCTTGCGGGTGTTTAGGATTCTTCAGTCAGAGCTTGCGGGTGGTGGAGAGTCTGCAGTCAGAGCTTGCGGGTGTTTAGGATTCAGCAGTCAGAGCTTGCAGGTGGTGGAGAGTCTGCGGTCAGAGCTTGCGGGTGTTTAGGATTCTGCAGTCAGAGCTTGTGGGTGGTGGAGAGTCTCCAGTCAGAGCTTGCAGGTGGTGGAGAGTCTGCGGTCAGAGCTTGCGG
This sequence comes from Ambystoma mexicanum, assembly GCF_040938575.1. Lineage (NCBI taxonomy): Eukaryota > Metazoa > Chordata > Amphibia > Caudata > Ambystomatidae > Ambystoma > Ambystoma mexicanum. The sequence continues at coordinate 55,788,185 of NC_090934.1, read as the reverse complement.
GTGTTTAGGATTCAGCAGTCAGAGCTTGCAGGTTGTGGAGAGTCTGCGGTCAGAGCTTGCAGGTGGTGGAGAGTCTGCGGTCAGAGCTTGCAGGTGGTGGAGAGTCTGCAGTCAGAGCTTGCAGGTGGTGGAGAGTCTGCAGTCAGAGCTTGCAGGTGGTGGAGAGTCTGCGGTCAGAGCTTGCAGGTGTTTAGGATTCTGCAGTCAGAGCTTGCGGGGGGTGGAGAGTCTGCGGTCAGAGCTTGCGGGTGTTTAGGATTCTGCAGTCAGAGCTTGCGGGTGGTGGAGAGTCTGCAGTCAGAGCTTGCGGGTGTTTAGGATTCTGCAGTCAGAGCTTGCGGGTGGTGGAGAGTCTGCAGTCAGAGCTTGCGGGTGGTGGAGAGTCTGCAGTCAGAGCTTGCAGGTGGTGGAGAGTCTGCAGTCAGAGCTTGCGGGTGGTGCAGAGTCTGCAGTCAGAGCTTGCAGGTGGTGGAGAGTCTGCAGTCAGAGCTTGCGGGTGGTGGAGAGTCTGCAGTCAGAGCTTGTGGGTGTTTAGGATTCAGCAGTCAGAGCTTGCAGGTGGTGGAGAGTCTGCAGTCAGAGCTTGCGGGTGTTTAGGATTCAGCGGTCAGAGCTTGCAGGTGGTGGAGAGTCTGCAGTCAGAGCTTGCGGGTGTTTAGGATTCAGCAGTCAGAGCTTGCAGGTGGTGGAGAGTCTGCGGTCAGAGCTTGCGGGTGTGGGAGAGTCAGCGGTCAGAGCTTGCGGGTGTTTAGGATTCAGCAGTCAGAGCTTGCGGGTGTGGGTGAGTCTGCGGTCACAGCTTGTGGGTGTTTAGGATTCAGCAGTCAGAGCTTGCGGGTGTGGGTGAGTCTGCGGTCACAGCTTGTGGGTGTTTAGGATTCAGCAGTCAGAGCTTGCGGGTGTGGGATAGTCAGTGGCTAGAGCTTGAGGGTGTCAGCGGTCACAGCTTGGCAGGAGTCAGAGTTTAAGTGGTCAGTGGTCAGAGCTTGCAGGGTGGGGTCATGAATATACTTTCGTTGGGAACATCCTGTAGTTCTAGCCGTTTCTAGAAGGTGGGCTGGTTTCTTTGTCACAGGTTTCTTCGGGTCTAAGTCAGTCTAAAATTCCTCCTATTAGTGTCTGATGCAGTGGCTGTAGGACCAGTTCCAAAATAGGTCAAGTCTATGCAGATGCCCCGGCGCTATCAGCAGGGGGCGTAGGGCAGATCAGTTCTGCAGTCTGTGCATCTGATCATATGGACTTGAAACTGCGGCTAATCATGGCGTATGTGGTAGCTCTCTGCATTCCCCTACACTGGTCTCATAATATGGGGGCTGGGGATTTGAGATGTATCTGTATTTTGCTAGTCTGCAACCTTCCGCTCTCCAGGTGTTTTGGACTTCAACTGCCATCATCCCATGCCAGCATTGTCAATGGTCTGGGATCACGTGACTCATAGCTCAACACATCTGGATGGCCACAGGTTGCAGACCCCTGAGCTAGAACCTCGTGATCGGCCGAAGATAGTAGGCAGATAACAGCTTGCTTGGAAAGATAGGAGACTACCCCCTTGAGAAAGGTTAGATTTATATGTTCTGAGATTTTGTGGGTAAGGGTATTGTAAGGGGTGCATTGACACATAATGTTTGGGTCTTTAATCTCGCTTCATCAAAAGTAATCGTCTAAACCTTGACCAAGGGGTTGAAAGACAATGAGGATAAATGCATTGTGGCAGGGAATTCTGAGGTTGGGGGGGGGAGGTGGTCTCACTCTCTTCCCAGAAATGTCTATCTTGAGGTAGACACATCTGGACAAGAGAGTGAGCCCAACATGTTTAAGGCTCCTCCTTTAAGCTGCAGTGAAAATGATAAGCCGTGTCCTTTAGTTCGTTGGCTTGTTCTGTTACGTGGGGACTTCCTTGATGTGATTGTTTTGCTATTTCCTCTTTGCCTGTTAACCGCTCTATCGTCCATTCTTCCATGTATTATGCATTGTATTTTCATAGTTCGTCAGTCTGCCTCACTGGTGTTCCTGGTGCGTCCCCAATCTTCCCAGGGTTTTCTGCTTGAATTAAACCATGTCAATTTGCATGGTGTCTGTTATTTTCTATCAAGTGGGTCAAGGCTGCAAATAACAGTAGTTATATGAGCGAAATTAAAATTTTGCTACAAATATTGAGAGATCTTATAGAAGAGATGAAAAATAGATTCTGTGACGGAAAGTAATGAGCTAAGCTCGTAAATGCCATCAGTTGCTCTTTCCTCTTCTGGTTTCAAAGCAATGACCAAAATATGTGATAAAGATCTTGTAGTTGTTGATCAATTTTTTGTTTCCTGTTGATCAGCTTTTGTTTCCTGTTGATCAGCTTTTGTTTCCTGTTAATCTGCTTTTGTTTACTGTTGCTCATGTGTTTTTCCTGTTGACCATTTCCTTTTGATCAGCATTTGTTTCCTGTTAATCAGGTTTTGTTTCCTATTGATCAGGTTTTGTTTCCTGTTGATCAGCTTCTGTTTCCTGTTTCCTGTTGATCAGCTTTTGTTTCCTGCTGATCAGCTTTTGTTTCCTGTTGATCAGCTTTTGTTTCCTGTTGCTCATGTTTTGTTTCCTATTGATCAGGTTTTGTTTCCTGTAGATCAGATTTGTTTTCCTGTTGACCATTTCCTTTAGATCAGCATTTGTTTCCTGTTAATCGGCTTTTGTTTCCTGTTGATCAGCTTTTTTTCCTGTTGATCACGTTTTGTTTCCTGTTAATCACGTTTTGTTTTCTGTTGATCAGCTTTTGTTTCCTGTTGATCAGGTTTCGTTTCCCGCAGTGTGGCTAATCAAGTGTCTAACGTTCCAATTAATGGTATCACGACAGTGAATTTATATAAACCCAGGTGTTCCACTCAATCCCAGTATAAAGGGGTTGGATTTGGATCAGAACAAAGTGATAAATTGTCTGCTTCTACTTCTAAAAATCTTCCTTGTAACTCTTCACAGCCTTTGAACTTGGTGAGTGGTTTAGAGAATTGTAATGCGCAAAAGGTGAAGGGATTGACAGTCCTCCCTTACCAAAAAGGCATTAAAAAAGACTAAACATGGAAGAAAAGAAAACGCCAGGAATGTTCTAGGACATTTTTGAGAAATCTCCACCTTACAGAGAAGGATTCAGATAAAGCAATGGAGTCTCTGCTCGAGCCATTGTTGTCAGGTTCTGTCTCAGTGTAGAGATTACACGTTCCGTTACTGCTAGAACTAAAGGCTGATGATATGGTCTTTGCGATTCGCAAAAGAAGCTGTCAATCAGAAGTAGCCTCACTCGGTGTTCTGTCCGCTGTGTATCCTCAGCATTTAGAGACAATTTTTAATATGGTAAGGAAATGTCCTGTGCTTAAAAGTCAGAAAGGAAGTGATTTGGCTGTGCAAATAGAGGGTTTACTGGTTTGCTGGAGCTCCCAAATACAAGATGCTAATGGTGGTCAGGGAGTAGCTCAAACGGCTTTACTTACTTCTGATGAATTCTCCAATATAAAAAGGCTACCAGACACACAGCGTATTGAGAAAATTATTGAGAAGGGTAACCGGGCCACAGCTGAAAAAGGCCCAGAATGTTTCACGCAGTCGGAGGGGGTTTGGAAGGGTGTTCTAAAGGTAGGATATAATGGTAAAAAATGGTGGATGTATGTATGCAAATGGAGGGATGTTGTAATGTTGTTCCAATTGAGGGAACTAAGAGTAATAAAATGGATGCCACCTGTTCGGCTGGTATTTGGCAAAGTTTAAGAGATACCTGCAGAAAAGATCTGCAAGTGCCTTTGACCTGCCTATGTTAAGCTGGATGAAAAGCCCCTGAGAGAGTAATAAGCCAGCTTTTATCTGTGGACCCAAACAAATCTGTGGTCGGGGTATCTGAGGGAATGTTTAGTCAATCATTACCCATGGCACCTAATCCTAAATTCCCTATGGATATTGGTAATCGTTCAGTAGAACCACTAATCAAAAACTCAATATTTGTTGAGGCTCTGTCGATTCTGGATAGGAATGTTATACTGAACCAATCGACTATTCTAAAAATGTTTGATGAGATTCCTGCTCTACCCCCGCTATCTAGTGATGATATAGAATATGTCTTTTTTCCTGATGATGCTCGCACCAATTTTGTGGAGGTCCGTTTGAGATCTGCACTGATTGTGAATATGATATGGCGTCATAAATGCCATATCATATCATATACTCTTGGGAGAAGTTAGCGCACGCTGGGGTTCAGGATGCGACTTCTATCAAGATCATAAAGGTTGGACCATTTCTTGATAAAAACGACATAGGTCAACTCCCTGTTTGCAAGCTCGGAGACTCGCTAGTCTTAGGGGAAAGAATGGATTATGCCCAGGGTGGTTGGAACATTAATGTTGAAGCAACAAAGTTAATTGGTTCAACTGGTCCAAAGGGGGCCGATGAGTTGTCCTGGTTATTGCGTATTTTGCAACGGGAGTTTGAAAGAAAAAGATGGGTGATAGTCGTCCTGATCTCTAGCTATATAGGATTAATAGGCGCTTTTGAAGGTTCATGTGTAGCGATGCTAGGACTGACTTTTTTGCACATTTTATTTTGTTATGATCAGGAGACATGGCCGACTTCAGGTTTAAATATGCATAGTTTTGCAATCACGCAGCAATATGCGCAAAGGTCCCGGAGATCGGCCAACTGGTGGCTTACTGTTAGCACCAAGGAATTCTGTATTTAGAAATGTCAAAGTGATCTCCTCCAAACATCCAGGGATTCTCGGAAAACAAAAGTTAATGATGTAGAAGGAGGGTTGCGTCAAAGCAAACTTGTAATTAACCTTTATTGGAACCCAGCAGAGAAGACCCTGTAAGCTTTTTTTTACAATAGCTGTCATCAATTCTAGTGGAAGATATGATGTGTACTGACATATTGAAGATAAATCTGGCTGGTGATTTGCAGTCGAATTGCTCATCAGAAGATCCCCATGGAAAGTGGACAGAGTGGAAGGAGTGGGAAGCGATTTTTTTTAAATATGTGGGGTCTATTATTGGTTAATGGCAATAAAAACGGGGATAAACTTAGTACATTGTGATGGAAATGTTTTATCGGGTGCGCACAATTTGTTCTATTTTGTGATGTTGTTCAAGGTGTTGTAGAATTCAGTTTTCTTTACTTCACTGAGTTGTCTGAACACAATGGCGGTTAGCTGGGTCTTCTTATTAGAGGATCCTGTGGCACGTATGATGTAAGCATGATGAAAAGTGAGCGGGGCACCCACGCGAAGCTACTTTATTTCAACTCGGACGGGACTCCAAATGTCCAAAATGACTTGTACACTGTTAAATTAGAGCTGGGTCTGCGACCTTTGGCTCTCCAGATCTTTTGGACTACACATCCCATCAGTACTGGCCACCTTAGCCAATGGTGAGGGGTCATGGGAGTTGTAGTCTGGTATATATGGAGAGACACACATATCAAACCCCAGAATAAGAGGAAAGCAGCACTTTGCAGTGCAACGCCCCCACCCCCCCCCCCCCCCGCACCTGACGCTTTTCTTTGTGGCTTCTGGTCCTCTCTCACTTTACTGCAACACCCAACCTTGTGCTATGAAACTCTATAAATTACTCTGATGGACACTGGAAAGCGCGCAACATGTCTGACATATATTACAACATTCAAAGATGCTGGTTTTACAATATTCCGAAATATTATGCGCTACCATTGAAGCTCAAACATTGGCGTTTCCATATTGGAAGCAGGCATCCTTAGTTATTCTGAAGATATACCCTTTGCTATATTAATGCCGGGGGCGGGCTGCCGTGTTGCTTGTCATGGGCAATGTACCCACCGAGTAATACAAAAAGTGATAGATGGAAAGCTTTGAAAGAATCATAACCTCTGGCATTTTCTCTGGGTGGGTTTCCAGTCCATTCTTTTCCAGTCAGGAAACTTAGGATTCATAAAAAAGTCAGGAGTAGTTCCACCCCAAAACAGAACGTCCAGCCCGAACCGCCGGCTCATATTCCCTCTGCATGGGACCACAAGCAGCCCTGGACATATTTCAGCCTGATTGGATGCCATCATTCAGGCGTAGCTCGTGAGTCTATGTGTAGCGAGGTGGACTTCTCCGATTTCTGCAATACCAAGTCAATTTTTGTTTTTTCCCTGAGAGAGGGTGCTTCCGGATTTGGTTCATTTTTGTTCCATGAGGGAACAAACGTGCAGATCCCTGATGAGGCCCAACAAGGCTGAAACATGCGCGTAGTTTCTCATGTTCCCGTGCCTGTTTATAAGATAATATGAGAAAACAGGCAAGGAATGAAGTGCATGGCAGCAACTTGCACAGATCCACTCGTAACCGACGATGATGGTAATGCGTGTTCGTCCTCGCCCCGCTCCCCCACCTAAGCCACATACTCACCCGGTCCTGATTGAATGCTAATGTGCAGAAAATGCAGCGTCCCTGCCAACATTTCAAGACCATCAGAAGTAATCATTGACTGGGGCCTGCTTAATTGTACAATGTCCCGGAAACAAGAAAAATCCATTTTTGTGCTAGTGAGATAAAAGACATCGCTTTGATAAAATGGCTGCGAGTTAATTGATTTTGACCCCTCTCTGGCTCCCTCGGCGCCTCTCCTTGTGTTAATTGTTGTCATAGTTACCCCTTTCAACATCTTTCTTTCATGCAATCAACACGAGAATGTGATGTCTTCGTGGAGAGCCAGTGCTTGTGTCTAGGGGGTGAGATGCTGTGCACGAGGGGAGAGCGGGAGGGGTGGGGGGGGGGGGGGGTGGGGGCGGTGTGTAAACACTCCTCTAGAAGTTAGAAAGCTAGGAAAGAGTAGGCACAATCCTACCCCCAGGACCACGGTGTGCACTGGGGAGCGGCCTCCCAGGAGGGGAAGGCGTGCATACACTCCTCTAGATGTTAGAAAGCAGGGATAGAGTAGGCACAATCCTACACCCCAGGGCCAAGGTGTGCACCAGGGAGCTGCCTCCCAGGAGGGGAAGGTGTGCATACACTCCTCTAGAAGTTAGAAAGCTAGGATAGAGTAGATACAATCCTACCCCCCGGGACCAAGGTGTGCACCGGGGAGCTTCCTCCCAGGAGGGAAAGGCGTGCATACACTCCTCTAGAAGTTAGAAAGCTAGGGTAGAGTAGATACAATCCTACCCCCAGGACCAAGGTGTGCACCGGGGAACTTCCTCCCAGTAGGGGAAGGCGTGCATACACTCCTCTAGAATTTAGAAAGCTAGGATAGAGTAGGCACAATCCTACCCGCAGGACCAAGGTGTGCACCGGGGAGCTGCCTCCCAGTAGGGGAAGGCGTGCATACACTCCTCTAGAAGTTAGAAAGCTGGGATAGAGTAGGTACAATCCAACCCCCAGGACCAAGGTGTGCACCGGGGAGCTGCCTCCCAGGAGGGGAAGGCGTGCATACTCTCCTCTAGAAGTTAGAAAGCTGGGATAGAGTAGATACAATCCTACCCCCAGGACCAAGGTGTGCACCGGGGAGCTGCCTCCCAGGAGGGGAAGGCGTGCATACACTCCTCTAGAAGTTAGAAAACTGGGAAAGAGTAGCCATAATCCTACCGCCAGGACCAAGGTGTGCACCGGGGAGCTGCCTCCCAGCTGGGGAAGGCGTGCATACACTTCTTTAGAAGTTAGAAAGCTGGGATAGAGTAGGCACAATTCTACCCCCAGGACCAAGGTGTGCACTGGGGAGCTTCCTCCCAGGAGGGGAAGGCGTGCATACACTCCTCTAGAAGTTAGAAAGCTAGGATAGAGTAGGCACAATCCTACCCCCCAGGACCAAGGTGTCCACCGGGGAGCTGCCTCCCAGGAGGGGAAGGCGTGCATACACTCCTCTAAAAGTTAGAAAGCTAGGATAGAGTAGGCACAATCCTACCCCCAGGACCAAGGTGTGCACCGGGGAGCTTCCTCCCAGGAGGGGAAGGCGTGCATACACTCCTCTAGAAGTTAGAAAGCTAGGATAGAGTAGGCACAATCCTACCCCAGGACCAAGGTGTGCATGGGGGAGAAGCCTCCCAGGAGGGGAAGGCGTGCATACACTCCTCTAGAAGTTAGAAAGCTAGGATAGAGTAGGCACAATCCTACCCCAGGACCAAGGTGTGCACCGGGGGGCTGCCTCCCAGGAGGGGAAGGCGTGCATACACTCCTCTAGAAGTTAGAAAGCTGGGATAGAGTAGCCACAATCCTTCCCCCTAGGACCAAGGTGTGCACCGGGGAGCTGCCTCCCAGGAGGGGAAGGCGTGCATACACTCCTCTCTCTAGAAGTTAGAAAGCTAGGATAGAGTAGGCACAATCCTACCCCCAGGACCAAGGTGTGCACCGGGGAGCTGCCTCCCAGGAGGGGAACGTGTGGATACACTCCTCTAGAAGTTAGAAAGCTAGGATAGAGTAGGCACAATCCTACCCCCAGGACCAAGGTGTGCACCGGGGAGCTTCCTCCCAGGAGGGGAAGGTGTGCATACACTCCTCTAGAAGTTAGAAAGCTAGGATAGAGTAGTCACAATCCTACCCCCAGGACCAAGGTGTGCACCGGGAACAGCCTCCCAGGAGGGGAAGGTGTGCATACACTCCTCTAGAAGTTAGAAAGCTAGGATAGAGTAGGCACAATCCTACCCCCAGGACCACGATGTGCACCGGGGAGTGGCCTCCCAGGAGGGGAAGGCGTGCATACACTCCTCTAGAAGTTAGAAAGCTAGGATAGAGTAGGCACAATCCTACCCTCTAGGACCAAGGTGTGCACCAGGGAGTGGCCTCGCAGTAGGGGAAGGTGTGCATACACTCCTCTAGAAGTTAGAAAGCTAGGATAGAGTAGGCACAATCCTACCCCAGGACCAAGGTGTGCATGGGGGAGAAGCCTCCCAGGAGGGGAAGGCCTGCATACACTCCTCTAGAAGTTAGAAAGCTAGGATAGAGTAGGAACAATCCTACCCCCAGGACCACAGTGTGCACCGGGGAGTTGCCTCCCAGGAGGGGAAGGTGTGCATACACTCCTCTAGAGGTTAGAAAGCTAGGATAGAGTAGTCACAATCCTACCCCCAGGACCACAGTGTGCACCGGGGAACAGCCTCCCAGGAGGGGAAGGTGTGCATACACTCCTCTAGAAGTTAGAAAGCTAGGATAGAGTAGGCACAATCCTACCCCCAGGACCAAGGTGTGCACCGGGGAGTGGCCTCCCAGGAGGGGAAGTGATGCATACACTCCTCTAGATGTTAGAAAGCAGGGATAGAGTAGGCACAATCCTACACCCCAGGGCCAAGGTGTGCACCAGGGAGCTGCCTCCCAGGAGGGGAAGGCGTGCATACTCTCCTCTAGAAGTTAGAAAGCTGGGATAGAGTAGATACAATCCTACCCCCAGGACCAAGGTGTGCACCGGGGAGCTGCCTCCCAGGAGGGGAAGGCGTGCATACACTCCTCTAGAAGTTAGAAAACTGGGAAAGAGTAGCCATAATCCTACCGCCAGGACCAAGGTGTGCACCGGGGAGCTGCCTCCCAGCTGGGGAAGGCATGCATACACTTCTTTAGAAGTTAGAAAGCTGGGATAGAGTAGGCACAATCCTACCCCCAGGACCAAGGTGTGCACTGGGGAGCTTCCTCCCAGGAGGGGAAGGCGTGCATACACTCCTCTAGAAGTTAGAAAGCTAGGATAGAGTAGGCACAATCCTACCCCCCAGGACCAAGGTGTCCACCGGGGAGCTGCCTCCCAGGAGGGGAAGGCGTGCATACACTCCTCTAAAAGTTAGAAAGCTAGGATAGAGTAGGCACAATCCTACCCCCAGGACCAAGGTGTGCACCGGGGAGCTTCCTCCCAGGAGGGGAAGGCGTGCATACACTCCTCTAGAAGTTAGAAAGCTAGGATAGAGTAGGCACAATCCTACCCCAGGACCAAGGTGTGCATGGGGGAGAAGCCTCCCAGGAGGGGAAGGCGTGCATACACTCCTCTAGAAGTTAGAAAGCTAGGATAGAGTAGGCACAATCCTACCCCAGGACCAAGGTGTGCACCGGGGAGCTGCCTCCCAGGAGGGGAAGGCGTGCATACACTCCTCTAGAAGTTAGAAAGCTAGGATAGAGTAGGCACAATCCTACCCCCAGGATCAAGGTGTGCACCGGGGAGCTTCCTCCCAGGAGGGAAAGGCGTGCATACACTCCTCTAGAAGTTAGAAAGCTGGGATAGAGTAGCCACAATCCTTCCCCCTAGGACCAAGGTGTGCACCGGGGAGCTGCCTCCCAGGAGGGGAAGGCGTGCATACACTCCTCTCTCTAGAAGTTAGAAAGCTAGGATAGAGTAGGCACAATCCTACCCCCAGGACCAAGGTGTGCACCGGGGAGCTGCCTCCCAGGAGGGGAACGTGTGGATACACTCCTCTAGAAGTTAGAAAGCTAGGATAGAGTAGGCACAATCCTACCCCCAGGACCAAGGTGTGCACCGGGGAGCTTCCTCCCATGAGGGGAAGGTGTGCATACACTCCTCTAGAAGTTAGAAAGCTAGGATAGAGTAGTCACAATCCTACCCCCAGGACCAAGGTGTGCACCGGGAACAGCCTCCCAGGAGGGGAAGGTGTGCATACACTCCTCTAGAAGTTAGAAAGCTAGGATAGAGTAGGCACAATCCTACCCCCAGGACCACGATGTGCACCGGGGAGTGGCCTCCCAGGAGGGGAAGGCGTGCATACACTCCTCTAGAAGTTAGAAAGCTAGGATAGAGTAGGCACAATCCTACCCTCTAGGACCAAGGTGTGCACCAGGGAGTGGCCTCGCAGTAGGGGAAGGTGTGCATACACTCCTCTAGAAGTTAGAAAGCTAGGATAGAGTAGGCACAATCCTACCCCAGGACCAAGGTGTGCATGGGGGAGAAGCCTCCCAGGAGGGGAAGGCCTGCATACACTCCTCTAGAAGTTAGAAAGCTAGGATAGAGTAGGAACAATCCTACCCCCAGGACCACAGTGTGCACCGGGGAGTTGCCTCCCAGGAGGGGAAGGTGTGCATACACTCCTCTAGAGGTTAGAAAGCTAGGATAGAGTAGTCACAATCCTACCCCCAGGACCATGGTGTGCACCGGGGAACAGCCTCCCAGGAGGGGAAGGTGTGCATACACTCCTCTAGAAGTTAGAAAGCTAGGATAGAGTAGGCACAATCCTACCCCCAGGACCACGGTGTGCACTGGGGAGCGGCCTCCCAGGAGGGGAAGGCGTGCATACACTCCTCTAGATGTTAGAAAGCAGGGATAGAGTAGGCACAATCCTACACCCCAGGGCCAAGGTGTGCACCAGGGAGCTGCCTCCCAGGAGGGGAAGGTGTGCATACACTCCTCTAGAAGTTAGAAAGCTAGGATAGAGTAGATACAATCCTACCCCCCGGGACCAAGGTGTGCACCGGGGAGCTTCCTCCCAGGAGGGAAAGGCGTGCATACACTCCTCTAGAAGTTAGAAAGCTAGGGTAGAGTAGATACAATCCTACCCCCAGGACCAAGGTGTGCACCGGGGAACTTCCTCCCAGTAGGGGAAGGCGTGCATACACTCCTCTAGAATTTAGAAAGCTAGGATAGAGTAGGCACAATCCTACCCGCAGGACCAAGGTGTGCACCGGGGAGCTGCCTCCCAGTAGGGGAAGGCGTGCATACACTCCTCTAGAAGTTAGAAAGCTGGGATAGAGTAGGTACAATCCAACCCCCAGGACCAAGGTGTGCACCGGGGAGCTGCCTCCCAGGAGGGGAAGGCGTGCATACTCTCCTCTAGAAGTTAGAAAGCTGGGATAGAGTAGATACAATCCTACCCCCAGGACCAAGGTGTGCACCGGGGAGCTGCCTCCCAGGAGGGGAAGGCGTGCATACACTCCTCTAGAAGTTAGAAAACTGGGAAAGAGTAGCCATAATCCTACCGCCAGGACCAAGGTGTGCACCGGGGAGCTGCCTCCCAGCTGGGGAAGGCGTGCATACACTTCTTTAGAAGTTAGAAAGCTGGGATAGAGTAGCCACAATCCTACCCCCAGGACCAAGGTGTGCACTGGGGAGCTTCCTCCCAGGAGGGGAAGGCGTGCATACACTCCTCTAGAAGTTAGAAAGCTAGGATAGAGTAGGCACAATCCTACCCCCCAGGACCAAGGTGTCCACCGGGGAGCTGCCTCCCAGGAGGGGAAGGCGTGCATACACTCCTCTAAAAGTTAGAAAGCTAGGATAGAGTAGGCACAATCCTACCCCCAGGACCAAGGTGTGCACCGGGGAGCTTCCTCCCAGGAGGGGAAGGCGTGCATACACTCCTCTAGAAGTTAGAAAGCTAGGATAGAGTAGGCACAATCCTACCCCAGGACCAAGGTGTGCATGGGGGAGAAGCCTCCCAGGAGGGGAAGGCGTGCATACACTCCTCTAGAAGTTAGAAAGCTAGGATAGAGTAGGCACAATCCTACCCCAGGACCAAGGTGTGCACCGGGGAGCTGCCTCCCAGGAGGGGAAGGCGTGCATACACTCCTCTAGAAGTTAGAAAGCTAGGATAGAGTAGGCACAATCCTACCCCCAGGATCAAGGTGTGCACCGGGGAGCTTCCTCCCAGGAGGGAAAGGCGTGCATACACTCCTCTAGAAGTTAGAAAGCTGGGATAGAGTAGCCACAATCCTTCCCCCTAGGACCAAGGTGTGCACCGGGGAGCTGCCTCCCAGGAGGGGAAGGCGTGCATACACTCCTCTCTCTAGAAGTTAGAAAGCTAGGATACAGTAGGCACAATCCTACCCCCAGGACCAAGGTGTGCACCGGGGAGCTGCCTCCCAGGAGGGGAACGTGTGGATACACTCCTCTAGAAGTTAGAAAGCTAGGATAGAGTAGGCACAATCCTACCCCCAGGACCAAGGTGTGCACCGGGGAGCTTCCTCCCAGGAGGGGAAGGTGTGCATACACTCCTCTAGAAGTTAGAAAGCTAGGATAGAGTAGTCACAATCCTACCCCCAGGACCAAGGTGTGCACCGGGAACAGCCTCCCAGGAGGGGAAGGTGTGCATACACTCCTCTAGAAGTTAGAAAGCTAGGATAGAGTAGGCACAATCCTACCCCCAGGACCACGATGTGCACCGGGGAGTGGCCTCCCAGGAGGGGAAGGCGTGCATACACTCCTCTAGAAGTTAGAAAGCTAGGATAGAGTAGGCACAATCCTACCCTCTAGGACCAAGGTGTGCACCAGGGAGTGGCCTCGCAGTAGGGGAAGGTGTGCATACACTCCTCTAGAAGTTAGAAAGCTAGGATAGAGTAGGCACAATCCTACCCCAGGACCAAGGTGTGCATGGGGGAGAAGCCTCCCAGGAGGGGAAGGCCTGCATACACTCCTCTAGAAGTTAGAAAGCTAGGATAGAGTAGGAACAATCCTACCCCCAGGACCACAGTGTGCACCGGGGAGTTGCCTCCCAGGAGGGGAAGGTGTGCATACACTCCTCTAGAGGTTAGAAAGCTAGGATAGAGTAGTCACAATCCTACCCCCAGGACCACGGTGTGCACCGGGGAACAGCCTCCCAGGAGGGGAAGGTGTGCATACACTCCTCTAGAAGTTAGAAAGCTAGGATAGAGTAGGCACAATCCTACCCCCAGGACCAAGGTGTGCACCGGGGAGTGGCCTCCCAGGAGGGGAAGTGATGCATACACTCCTCTAGAAGTTAGAAAGCTATGATAGAGTAGGCACAATCCTACCCCCAGGACCACGGTGTGCACCGGGGAGCAGCTTCCCAGGAGGGGAAGGCGTGCATACACTCCTCTCGAAGTTAGAAAGCTAGGATAGAGTAGCCACAATCCTACACCCAGGACCAAGGTGTGCACCGGGGAGCTTCCTCTCAGGAGGGGAAGGTGTGCATACACTCCTCTAGAAGTTAGAAAGCTAGGATAGAGTAGGCACAATCCTACCCCCAGGATCACGGTGTGCACCGGGGAGTGGCCTCCCAGGAGGGGAAGGCATGCATACACTCCTCTAGAAGTTAGAAAGCTAGGATAGAGTACGCACAATCCTACCCCCTAGGACCAAGGTGTGCACAGGGGAGCTGCCTCACAGGAGGGGAAGGCATGCATACACTAGTCTAGAAGTTAGAAAGCTAGGATAGAGTAGGCACAATCCTACCCCCAGGACCAAGGTGTGCACCGGGGAGCTTCCTCCCAGGAGGGGAAGGCGTGCATACACTCCTCTAGAAGTTAGAAAGCTAGGATAGAGTAGGCACAATCCTACCCCAGGACCAAGGTGTGCATGGGGGAGAAGCCTCCCAGGAGGGGAAGGCGTGCATACACTCCTCTAGAAGTTAGAAAGCTAGGATAGAGTAGGCACAATCCTACCCCAGGACCAAGGTGTGCACCGGGGAGCTGCCTCCCAGGAGGGGAAGGCGTGCATACACTCCTCTAGAAGTTAGAAAGCTAGGATAGAGTAGGCACAATCCTACCCCCAGGATCAAGGTGTGCACCGGGGAGCTTCCTCCCAGGAGGGAAAGGCGTGCATACACTCCTCTAGAAGTTAGAAAGCTGGGATAGAGTAGCCACAATCCTTCCCCCTAGGACCAAGGTGTGCACCGGGGAGCTGCCTCCCAGGAGGGGAAGGCGTGCATACACTCCTCTCTCTAGAAGTTAGAAAGCTAGGATACAGTAGGCACAATCCTACCCCCAGGACCAAGGTGTGCACCGGGGAGCTGCCTCCCAGGAGGGGAACGTGTGGATACACTCCTCTAGAAGTTAGAAAGCTAGGATAGAGTAGGCACAATCCTACCCCCAGGACCAAGGTGTGCACCGGGGAGCTTCCTCCCAGGAGGGGAAGGTGTGCATACACTCCTCTAGAAGTTAGAAAGCTAGGATAGAGTAGTCACAATCCTACCCCCAGGACCAAGGTGTGCACCGGGAACAGCCTCCCAGGAGGGGAAGGTGTGCATACACTCCTCTAGAAGTTAGAAAGCTAGGATAGAGTAGGCACAATCCTACCCCCAGGACCACGATGTGCACCGGGGAGTGGCCTCCCAGGAGGGGAAGGCGTGCATACACTCCTCTAGAAGTTAGAAAGCTAGGATAGAGTAGGCACAATCCTACCCTCTAGGACCAAGGTGTGCACCAGGGAGTGGCCTCGCAGTAGGGGAAGGTGTGCATACACTCCTCTAGAAGTTAGAAAGCTAGGATAGAGTAGGCACAATCCTACCCCAGGACCAAGGTGTGCATGGGGGAGAAGCCTCCCAGGAGGGGAAGGCCTGCATACACTCCTCTAGAAGTTAGAAAGCTAGGATAGAGTAGGAACAATCCTACCCCCAGGACCACAGTGTGCACCGGGGAGTTGCCTCCCAGGAGGGGAAGGTGTGCATACACTCCTCTAGAGGTTAGAAAGCTAGGATAGAGTAGTCACAATCCTACCCCCAGGACCACGGTGTGCACCGGGGAACAGCCTCCCAGGAGGGGAAGGTGTGCATACACTCCTCTAGAAGTTAGAAAGCTAGGATAGAGTAGGCACAATCCTACCCCCAGGACCAAGGTGTGCACCGGGGAGTGGCCTCCCAGGAGGGGAAGTGATGCATACACTCCTCTAGAAGTTAGAAAGCTATGATAGAGTAGGCACAATCCTACCCCCAGGACCACGGTGTGCACCGGGGAGCAGCTTCCCAGGAGGGGAAGGCGTGCATACACTCCTCTCGAAGTTAGAAAGCTAGGATAGAGTAGCCACAATCCTACACCCAGGACCAAGGTGTGCACCGGGGAGCTTCCTCCCAGGAGGGGAAGGTGTGCATACACTCCTCTAGAAGTTAGAAAGCTAGGATAGAGTAGGCACAATCCTACCCCCAGGATCACGGTGTGCACCGGGGAGTGGCCTCCCAGGAGGGGAAGGCATGCATACACTCCTCTAGAAGTTAGAAAGCTAGGATAGAGTACGCACAATCCTACCCCCTAGGACCAAGGTGTGCACAGGGGAGCTGCCTCACAGGAGGGGAAGGCATGCATACACTAGTCTAGAAGTTAGAAAGCTAGGATAGAGTACGCACAATCCTACCCTCCTGGACCAAGGTGTGCACCGGGGAGCTGCCTCCCAGGAGGGGAAGGCGTGCATACACTCCTCTAGAAATTAGAAAGCTAGGATAGAGTAGGCACAATCCTACCCCCAGTACCACGGTGTGCACCGGGGAGTGGCCTCCCAGGAGGGGAAGGCGTGCATACACTCCTCTAGAAGTTAGAAAGCTAGGATAGAGTAGGCACAATCCTACCCTCTAGGACCAAGGTATGCACCAGAGAGTGGCCTCGCAGTAGGGGAAGGTGTGCATACACTCCTCTAGAAGTTAGAAAGCTAGGATAGAGTAGGCACAATCCTACCCCAGGACCAAGGTGTGCATGGGGGAGAAGCCTCCCAGGAGGGGAAGGCCTGCATACACTCCTCTAGAAGTTAGAAAGCTAGGATAGAGTAGGCACAATCCTACCCCCAGGACCACGGTTTGCACCGGGGAGTTGCCTCCCAGGAGGGGAAGGTGTGCATACACTCCTCTAGAGGTTAGAAATTTAGGATAGAGTAGTCACAATCCTACCCCCAGGACCACGGTGTGCACCGGGGAACAGCCTCCCAGGAGGGGAAGGTGTGCATACACTCCTCTAGAAGTTAGAAAGCTAGGATAGAGTAGGCACAATCCTACCCCCAGGACCAAGGTGTGTACCGGGGAGCTTCCTCCCAGGAGGGGAAGTGATGCATACACTCCTCTAGAAGTTAGAAAGCTAGGATAGAGTACGCACAATCCTACCCCCAGGACCACGGTGTGCACCGGGGAGTGGCCTCCCAGGAGGGGAAGGCATGCATACACTCCTCTAGAAGTTAGAAAGCTAGGATAGAGTACGCACAATCCTACCCCCTAGGACCAAGGTGTGCACAGGGGAGCTGCCTCACAGGAGGGGAAGGCATGCATACACTCCTCTAGAAGTTAGAAAGCTAGGATAGAGTACGCACAATCCTACCCTCTTGGACCAAGGTGTGCACCGGGGAGCTGCCTCCCAGGAGGGGAAGGCGTGCATACACTCCTCTAGAAATTAGAAAGCTAGGATAGAGTAGGCACAATCCTACCCCCCAGGACCAAGGTGTGCACCACGGAGAATCCTCCCAGGAGGCAAAGGCGTGCATACACTCCTCTAGAAGTTAGAAAGCTAGGATAGAGTAGACACAATCCTACCCCCAGGACCAAGGTGTGCACCGGGGAGATGCCTCCCAGGAGGGGAAGGTGTGTATACACTCCTCTAGAAGTTAGAAAGCTAGGATAGAGTAGGCTCAATCCTACCCCCAGGACCAAGGTGTGCACCGGGGAGCTGCCTCCCAGGAGTGGAAGGCGGGCATACACTCCTCTACAAGTTAGAAAGCTAGGATAGAGTAGGCACAATCCTAACCCCAGGACCAAGGTGTGCACCGGGGAGCTGCCTCCCAGGAGGGGAAGGCGGGCATACACTCCTCTAGAAGTTAGAAAGCTAGGATAGAGTAGGCACAATCCTACCCCCAGGACCAAGGTGTGCACCGGGGAGCGGCCTCCCAGGAGTGGAAGGCATGCATACACTCCTCTAGATGTTAGAAAGCTAGGATGGAGTAGGCACAATCCTACCCCAGGACCAAGGTGTGCACCGGGGAGCTGCCTCCCAGGAGGGGAAGGCGTGCATACACTCCTCTAGAAGTTAGAAAGCTAGGATAGAGTAGGCACAATCCTACCCCCTGGACGACGGTGTGCACTGGGGAGCGGCCTCCCAGGAGGGGAAGACGTGCATACACTCCTCTAGAAGTTAGAAAGCTAGGATAGAGTAGGCACAATCCTACCCCCAGGACCAAGGTGTGCACCGGGAGCTGCCTCCCAGGAGGGGAAGGCGTGCATACACTCCTCTAGAAGTTAGAAAGCTAGGATAGAGTAGGCACAATCCTACCCCCAAGGACCAAGTAGTGCATGGGGGAGAAGCCTCCCAGGAGGGGAAGGCGTTCATACACTCCTCTAGAAGTTAGAAAGCTAGGATAGAGTAGGCACAATCCTACCCCCAGGACCAAGGTGTGCACCGGGGAGCAGCCTCCCAGGAGGGGAAGGCGTGCATACACTCCTCTAGAAGTTAGAAAGCTAGGATAGAGTAGGTGCAGGATGAGCGGCGGAAGATGGCACCTCCACCCTCTACAACATGGCCAGTGGCCTCAGGAAATCCTTGGTACCTTCAGGGGAAAGCAGCAGCCCACCTTCCCAGCTCTCCCGTTCCGTGTAGGACCACTCCAAGGATAGCCCAGCCTTCTTGGACACACTGTCTACGCAACTTACAACCAGTTGCTTGCATTCCAGGAGATATCGTGAAACAGTGTTACTTTTTATGTTTGCCAAACCTGGAATGGAAGACAATGGGCCTCATTACAAGTACTCCGGTCCGGAAATTACACTGCCGGTAAAACCATACCGGCACCGTTACCATGTCCGCGCAATCATGACCCGCGGCCCCGGTAATAGCACCACCCTAAACCGCCACCGCGGAAATAGGGTACCCCTTAAGTCCGTCTGCACGGAAACCCCTCCGTTACCGGCAACACGAAACACCGTGAGCATCACAACTCGCGCGGACACGGAAATTCCGGCGAAAAAATCGCGGAAAAACCGTGATCACGGTGGCGGAACCGCCGCCACCGCGAACATGGCGTTATACACTGCTTGCTGAACTGAATCTGGGCACAGGTGCACCAAATAAGCCCAGCTGGACCTAGCAGGCCACTGGGAGCCTACAAAAGGGCCACACCCAGCCCAACACAACACAGCACCATGCAGGCAGCAGGTCTAGTAGCACTGGGATTGGGCCTACTCAACCAACAGGCAGTAGTGCACATGGTGGCAGTAATGGCGCAGAGGAGGAGGCGTAGGCGGAGGAGGCGCAGGCGGCAACCAGCCAACCCCGCAGCTATGGCAAACCCCATTGGCCAGCCAGCCCGACCCCGCCGCCAGCCACCAATACCACGCATCAGGGCCACACCCTGGAACCTCACCCCAGGACAGATCCACACCCTATACCGGCTGGACCGTGCAACAATCCTGCACATCACCGCCATGATTGAGGACAACATCAGCAGCCAAATTGACACCCCCACCGCCATCCCCCCCCTCTTGAAGGTTGTCTCAGTCCTGCATTTCCTTGGCACCGGCACCTACCAACACACGGTTGGTGAGCTGCACGGCATATCACAACCGTGTTTCTCAAAAGTCCTGGTACAGGTACTGGATGCCCTGTTGCGCCATGTGTCGGAACACATCGCCCTACCCCGCACCCTCCCCGAGGTCATTGCCACCAAGTTGGCCTTCCATGCCATTGCAGGCATGCCGAATTGCATAGGCGCAGTTGACTGCACCCACGTCGAACTCACAGTACCACATGCAATTGAGGCGGTGTTCCGCAACAGGAAACAGTATCACTCTTTGAATGTCCAGATGGTTTGTGATGCCATGCTACTGATTACACACTGCTGTGCACGTTTCCCAGGCTCATCACATGACTCGATGGTACTGCGGAATTCCACGTTGCCACGGTACATGGAACGCTATGCCGGACAAAGCACATGGCTATTGGGTGAGTACAGCTGACGATGCTACAACCCTGTCGGAGTGGTGTGTGTGTGTATAGGCCAATGAGCATTGTGAGTGTGCCGCTGTGTGCCCGCACATGCATCACCCCCCTTCCATCTACCAAAAACACGGCGGATGGCGAACATCATGAAGGAAGACATGACAGGGCACCACAATGTGCCCGTGCACACGCTGCCACAGCCAATCCCGTCACTGTCCCATGAACCCTGTGCCACTGCAGACACCCACCCTCAATTCAAACACTGCCCCGAAAAGCACGAGAGCCATATATGTATTTAGTCCTTCCGTACAGTGGAGTCACTCTGCCATGTGTGGACAGCACAGCACCATGACATGCACACAATAAATTGTCACCCGCAGGGCACAGTAAACATGGAAGTTAGGGGCATATGCAGTCAGCGACATACCTCGTGATGGCCAAAACATACCTCCAGACACTGCATGGTACATATGCATGAATGAATGATGATACAAGAATGCACAGCAGCAGATGAGGACATGATGCCACAAACACTGACATGTTCCCCCATCTACATTCCATTTAGGTGATGCGGGATATGCACTCACGCCATGGATGATGACACCTGTACGGAGACCAAGGAACAGGCATGAAGAGGCATACAATAGGGCACATATCCGCACACGTGGAGTGATTGAGAGGACATTTGGACTGCTGAAGGCCCGTTTTCGCTGTCTCAGCAGATCTGGGGGATCACTGCTGTACAGCCCAGTCAAGACGGGCAAAATCACGCTCGTATGTGCCATGCTGCACAACATATGCCTGCGCAGGAATATCCCAATGCCACCAGACGCAGATGAGGAAGATGGGGATGGGGATGGAGATGGGGATGGAGATGGGGATGGAGATGGGGATGGAGATGGAGATGGAGATGGCGATGGGATGGCACCGCCTCCCCCTGGGGGACCACATGATGGCCAGAGGGCACGGGATGCCCTGATTCGCATCTACTTTTGACTCACAGCACATTGACATAAATGCACAGACATGGTGACGACTATGAATCAATAGTTGCTTTGCTAAATAAATGATCACTGTCCACACAAGGTTGACTTGATTTTACATGGTGATGTATTGATGTAATAACAACAGGGAAGAAGTGCATTGGTTAGGGAAGCTGTACACCCGGGGCCAACCACCACCCTAACGTGCCCACCCCCACCCAGAGCCCATTGTCCAAACACCCAAAACTACCACCCCAACACCCACACGTGCCCACCCCTCTCACACCCTTGTAGTCCACATGTGTCCTGCACTGCCCCACACATATGCCATCACTTCCGTGTGCGCTTCTGTGCAACCTTGCCCGAGGGACCCGTTAGCCTACTCGAGCGCCTCCTCGGACTGGCAGTAGTGGAGCTGGATGGGGTGGTGGTGATTGACTGTCCAGAATCAGGGATTGAGGGCATCCGTGCCAGATTTGCCTGTTGGCCAACCAACATGGCCTCTACAAGCCTGGAGGTGTTGTCGTTGCCCTCCCGCACATGGCGTGCTAGGGTCACGATGGTGCTCGCAAAGCGTCCAATGGACCTCGACAGGCGACGCACTGAGGCGCTGTAGCTCTCCCTCTGCAGCCTGGATTCCTCTAGCTGCCTCTCCACCAGCTGGGTGAGGGTGGCCTGCTGGTCCTCCATCCGCTGCATGCGGGCATTCAGTTCGGCCATGGATGGGGTGGGGGACCTCATGGGACTCCCCAGTGAAGTGGGGCTGAACCCCAGCTCATGGAAGGAGCCCAGGTCTTCCAATGTGGGCATCTCCCCCTGTGGCCCCGTTTCCGAGTGCTCTTGCGGGGCACTGTTGTCACTGCAGGCCGCCCCCTCTGCAGTGCTGCTGCCTTCTGCGTGAAGTTGGGTGGCCATGTAAGGTTCCCGTGGCACCTGTCTGGTCTCAGCCAGTGTGGAGACAGTGGGGATGTTGGTGGTGGTGGTGTGCCGCACATCTGTAGTGGCTGTTGATGTGGCCAGAGATGCAGAACTGCCAGCAGCATCCTCCTGTGTGGTGGCGGTGGCTGTTGTACTTGCCGATGCTGATTGTCTGGCCTGTTGTGCTGTATCACTGTCACTTGATACGGCTGTGGGGACACAAAGGGCATGCAATTAGTGTTGTTCTGGTGGCTGATGGGTGCATCACATGCGTCATTGAGACTGTACATTAAATGGTGTTAGTCACATGCATCTGATTGCTGGTGTCTGCATTCAGTGATATTGGTTGCCATAAGGATCATGATGGGTCCTTTGGCCCACACATGCACTGCCTGGGGGGGGGGGGTTGTTAATGGGTCCTTTGGCCCACACATGCACTGCCTGGGGGGGGGGGGGTTGTTAATGGGTCCTTTGGTCCAGTACTCACAACTGCATATTTACAAGTGGCATTCATGTTTAGGCACTTACCGCCATCTGCAGGTGGGCTCACTCCTGCCTCAGCCTGCCCAATCCCATGGATTCCCTCTAGGTGGAGGACGCTGCTGCAACGCTCCTCCCATGCTTGCAGCCTCAGTGGGGAAGGGGGTCCTCCGCCTGTCCCGCTGCTGCGTTGGCGGTGCGTGGAAATGAGGCTGCGTACCCTCAGCCTCAGGTCGTCCCAACGCTTGTGGCAGTCCTTCACGCTCCTCACTGCCACGCCCACGGCGGTGCACTTGCGTGCAGCTTCGGCCCACACCTCCTTCCTCCGCTGCTGTGTGGCACGCCGTTGGTCGGCGCTGAACAGCATCTCGGCATTGTCCACAATGTGCTCCACCAAGACGGTTAGCTCCGCCTCGCTGAAGCGCTGTTTGCGCTGCCTCTGAGCAGGAATCCTGGCAGACATGCTGGTGGTCCCTTTTGGCTCCTCAGAGTTAGGATTGTGCTTGTGCTGGCTCTGGATGGCTTCTGCTTTTATATGGTGGCCGCCTCTCTGTTTCCTGTTTTGGCGATCATGGTATTTCCGGTTCCGTGTCCGTAGCGGCGGAGGCGGAAACGGGTTTTGCGCCACTTGTGGCTTCGTTATTTCCATTTCCGTGGGGTTTTCCGTGACGGCGGTAACAACGTTTCCGAGTCCGTGTGGTGCGCGCGACCGACAGCGTGTAATCGGACGGTTTTTCCGCACCCTTGCGGTCACGGAAACGTTTTTACCGCCGTCGCGGATTTTGCACGGTCCCGGACTGGCAGGTTGTAATGAGGCCCAATGTCTTCCATTCCAGGTTTGGCAAACATAAAAAGTAACACAGGTTCACAATGTCACAATGTCTTCCATGGCTCTCATGGGCTTAAGGGAGAACCGTGAGAGTGGAACATCTCGGCCCAACCCTTTTGCCAACCAAAGTGGACAAACCTTTTTAGTCTTGGAAAGTCTACCTTTAACTTTACTATTGGTAAAGATGGCTGCAGGCCTTGACCTGAGCTTGTTCTAGAGAAGAATTGTTCATTGATGGGTCCTGGCTTGTGATTGATAATAGCTTTTACCTCCAGAACTTTGACTGGGAAGATATTAACTTCTACTCGTCGCAGTAGCGGTCACCGCCAAGAGACTGTGCATACATTCCCCTCCCACTGGCTACTCAGGGGTCAGCACTGCTCTTAGGAGAGGCTCTAGGTACCCTCGTAACCTCAGCACCTCAAAACATTGGCGCCCATGCATGCTGCCGCAGCCACTTGCAACCCGTTGCATGCCACACCATTGTGGGATCTGCCATGCTGCGCTAGGAAGTGGAAGCGGCTATGCGTTGAACTCCAGCCCCAGCACCACGATACCTAAGAGCTCCACCAAGGTCTAAAGGCCAGGGCACAGGGGGTTCACAATTCGGATGTGAAGGTACACATAAAGGATATTGTTGGGCTTCGCCTTAGCTGGTGTGCCTGTACAAGTTTTGTGCAAATGTCACTGGGTGTCATAGCCCTTTATTCCTCCATGCACCAATAGTGTAGTTAAAGCAGCTGTTTGCTCACTTTTCACAGACCTTATAGTGTGTTTGGGTAAACAAGTGTCATTGATTTCCTGGCAAGGCCCAGAAAATCGGAGTGTATGATGTAAGGTGTGCATGCCAAGTAAGGTTGTCAGTCTTTTCAAGGCATGCAGCCCAGACCACCACTACCACCCCTGTTCTTGCCCACACTACCCATAGGGCATTACCGGCATATCACATTAAATTGTTGTCAAACTCTGGTGCCCAACCCTCTCTGTGGTGGGCAGCACCTACCAGAAATGGCGGCTATTGGTGGTTCTCCTGGTGGCACCCCGAACGTGCCACAATAGCACACCGCAAATTGCTGTGCAAGATGTGGACTAGTTGTGAGGCACGTACTGGGCTGCAGGCCGCTCTGCTCCTCTCTCAATTACTATAAATACACTTTACCGGACCGATGGACGCTCTGGAGGTCATAGCGGGGACCATGTGCAGTCACTGACAGAGCGTATACGCCACAACCATTCCAGACTCACAGTACTGTGCTACTGTTAAAAGATGCCATTCCAAACGCTGGCTCCCCACACTCTGTAAAGCGCTCCACAGTACTGTGCTACTGTTAAAAGATGCCAGCCCATTCACAGGCTACCCACACCCTGTACATCGCTCCACAGTACTGTGCTATTGTTAAAAGATGGCATTCCAAACGCTGGCTGCCCACACTCTGTTCATCGCTCCACAGTACTGAGCTACTGTTAAATGATGCCAGACCAAAGTCCGGCCACCCATACTCTGTATAGCACTCCACAGTACTGTGCTACTGTTAAAAGATGCCATTCCAAACGCTTGCCACCCACACTATATACAGCGCTCCACAGTACTGTGCTACTGTTAAAAGATGCCATTCCAAATGCTGGCTACCCACACTCTGTACAGAGCTCCAAAGTACTGCGCTACTGTTAAAAGATGCCAGCGAATGCACAGGCTACCACCCTGTACAGCGCTCCACAGTACTGTGCTACTGTTAAAAGATGGCCTTCCAAACGCTGGCTGCCCACACTCTGTACATCGCTCCACAGTACTGTGCTACTGTTAAAAGATGCCATTCCAAATGTTGGTTACCCACACTCTGTACAGTGCTCCACAGTACTGTGCTACTGTTAAAAGATGCCTTTCCAAACGCTGGCTATCCACACTCTGGACAGAGCTCCAAAGTACTGCGTTACTGTTAAAAGATGCCAGCCCATGCACAGGCTACCCACACCCTGTACATCGCTCCACAGTACTGTGCTACTGTTAAAAGATGGCTTTCCAAACGCTGGCTGCCCACACTCTGTACATCGCTCCACAGTACTGTGCTACTGTTAAAAGATGCCATTCCAAATGCTGGTTACCCACACTCTGTACAGTGCTCCGCAGTACTGTGCTACTGTTAAAAGATGCCTTTCCAAACGTTGGCTACCCACACTCTGTACAGCGCTCCACTGTACTGTGCTACTGTTAAAAGTTGCCAGGCCAAAGTCCGGCCACCCATACTCTTTTTTAACTATACTAGAGCAAAAAAATAATATATACTTAAAAAAAAAAAAAATCAACCTTTTCGTTTTCGGTCAAATTGTCTCGAGCATTTTGTCATTCGATCAAATGCATTCGAACATTTGACCGGACACCGCTCCACAGTACTGTGCTACTGTTAAAAGATGGCATTCCAAACGATGGCTGCCCACACTCTGCACATTGCTCCAGAGTACTGTGCTACTGTTAAAAGATGCCCTTCCAAACGCTGGCTACCCACATTCTGTACATCGCTCAACAGTACTGTGCTACTGTTAAAAGATGACATTGCAAAGGCTGGCTATCCACACTCTGTACAGCGCTCCACAGTACTGTGCTGTTAAAAGATGCCATTCCAAACGCTGGCTACCCACACTCTGTACAGCGCTCCACAGTACTGTAGTACTGTAAAAAGATGCCATTCCAAACGCTGGCCACCCACACTCTGTACAGCGCTCCACAGTACTGTGCTACTGTTAAAAGATGGCATTCCAAACGATGGCTGCCCACACTCTGCACATTGCTCCAAAGTACTGTGCTACTGTTAAAAGATGCCCTTCCAAACGCTGGCTACCCACATTCTGTACATCGCTCAACAGTACTGCGCTACTGTTAAAAGATGCCAGCCCATGCACAGGCTACCACCCTGTACAGCACTTCACAGTACTGTGCTACTGTTAAAAGATGCCATCCCAAGCGTTGACTACCCACACTCTGCACAGCTCTCCATGCACAGGCTACCCACACTCTGCACAGCGCTCCATGCAAAGGCTACCCACACTCTGCACAGCTCTCCATGCACAGGCTACCCACACTCTGCACAGCTCTCCATGCACAGGCTACCCACACTCTGTACAGCGCTCCATGCACAGGCTGCCCACACTCTGCACAGCTCTCCATGCACAGGCTGCCCACACTCTGCACAGCTCTCCATGCACAGGCTACCCACACTCTGCACAGCGCTCCATGCACAGGCTACCCACACTCTACACAGCGCTCCATGCACAGGCTACCCACACTCTGTACAGCGCTCCATGCACAGGCTGCCCACACTCTGTACAGCGCTCCATGCACAGGCTACCCACACTCTGCACAGCTCTCCATGCACAGGCTACCCACACTCTGCACAGCGCTCCATGCACAGGCTGCCCACACTCTGCACAGCGCTCCATGCACAGGCTGCCCACACTCTGTACAGCGCTCCATGCACAGGCTGCCCACACTCTGTACAGCGCTCCATGCACAGGCTGCCCACACTCTGTACAGCGCTCCATGCACAGGCTGCCCTCCACACTCCTTGCATCCTCTGAACAGCTTCTCTAGTACCACACTCCTGACATCCTCTGGACATCTTCTCTAGCACCACACTCCTCACATCCTCTGAACTTCTTCTCTAGCACCACACTCCTCGCATCCTCCGACCATCTTCTCTAGCACCACACTCCTCACAACCTCTGAACATTTTCTCTAGCACCACACTCCTCGCATCCTCTGAACATCCTCTCTAGCACCACACTGCTCACATCCTCTGAACATCTTCTCTAGCACCACACTGCTGGCATCCTCTGAAAATCTTCTCTAGCATCACACTCCTCCCATCCTCTGAACATCTTCTCTCGCACCACACTCCTCTCATCCTCTGAACAACTTCTCTAGCACCACACTCCTCTCATCCTCTGAACATCTTCTCTCGCACCACACTCCTAGCATTCTCAGAACATCTTCTCTAGCACCACACTGCTCACATCCTCTGAACATCTTCTCTAGCACCACACTCCTCACATCCTCTGAACATCTTCTCTAGCACCACACTCCTCTCATCCTCTGAACTTCTTCTCTAGCACCACACTCCTCGCATCCTGTGAACATCTTCTATAGCACCACACTGCTCACATCCTCTGAACATCTTCTCTAGCACCACACTCCTTGCATCCTCTGAACAGCTTCTCTAGTACCACACTCCTGACATCCTCTGGACATCTTCTCTAGCACCACACTCCTCACATCCTCTGAACTTCTTCTCTAGCACCACACTCCTCGCATCCTCCGACCATCTTCTCTAGCACCACACTCCTCACAACCTCTGAACATTTTCTCTAGCACCACACTCCTCGCATCCTCTGAACATCCTCTCTAGCACCACACTGCTCACATCCTCTGAACATCTTCTCTAGCACCACACTGCTGGCATCCTCTGAAAATCTTCTCTAGCATCACACTCCTCGCATCCTCTGAACATCTTCTCTCGCACCACACTGCTCGCATCCTCTGAACATCTTCTCTAGCACCACACTCCTCACATCCTCTGAACATCTTCTCTAGCACCACACTGCTTGCATCCTCTGAACATCTTCTCTAGCACCACACTCCTCGCATCCTCGGAACATCTTCTCTAGCACCACACTGCTCGCATCCTCTGAACATCTTCTCTAGCACCACACTCCTCTCATCCTCTGAACATCTTCTGTAGCACCACACTCCCCGCATCCTCGGAACATCTTCTCTAGCACCACACTCCTCTCATCCTCTGAACTTCTTCTCTAGCACCACAGTCTTCGCATCCTCTGAACATCATCTTCTCTAGCACCACACTGCTCGCAACCTCTGAACATCTTCTCTAGCACCACACTCCTCACAGTCTCTCAACATCTTCTCTAGCACCACACTCCTCTGATCCTCTTCTCTAGCACACTCCTCGCATCCGCTGAACTTCTTCTCTAGCACCACACTCCTCGCATCCTCTGAACATCTTCTCTAGCACCACACTCCTCGCATCCTCTGAACTTCTTCTCTAGCACCACACTCCTTGCATCCTCTGAACATCTTCTCTAGCACCACACTCCTCGCATCCTCTGAACTTCTTCTCTAGCACCACACTCCTTGCATCCTCTGAACATCTTCTCTAGCACCACACTCCTCGCATCCTCTGAACTTCTTCTCTAGCACCACACTCCTCGCATCCTCTGAATATCTTCTCTAGCACCACACTCCTTGCATCCTCTGAACATCTTCTCTAGCACCACACTCCTCGCATCCTCTGAACTTCTTCTCTAGCACCACACTCCTTGCATCCTCTGAACATCTTCTCTAGCACCACACTCCTCGCATCCTCTGAACTTCTTCTCTAGCACCACACTGCTCACATCCTCTGAATATCTTCTCTAGCATCACACTCCTCGCATCCTCTAAACTTCTTCTCTAGCACCACACTCCTCGCATCCTCTGAATATCTTCTCTAGCACCACCCTCCTTGCATCCTCTGAACATCTTCTCTAGCACCACACTCCTCGCATCCTCTGAACTTCTTCTCTAGCACCACACTCCTTGCATCCTCTGAACATCTTCTCTAGCACCACACTCCTCGCATCCTCTGAACTTCTTCTCTAGCACCACACTCCTAGCATTCTCAGAACATCTTCTCTAGCACCACACTGCTCGCATCCTCTGAACATCTTCTCTAGCACCACACTCCTCGCATCCTCTGAACATCTTCTCTAGCACCACACTCCTCGCATCCTCTGAACTTCTTCTCTAGCACCACACTCCTTGCATCCTCTGAACATCTTCTCTAGCACCACACTCCTCACAGTCTCTCAACATCTTCTCTATATCTTCGTCAATACCATGGCACCACTAATCCTCTCTAATGAATGACTTGGTCTTGCTCAAACACAAATGACCCTCATGTTTAATTTCCAGTATCCTCCCTTTCTTTCCTTCAGGAAACAGAATCCCCTGCCCCCCAACCCCCCGCTAAAAACCTTCCTCCCATGCCCAATTCATTCTTCACCCTATGCAATCCTTTGAGCTCTTCACTCATCTTGTCCCTGGGCCAGACTCAGCTCACAAGCTCAACAACTTTCATTTGGTTTTCATCCACTTCACAGCACTCCACCCATGTCCCCTCTTGAACTACTGAAGTATTCAGGAAAACCTCCCCACCCTCTTCCTTAAAAAATGCTCAAATCCTCCTCAGCTTTGTAATTTCTCCGTTCGGGTAGTATAGCTCGGTGGCAACGCGCTCATCTTGAAATCCAGATGATGCAGAGGAACACAGGTTCGAATCCTGGGTCTGCACTTAGGCAGAGCAAGACCGTTTTGAATCCCGGGTCTGCACTTAGAAACCTCTTCGGTATTAAGCGCGTTATAAATCAACAATTCTGTGTTCCTAGACAGTGTATTAGCCAGTCTTTTTGCAGCTGACAGAAAGGATTTGCTACTGTCTCACTGTGTGGGTCATGATGGGCAGAAAATGTACACAAGACTGCTGCAACTGCCCGACCCAGAATGTGTCGACTTAAATGCTTTCGAGGTAAGCTTGATAAGCACTACAGAGTGAAGGAGAATAATCACTTTGCCACCAGGGAACACGAGTTAAACGTGCCCATAGTAGTACTTGCCACACTGTGCTTTGTCAGGCCATCATATGTCAGGGCACAAACTCAGGACCCACAATGTGTATTCAATTGTGGCCTCCCTTCCAAATGCCCACTGATGTCTCACAGATATTCCCTCCACATCATCACTCCGCCATGCATGAGGGGACCACACATGTGCCGGGTAATGGCAACTGACTAGCCAAGCACACGCTGCAGACAAGTACTGGTGCCCGTTTTCCAGTACAAGAGCATGTTTGCCACTCTGCAATTGTTGTACTTTAGGTCATTTATCATGCACTGGTAGACCAGGTAAGTGGTAGGCACCTGAGGCAGCGCCCCTTGGCACCACCTGGCAACAAATCCAGTTCTGCCAGCTAACCATCCAGCCTGTGACCATAACCGACACCCCATTCCTCTGCACCACATGAAACACTCCACCACAAACACCAATGTTCACAACCTCAAAACATGAACCCGCTGGGTCACCACAAGAACTCACACTTCTTACCAAATCTACCCGCCCCTCACCATCAGGGCCTTCTGAAGATGTGTCAGGGCTTATGAGGAACCATTTTAAGGTGATGTTTGGGAGATCTTTTGCCCACAGCTGGGATTATCAGAATTTATAATGGGGACATAAAGGTATACAGATTATCGCGAAACAGAATGCCCACTGTAAAGCTATTCCGGAGTAACAAGGCAAGCAGGTACAACAAACCCTGCTTGATACTGCAAGAGGCCAGAGGGAGGTGAAGGCCTAAAGGCACCACCAAATGCAGCCTGCATCATGCATGCTGCAAAGCACACATCCAATGTTTGGAATTAACTAAAAGTTTTGTTTTTTCATTAGACTGCCATCATGGGGTTAGCTGCGGCTATTTTAATGGAAAAAACAGAAAAACTCTATTGACATCCCGGCACTATACTTCCCAAACCCACGCATAGAGTCCTGTTCCTTCCAACCATCACGCATCAACACTGCAGCGTTATCCACCATGACGCCTTACCAGGGACGCGTCAGAGCCTTCCAACTTTTTCAAATGAAAGGGACCTAGAGCTGCAGGGGGCCCCAGAAACTGCCCCCATGTTGCCAGTTACCAGTCTTGTAACAAGCAAAATATATTGATTTCTCTATTTTCGTTCTGTGGCTTCAAATGTGCGCTTTGCAGCACTCACATTACAAGCTGCGTTTTCTTTTCCCATGAGTTAAACAGAAGTGTTATCACCTCATTGCCGTCTAACACTGGTTCCTCCACATCATCCCCTTACTAACAAAGATAGTTTTAGAGCTATTCAGTGGGCATTTAGTGTTTCAGCCACTGGCTCCTTGCTGGCTGGCCATCTTGTGCTAATCGGTGGCTATTAACCTTATCTTTGCCGTCATCGTAATGTAAGTACCCAACGGGTGCATCAGACTGTTTTTGCTCTCCACAGGGGAGGGACGACTCCTTAGGAGTCGCCAGAGATTGCAAATGTGACCTCTGAGGTCTCCCTTGCGACCTATGTGATCTCCCAGGCGACCTCTAAAAAATAATTAAAACGTTGTAATGCAAGCTCCTGGGCTGTGGCAAGCCCCATGTGGCTATGTACTGCTGCAGTGGCTGGCTTTCTTGTTCAGGCCCCTTAGAAAAATGAAAAATAAGAACAGGAGTGCCACAATTCTAAGACTTTCAGCACTGACTGAAAGAATAGGAATACCAAATAATGTGTCTTTCTGAAATTCTATACAATAATTGCTAGACTCATGAAAGGTTTATTTCAGGCACACTTCAGGGGTGACTCACTGATTTAGTCTGCTCTTAACCACCTCAACTCAGCCTTTCATCCTTCTGAGGTCGATAAATGATCACCAGCACAGGTTGGGTGATATTGGGTGTATATGTGCTCTATATAAAGCGTTTAAGGGTCAGTGCTATATAATAACACATCATTATCATTTGGTCATGGACGTCTGCTTGCATTCACAGTAATTTGGTAATATGGGCCTATACACACTGATCTTAATGATACATATGGCGATCCATTCTTGTATGAAATGTACATCACATTATAATGATATTGTAACCTTTTTTTTCGTAGTGTACAATGCAATGTGATGCCACTTCCTGTTTTGTCAACGGGTGAAAGGTTGTGTTCCACCGCTTCCCGCAATATCAGTTTGGGGTGGGGTCAAATGACACCACTTCCTGTGATGTCATCAGGGGTCAAGGGTTGTGTGATGTCACTTCCGCTACCACTGGCATTTTGGTGAAATGACGTCCCTGCGCAGTGGGACACCAACCATCATGTTGAAATTAGCCCCCACACATCTTCAGCCGGACCTGCTCCTTACCTTACTCTGCTTCAACTAACTTCCCACGCAAGACCATACCAATGGCAGAAGCTGTGCTATTTAAGAGCCAGTAACATACTGCTTGACAGTTACAACACAATCCAAACTTGTATGGCTGTAAATGGACTATGGTGCAGTCGTTAAACGAGCAATGAGATGTCCTATTTTTTAGGGGCTTGTTGGGAGAGGACTCAGCCAAATACAACATTAGCAGGTAGTTTGTTGTGGACCTTGTTTGTTTGACATGTAAATGGACTATGCCCGAACTCAGACAAAACTGAGCTACTCCTAGTTGGCACCAGCGATACACTCAGGAACCTAGACCTCAAGTTCAGCCACTTCAGCATCGATAATATCAAAATCCCTGTTGCCAGCACTGTAAAAACTCTGGGAGTCGACCTTGACTCTAAACTATCAATGACAATGCAGGTCAATGCCATCGCTTCTGCGGCAGCCTATCACGTCAAACCCATGACAGCAGCCAGACCATTCCTAACTAAAGAAAACTCCATTACCATCACACGAGCCATTACTGGATCAAGATTGGACTACTGCAATGTCCTCTTCCTAGGTACCTCCACAAAACACCTGACTAAGCTACAGGTGATTCAAAATAATGCCCTACGAGCAGCCCTAGGCATCCCTAAAAGACAGCACATCACAGATGTCAGAACAGAAGCCCACTGGCTTCCTATCAAAGAAAGGGTCATCTTCAAAGCCCTTGCACTGACTCACAAATGTATTCACCAAACCGCTCCCACCTACCTCTCTGAGAAAGTGCACCCCATCCTTACATCCAGACCTACTGGAGCTCTCTATGCGCACATGCTCACAGTGCCCACATTTAAGAGCGTTCGAGCTGGTGGCATCAGCTTCCCCTGTCTAGCAGCTACTCAATGGAACACACTGCCACCTACACTCCGAGGCGAAAACTCCTACCTAGCCTTCAGAAAAGCGGTCAAAACACTACCCTTCACATAAGCACTCCATACCACAGCTACCTAATCGAGCCATCATGAAAGCACAATGCAATGGACCGCCTCACCTAAATGCATAATCTAATGTACTTTTCCTGTAACTAAGTGCAACTATTAATAACAGCGCCGCGATGCCTAGGGGCTGCCTTGTGCGCTATACAAATGTAAAATAAATTACATAAATAGATACTGTGAACTAGAAAGCAGTGATAGAGAGGGGGATGGAGCAGGAGAAGATGGGTGGGCCATAGGGCAAATGAGGAGAGTGATGAGGAGGGGAGGGTGCGCATGACAGTACTTCAAAGCCTATCCTTTCCCCTCGCTCACTCTTTCTTGAGGCCGAACACTGCTTGGCGCCCTGAGCGCTGTGCTAGACGAGTGAGCAGGAGGGCCCATGAGACACTGCTGGGGATGCGGCGGCCAAGAGGCCGAGATGGATTCCTAAAGAGAAAGGCCCGGGTACACCAGGGACTGGAAACCCAGCTCCTGGGCAAATCTCCTGCCACGCCAGACACTGTGTGCTGCCAGCTGGAGCAGCGCCACACTGAACAGCACCGGGAAAGAGAGGTGGGGTGGGGCCTGCCGATGGAGCACAGCAGTGTGTGTGTGTGTGTGTGTGTGTGAGAGAGAGAGAGAGGCACACACATACTCACACCACTAAACACTCCCACTTTCCCGTGACGCGCTGTACACACACACGCACGCAGGCACCCACACTCTCCCCATCAGTAGTGCATGGTTTCATCAACCTTAGTTAGCTCGAGCACCTTTTTTTCGACTCTTGTTGGTCGTAGGACCAACATATGTAAATGTGTATGTAAATAGAGGGGTGGTATGGGGTGGGAAGGGATGGACTCGGGATTAGGGGAAATACAAGGCACAGGTGAACCTCGTTAGTAAAAGCAAAGCAAAGTAACATTTTCGACCAACAAGAGTTAAACAAAAGGTGGTTGCAGTAAATTTGGTTAATGATCAACCACATAGATCGCCACCCCATGCACTCCACCACAATCATGCAAATGTACACCGAGTTTTAAGTGGGATGCGAAATCGAGGGTGTAGCTGAAGGTTGGGCGTGGCCCTAACAGCGATGCAGCGAAATAGTGACGTGTGTGACCTAAAGGGGACACTGCGTGACCCACACAATGCACCCTGAGCTCCGCAAACATGCACCATGGGTCACTCAGCATGGCCTCAGGTGTGCATTGTTTTCATCCAGTCTGCATAGTGTAAATCAATTACTCTGAGCTTTATAGAGTCCCCCTCCCCCTTAATCATCCTCATTCTGTCATTACCTTACCTACGGGAAAGGGGGGGGGAGACAAATGGCACCAATGTGTCACTTGGATAAAATCAAATAGCGTTCTTTTAAGATAAGACTGACCAGAGAATTGTACATTTAAAATGTGTCTGTGATAGTGATTCGCGCATGAAACCCTTCTGAGCAGGCAATGCAAACTGGGTTTTCTGCTCATTGCATTTCCCATAACACACACCTTAACAATAAGTGTCTGCAAAACGTATATAAAATATATAAAATAATAATATAATATTTCTAATGAGATGCTAATAATATAATATTTCTAATGAGATGCTAATGGGGGAATGAAAAGAAATGCAATTAGGAGCAAAGGTTCACCAATTCCACTTGCATTGACAGATCTGAGCAAGAAAACGCAGCACATCATACTTACATCATTGTCAGGCGCTCCCTGCAGGCGTGGAGAGACAGTGGACTTCTGCAAATAGATAAAGGAACACATCTGGGTTCAGTGCCAGTGCAGAGAACTGAACACAGCCCTGTGATATCTCTCATGCAGTGCTAATACCCGACAGAGAAAGCTGGGACAATGCACACAGTCAAGGAAAAGCATGGACCCACGGCCTCCCAAGTGTGAGGCTTAATCACAGCCTCCAAAGCTCAAATATAAACTCCTGCCTCCAAAGCTTGCGATTAGGTCGTACTCGTAGCTCTACCGGTCATTGTTTTGCAGTTTCCAGAGAAGTCCAAGTTGCAGCTGAGCCGCCTTATCTGGAGGTTAAACTCTATCCACCAAATCAAAATGATAGATTATGGCCATCAAAGCTCTGGGTCCCACTCCTTCCACTAAAGCCAAGCTTGAAATCTACCACTAAAGCTCAGGGTCACCCTGCCACCGAGTCCAAGCTTGAAATCTACCACTAAAGCTCTGGGTCCCACTCCTTCCACTAAGTCCAAGCTTGACATCTACCACTAAAGCTCTGGGTCCCACTCCTTCCACTAAGTCCAAGCTTGACATCTACCACTAAAGCTCTGGGTCCCACTCCTTCCACTAAGTCCAAGCTTGAAATCTACCACTAAAGCTATGGGTCCCACTCCTTCCACTGAGGTCAAGCTTGAAATCTAACACTAAAGCTCAGGGTCCCACTCCTTCCACTAAGGCCAAGCTTGAAATCTACCACTAAAGCTCAGGGTCACCCCTGCCACCGAGGACAAGCTTGAAATCTACCACTAAAGCTCAGGGTCACCCCTGCCACCGAGGCCAAGCTTGGAATCTACCACTAAAGCTCAGGGTCACCCCTGCCACCGAGGCCAAGCTTGGAATCTACCACTAAAGCTCAGGGTCACCCCTGGCACCGAGGCCAAGCTTGACATCTACCACTAAAGCTCAGGGTCACCCCTGCCACCGAGGCCAAGCTTGAAATCTACCACTAAAGCTCAGGGTCACCCCTGCCACCAAGGCCAAGCTTGAAATCTACCACTAAAGCTCACGGTCACCCCTGGCACCAAGGCTAAGCTTGACATCTACCACTAAAGCTCAGGTTCACCCCTGCCACCAAGGCCAAGCTTGAAATCTACCACTAAAGCTCAGGGTCACCCCTGACACCAAGGCCAAGCTTGACATCTACCAATAAAGCTCCGGGTCACCCCTGCCACCAAGGCCAAGCTTGACATCTACCACTAAAGCTCCGGGTCACCCCTGCCACCAAGGCCAAGCTTGAAATCTACCACTAAAGCTCAGGGTCACCCCTGCCACCAAGTCCAAGCTTGAAAAAGCTTGAAATCTACCACTAAAGCTCAGGATTACCCCTGCCACCAAGGCCACGCTTGAAATCTGCCACTAAAGCTCAGGATTAAACCTGCCACCAAGGTCAAGTTTGAAATCTGCCGCTAAAGCTCAGGGTCACCCAGGCCACCAAGGCCAAGCTTGAAATCTGCCACTAAAGCTCAGGATTACACCTGCCACCAAGGCCAAGTTTGAAATCTGCCACTAAAGCTCAGCATTACCCCTGCCACCAAGGCCAAGCTTGAAATCTGCCAGTAAAGCTCAGTATTACCCCTGCCACCAAGGCAACGCTTGAAATCTGCTACTAAACCCAAGGATTACCTCTGCCACCAAGGCCACGTTTGAAATCTGCCACTAAAGCTCAGGATTACCCCTGTCACCAAGGCCAAGTATGAAATCTGCCACTAAAGCTCAGGATTACCCCTGCCACCAAGGCCAAGCTTGAAATCTGCCACTATAGCTCAGAGTCACCCCTGCCACCAAGGCCAAGTTTGAAATCTGCCACTAAAGCTCAGGATTACCCCTGCCACCAAGGCCAAGTTTGAAATCTGCCAGTAAAGCTCAGGATTACCCCTGCCACCAAGGCCAAACTTGAAATCTGCCACTATAGCTCAGGGTCACCCCTGCCACCAAGGCCACACTTGAAATGGGCCACTAAAGCTCAGGATTACCCCTGCCACCAAGGCTAAACTTGAAATCTGCCACTAAAGCTCAGGATTACCCCTGCCACCAAGGCCAAGCTTGAAATCTGCCACTAAAGCTCAGGATCACCCCTGCCACCAATGCCAAGCTTGATATATGCAACTACAATTTAGGATTACCCCTGCCATCAAGGCCATGCTTGAAATCTGCCACTAAAGCTCAGGATTACCCCTGCCACCAAGGCCAAGCTTGCAATTTGCCACTAAAGCTCAGGGTCACCCCTGCCACCAAGGCCAATCTTGAAATCTGCCACTAAAGCTCAGGATTACCACTGCCACCAAGGCCAAGTTTGAAATCTGCCACTAAAGCTCAGGGTCACCCCTGCCACCAAGGCCAAGCTTGAAATCTGCCACTAAGGCTCAGGATTACTCCTGCCACCAAGGCCAAGCTTGAAATCTGCCACTAAAGCGTAAGATTACCCCTGCCACCAAGGCCAATCTTGAAATCTGCCACTAAAGCTCAGGATTACCACTGCCACCAAGGCCAAGTTTGAAATCTGCCACTAAAGCTCAGGGTCACCCCTGCCACCAAGGCCAAGCTTGAAATCTGCCAGTAAAGCTCAGTATTACCCCTGCCACCAAGGCAACGCTTGAAATCTGCTACTAAACCCAAGGATTACCTCTGCCACCAAGGCCACGTTTGAAATCTGCCACTAAAGCTCAGGATTACCCCTGCCACCAAGGCCAAGTATGAAATCTGCCACTAAAGCTCAGGATTACCCCTGCCACCAAGGCCAAGCTTGAAATCTGCCACTATAGCTCAGAGTCACCCCTGCCACCAAGGCCAAGTTTGAAATCTGCCACTAAAGCTCAGGATTACCCCTGCCACCAAGGCCAAGTTTGAAATCTGCCACTAAAGCTCAGGATTACCCCTGCCACCAAGGCCAAACTTGAAATCTGCCACTATAGCTCAGGGTCACCCCTGCCACCAAGGCCACACTTGAAATCGGCCACTAAAGCTCAGGATTACCCCTGCCACCAAGGCTAAACTTGAAATCTGCCACTAAAGCTCAGGATTACCCCTGCCACCAAGGCCAAGCTTGAAATCTGCCACTAAAGCTCAGGATCACCCCTGCCACCAATGCCAAGCTTGATATCTGCAACTAAAATTTAGGATTACCCCTGCCATCAAGGCCAAGCTTGAAATCTGCCACTAAAACTCAGGATTACCCCTGCCACCAAGGCCAAGCTTGAAATTTGCTACTAAAGCTCAGGGTCACCCCTGCCACCAAGGCCAATCTTGAAATCTGCCACTAAAGCTCAGGATTACCACTGCCACCAAGGCCAAGTTTGAAATCTGCCACTAAAGCTCAGGGTCACCCCTGCCACCAAGGCCAAGCTTGAAATCTGCCACTAAGGCTCAGTATTACTCCTGCCACCAAGGCCAAGCTTGAAATCTGCCACTAAAGCGTAAGATTACCCCTGCCACCAAGGCCAAGTTTGAAATCTGCCACTAAAGCTCAGGATTACCCCTGCCACCAAGGCCAAGCTTGAAATCTGACACTAAAGCTCAGGGTCACCCCTGCCACCAAGGCCAAGCTTGACATCTGCCACTAAGGCTCAGGGTGGCACTCCTCCTCCCAAAGCCCGATTTAAAATCTGCCAACAAACATCCCAGTTGAAGTCCTGCCACCACAGCCCGAGGTTGGCATCTGACACTAATGCTTAAGCTTAGAGTCATGTCACCAAACTCTATATCAGCCACAAAAGCTCACGGTTAAAGACCTGCCTTCAATGTCCTTATTTCAAATCTGCCACCTGTGCCCAGTGTTTGACTCCTGGCCCCAAACCACAGGCTGAAATCTGTGCCCCAAATTCATGGTTAGAGTCCAGCCATCAAAGCCAGAAGTGCGAATCTGCCACCCATGCTTTAATCGGTGTTAGAGCCCTGCCACCAAAGAGATTTCTCACCTCTCTCATTAACTCTTCTCATCCCTCAGCTACTTTTATTTCTGATTTTAAGAATGCTGTTATATTTCCTATTCTTAAAACAAACACCCTCCCTTGGTTCCTCTCTGCCTGCCAACTACCTCCCCATCTCCCTCTCGGCCTTCTCATCTAAGATATCTGAACGGTTGTCTGTGCCCAAGTCTCGCCATATCTTGAAGTTAATTGTCTTCTTCCTGAGTAACAATCTTTCTGCCCAAAACACTCAACAGAAACTGCCATTCTCAGTGTCTCCAATTCATTACTCTCTGATCAGTGCTTTCAACAATTTTCAATCCTTATCCTTTTTGATACATTGGCTGCTGTTGTCACCGTGGATCCCCATAGCCTTCTTTCCACCTACTGCTCACTTGGTTTCTCTGGCACTGTATTATCTGCTCTGATCTCAACAATCACTCCTTTGCAATCCTCTGGGCTAGAAAACGTTCCCCTACCCTTCCTATATGGGGTCCCCCAGGGTTTGGTTCTAGGTCCTCTCTTTTTTTGCTCTTCATACCACTTATCTCTGGCATTGCTTCTTCCTTTGGCTGTTCATCCTATTTGTACACTGATGCCCCAATGTGTGTTTCTTTCTCTTCCTTTTCTGATTCTTCACACTCTACCATCACCTCCTGCCTCGGTGCTGTACATACCTGGCGCACTCTCATTTTCTACACTTAAAAGCCTCAGAAAAGTAAGATTCTATTTTCTCCCTCTGCTACTGCCCACTCCCTCTTACTCCCTCCTCCATTTACTTTCCCCCTCCACTCTCCCATTTCCACTATTGACTGCAATTTAGGTGTGTTCTTTGACTCCTCCCTCTCTTTCTCTTATCATATTTTCAACCTTGCCCGTTCCTCTTGCTTCCAACTCTATAATAAATGCAAAAGTCATCCTTTCTTGACTTGTCTTGTTTCCAAATGACTCATATCTGTTCTTGCCTTCCTCCAGCCTGTCTACTGTTCTTCTCTTCTTGTTGGATTATCTGCCCATCACCTTAACTGCCCTGCAGTCCATCATTATCTCTCCGTACTCTCTGCAAACCGGTCCCCAACCCTCAGTCTCGCCTTCCCTACGTTCTCTATCCTGGATGTAATTGGATTCTCGTCTACTCTTCCACTTTCTCTGTATTGTCTTTAAATGCACTCATGGCCTTGCTCTAGTCGACATCTTCTCATTGAGCACTGTCTGTTCCTTCCTGTTCTCTTTGCTCTGAACCCCAGTTCCTACTCACTGTTCCCAACCCCCCCCCCCCGTGCCTGCTCCTGTTTCACCTCTTTTTTGCTTCTGTCCCCAAACAGCGGAACTCCCTTCTTCTTCACATCAGATCTTCTCCACTTCCACTTACGTCTTAATCTGGATCACTAGTACTCATGGCTGTGTTACTTATTGTTTCATGGTTCTGTTGTGTCCCCTTTGTGTACAGTGATTTGCTGAAAGCACTGTACAAATTAACTAAAGTAAAATTCCAAAGCTCCGAGGTCGAATCTGCAACTAATGTTCAGGTTTAGAAAACTGTGAACAAAGCGTAGAGTTAGTGTATCACCACAGAAGCTTGAGGATGAAGTCTGACACCACAGCCTGAAGTTCAAAGCTGCCACCAATGCTCAGGGTCCCAGTCCTGCCACCAATGCCTGAGGTTGATATCTATTACCAAAGCTCATGGTTAGAGCCCTGCCACCACAGCCTGAAGTTCAAACCTGCCACCAATGCAAAGGGTCACAGTCCTGCCACCAAAGCGTGAGGTTGACATCTACAGCAAACCTCATGGTTAGAGGCCTGCCACCACAGCCTGAAGTTCAAAACTGCCACCAATGTTCAGGGTCACTGCCCTGCCGCCGAAGCCTGAGGTTGAAGTCCACCATACAA
Organism: Ambystoma mexicanum; assembly: GCF_040938575.1. NCBI lineage: Eukaryota > Metazoa > Chordata > Amphibia > Caudata > Ambystomatidae > Ambystoma > Ambystoma mexicanum. The sequence goes on along the minus strand of NC_090934.1, from coordinate 55,747,947 downwards.
GCATAGGGTTAGAGTCCTTCCACCAAAGCACAATACTTTCATCCGCCACCACATTTAGAGGTTAACTTTGCAACACCAAATCTCGCGATTAGGCCTCTGCAGTCAAAACTGGAGGCTTTGACTCCTGCCGCGAATCCATCAAGCAAACCTCAAGGCGAGATCTTGGCAAAAGTCAGCCGATCTCTCCATGATCCCAGCTTACCTTTCCTCCCCCCCATACTATCACCTTTGGCTTCCATGAGGACCTCCTGAGACCCTACAGAAAACAAAAACAGACCCACATCTCTTTAAAAATGATTGACTCCCAGTGCCCAGATATTCACCTGCTTTTTGAACAGTGCACTTTTAACTGGCACTCTTAAGCCCACTTAGCTCGCGTACTTGTTAATTTTGGAGGTTTATACAGGAATGCGCGCAGAAAGAAGTGCTTCAAACCACTGGGGTATGTGCGGAAGAGAGACAATAAACATAGGAGGAAACGGGGGGAAAAGGGGAACATAGCAACAAAAAAAACATAAGAAGACGCAAGGGGAAAGGTGGCAGAAAGGGGAGAAACAAGGGTGGTGCAGTGCGCCGGGGTGAGGGTGGCGGGATCACCAATGCACCACGCCCAAAGGCTGCTCCCTTGCAGCCCCAGAGTCAAGCGGGATGGTCCAAGCTTAAGAAGGTGGCAGTGCCAATGCTAGTAGTGGAATGCCGGGAATGAGTTACTTCACTGCCCGTCTTTCACTTAGTTTATAAGGTAGCCTTAGAGATATAGCGCCCCCTACTGCCCCGCACAGACTCCCATTGGAGGGGGCAGATGCAAGTTCCCAGGAATGCTAGATTGGTGCCCGGTATAATATCCGAATCGGAATGAGATAACAGCCACGCCGCAGGGTTCAAATCCAGAAGCACCCCCACTAATGCCCTTTGAATCTGAAACGCTTCTATGTGATCATATCGAGCATATATAGTTTGCGGTTTTGTACGTTTTGTGTAATTAAAAACTGTTTAATGGGGGTTCCACCACACCTCCTTGCCCTTTCCCCACCCTTGTGCTTTGTCTGGGTTGGCAGGTGTAGGTGGCCAGGTAGGTGGAGATGGCCTGTGGTGACTCATAGAATAGGAGGGTGTTTTCAATAGGTTAAACATTACAGGCTTCCCAAGCTAAGATGGTGGAATGTTGGGCTTATCTGATTGGTTGGGAGAATAATGGCATGGGTACACACACCACACACCCGCACATATATAAAAGAAAATAAATTAAAAGTCGACTCTCAGGAGTCAATCAACAAGACCACAAACTAAGTGTGGTCGATTGAATCACTGTAAAGGAAGTGAGATACAGTGGCGGTCGCCAGTGGCAGACCGGGTGTCCCTACTAGCCAGGCGGGCTCGGGCAGAGTGGGTAGTGAGGTACAAACCGGAGAGAGCTACTTGCCTGCTGTTGTGGGGTAACACATGCCAGCATTAATGTGTGGAGCTCTCAGACGCGTAGCCCTGGCTGCCCCATCACACATCCCTGGGGCACTGTGCCATCTGGTACCCCCCCTCCTGCGGCCCTGGGCTGCCAGTAGGGATCTGGAGGCAGTGTGGGGAAGAGGGGTACAATCCCATGCCTGGCAATCCTGCTTAGGATGGTCGCAGTTTTGCAGGGAATCTGGGAAGCAAAGTTGGCTCTGGGAATATTGCACTGTGCAAACCAGCCCCCGTTAAGTAGGGCTTGTGGGGGGCAGGTGGGGGGGGGGTGTCCTTTAAGGAAATGTGGATAAAATGGGTTCACATATTTAAGTAAAAGCCGATTTATCTCTGTGAGGAGCAGGTTGCATGGCAGAGAGGGTCAAAAAATTCAAAAACCAGGGTACCCACACAAAAGAAGGCCATGGCGCAGAGGGCCCCTCGGGACATCGCTGCAGTTCCCTGTACGTCTTTCCAGCCCTGGGTTCCCAAGAAAAGGCCCTTCTTTCCTCAAGACCCCACTACCCACAGCCCTTTGCCAGAGAAACCCACTCTTCATTCTAACACGGGTGTCAATTGTGGGCAGGCTCCGCCAAGCGGATCCCAGGATCCCCCTCCCTGCCCTCCTCTTAAGTAGCCCAGACTTCTGGAAGTCCAGCTGTGGTCCAGCTGCAGAGCGCAGCCAGTATACTGAGTCTCCGCCCCTCCTCTTCCGAGCTGCGGCTGGAAAAAGCGACGGGTACTTTCCTTTGAAATCAACGGGGCGTGTGTTCTCCAGCCAAGCACTTCTCCTCCAGGGATCCGAGAAAAGCTGTGCGCAGAGCTCATTGCAAATTAGAGGAGAGGTGGCCGTGGGTTCCCGAGGAAGAGCACCGAAGGGTGGCAGCACACGACGCCCCCACCGGTGGAAACTGGTACTGAAACACCGCATGCTATCCCAAGAGCACGGGACCTGGACGGATGATTCAAATAACTGGGCCAGCAGCAACTTCCGGAGAGGCCAAGACAACAACACAAGTCCAGCAGAAGTAGGGTCATTCCTGTGTGATTCTGTGGGACTCCTCAGCCCCAGGGAAATGAAGGCTGGTGCTCACGACAGAGTGAGTGGCAGACACAGATCCCACTCTCAGTGCAAACGGACACCCCCTTGCCCCCAAATGGCAGGTTCACTGTTCAGAGAGGAGCCTGGGAAATCTCACACATGCAATGCAAAATTCCTCTCTTTCAAACATGTGTTTTAAAGACGTAGTAATTCAAATACAAGTCCCAACTCGTCTTTTAGTTTTTCTCAAGCACTTGATTAATTGAGAGATAAAAGGGTAACCTTATTGGAAATAATGCAATGCAATACGTATTATTCTTCAACAAATCATTCCAGAGAGCGCAGTTGATTTGTTATATGTTTCCCAGTGCAAATGTGCGCTTTTTCTAACCGTCGGCTCAAGTTTTCCGGCAGTGCGGGCTCCAAAGGGCCGAATATTCAAACAAACAGGGCAAAGGAGGGTTCGACCCAAACTCCTCTTTCTGCCACTCCCTCACGCTGCCCCCACTCCCCACCCTACCTGGTTAAAGCAAGCATGGGCCCGTCCCACTGCCCCCCACACTTTAACCTGTTCCCCAGAGGTCGGGATTGTTATCACACTGGGCTGGTTTCTCCCCCTAAACGCTTTTTGCTGCTAACCCTACCCCCCCCCCCCCCCAAGTCCCCATTCCCAGCTGCAAACAGTGCCCCGAACCTCTATCCACACACAGACATACAAAACAACCATGGGACCGTTCCGGTCTCTCCAAAACCTACCGGCTCCCCCACACCAGTGAATTCCCTCTTCCAGGCCGCTTCCTATTCCGGTATTCAGTGATGTCGGCAGCGTTTCCTGGGATGTCTTTTTAAGAGGCGGCCCAGGAAACTAGGTTTAAAGACTAAAGACCATCACATAGTGATCCTTTGATATATCAAGGAATATTGTGATCCCTTCATCCTCCCTCTGCACCCTTCCTTGTGAGGCGGACTTTTGGGCAAATAACACCCCACATTGGCCAGGCAATAATGCTTAAATATTAGCATACCTCTCAAACTTTGAGGACCCCAATGCGGGTGAGAGCACACGATTTTGGAGACGATTTATATGGGTGGGTAAGGGGCTTGGCAGGTTATTGAACTATTTCCAAGGTGGGTGACACCCGCCAGGAGCGTGTAAGTTGAGAGCTATGTATGAGCCCAGTGAGTGTGATGCCAGAAACCTGAGAGCCAATCCGGATCCAGTTCTCCCGGGCTATATTTGCTAATATGGCCATGATATGATATGATGTGGCATTTATAACGCGCCCGTACACAAGGGTTTATGGGCGCGACAAGACAAGGAGGGGGAAACAAGGGAGCACAAAATAACCATCTTACTAGACCATGTGTCATTCAGATCCTGCAAGTGCGTGGAAAAGGGAAGGGGAGAAGTGCCAGGGAGGAGCAGAAGGGGGAAGTGCAGTTAACTCACAAGTGTAGCCGGCGGGTGGCTCATAAGTGCAGAGAGAAGGGACTGTAGGAGTGCAGATACAAACCCTTAAGTGCTGGGGAGCCCAGAGACAGTGCAAGGGCAACTGGACTTCCAAAAGGCTGAGCCCGCGTTTAGAGGGTGACCGGGTGACCAGTGTGTGGAGCAGCAGGGGAGAGAAAGCAGTAGTGAAAAGGGAGGTCTTGAGTTGCTTCCGGCACCAGAGGTGGTTCTGCTCAAGTTGGAGAGAGGCAGGCAGGCTGTTCCAGAGGGAAGCCCCAGCTGAGGAGAGTGATCTGCACCAAACTCTCTGCTGGGAGGAGTGTCTGACCCTTAGAGAGTAGGAGGTGGATGAGAGGAGAGCTCGAGAAGCAGGATGTTTTGGAAGAGAAAGTTGGAGGTAGAGCAGTCCCAGGCCCCAGAAAGCCCTGTGGATGATGCAGAGGGCCTTGAACTTGATCCTCGCAGCCACTGGGAGCCAGTGAAGAGATTTCAGAGCTGGAGAGATACAATCCCTGGGCTTGACGCCAGGGACAAGTCAGTCTCGCAGTCCTGTTATGGATAAGTTGTAAAAGTCGAAGAGTAGAGGCAGGAAGATATAGAAAGAGGCTGTTGCAATAGTCCAGCCTAGAGAGGACCATAGCTCTGGAGACAGTGAGCTTCTGGGAGAAAGTGAGAAAAGGAAGAATACCTCTGAGGAGGTGCAGCTGATAGTTTGACTTCTTAGAGATGTCAGACGTGTGAGGAGAGAGCGAGAGGGTGGAGTCAAAGCTGACACCAAGGTTCTTAGCCTCACAAGAAGGAACAGGAAGACGGCCCAGAGTGGGTGGCCAGCGAGAGAGAAGAAAGAGGGAGCAGGTTTCCCACTGAGAAGGATCTCAGTCTTACTGGCATTAAGGCAGAGATCATTGGGGGCACACCATTCCAGAATTGTGGCCAGGCAGTCTGGTATGAGAGAAGGAGAAGAGGTCTGAGGGGAGCCTGAAAGAGAGCGGAGTGTTGTCCGCATAACATTAAAAATTGGAGCAGAAAGTAGCGATGCAGTGGGCAAGAGCTGCCAGGTAGTGGTTGAAGAGCCAGGGAGAGATGTTAGACCCCTGAGGAACACCACAAGTAGAGAGAGAGATAGAAGAGAGGAAAGACCCCAGTTGGACCTGAGGGGAACGGTTGATGAGAAAGGAGGTCAACATGGGAAGGGCCTTATCAGTAATACAAGGTTGTCACACAGGTGATTCAGCAGGATGGCATGGTTGACCGTGTCAAAAACAGAGGTTAGATCGAGGAGAATGAGGACAGAGGGGAGATCAGAGTCATGATTGTAGAGCAAGTCTTCAGGCCTGTTCAGGAGAGCAGTTTATGCACTTCTGGCATTTATGATGCCAGGCTGGTGGTTATGGAGGCAACCAACAGATTCAGTATGTATATTAAGCTGGGAGATGGCCAGCCTTTCCAAGAGTTTGCCCAGGAAATGAGTGATGGAGATCGGGTGATAGTTAGCCCGGAGTGGAAGGATCAGCTGAGGGCTTCTTTAGAAGGGGGTGCACAAGAGAGTGCTTAAAGGGGGAGGGGAAAGTTCCAGTGGGAAAAGAGTGATTGCAAAAATAGGCCAAGGCTGGAGCAAGGGTGTCGATGTGGTCCTTGATGGTTCTGGAAGAGCAGGGGAGAACTTGCTTTGACGAGACTTTCATAAATCAGACTTGTCTAGAAACATTGTCAGGGGTGAACAGGGGAAAGGATGAGAAAGGAGGAGGAGAGGCGGCCTAAGACGGGCCAAGAGTGGCAGAGGAGGAGGAAGAGGAGGTACAGAAACAGAGGAGGGACAGGATGTCCTGAGTTTTAGTAGTGAAATGAGAGGCTAAGTCTGTGCAGAGGGCTTGAGAGGGAACAGGAGAGGTAGAGACTGCAGCAAGATTGGCCAGCTCCTTGTATATTTTGAAAAGTTTGGCCATGGTTCCTGATGGCTCTCAGGATTCCAGAGGCTATGCTGGGTTTCTTCAGTTCAGCCCACAGCCTCTCGCTGCCACCTTTTGACCTTGAAACTCACCGAAAATCATTCTTGTCTTCCACACCACTGCCTTTTTCCCCATGACAGCCTTGGCACTACAATTCATTGTGGCAACCCTCAACATAAAGGAAGGACTGTTTTCCAAAGCCCTAAGTGCATGTGATGGTCGGTGGCCATCCTAGAGTCCTTATGCCACTTTCATTCTTTCGTGAAAAGTTGGGGAAAGGCTTGCATTATGCCCTGTGGCCAGTTGGGAGAGGCAAGCTTGTGGCTGGGCACAATAATTCATCGTCCTCGTGGCAGCAGGACACCTCCCGTTCTCACCCTTATTAACAATGAGTGTGCCGAACAGGAGTTAACCTGCTGCCAGGACAAGGACAGTGCTGAGTTGTAGCACACCACACGGCACACAGGTGTCCATGTCCCACTCGCTCTGTGCCACTGCAGCAGCCGCAGACTGCAGCAGTGCAGGACACAGGCACCAGGCAGTCCTCCTGTGTGCCCCTCTAGCTCCAGTCTTGAGCGCATTCACTAGTCTGACTTTAGAAAGAAGTCAGATCATGTCTTTCTGTAATCAGAAAGATATGACCTGACTTCTTTCTGAAGTTTGCACGCTCCTGTTTTTCTTCAAATAAGGATTGCACGAGACAATGACCTGCTGGGCAGAAGAACTTTGCTGCCAAATGTATTTTGCAGAAATCCTCACTGGCAAGGAATTATTGAAGAACAAGGTCGCTAGCAAGGAATTATTGAAGGAAAAGGTCACTGGCAAGGAATTATTGAAGGAAAAGGTCACTGGCAAGGAATTGTTGAAGGACAAGGTCGCTGGCAAGGAATTATTGAAGGAGAAGGTCACTGGCAAGGAATTATTGAAGGAGAAGGTCACTGGCAAGGAATTATTGAAGGGCAAGGGATTTCCCTTTAATCAAGGAAATCTAACCAGATTGCAGACAGTCCAGAACGGCGCTTTCCGAGTCGTACAGGGTCTGGCTCATAAGGACCATGTCTCCGACGCATGGAGGCTTCTCCATTGGCTCCCGGTCACATCCCGCATCCCCTTTAGGACTTCAGTGATGACCCATAAGCACCACGATGGTGTCAGTCTGAGGTATCTGAAAGACTGAGATTGTTGGCTTCCAGAACGTAGGATTGTGAGGTCTTCTCGCTTCAGTTTGCAGCGGGTACGGCATGTGGCCTTCGTCTACTCAGCCCCGCTCTTTGGAAGGAATTACCTTCTAATTTAAGATGTTACCAATCGCTGCCTGGATCAGTTCAAACGCCTGTTGTAAACACGCCTTTTTTCATAAGGTTTTCATAAGGTTTTTCTTTCTTGGATTCTGGATCTACATGTTCTGAATATTTGTCCTGTTATTTTTAATTGTGTCTTTTATGTTCATGTGCGCCGCTGGGCAAATAAATACATACGTAAATAAATGTAATGACATGCATTGTCTCATGTATCCCCTATTGGAGTGATGCCACTTGTGGTCTTCAACAACAGCCCAACACTTCATTGTAGGTCTCTTCTAAACGAGGGCGGCCCCCAATGCTGCTGGGATTTGCCAAAACGTCTCTTTGAGACACCTTCTCTAAAGCGAAGGGTGGCCCCACTTTGCACACTCAGATCCACTGTAGTTAGTATTTGAAAGAATCAAAAACTCTACAAAGTCCCTAGCCTCCATCTGTTTCTGGCGAAGTAACTGCGTGCCCCACAGCAGGGGCGGATTTAGCGGTCGCTAGGCAGACAAACGGCGAGCGGGCCCCTCCCCCCATTCCCTTCCTTCCCATTTGTTTTCACAGTCAGGCAGAGGCAGCAGCGCTCATGGGGCCCCGTGTGTTCTGTGTGAACACTGACTGAGCAATGAATCCATTAAAGTGGAGGGGCTGCCAAGTTCACTATCCATAGAAGTGCCCTAACTGCTCTTAATGAATGCGGGGGGGGGGGGGGGGCTTTTGTCTCAAGTGATGCCAAAGAAATGCATAACTAACAGGTTTGCAATGTGCCCTATTGTGAATAGGCAGTTGGTGGTCTCCCACCATTTACAAGGGCCCATTATCTCCACCTGAGCAGCAGTTGCCTCCCCATAGCCAGGCCTTTCCCCCTGGTGAGAATTTCTACTCTGGGTGTCAATGGGTGGCGGGGCAAATACACAACCCTTCCATGCCCAGAAGGAACTTTAAACAAAAGGCATCACTTAAGATGATGGCCATTTGCTGTTTTTCCATTTCACCTCCCAGTTTATTCCAAGTAGACCAAACACATCATGGGTTAGACGTGAATACATTAACACATTCCCGCAATAAAGCCAACATTATAAAAAATTGCTTTTGTTCCTAAAGTTTGCCATTCCGCACTCGTGATCACAATTAACTTCGCCCACCCTAACATCTGCCTCTATGACCAACCCATCTTGGGCCCTTTATCACGTGCTGCCCACGGGGCCCTTTGCCTTAAATCTGCCACTGCCCCACAGGTGCCACTTTGGCACGGTCTGGGCATCATACAGCAGTCAGTGTAGAGGTAACACGCCACACACCTGTCAACAATGTCCCTTTCCCTTTAAATTACATACCTGTAAATGCAGCAAATGTCAATGCCCCCTTTGTCTTGTTATTTCTCTCTCTTGCCCATGTCTATTACCCCATCTTCACCCTCATATCGGTCACCCCTCTCCCGACACATGTCACCTGATGTTTTGTAGCACTTAAGTGAATTTACTAAACATATACTCATATGATATGTTTTATTTGTATCGCACTCATGCACAAGTCGTTCAGAGCGCGAGGAGGCAATGGATGGGAACAAGGCCGCTTTGATTGCACAATGAGTAATGCGCTCGCTTTGACATCTGTGCAGAGCCTGCTGACACAGGTTCGAATCCCGGCGGGGCCAAACTCAGGCTTTTATCCTTCCGAGGTCGACAAATGAGCACCACACACCATGGGTAATAATAAGCAGCGCTCAGACACCTGAGGGTTCGTAGCACTATATAAGTGCTAAATTATTATTATTATTAAGGGAGGACAAAATAACGACCTTACTAGTCCCAGTGACATTGAGAACCTTAAAGTGTAAAATCCCACATTTTCAAGAGTTACATGCAACTCCCCCAAAAATGATTTTTTTCCCCACAGATTCTACGAGCTGAATTTTACCCCAAATCTCATCTTGCGCAAAACTTTAAAAATGCACTCACCGCCCCGGCCACATACACGCAGTAAACTGCCCCATGTCGTGTGTCTAAGCGAGAACATTCCTAGTGGAGACCTACCTGGGCCCCCCCCCAGACTCTATTCCAATCACAGGCAGCAGTACTTACCTTCCCATCCGGCTGGAGGTGGAACTCGACCAAGTTGCTGCTCGGCGCGTGCTCGCCGTCCTCCGCGTCCCGCCGGGTTTTGGAGGCATCTGGTTGACACTAAACAGATTTTTGAAAAAGAAGAATTTTAAACATGTGTAATACATTGGGTGACATAAAGTATTCACTAGTAGGTGTGAGCTGAGCACTCCAGTATCACACTTTTTATAAAGCTTCTCCCATGGCCAGGTTTGAAGGCCAGATGCATGTAATGTGAAGCCTGTCACAGAAACATACACATTGATGCCAGTCACTGAAGCACAGACGTCAAGGCAGTCACATTAATGCCCATCACGGAAACAGTAATGTCGCTGAAGAATTGGCATCGTAGCCATTGAAATGACCGCAAAGAGACAAGAAACACAGGCGAAGACGCCAAATAATGTTCAGGGAGACACTAAAGAGGCCAGTCACAGGACTGTATGACTGGGGTCAGCCAAAGGCATGATTGCAACAAGTCCGGTCATCAGTGCTGCTGCGTCATTCAGTGGCTGAAGTGCAGCTACCGAACATGAGCTTGCTGCTCTGCTATTGGCTCACTGAATTAGCCTATCAACGCATCACACCCAGAGGCGGCCTCCCTACCCACTGAGAAAACAAGGCTCGTACCCTCATGTTTTATTACTGGAGGGCTTATACCCAAAAGACGTGGAATTGTAGACAGAAAACAATAAATGAGTATGTAGCGACCCCTCCCTCTTGTGTCCAGACACTGCGTCACTTATAGCATAAGTGCAGATGTGAAATAAATGCTGCACTGAGCCTTACTTATCGTGTTACGTTAAAAAATATTTTTCCAATGCATTTTTCTTTCAATATCTCATAATACACATGAACACAAAACATGTTGCCAAGGAATTCATACAATTTCACATACATATAACATTTAACATAACATTTTGTTCATCGAGCGGGGTCATACCATTCCCGTACTTGCAACTCTTTAAAGTGCACAAGTGCAATGTGTGGTTTGTAATAAAGTGTGCTTTGGATGCAAGTGACATGTTTCAAAAGGTTGTTCATCGTTGGTCTATGTGGGTATGCAAGCACAACCACTTTCAATTATTTCAACAAATGATATAATATGATATGATATGGCATTTGTAACGCGCCTATACCCAAGTGTTTCAAGGCACGACGAGGCAAGGAAGGGGGAACAGAGGGAGTACAGAGACAACGATCTTACTAGGCCAAGTGACATTGAGATTGCACAAGTACAGGGGAGAAGTGCCAGAGGCCGTGCTGTACATGGATCAAAATAATAACAAGAAGTGTGGCCAGCAGGTGGCAGGTGCAATGGTAAGTGCAGACAGCAGGTGTCCAAAGTGCGGGTAGAGGGACTGTAGGGTTACAGATACAGATCCAAGTGCAAGGTTTGCCAGGAGGCAGTGCGGGTGTGCAACTGGGCGGGCAGCGACATGGGCCTGAAATCAGAGGGTAGCCAGGTGACCAGTGCAGTATCAGACAGGAAATCAGCAGGGGAGAGGAAGAGAGAAGGCAGAAGCAAAGAGGAAGGTCTTGAGGTGCTTTCGGAACTGGAGATGGTTCTCCTCAAGTTTCAGAGAGGCAGGGAGGCTGTTCCAGAGGGAGGACCCAGCCGAGGAAAGAGATATACCACTAACTCGTTGCTTGGAGAAGCGAGTGACCCTGAGGGAGTCGGAGGTGGAGGAGCGAAGAGCTCGAATAGGAAGGTATTTACAAAGAGAGAGTTGGAGGTATGGAGGACACAGGCCCCAGAATGCCTTGTGGACAATGCAGAGGGTCTTGAACTTAATCCTTGCAGCCACTGAGCACCAAAGCAGAGATTTCAGTGCTGGAGAGATGCAATCCATTGGCCCGAGGCAAAGGACAAGTCTCACAGTCCTGTTCTGGATGAGTTGCAGAGGGTGGAGAGTAGATGCAGGCCGATTTCGGAAGAGGCTGTTGCGATAGTCTAGCCTAGAGAGAACCAGAGTGCTAGAGACAGTGAATTTCTGGGGAAGAAGAGGAAAGGAAGAATACCTCTGAGGAGGTGCAGTTGGTAATTTGACTTCTTAGAGACTTCAAAGATGTAAGGAGAAAAGGAGAGTGTGGAGTTGAAGATGACCCTGAAGTTCTTAGCCTCACAGGTGGGAGCAGGAAGAGGGCCAAGGGAGGCCAGCCAGATAGTGACAGGAAATGAGAGAGCAAGTGTGCAGATGAGGAGAATCTCTGCCTTACTGGCATTACGGTAGAGATAGTTGGCAGCACACCACTCCTGGATAGCAGACAGTCAGAGATGAGAGATGGAGAAGAAGTGGCTGAAGGGAGCCTGAAAACGAGCTGAGTGTCATCCACACAGCACTGAAAGTTGGAGCAGAGAGCGACAATGCAGTCGGCGAGAGGTACCAGGTATTGCTTGAACAGCCAGTGAGAGAGGTTAGACCCATGTGGAACACCACAGGTAGAGAGTGAGATAGAGGAAAGGAAGGACCCAATTTGGACCTGGGAAGCTCGATCAGAGAGGAACGAGGTCAGCCAGGCCAGTGCCTGATCGTGATACCCAGGTTATCACGGAGTCGATTGAGCAGGATGGCATGGTTGACCATGTCAAAGGCAGAAGAGAGATCGAGTAAGATGAGGACAGAGGGGAGATTGGAATCAAGGTTGGAGAGCAGGTCTGCACATATGTTCAGGAGAGCAGTTTCCGTGCTTTTAGAAGCTCTGAAGCCAGACTGATGGTCATGGAGACAACCAATAGATTCAGTTTGAAGGTTAAGCTGGGAGATGGCCAGCTTTTCCAGGAGTTTGCCCAGGAAAGGAGGGATGGACATTGGGCGATAGTTAGCCAGACAGGACGGGTCCGCAGAGGGTTTCTTAAGAAGAGGGTTGCACAAGGGAGTGCTTCAGGGGCAATTGAGTGGTTTCAGAAGTCAGCCAGAGCAGGGGCCAGCGTGCCAATTTGGTCCTTGATGGTCTTGGAGGAATGGGGTGAACCTGTTTTGATGAGACTTTCATAGATCAGACCTGTCTGGAAACCTTGTCTGGGAAGAACAGGGGAAAGGCGGAGAAGGAGGGAGGAGAGGTGGCCATAGAAGGGCCAGGGTAAGATCAGGAAGTAGAGGGAGCAGGGGGAGAAGAGAGAGAGGACAGGACTATCCCAGCCCTGACCAAACAAATGAGCCTACTTACCCCTCCGATAGAGATCTCGCAGCAGGCTTCCTGCATGGCCACTGAAGGGTCACAATAGATGTGGATTTGCTGGACATCAAACTGGGAAAGAAGAAGAGAGACATCAGACAATGTTATGATAAATAAACAGGTCAAGGGGTCAATGCGCCCGCTCTTGAGCAAGCAGTAGCAAATCCACTACATTGCAAGAAATGGGCAGGGTATTCTAGATGGATGGTAACATGGACAGGGCCCAGCCACTCAGGGTGAGAGAGGGGATAAACCGTGCCCTCCACTGGTGAGTGCTGAACAGTTTCACTACTGCTGGTCAGAGGCAGACAAAAGCAAGTCTACTCATGTAAGAGAGGGCCAGAGCTGTCCAGATGTTATGAGAATGGTAGAACTCTCCTGCTCCTTGGTGAACTGTGGAAAGCACTAACCTACATGTGAGTGAGAGCTTCACAGCCTACCACATAACGAGAAGGGAACCGAAACTAGCCGCCGCCCCCTCACACACACACACACACACACACACACACACAAACACACACACGAGATGCAACTTACATGGACAGGAGTGCCCTGTGTAGAGTCCAGGCCGATAATGGTATGCCCAGTGACCACCATACTCTGCTTGCTCAAAATGGGTTTGGTTGAGATGTAACTGCAGTCAATATGGATGGATATTGTGTGGTCCTGCACGCTGAGCACAATCTTGTGCCAACTCAAGTCAAATAAGGATGAGACACCCTGTCCGGTGAAGATACAGCCCACAACATCTTGGTCCTGGCCTTTAGCTTGGAATTCTAAGCTCCTGTCCTCCCCGTTGAGCCCCAGCGACATCTGAGAATAGAAAACAAATGCATTTATGAGTTTGAGGCATAGCAACCAAACACAGAGTACAGAACACAAGTAAGCACACAGAGCTGTCAGGTCTCTCCTTAGTGCACTGCTAGAGCTATAGGGAACATGTGCTGGGAAGTGACACCATGCTTTGGGAAGATTGTTTCCTTAATGTCTCGTGCAGGCACTAGAAAATAGACCAACTCAAGATGGAGGTTCAGATCAGAATTCTGAAGGAGCTGGTGATGGGGACAGGAAGGAACGTGAAAGGCATTTGAAACTGCCTTCTTCGAAGATTCTGTACGTCAAGGTCCTGAGGATGAGAGCTCCTGCTAAGACATTAGTATTGTGGGTTCTAGTTCAGTTCAGTGTTTATAGTTAGGTATACAGAGGATAGCACTGGGGCAAGCAAGACCATGCAGAGCAACAGCTGTTCGAATCCCTGATCTGCACTTAGAAACTGAACTCATGTTTGGTATTAGGGGTGTTATAAAAAAAACAATCAAATACATAAACAGATTTCTACTCTAACTGTGGCCAGAAAATAAATGTGCAAGGGTCATTCTGAGTGGAGCACTATTGTGGGAGCGTGCCTTTGTCTGTTTAAGAGAATAAACAATGAAACCAAGTGTGTTTTGGTACTGTGTTATCTTTCAGACCCACACTCCCGGGTGGCTTTTCAGTGGAACTTCCTTTGTTGCATATTTTTTTGGAAGGTAATCTGTTGTGGCCGTAAAAATGACACTGGGCCTCAGGATGGTTACAGCTATAATGGTCTCACTCTTGACAGGAAGGAGGTTAATCACAGTTGCTTCACTGTGACTTCAATCACCACATACATAAGGTGTTCAACTATGCATAAAGCAGATAACTATTTACATGGGGGATAAGCCAGTCTCTAAGTGTCACTGAAGGAACGGCCGGGTGCGTGTTTTCCTCTGCACAGCTGCATGTTCAATACTGCCGCACGGGCAGTTGCATGCACAGCAGCCACGAGATCCGGCAGACCAGTCTCTCACAACATTATCACATGGGGAACAAAGACTTCTCGGTTACCTTTGATTCACAGGTGCCTTGCTGTAGAGAGCTGCAGTTTGTTTTTTCATCGCGCATGCTTTCCATCCATGGAGAGTATTAGAGAAAAGGACCCACAGAAACATCTCACACATCATCGCTTGTCCACTCCGGAGCACCCCTTTGTTTGTCAGTGCTTTTCAGGCTCATCAATTAGTTACTAAAAGTGCAGCGGATCAATGCGGGACTGAGCAGAAGTGAGCTAGTACACGGCTTGGTCCATAATCTTGTCCCTCTGAATAGAAACTAGAAAGTGATTTGGAGACCATGTACTTTAAATTGAAAGCACCAACTCGGGAAGTAGTGCAATCCTGAATATAGTACACATGTTTTAAATATTTCTTAGATTCTTTGGTTACTAAGATCAATACAAAATAATTAGCATTTTTCTCTTCCTTTTTTTGGGCAATTACCCTCCTGTTAGAAATGACTGAGGAGAACACAGGTAATGAGAGTAAGATGGTACTGAATGAGATTGTGAAACGTGTTAGCATTCAGTAGTTATCAGGTAATGGATCTGTCAATATCTTGTTGTTCATCCCCTCCCAATCTGCAGGTAGTGCCAGGTGAAAAGATGAGAGATTCCTGTGTTGTTTATTGTTTTATCCCATTCCCTTTTCCCTGTAGGGTGAGAAAAGAGCAGCAGTAAATTACCTGCTGTGCAATGGTCGACTGCGGGGTCTGAGGGGTTAAGCAGCTCCTGCAGATTAAAGGATATACAGGACCTTACAAGAGTATAGAGTGATGCCACACTCGAAAGAAGGACATTGAGGACCCAAATGGCAGGCAAAAACAATGAAGTCACAAGCATGTCTCAAAAGAAAAGGTAGAGTGTCTGTTGCAACTTTCAGGAAATTTACTGAACACCATGAAGTCACAGACTTCTCTAGGTCTTAGAACCAAGCCATAACATCACAGATATCAGTGCAACTTGCATGTGAGTTTTGACATTGCAGACACTGTGAAATACTACAGGCAAGCTATTACACCAAAGGCATCAGTAATGGTTTCTGATAAGTTATGGTGTCACCGATAGGTCAAAGAGCTACAGGCAGACCAGGCCCACACAGCCAGTTCCAGGGAAAAAAAAGGTGAGCAGTGATGGTCGTGAGGAATTCAACCATCCACACAGTGGGTGTGCACTCACCTGGGCTTTTTTGATGCTTTTTCAAGGAATTGAATGATGGGAGATCTACCTTGGAAAATGTGTCGGACTAAACGGCACACATTTTCCTATGCTCACAACGTGTGCTCTGGGTGAACACAGCCTACAGGCACAGCCCCCTGTCATGTTCAGCTGGTATGTGTCAGCCACGAGTGCATCAACGTATCTCAGGAAGGGTGAAGGCAACACCTTCTTCCTGCCGTGGCCATCCTAATTAAAATATCAAAGGTGCCATGGATAAACCCTGCCCATTGTAGTTCTGTGTGGTGGCAGCGCATACCTATGAGAGTTATTTGAAGCAGGCTTGCAAAGAGGCCTGGTCACAGAACTAACAAAGGGCAGGAAACCCAAACACCTTTTTGAAATGCAATGTGTCAGCTTGAAGCTAGCCCCCCCACTCTGTATGAAGGGCAGTGAATGTCATGTCTGGGACAACATTTTACAGTAGGCAACCCCTGCGAACGGACCCCCTTTCAGGGGACAGAAGTATGTGATTTGATGGAGACAGAAAGTCTCTTCTCGCCACAAACTTCAAGGGAGACCTGCGCTTTGATCGGGAGCCACAGAGAGCTCAATGACTTGTTGATCTACAACAGACAGGAAGATGGGTGGGACTTAGTAGTATATGTTGTCACCCCTTACCTTTCCTGTAGCAAAGCACTCTGGTTATGACCTCACGCATAGCAGAAGTTTGTTGGTAGGGACCCAGGATTAGTTGATTAAGGTAGGCGTAGCCTGCACCAATCACTGGGGCCCATTTGGCTTTAAGAGAGGGTTGAGCCCCTCTTGTCATGAACCATCATATGCGTCCCTTCTGGACTTCCTGGTCCCTGACCCATAGGGGATTGAATACAGTGATCCTTCCAACATGGGCGCTTGAAACAGAATGCTGCTGGCCAGTCTCTACGCTCCACGCTGTACGCTCTACAAAACAGACACGCCACCGCGGCTCTGCGCGTCTCAATGCTACCGCTTGCTGTAGTTGGACGTGTGTTGCTGGAGTTCGCTCGGGGCTTTCTTCTGATTCCTGGTTCCTTGAGTTCCCCTTCCTTCCTCCCATTCCTCTACCTTACCTCCGAACTTCCTGGATTTTCTTTCGCGCTCGAGTCACGGCATTCCGTGCCTCCGAGTGCGAGCATCATTCCTTCCTGGTATCCGTCCTGGACTTCTGAACGTTCCCGGAATTTGAATTGTGAACCTCACGCTGGAATCCGAGGACCAGCGCTCCAGTTTGTACAAATCCCGGACCGTGATATGATATGATATGGCATTTGTAACGCGTCTATACACAAGTGTTTCAAGGCGCGACGAGGCAGGGAGGGGGGAACAGGGGGGAAGACAGACAACGATCCTAGTAGGCCAGGTGTCATTCAGATCCCGCAAGTGCAGGGGTAGGGGGAAGGGAAAAAGTGCAAGGGGAAGGGGAGAGGGGGAAGTGCTGAACAGGGTAAGTATAATAAAAAAGAGAAAGAAGACATCACAGAAGGTCGCAAGCAAACAACAAAAGCAGGTGAGAAGGGGAGAGACTTGTGACAGATTGAGATGCCTAAAAAATGATACAGATAGAGGGATGGAAGCCGCTGTTCAAGACCTCATGCGAGGCATGCAGGAACTAACCACGGAGGTCCAGAATCTTAAGGCTGAGAATGCTGCATTAAAACAGCTAGTCTTGTCACGTGACTCTGCAACTAAGGAAAGCGTGTTATTAGGAGGAGTAGTGGATAAATATGATGGCTCTTCAAAGGCTCTCTGTGCTTTCCTTGATTCATGTATAGTGCACTTCGCCTTCAAACCCTACTACTTTTCCACTCCTAATGCAAAGGTGGGCTTTATGATCTCACACCTCACGGGAAATTCCTTGACCTGGGCAACCCCCCTAGTCAATTCGGGCGACGCCCTCCTGGATGATTATGATGGGTTTGTGGAAGCTCTAAAGGCCATGTTTGATCGCCCAGAGCAGGTTTACAGCGCTCAAGAACGACTACTCGAATTTCAAAAAGGATCCCAGGATATGCTTACCTATGTGACCCGTTTTAAACAACCCGTGAAGGAAGCAGAGTGGTCTCAAGAAGCCAGCTTCACCCTCTTCCGAAGAGGTCTGAATGAAGAAATAAAGGACGAGTTAGCTAGGGTAGCTCGCCCAAGCTCCTTCCAGTCTCTCATGGACCTTTCCTTGCAAATAGACTTCCGAATCCAGGAAAGAAGAGCGGAGAAGAAGAAGTCTAAATCGCCTTTCCAAAAGGCTGCCACAGACCATCCGTCTAGACCTGAGCCCACAGTTTCTCCAACCCCGGTCCCAGAACCCATGCAACTGGGGGCCTTCCGTGGACCCATTACCCCACAAGAAAGGATGCAACGGATTCACACTGGTCTGTGCATGTATTGCGCCTCCGATAAACACCTTGTGAGAGAATGCCCTATTGCTCCTCCACGGCGTTCGGGAAATGCCTGCTCCCTATCCTTGATGGAGCACAGTTACGGAGAGAGATGTCTGCTCCACATCAATTCCAATCTTGAACTCTCCTGTTAATCTTGTGCTTCTACAGGCCTTTTTATCACCTCCCAAGAACGAATCTTACCCCATCCTGGCATTAGTGGATTGCGGAGCCATGGGCATATTCATAGATCATGATTTGGTCACTACTCACAACATTCCACATGAAACTCAAGGGAGTATGCAACCTGTAGAGGCTATTGATGGGAGACCTCTGTCTTCAGGACCCATAACCCTTCAGACTAAAGAGATCCTACTCTCTATAAACCACCATCAAGAGAGGATCAAATTTGACATTATAAAATCAGACCATTATCCGATGGTCCTAGGAATGCCCTGGTTACAAGAGCATAACCCCTACATCAATTTGGCAGCAGGCTCCTTGATCCTTGGTTCTGAACACTGTATATCTCACTGCTTATCCCTAGATTCCTTACCAAAGTCTTCTGAAGACTCGCAAGAGAGTCAGCAAAATCAAGTCACCGTCTCTAACATCATCTGTATTCCCAGGGCCTATCAGGCCTTCACTGATGTATTTTCGACCGCGATAGTTCAAGCTCTCACCCCTCACAGACCAGAGGATTGCGCCATCGATACTGAACCATCAGCAGTGATTCCCTTCGGGAGGATGTTTATTTTATCAGAACCTGAAAAAAGGGCCCTCTGTGAATACCTGGATACTAAGTTGGAAAATGGCACCATACGACCATCTAAATCCCCAGCGGGTGCTTTGTTATTTTTCGTTCCCAAGAAAGACACCAAAGAGCTCAGACCATGCCTAGATTACCGTGGCCTTAACCAGTGCACTCTCAAGGACCGCTACCCATTGCCTCTCATCTCGGATATCCTGGAAGCAGTCAGAGGTGCAGTAGTCTTCACAAAACTAGACCTAAGGGGTGCCTACCATCTTATTCATATAAAGGAAGGTGACAAATGGAAAACAGCCTTTAGAACCCCCTTTGGCCATTTAGAATACCTGGTTATGCCCTTAGGACTTGCTAAGGCCCCAGCGGTCTTCCAACGTTTTATGGACCGAGTGTTCTCTGATATGCTGTTCATCTTCGTCATTGTATATCTGGACGACATACTGATATACTCTAAGGACCATCTAAAACATGAAGAGCACGTGAAGGCAGTCTTACAACGTCTACATGAACATAAGCTCCTGGCCAAGCCCGAGAAGTGCCTTTTCCATGTATCAACTGTTCACTACCTTGGATTCGTTCTAAGCCCAAAAGGAATTGAAATGGACTCCTCGAAGGTAGACTCCATTTTGTCCTGAACCGTTCCAACTACCGTAAAACAAATTCAATCCTTCCTGGGGCTTGCTAATTTCTATCGAAAATTTATACCAGCTTTTCCGGAGATAGTGCATCCTATTGTTACATTGTTAAAGAAGGATACCCCCTTCCTATGGACCTCAGCCCAAGATACGGCGTTCCAACGGTTGAAGTCCGAGTTCACACAAGCCCCCATCCTAGCTCAACCCAACATTGATCACCCTTTCTTGTTGAAACTGATGCTTCCAACTACGCCGTTGGGGCCGTCCTAAAACAAGAATTGGGTGACAAGTTAGAACACCCCATCGCCTATCTTTCTCGCACCTTGACTCTCAGTGAAACTCAGTACTCCGTTCTGGAAAAGGAATTACTAGCCACCCGTCAAGCCTTCGCTGACTGGCGTCATCTCCTCCTGGGAGCCAAACACCCAGTGCAAGTTTGCACGCACCATCGGAATCTTCAAGTCCTACAATCCCTAGAATGTAGAAACAGTCGTCAAGCCCGTTGGGCCTTCTTTTTTGCTCAATGCCAGTTTCAAATCCATCATGTCCCTGGAACAAACAACATAATAGCCGATGCCTTATCCAGATGTCCTGATTACGAACCCCTTGAAGATGGGACCTTTCGTAAGATGTTTCCCCACACAATATTTGTTGCCCAAGCAGTTACGCTCCTGGAGAATATTCGAATTCAAACTCAATCCTCTGAAACCTGGAAGGTGTTCAAGAGAAACAATCAATGGAATCTCAAAACAAAGGACGGATAGCTCTTCAAGGACAATCGCTTGGTCATTCCCACTCCTGGACTGAGACAAGAGATCACAAGCCTATGTCAGGATCCTTTTCACTCAGGACAATGTGGCATCACCAACACCCTCCATCTAATACAAAGACAGTTTTGGTGGCCGAAGATGAAGGATGATATCAGGATCCATATCCAGACATGTTCAGTCTGCAATCAGAACAAACATGATAATAAGAAACAGGCAGGTCTCCTGCTCCAACCAGCAACACCAACAAGACCCTGGGAAATCATCGCCACAATTTTATCGTGGAACTACCATCTTCCAGGGGCTACACAACTATCATGGTTACTATTGATTTGTTTACTCATATGGCCCATTTTACACCTTTATACAAACTGCCATCCTCATCTGAACTTGCTGGAATCTTCCTGGAACACATATTCTGGCTTCATGGACTACCCTCCAAGATCATTTCTGACCGAGGAGCCCAGTACATATCTCAGTTCTGGAAGCAATTATGTTGTATACTGGGAATCCAACCTCCTTGTCTTCAGGTTATCACCCACAGACCAATGGAGCCACTGAACGTGTAAACCAAACTCTGGAACAATACCTTTGTTGCTTCACTACCAAGGTCCAAGATGATTGGTCTCTCTTAATACCTGTGGCCAAATTCGCTTATAACAATTCGGATCATTCAGCTATCAAAACCAGTCCTTTCTTCTGTAGTCAAGGATTTCATCCTTCAGTTCTACCATCCGTTCTCTCACACCCTACCCCAGTTCCTGCGGTTGATTCCTGGATTGAAACCCTTATTACTGTACACAAAGAAGCAAAGGAACACTTAGAAAAGGCCTGAAGAGACGTTAAACATTATGCTGACTCCAAAAGAAGACCTGGACCTTCCTACTCAGTAGGCGATAAAGTCTGGTTATCCTCGAAGCTCCTTCCCCAACATCTGCGCCCAAATAAATTGGCTCCCAGGCATTACGGGCCCTTTTCTATACAAGAAATAGTCAATCCAGTAGCCTTTCGACTCCAACTACCAGAATCATGGAAAAGGATCCATCCAGTCTTCCACACCTCACTGTTAAAACCATATCTTCCGTCATCTCGAACAGCTCCAAAATCTACCCCAGTGATTGTCAATGACCAACTCGAATACGAGGTTTCCAGAATCTGTGACTCTAGGTACCGACGTGGTCAACTACAGTATTTGGTCGAATGGAAACGACACCCTCCCAGTGAACGAACCTGGGAACCCATGTCAAACATGAATGCCCCCAGGCTGGTTCGAAGATACCATCTTATCCATCCCGGCAAACCCAGAGGAGCTGGGCTTCAGAGGAGCCATGCCGTCATGAACCGTCATCTGCATCCCTTCTGGACTTCCTGGTCCCTGACCCATATGGGATTGAATACAGTGATCCTTCCAACATGGCCGCTTGAAACGGAATGCTGCTGGCCAGTCTCTACGCTCCATGCTGTACGCTCTACAAAACAGACACACCCCCGCGGCTCTGCGCGTCTCACCGCTACCGCTTGCTGTAGTTGGACGTGTGTTGCTGGAGTTCGCTCGGGGCTTTCTTCTGATTCCTGGTTCCTGGTTCCTTGAGTTCCCCTTCCTTCCTCCCATTCCTCTACCTTACCTCCGAACTTCCTGGATTATCTTCCGCACTTGAGTCACGGGGTTCCGTGCCTTCGAGTGCGAGCATCATTCCTTTCTGGTATCCGTCCAGGACTTCTGACCGTTCCCAGAAGTTGATTTGCAAACCTCACGCTGGAATCTGAGGACCAGCGCTCGGGTTTGTACAAATCCCGGACCATGAGAAAGAAGACATCACAGAAGGTCACAAGCAAACAACAAAAGCAGGTGAGAAGGGGAGAGACTTGTGACACCTCTTTTGGCAGATCATCTGATAACTTCGAAAGGAGTAAGAAGAAGGAATCATTTGGACCTTGGCTGAAGGTACAGTTTGCCTTACAGCTTCCGCCAGTGAAGGAAGGGCAGAATTTCCATGAGGGAAGCAAGATCATTCCCCTAAACATCTCCCAGGGAACAGAGGGAGATACCAACCTCAGAGGACCCATCCAGCAGCTCCAGAGCCAACATCCAGGTAGCACACAGCGTGCCCTGCTAGGTTATCCCAGCAAGCTTTGTAGGTGGGAAGTGCCAGAGAGTCTCTGATCAAAGGACAAGGCTGTTGGCTGCAAATGCTCTCCTCAGCTTGAGCCGTCCACCTTAAAGAATGACACATACCCAGGGAAGAAGCTAATAGGAGTATCACAACAAGCATCAACCAGCATCCATCTTTTAAGGACATTTTGGAGACAGTCGAGCCCGCAAACTGCGACCGTCTGCACCACTGGCTGTTGTCATGCTGCAGTCACTAAAACCATCCATGACACCGCAATCAGCAATCCAGATCTGCCAACCAGTAAAGAGACAGCGATTCTTCACCCCGAGCAACTGTGTAGGCCATCCAGCAGCCATCCGTCCAGCCTCGCTTGCCGAACTGCCTGCCGCCTGATACCCGCAGCTGTCTCCCATTTTGAACTCTGTCACAGGAGCTGCAAAGTGTCCTGGAACTGACTAGACGCTGTCGAGTATCAAGATCATCTCAAGCACTGGGTATATTGTGGTTTTGTCCCCCAGTCTTTCTCCAAAGGCCCCTAGGGACATTTACGACCCCTTGCTCCCTTGGTGCTGGAACCCCTCGCACCGATCATCACAGCATTCATTAACACCTCTCTCAAGACGGGCAAAGTCCCAGACAGCCTTAAAGAGGCGTGGGTGCGCCCGCTCTTAAAGAAACCAACCCTGGACCCTGCCCAACCTAACAACTACCGGCCCATTACAACGGTCCCATTTCTTCTGAAAATCTTAGATAAAGCTGCACACATGCAGATACAGTCCTACCTGGAAAACAACTCTGTCCTAGGTAAAAGGCAGTCCGGATTCCGCAAAGGTCACGGCACTGAAACCGCTTTACTAGATCTGAAGAACCAAAAATACCCTAACTCTAGACAAAGGCAAGCCGGCCCTTCTGCTCCTCCTAGACCTCTCGGCGGCATTTGAATTAGTCGATCATGCCATCCTCACGAACCATCTCACTCAGGCCGCACATTTCTCCAAACAAGCCACAAACTGGATCACCTCCTTCCGCGAAGGTAGAGTGATGAAAGTGTTTTCCAACATAGCTAACGCAGAGCCTACCACCATCAGGCATGGAGTCCCTCAGG
The DNA here is from genome assembly GCF_040938575.1 of Ambystoma mexicanum. Lineage (NCBI taxonomy): Eukaryota > Metazoa > Chordata > Amphibia > Caudata > Ambystomatidae > Ambystoma > Ambystoma mexicanum. The sequence goes on along the minus strand of NC_090934.1, from coordinate 55,724,681 downwards.
GCTCATGTACGGCTCCTACTCTCTATAATCTTTTTACCAAACCTCTCTTTGATAAACTGGATGCACTTGGGATCACATACACTAACTACGCTGACGATACCCAAGTGCTCCTCCCGCTCACAGGACTTTACCATGTCAGGAGGCAGCCACCCTCCAAAATATATACGCCACCATCCAAGCATGGATGGCCACGAACGGCCTATGTCTTAATGGAGATAAGACTGAAATTCTCATCCTGGGTCAAAAATCTACTCTCACGAATCTCGACCCACTGTACACCAATTTCTGCATAGACAATTGTGTCATCCCAGTTATTCCTTCTGTTAAAATACTAGGAATCCACATCAACACCTCACTCTCCATGGACAAGCAAGTCAATTCCATTGTTTCTGCCTCCGCCCTGAGCACTAAGCTCATTAATGCCATCAAACCCTTCTTAACCAAAGATAAACTGCCTTTCTATCGCCAGAGCCACCATTGGAGCCAAACTAGATTATTGTAATGCGCTATTGGCTGGCACCTCCAACGCCAATCTCAATAAACTCCAAACTACACAGAATAATGCACTAAGAGCAGCCCTCAATATACCTAAAAGGGACCATATCGCGCACGCCAGAAAGGCAGCACACTGGCTACCTGTCAAAGAGCACATTACATTCAAAATACTTACCACCGCACACAAATGTATCAACCTGTCTGCACCCTCATACCTGTCTGACACTCTAGTCAGATCTCACTCCGCCAGACCAACTAGGCAATGCCACACCAACCAACTAAGGGTCCCACGCATCAAACGAGCCAGAGCAGGTGGAATAAGTTTCCCCTACATTGCTCCTTAGCTATGGAACGCACTACCTAGCACGCTCAGAGCAGAAACCTCTCTCACTGCCTTCCGAAAAAAACTGAAAACCACTTTGTTCAACTAATTTCTCTTCCTTTCGTGCCGCCTACTCTTTCCTCCTCCTCTCCTCCCTTCTCCTCCTCTCCTGTAGCTACTATTTCTTCTTTTGCAACTAAGTAATGACTTCACTGTACGTACTACAAGTCATGCTCATATCTGTAACAAGCGCCACGATGCCCTCTGAGCTGCTTGTGCGCTAAACAAATGTGAATAAATAAATAAATAATAATTAAATAACCTTGAACAGTTAAGACTGATTGCTTTACCGACTACCCTCAGTTCAGTACCCAGAGTGCATCCCTTTCCATCATGAAACTGTCTGCCCTCTCTGTTCCTTTACAGGGTGGGTTGTATTTTGGAGTGTTGCTAGAACTGTCTGTTGTGCTAATAATAAAGTAGATATTTGTATACAGCCTTGACGGGACAGTCCCTTTTATCATTGGGTAATAATTGTATTTTCACTGTGTTGCAACTAACCAACGATCCACGACCTTGTGGAGATACGCCTGACATTTCGTCCACGTTGCCAAAATTGGACAAGGGCGTTTATAATTTGCTTGTGTTTCCAATCTTTTTGGATCCTTTCTGGTGTACTACAGGTGCGGGGCTGATTGATGGTTTAGAAACAGATATTCAGCCCTGGAGCACTGGTGCCCCGGAAGTCGATCAGTCTTTTGTGATACCTGTTAAATCTAAGTCATGGCATCACATGCTTCTCTAAAAGATGCAACTAATTCATGGTGTGTCCAGGAGCAATGGCACTTATAGGCGAGGCTGGTTTTCATAAACCTCCTTGAGGGCAAACTGACAAAGGCTCCAATTGCATGACATGTGAAGTGTTGGATCCTTGTTTATTCAACTGGTTAGTAATCAAGAATAATTTAAGTAGTATATTATAAAGTGAGGCACAGGGAAACTGAGAAGATGTGACAGGCCAGCCAGGGAGTTGCAGTCTCCCAGGGAAGTGAGAAGAAAACCATGGCCCTTCAGGCTTTATAAGAGTTGCAGGAAGTGCAGGCTGTGTAAGATGGTTCTCATAGTCACAGGTAAGTTACAAACTCACTGAGTTTTATAGGGTGCACAGGAAAACCATAAACGTAGGCACTTTTATGAGAGTCACAGGAAAATCAGGAAGATATCGGCCTTGCGGAGAGTCAGGGCACATGGGACGGTCGCTGTTTTCCCTAAGAATAATGAGACGTCCTTCTGCTCTAGCTTGGCAGTGTTAATCCAACACTGATTGGCACGAAGACACTTGTATGTTCTAGCACCACGCTTTTAGGCCAGAATGTGATCATATGAACTATGGCAATTTGCTGTGATCGTGCTGGCGGAATGATTTGGCAAGTAATCATTGGCAGGTGTTGCTCTCAGCGAGAGGACCCCTCCTCCCCCACCATACCTCTGGCATTATTGGTATTTTGGTTTTGCTCTTGGGTTCAGATCGCGCAGAGCTAGCTAGGAAGCGACAGCATGCTGGACACGTCATTTGGTGTGACACAATCAGCAACAACTGAACAATCTATCAGACTACATAAGAAGACAACAAGAAAAAGCGCAAAAAATTAAGTAGCATACGGAGTCAAAACATGCAAAGCATTTACAAGTAAACCGTGTCAACAAATACATGAGCCTCAGAGTGTTTGCAGCACTCAGAGGTGAGCTCAGAGTGTTTGCAGCACTCAGAGGTGAGCTCAGAGTGTTTGCAGCACTCAGAGGAGAGCTCAGAGTGTTTGCAGCACTCAGAGGTGAGCTCAGAGTGTGTGCAGCACTCAGAGGTGAGTTCAGAGTGTTTGCAGCACTCAGAGGAGAGCTCAGAGTGTTTGCAGCACTCAGAGGTGAGCTCAGAGTGTTTGCAGCACTCAGAGGTGAGCTCAGAGTATGTGCAGCACTCAGAGGAGTGCTCAGAGTGTTTGCAGCACTCAGAGGAGAGCTCCGAGTGTTTGCAGCACTCAGAGGAGAGCTCAGAGTGTTTGCAGCACTCAGAGGTGAGCACAGAGTGTTTGCAGTACTCAGAGGAGAGCTCACAGTGTTTGCAGCACTCAGAGGAGAGCACAGAGTGTTTGCAGCACTCAGAGGAGAGCACAGAGTGTTTGCAGCACTCAGAGGAGAGCTCACTGTGTTTGCAGCACTGCGAGGTGAGCTCAGAGTGTTTGCAGCACTCAGAGGAGAGCTCACTGTGTTTGCAGCACTCAGAGGTGAGCTCAGAGTATGTGCCACACTCAGAGGTGAGCTCAGAGTATGTGCAGCACTCAGAGGAGTGCTCAGAGTGTTTGCAGCACTCAGAGGAGAGCTCAGAGTGTTTGCAGTGCCATTGCCCTTCTGCATTCAAGGTCTCATCCTTGTTGCATACTGCATCTTGTAAGGCATATCAAATAGTTTAATGGAAAACCATACATATCAAATAAAACATAACGAATCGAGCGACCTTAGGCAAGGGGACATTCACGGCGCATGTCCAGGCCACCCGCGCAGAATCTACCTCACACAGGGCAGGCTCAGATACCTTCCTGCCAACAATCACAACCACTATTCACTCTGCACTCAGTATTGTTTGCACGAACTCATGCTACCATAAACGCCCCAACTCACTACCACTCTTAATTCACTAAATAACTTCACCGCCACTGATAGCCCAATAACCCAATAACACACACACTCTCACAGCCGATACATCTGCCTCATCACACCATCCACTCATAGCAGTGTCCCCTTATCGGTACCCACGAGGAACTTACACTCCTGGTTGAACAAGTATCTCCAGTTCCTGCACCGCCATCATGTACAAAACAGCCATAGCAGTCACTTGACTCAGGTGGCTGCCCTGTTCACAAGGAAGCACTTGCCACAAGTACACACTACAGGCACAGTGTATGCGCCAACATGAACCATTTAAGACACACACACACACACAAACACACACAAACTCTCTCTCTCTCTCTCGCACACACAGTACCACGACTTAGACTTTGAACTTTGAACCCAAGACAGTGAGTGGCAGAGATTCTGCTGCAATATGGCCATAGAAAATTAACCAGGAGTACCCACCTGAGACTGATGCAATAACTTTACCCCTACCCCTCATAACTACTTCTGCCAACAGATGCAAAACAAATGATGACAATGAGAAAATAAAGTACTTGAACGTCTCATGCAAAACCACAAACTTGTGTTCTAATAGGGGCTGTTTGGTAGAAATGCTAGTAGTGAAAGAGCCCATGCAGCAGTCCAGGAACTGGGGGGTGGGGGCGCGGTGCACTGCAGCAGCAGCAGCACCCCACAGAGGCAGGTAGTAGCACCCAACAGATGCAGGCATTAGCACCCCACAGAGGCAGGCTGTGTGGTGCACTGCAGCAGTCCACAGAGGCAGGCTGCGTGATGCACGGCAGCAGCCAGCGCTGGCCTGTGTTTACCTGCGGGTATCCCTCCTGGTCGCTGATCTGGAAGATGTACCAGTTGTCTTTGCTTGTCTGTTTCTTCAGCATCAGAGTGAGGACCAGCGTGAACTCATCGGGCAGCCCATGAGGAAAAACTTGCCTGAGAAGAGAGAGGAACAGAGTGAAACTGACAGAAAGATGTCGAAAAACCCCATTCCCCGCCCCACAACTCAGATCTGCAAGGAGGCTCGGGTTCAAGGATTGAGAAGGCCCTGGAAAGATCTCTTTTCTCCCAGAACCCTAAATCCATTAGGGGCATCCTGTTCCTAACCGAGGCTTAAATATAAATGTTCGTATTCAGAGCATTGACTAATACTAACAATTAGGCTATCACTAAGCAGCAGAAGAAAAGGCAATTGAGGAACAAAGGGTTAAATGAACTCTTTGAGAAGCCAGGCTTAAATCTTATGTCTGAACAGGAGAGCCACTGGATCACATCTCCGACCACCCATGCAGAGAGATGTGCAAATGAAAGGTAGACACGCGTTCAAAGTGGTAGTTCGCTACACCCCCCACCCACAACCTACTTCACACAAGCCACCTGGTAGCCTCTAGAATCTGAAATATCAAGGTATTCGGTGTGGATGCAATTTGGGGGAGATCCGTGGGGGAAACGCTCTCCAGCTTTGTAGGAAACCACTGAACCCCAGGATTGTGAAGTGTGTGATATGCCATTTTTCAATAGATTGACACCCATCCATGTAGCTGCTTCGCCCTGTCTGCCCGTCTTTATGAGTGATCAGAGCACACTGTCTCCTTAATACATTAGTGGGTGATCATAAAGAAAATATGGGTAGGGGCAGGCGTCCATATGTCACAGTGTTGTTGCGCCCTTTAGTTTTGGAAGCCCAAGTCATGATGATGTGGTGCCATCTCTTGAGTACTGCCCTTGATCACCAACACACAGGTGCACCATTGTGGATGAGCCACTTTTGCAAGGAGCTCTGCTGAAATAAGGAAGGGAACATCTGAGACGGGCTCAGAAAATCCATCCAAAAACACGGCAAGGAGGGGCAGATGTAGGATCTGGGGAAACATCTGGGAGGATGGGGGCTATTGGGAGCCAGAGTGATTTGTTGAAGAAGTTTAGAGGATGGTGTTGTGGGGTGCATTTAAGGCCCTAAACAGAAATACCATCCACCTGAAACAACGCATTTAAACCCTGTCACCAAAAACAGTAGTGCTTTGCTTTCCCTGTCACGTGAGTCACAAGCATTGGAATAATGCAACCCAAAAATGGCCCTGTTTTGTTTTATTTAACCTGAATGACATGACGTTATGCACGGCATCCCAAAAAATGGCCCTGCATTGCTTTTGTTTCACCTGAATGGCTTGACGTTATGCACTGCATTAAAAAACGGCCTTGTGTTGGTTTTTTTGTTTCACCTTAATGACATGAAGTTATGCACTGCATCACAAAAACGGCCCTGCGTTGCTTTTGTTTCACCTGAAAGACATGAAGTTATGCACTGCATTCAAAACGGCCCTTTGTTGCTTTTGTTTCACCTGAATGGCAAGAAGTTATGCACTGCATCCAAAAACGGCCTTGCGTTACTTTTAATTCACATGAGGGGCATGGATTTCAACATTACAACCCGACACAGCTTTTGCTTTCCATTTCATTTGAACAGCAGCCCTTGAAACACTGCAAACAGAAAAAAATGACTTGCACGCGTGTGAAAAAGAAAAATGACTTTAAAAGGCCACTGTGAAAGGATAGCTCTACTCGCACAGATATGGCAGGGAAATATGTTGTGTAGGGGTGGTTGACTAAGCAATGTACATTATGTTTCCACCCACAAGACTCAATGACCTTCGACGGGGCTCATAATACTGGAAAAAAAACGGTTTTTGGGCTCAGGCAGGAAACTTCTCAATTGAAAGCCCCGCTTCCCACTGTAAGTTGCACCTACTAGTGAATATGTAAGTGATTTCAATCCAGCACTCCAACTAAGTCAATGCCTAGTATGCGCAATGGAAACGCTTATTTATATATTTTTATGTCAAAAGTTCTTTTAATTCTGGATGATGTACCCCCCTCTCTTTGAATCCCTCCAGTCTCACTGAACCAAGAAATAGGTTTGTTTTGCAAATTAAAAGATTTATTTGAAGAATTGAACAATATATATATATCACACTTTTATAAATATGGATAATATCTGAATATCACACTTATGAATATGAACAATGATCGGCAATGGGTAATATGACAATATCAACAATCTCTTTAATCAATTAGGAGTAGGAATAGGAAGAATAATGTAGCAGAGAATACTTTGTATGGGTTCAAGAAATTGCAATGATAGGAAGGAATGCAACACAGAAATAAACTTGATATTAACTCAATCAGAGGCAATGTGATCACTCTTTCCCCCTGATATTACTCAATCCCTCCCCCATTATGCAATATGAAGAGATGGAATGAGGGCACACAGGTTTCAGGAATAACAATCAACAATGCAGTTCAATCCCAATTCCCCCAGCAAGCTTAGAGAGAACAGGTATGATTTTAAAACAGGTCAATTGCTTTTCAATGTGGTTTGAATTGAATGGGAAAAATGCTAAACATGATTTTAATTCGCTAAATTGAATTCAGAACAAGTGAGGGTTGCTTTGGATAAGTTCAGGGAAACACTAGCAATGATTGTTGAATGATTAGCAGATGGAAAACGAAATTCAGAAGTTGAAAGCAAGAAACAGCTATTTTTACACGTGGTGAAATTGAGCCAAATGCGAAATCGCAGCAACTTTTCTGCATGCGGGAAACACAATTATGGAAAAACTATGGGTTTGTTTGAAAGCTGAGGATGTTAGCTTCAAAATAACATTTAAATCTAGTTCCTAGCACATATGGTCCAAAGTTACAGAGGTTTTAATAGAGGTTGACTTTTCTCAAAAAGTCAAGATTTCAAAATGAAAGATGTGCTGTTGAAGATTTGGAATAAAGATTTCTTAACACTAAAGAGTCTATGGAGCCGCAAACTACATGTCAGCTCAGACTATTGCCTTTCTCCAGGAAATATATATTAGCGCCAAGATGATTATCACTACAATTATCAATGATTATGCTGGAGCAGAGAAGAATTTAGGATAGACAAAAGAGATTCAATAATGCAGTTATGGATAGGTTGGAATGGTTGGATTTGGCTACTTAATACTAAGAGGTTGGTTATGGACAGTTCTACACTAAATACTTACAACTATGGCTTTGGAATGGAATGGGACCGTCAAAGATCTGGTCAATGGTTTGGACTTCACTTGCCACCAGACAGGCTTCAGGGCACCTGGACTCTGCTCTCAGCAAGACACTCTGGTCTGCGCGGCCTCTGGACTGGGTCTGACGGGTTCTGGGTTACAGCTCTGCTGGATTGATCTGGATCTTGGGTTCTAGCATGGTTCTTGGCCAGTAGCAGTGACAGCTCAGCCAGGCTGTTGGATCAGTTAGGTTAGGCCCTGTGGAAGTTTAGGGGTTAAATCAGGTTTGCAAGATTTTTAATGGCCTGCTGAAAAGGGTTCAGCTTTTTTTTTATTAGGCCTCTGCTTCAGGGTTCTAGAGTCTGGTTCTAGAGTCTGGATCTGGAGTCTGGTTCTGGAGTCTGGATCTTCCTACAGGATGCTTCGCCAGTGGATCAGTTGATGAGGGAAAAAGTGTGTGTCTGTGGGTCCTCAACAGTCCCTATTTATCATTTTCCAAAGTGGATGGGGAGGCTGATTGTCTATGCCCAACCCTCTAAGGATCTATTAGGTCAGAGAATTTCCCCTCTCCTGATTGGAGGAAGGAACAGTGTGTCATCATGTGTCATCATGTGTCATATTTATGGCTTAGGGAGATAACCTCCCCTTTGTCTCTGTACAGCATATATTATTTTTCATAAAAAACATATTTACAATATGCACAACTTGTTCATAATACATATTTGCAGGATAAATTGACTAAGGTACGTCTCTGTCAAAGTCTTAGGTTCCTACGAGTTTTGGTTCCCAAATGACAGTTTTTCGCACTTTTGGGCAGTTACACATTTTCAGATCTGTACAATATTTTACCCGTACATGCACATACTCTCTGGGCATATTCCTGTAATTTTTCATGTTCCTAGTATAATCACCAGAGCTAGAATATGAACATTTCCGTGGTTCAGTCTCTGAATGTCGCACAGATTCCTGATTAGTTTTAAACTGTAAGCACATTTTTTATTTAATAATCTCTAAGTTCCATATTTTTGTCAGTTCTGTACAATTTGTTGTAAGTCTTTTCCTTAAACATATATTTACTACAGTTTCAATCCACATTTCCAGTCTGGTCCGCCCTCAAGATCTAGGCTGAGTCAGAGAGTCACATGGCTTGTCTTCCTGCCAGAGCAGTTGTTGTCAGTCACACCCAAATTAGCATTTCCATTCAGCTCAAGGACTCCATTGTCTCCACTCAGAGCAACATGCCAGAGTGCCCCACCTAGTTCCTTTCACACCAGCCTGCCAGTTTCTTAGCAGAGAGCAGAGAGCAGGGAGAAGGATTCTTTTGTTGGGTAGAAGGTCTGGAATGTCTTTGAAGCTCAGTGTGGGAAACCTTAACTTTTAAACACAATGTCTGAAATTGTCTTGTCCTAAAATATAACTTACATTTTTAACAAATACATCAACCAATTTCTTACTTCAAGCCCTTTTAAAATATAGTTTGTTTTGAATTGTATCCACCTCTTAGGCTTCTGATAGCGTCTTTCTGTGGCATAGTTTGAGTTCAATTTGCAATTTTACACATGACAGGTTTTTTAAATCGCCAGCTTCTGACAGAGGTGAGTAATGGTATTACACCCATTTTTGACAGATTTATTCCAGCAACCATCTTCAAAAGTGGACTTTGTTCTGATGACATATACTCCTGCTGACATTATATTTATGTGGATTCTTGAAGTAGAATGATGTTCACCACCCAACAAGGAGGTTGGATCTTTTTGGGTGGTTGGTGAGCATGATTTTTGCAAATTTGACAGCCAGGAAAAAACGGATTTTTTAAAACAGCTCTGTGTTTCTTTTGCAATGATTCTGCTCTGTGGGCAGCCAAATGATGGGTTTTGGCAGTGGTCTCCTGTGTTAGCACTGTCATAGGCAAAAGTGGATGGTGGCCAATTTTTCAGATTTTTACTGTGCACTTTCTGGTGATTTTTAGCGAACAGCATGCTTTCCGGCGGCCATTCTGATGTTTCTGCTGCAAGCAATGCACAGTAATGTTGCAGGGCCTGGACTAGTGGGTTGAAACATCCCACAAATCAGCCTGCAATGACATGTGATGTACTGAGGGCATTATAGTTCCCTGCTCTGCCAGACTTGAAGGCAGGGGATCAGGGATTTCAAGAAAAGCAAGTGTGGCTAAAAACCTGACTGGGAGGTGTGAGTTCCCCCTGCACCCACTACCAAGAACTAACTGACAACTTCAAAGGGGGTCATAAAAGTCTTAGGTCACCGGCTGTGGGGGATAAAGCACCCCTCACACAGAGGGTGACAGATCCTCCCAATTGACATTAAAAGACTGATTCCATTTTAGGCATTTTTGCAGCAATTAGAATGAGAAATAATTTAATTTTATGCTATGTTTTCATGTAATTTCCAGGTGGCTTGCAAGATCTAAAGTGCATTTTCCTAGGACTTTGGGGACTGAAAGGGCCAGTTTAGACTAGTTGCTGGCTGCTTGGAAGATGTGACAAGTATGAGATTTGATGGAAAGATGGAAGGTGAAATTAGGAACTTGCTTAATAATTTGCAGAGTCATAACTGGTATACATGTTATGAAAATGACAAAAATGTGCCAAAGGGCCATGCTACCTCGTACAGAGTTGGCGATCGGCTTACCTAATTCCCTATGACTCACTCAAACCGCATATCTAATGCATATGTCAGGGGCTTGTATGTAAGGGTAATAAATGCACATAGACAGATGGTGCTCTCTTCCCTTGAACAAATCATGCCAGGGGCCGGAGAGAGGAATGGTAAACTGTCTTATCCGAGGGGTAGGAATAATTATAGAGTACTCCCCCTAAATTGTAAAGTGAGTGATGTCATTTGTGCTATATCAAGAGGACTGTACTAATTCAGAGGACACAAACCTTCGGGGAGACAGGAGACGGAGGATGGAGACGAGGCTGCTGAACCATACTATCTTTGAGAGTGCAGTGACCAGACTTCTTGCCTAGCTGTCCGGAGTGTCCTGAGATCCAGCTGGCTCTCCAGAATCCCAAACTAAGGCTTACTTTGTAAGTAGCAAATAACCACATCCCTAAATTGCATAAGCACTCCCTTTTTGTAGCATTGCACCCATTTAAAACCCCATTGAAAACCCCACGTTGCTAGTGTAATTCAATCACCTTCCCATAGAAGAAACTGTGTTTAGACTGTGTATGTTAGCATATTCCCTTTGGTAAACTTCTCAGTGTCTGTGTAAATCCCTAGCATATTCTTAAGTAAATCTATTAATTCCCCCATTGAAATTCATGGTACAAGTTGGTTAGAAATTGACATTAACCCCCTTGTCCCCGATGTCTTTCTTTAATAACTATAGTCAAAGTGTTGCTTCAAAAGAATTAGTCCCCTTGTAACTGAAGACTGAATTTACCCGTTTATTGTGTGCATTATCCCACAAATTCCTATTTGCACCTGTCCTATTAAAACCCCAAACTGTTGTCCCATTGAGAGCAATCCCTTTTGCCTACATATCTATCTGATGATATGTGTCCCTGTCCTTGTCATTGAAAACCGCTTTTCCTATTCTGAGCTATACCCCTTCCCTGAGCTGCCTGTCATTTTAAAATCCAGTGTAAAACGAATTTCCATTTGCCACTGTATTTTCCTTTTTTTGCATTTTTTTCCATCCAAAAAACAATTTTCCTACTTTATTTCAGCATTGCCCTGGTGTGCTGATTAGTAGTCTCTAAGCTTCCCTATCTCCTCAAGTGTAGCGACACAAATTTCCTTTCATTCTGTCCCATAGCCATGTGAGTAATAATCAAAATCCAATTCTGCCAATTTGCTCCCAAAACAGGTTTTCACTTTCTTTGTGAACTTCCCATCTGGAAGTGGTGGGCTGTACTCCAAATCCAATGTTATCTCTCTATCCCTACTCCTTGCCACTGCCTTCCATTCAAAGGAATCAAGTTAGCTAATGTTTGGGGGTGAGTGTTGCAGGGGGGAGTGCTAAATCATTATCTTTTTCTAAACTTGCTCTTTTTCTGTGTTGCCATTAAAGATTTTGAGAATTGTAACAGTAAATCTTAACCTAATTGTTTTGTCGAGATTAGTGCATTGTGTTACCACAACAGTGGCTGTGAAATTGTTTGATTTTCCTTTTTCATTAAAAAATAAATTAATAAATATCTTATAGATACACGCCGGCCTGAATCCTGGTCCATTGTGACACGGGGTGTTTGTGGAGGTTGGGTGCGAGACGGGTTGGAGGCCTACTCAAACAGAAAACAACCTGTGGTTTATTAAAAGTAAAAAGCACTTTATTGTACGCCACATTCATTGTCGGGGAAGGAGTCCCTGGCTGGAGGGTGCCGTGTTATAAAACCGTGGCAGTGTGAGGACACTGGAAGGAGGCATTGAGAACTATGGGAGGAAGGAGGCAGCATTGGTCGATTTCGCCTTCTCGAGATCCATCCTTTTCACATCTTCCATTGCGAGGACACACGTGTGCAACAGTAGTTCCGAAAAAGATGTAAATTCTCGCCCACCCATCCCAGGCTCCCTTCACCCGGCTGCCTGTCTGGAGAGCATTACCGGAAGACCTAATCCTCTCCCCTGCGAACCTTATCCAGTGGATACACACAAAAGCCCCACCACTCTTCCCCTTCCCCTCCACACAACCACTGCCCCATTCCACTTGCCCCCATTTGCCTCACCTCTTCCAACACTGACCCAGTCAATCCTTTCCCCTTTTACACTCCTTGCCTTGTGGTCAGGATGGAGTCCTCTGCAGAATAAGTGGGCGGGCTGGCAGGACACAGAAAGGGTTAATGGAAAGTACTGGGAAGAACAGAAGGTGGAGGTTGCGGGAATAGCCTTTGAAGAAACTGGAGCCAGGCGTCGTTTTCAGGGGAGGGGGTGGGGAGGCGTGGTTTAGAGGGTTTTCACACCCTCCCATGTATCTGTTTCATAGTTATACGTCTCCCCACCCCTGCAGAGCCGAGATCTAACGAGCCGTTCCTCTGATTAATACAACTCTGGCTATCTGCACAGCTACCCGGACTATGCACTTCACCTGGAGTCTATTATTGGTTTATAATAGTGTTTTATATAGCGCTCAAATGTCCTTGGCTGCTTTCCTGCGCTTTCTGATTTTGCTGCATGCTGCTGTGACAGAAAAAGGCACGGTTTAGACCGTAGGAGAACACCAGAGGACGAAAGAGCCTGTGCTGGGGCCACCCACGACCCTTGGACCCCCTGACCTCCCTCACATGCCGCTTAGTCTGTGACTTCAGGGGGCTCTTTGTATGTTTAGATGGGGTTACATCGGAGCACACAGACCGCAATAAGAGTGACGGCAGGAAAAAGCAGCCAGCCTCCATGCCCTGCAGGGTAGGGGGCCGGGCCTCTTCTGGCGCGTGTGCAGTTCATATGTCCGTTGGCACTTTTATTGTCCCTTGCCCCCCACCGCATGCCATCTCCAGCGCTCTGATGCCCGTTGTTAGCGCTATACAAATGAATTAAAAATGAAATGAAATGTTTAGTCTTCCAGAGTCTACTTGTACAAACCCCCAACAAACATGCACATCTATGTTACATCGTCAGCCCTGGCAACTCTGCGTCTATGGTTAAGTTGGGCTCCCCACAGGAGGAATTCACAGATTCACAGCTTCACAGATTCACAGATTCACAACTTTGGTGCTGTTTGACGAAACTGCGAAAAACATTGCACGGAAAAATATACCCCGATTCTAAAATTCGGAATTCCTTTGGATGATTTTTATGAAATTAGGGGGTGCCCCCAAAGTTGCATTTTCCATGCATACTCTCTTCTGGAATGTTTGACTTAAACTAAAGCAGAACGGCTGATGCATTTACACAAAACCTTTACAAAAAGCGGGCATCCACCATCCTACCCCACCCTCCTAATGCTTCACTTGGTCTCCTTCCAAATGCGACCAGCATTTTGCAAAGAGAGACATCTCGAGCGTGCAGACTTCTCCGCAGAGCCAGATGCCACTCTAGCTGCCCATGATTGATGTATTGGGGTCTGTGGAGCCAGGGTGGCAGCACAGCAGAAGGGAAGAGAAGAGTGCCGACTGCCACCCTGGTCAGCAGACTCTATGCGGGGCTCTGAATATTCATCTTAGCAGCCTTCTGGCAAAAACTCCGTCCAATGGCAGGGTAGCAGTGTGCCCCAGAGGAACGGAATCTGGGCATTTGAAACAAAAACATTGGATTAAGTGACACAATCCATGGATTTATCTCAGCATGGGTCAACCCTACATTGAAAAAAAAAACATTGGCAATGCCAACAGTTTGGGCTTTTGCATAGGCCTGGGAAAGGCACTTGCCAAGCACTGCCCTCGTGGTATTAACTGCCCATCAATGGTAGCAGCTGCAAAATGGTGCAAGTACCTTGTGCAAATAATCACAGTGCCTGGCAAATGCCTAATACTTATGCACAAAGCAAAACCGTTGCATTTGCCAAAGCTTGTTTTTAACAGGACTGCAGTGAAGGACACACAAGACATTTGTATTAGACCAGTAGCACTTTTACATCTCCAATCAAGTCCATAACTGTCAGAAGACTGCTTTGGAAAAAAACACGGTCAGGCACTGTGAGCCTAAAGTTTGATAGTAAGGCTTGATAAAGCTACCTCAAAGAGATCCCAGGGGGATGTGTTTGGGGTGGGGAGTGGCAGAAAGTAGGTGGGAATGTCCATGGGAATTAGTATATGCATGGGCAGCCAATGGGAGGGCAAATAAAACAACATCTATAAGCTATGTGTCCCTCCTCATATGCCATTTCTCCCTAGAATTACTTCAATGCGATAGTTTCGTCAATGGCCAAAACTAAAAATGAAGCGCTAGTGCCACTGTTGGGTATGTGCTGGTGAAAGGGCATGACTTGGCAATGTGTCATGTGGTCTGGGGTAGGCACCTGCTTCCCCAGCCCCTCAGCCCCATCCATCACTTTCGTGTTTCCTTCCAAACCCGCCCACTTTCCCCTTCGGCCCTCCTCGATCCCACCCTCAGCCTGCTCCCTTGCGTCCAGATTGGTGCTCAACCGGGTCAGGTGAACACAAACATAGCTCTTTAAGAGGAAATCACAAGACAGCTTGGCCCGGGCAGCCGGCGAAGGGCACAGGCCAAGGGCGTGCCTTCCCTCCCTGTTTGCCTGTTTGCCTGGTGCCCTAGTCTGGCATGACCCCCTAGACCTAGGGCTGGGGCCATTACCGGACAATCGAAGGACGTGAGGCTGATGATGGGCATTGGAAAGACTAGAACCAATGATGGACACTAGATGAGTTGAAACTGCTGATGGAGCATGGAATGACTTGAGGCTGACAATGGACACTGGAAGGGCTGGGACCGGTGATGGACCATGCAAGGCCTGGAGGCTGACGATCGACACTGGAAGGGCTGGGACCGGAGATGGACCATGCAAGGCCTGGATGCTGACGATCGACACTGGAAGGGCTGGGACCGGTGATGGACCATGCAAGGCCTGGAGGCTGACGATCGACACTGGAAGGGCTGGGACCGGAGATGGACCATGCAAGGCCTGGAGGCTGACGATCAACACTGGAAGGGCTGGGACCGGTGATGGACCATGCAAGGCCTAGAGGCTGACGATCGACACTGGAAGGGCTGGGATCGGTGATGGACCATGCAAGGACTGGAGGCTGACGATCGACACTGGAAGGGCTGGGATCAGAGATGGACCACGCAAGGCCTGAATGCTGACGATCGACACTGGAAGGGCTGGGACTGGTGATGGACCATGCAAGGCCTAGAGGCGGACGATCGACACTGGAAGGGCTGGGACCGGTGATGGACCATGCAAGGCCTGGAGGCTGACGATCGACACTGGAAGGGCTGGGATCGGTGATGGACCATGCAAGGACTGGAGGCTGACGATCGACACTGGAAGGGCTGGGATCAGAGATGGACCACGCAAGGCCTGAATGCTGACGATCGACACTGGAAGGGCTGGGACCGGTGATGGACCATGCAAGGCCTAGAGGCTGACGATCGACACTGGAAGGGCTGGGATCGGAGATGGACCACGCAAGGACTGGATGCTGATGATCGACACTGGAAGGGCTGGGACCGGTGATGGAGCATGCTGACGATCGACACTGGAAGGGCTGGGACCGAAGATGGACCATGCAAGGACTGGAGGCGGACGATCGACACTGGAAGGGCTGGGACCGGTGATGGACCATGCAAGGCCTAGAGGCTGACGATCAACACTGGAAGGGCTGGGACCGGTGATGGACCATGCAAGGCCTGGAGGCTGACGATCGACACTGGAAGGGCTGGGATCGGAGATGGACCACGCAAGGACTGGAGGCTGACGATCGACACTGGAAGGGCTGGGACCGGTGATGGACCACGCAAGGACTGGAGGCTGACGATCGACACTGGAAGGGCTGGGACCGGTGATGGACCACGCAAGGCCTGGAGGCTGACGATCGACACTGAAAGGGCTGGGATCGGTGATGGACGATGCAAGGCCTGGAGGCTGACGATCGACACTTGAGGGGATGGGATCAGTGATGGACCACGCAAGGACTGGAGGCTGACGATCGACACTGGAAGGGCTGGGACCGGTGATGGACCACGCAAGGCCTGAAGGCTGACGATCGACACTGGAAGGGCTGGGATCAGTGATGGACCACGCAAGGCCTGGAGGCTGACGATCAAAACTGGAAGGGCTGGGATCAGTGATGGACCAGGCAAGGCCTGGAGGTTGACGATCGACACTGCAAGGGCTGGGACCGGAGATGGACCAGGCAAGGCCTGGAGGTTGACGATCGACACTGCAAGGGCTGGGACCGGTGATGGACCACGCAAGGACTGGAGGTTGACGATCAACACTGCAAGGGCTGGGACCGGTGATGGACCACGCAAGGACTGGAGGCTGACGATCAACATTGGAAGGGCTGGAATCGGTGATGGACCACGCAAGGCCTGGAGGCTGACGATCGACACTGGAAGGGCTGGGATCGGTGATGGACCACTCAAGGACTGGAGGCTGACGATCGACACTGGAAGGGCTGGGATCGGTGATGGACCACGCAAGGCCTGGAGGCTGACGATCGACACTGGAAGGGCTGGGATCGGTGATGGACCACTCAAGGACTGGAGGCTGACGATCGACACTGGAAGGGCTGGGATCGGTGATGGACCACGCAAGGCCTGTGGGCTGACGATCGACACTGGAAGGGCTGGGATCGGTGATGCACCGCGCAAGGCCTGGAGGCTGACGATCGACACTGGAAGGGATGGGATCGGTGATGGACCACGCAAGGCCTGGAGGCTGACGATCGACACTGGAAGGGCTGGGATCGGTGATGGACGATGCAAGGCCTGGAGGCTGACGATCGACACTGGAGGGGATGGGACCAGTGATGGACCACGCAAGGCCTGAAGGCTGACGATCGACACTGGAAGGGTTGGGATCAGTGATGGACCACGCAAGGCCTGGAGGCTGACGATCAAAACTGGAAGGGCTGGGATCAGTGAGGGACCAGGCAAGGCCTGGAGGCTGACGATCAACACTGCAAGGGCTGGGACGAGGGCTGGGACCAGTGATGGGCCATGCAAGGACTGGAGGCTGACGACAGATACTGGAAGGGCTGGGACCGGTGATAGACCACGCAAGGCCTGGAAGCTGACGATCGACACTGGAAGGGCTGGGACCGGTGATGGACCACGCAAGGCCTGGAAGCTGACGATCGACACTGGAAGGGCTGGGACCGGTGATGGACCATGCAAGGCCTGGAAGCTGACGATGGACACTGGAAGGGCTGGGATCACTGATGGACCATGCAAGGACTGGAGGCTGACGATGGACACTGGAAGGGCTGGGAACATTGATGGACCATGCAAGGACTGGAGGGTGAGGATGGACACTGGAAGGGCTGGGACCAGTGATGGGCCATGCAAGGACTGGAGGCTGACGACAGACACTGGAAGGGCTGGGACCGGTGATGGACCACGCAAGGCCTGGAAGCTGACGATCGACACTGGAAGGGCTGGGACCGGTGATGGACCACGCAAGGCCTGGAAGCTGACGATTGACACTGGAAGGGCTGGGACCGGTGATGGACCATGCAAGGCCTGTGGGCTGACGATCGACACTGGAAGGGCTGGGATCGGTGATGGACCACGCAAGGCCTGGAGGCTGACGATCGACACTGGAAGGGCTGGGATCGGTGATGGACGATGCAAGGCCTGGAGGCTGACGATCGACACTGGAGGGGATGGGACCGGTGATGGACCACGCAAGGCCTGAAGGCTGACAATCGACACTGGAAGGGCTGGGATCAGTGATGGACTACGCAAGGCCTGGAGGCTGACGATCAAAACTGGAAGGGCTGGGATCAGTGATGGACCAGGCAAGGCCTGGAGGCTGACGATCAACACTGCAAGGGCTGGGACGAGGGCTGGGACCAGTGATGGGCCATGCAAGGACTGGAGGCTGATGACAGATACTGGAAGGGCTGGGACCGGTGATGGACCACACAAGGCCTGGAAGCTGACGATAGACACTGGAAGGGCTGGGACCGGTGATGGACCACGCAAGGCCTGGAAGCTGACGATCGACACTGGAAGGGCTGGGACCGGTGATGGACCATGCAAGGCCTGGAAGCTGACGATCGACACTGGAAGGGCTGGGATCACTGATGGACCATGCAAGGACTGGAGGCTGACGATGGACACTGGAAGGGCTGGGAACATTGATGGACCATGCAAGGACTGGAGGGTGACGATGGACACTGGAAGGGCTGGGACCAGTGATGGGCCATGCAAGGACTGGAGGCTTACGACAGACACTGGAAGGGCTGGGACCGGTGATGGACCACGCAAGGCCTGGAAGCTGACGATCGACACTGGAAGGGCTGGGACCGGTGATGGACCACGCAAGGCCTGGAAGCTGACGATTGACACTGGAAGGGCTGGGACCGGTGATGGACCATGCAAGGTCTGGAAGCTGAGGATGGACACTGGAAGGGCTGGGACTGGTGATGGACCATGCAAGGACTGGAGGCTGACGATAGACACTGGAAGGGCTGGGACCGGTGATGGACCATGCAATGCCTGGAAGCTGATGATGGACACTTGAAGGGCAGGGACCGGTGATGGACCAAGCAAGGAGTGGAGGCTGACGATAGACACTGGAAGAGCTTGGAACATTGATGGACCATGCAAGGACTGGAGGCTGACGATGGACACTGGAAGGGCTGGGAACATTGATGGACCATGCAAGGACTGGAGGCTGACGATGGACACTGGAAGGGCTGGGACCAGTGATGGGCCATGCAAGGACTGGAGGCTGACGACAGACACTGGAAGGGCTGGGACCAGTGATGGGCCATGCAAGGACTGGAGGCTGACGACAGACACTGGAAGGGCTGGGACCAGTGATGGGCCATGCAAGGACTGGAGGCTGACGACAGACACTGGAAGGGCTCGGACCAGTGATGGACCATGGAAGGCATGGAGGCTGATGAGGGACACTGGAAGGGCTGGGACCATTGATTGACCATGCAAGGCCTGGAGGCTGACGATCGACACTGGAAGGGCTGGGACCAGTGATGGACCATGGAAGGCATGGAGGCTGATGAGGGACACTGGAAGGGCTGGGACCATTGATTGACCATGCAAGACTTGGAAGCTGACGATTGACACTGGAAGGGCTGGGACCATTGATGGACCACGCAAGGCCTGGAGGCTGACGATCGACACTGGAAGGGCTGGGATCAGTGATGGACCATGCAAGGCCTGGAGGCTGACGATCGACACTGGAAGGGCTGGGATCAGTGATGGACCATGCAAGGCTTGGAAGCTGACGATCGACACTGGAAGGGCTGGTACCATTGATGGACCATGCAAGGCTTGGAAGCTGACGATCGACACTGGAAAGGCTGGGACCATTGATGGACCATGCAAGGCTTGGAAGCTGACGATCGACACTGGAAGGGCTGGGACCATTGATGGAACACGCAAGGCCTGGAAGCTGAAGATCGACACTGGTAGGGCTGGGACCATTGATGGACCATGCAAGGCTTGGAAGCTGATGATCGACACTGGAAGGGCTGGGACCATTGATGGACCATGCAAGGCCTGGAAGCTGACGATCGACACTGGAAGGGCTGGGACTGGTGATGGACCATGCAAGGCCTGGAAGCTGACGATCGACACTGGAAGGGCTGGGACCATTGATGGACCATGCAAGGCTTGGAAGCTGACGATCGACACTGGAAGGGCTGGGAACATTGATGGACCATGCAAGGACTGGAGGCTAACGATGGACACTGGAAGGGCTGGGACCAGTGATGGGCCATGCAAGGCCTGGAAGCTGACGATCGACACTGGAAGGGCTGGGACCAGTGATGGGCCATGCAAGGCCTGGAAGCTGACGATCGACACTGGAAGGGCTAGGACCGGTGCTGGACCATGCAAGGCCTGGAAGCTGACGATCGACACTGGAAGGGCTGGGAACATTGATGGACCATGCAAGGACTGGAGGCTGACGACAGACACTGGAAGGGCTGGGACCGGTGATGGACCATGCAAGGCCTGGAAGCTGACGATCGACACTGGAAGGGATGGGACCGGTGATGGACCACGCAAGGCCTGGAAGCTGACGATCGACACTGGAAGGGCTGGGACCGGTGATGGACCATGCAAGGCCTGGAAGCTGACGATCGACACTGGAAGGGCTGGGATCACTGATGGACCATGCAAGGACTGGAGGCTGACGATCGACACTGGAAGGGCTGGGACCGGTGATGGACCATGCAAGGCCTGGAGGCTGACGATGGACACTGGAAGGACTGGGACCGGTGATGGACCATGCAAGGCCTGGAAGCTGAGGATGGACACTGGAAGGGCTGGGACTGGTGATGGACCATGCATGGCCAGAGGCTGACGATAGACACTGGAAGGGCTGGGACCATTGATGGACCATGCAAGGACTGGAGGCGGACGATGGACACTGGAAGGGCTGGGAACATTGGTGAACCATGCACGGACTGGAGGCTGACGATGGACACTGGAAGGGCTGGGACCAGTGATGGGCCATGAAAGGACTGGAGGCTGACGACAGACACTGGAAGGGCTGGGACCGGTGATGGACCACGCAAGGCCTGGAAGCTGACGATCGACACTGGAAGGGCTGGGACCGGTGATGGACCACGCAAGGCCTGGAAGCTGACGATTGACACTGGAAGGGCTGGGACTGGTGATGGACCATGCAAGGCCTGGAAGCTGATGATCGACACTGGAAGGGCTGGGATCACTGATGGACCATGCAAGGACTGGAGGCTGACGATCGACACTGGAAGGGCTGGGACCGGTGATGGACCATGGAAGGCCTGGAGGCTGACGATGGACACTGGAAGGACTGGGACCGGTGATGGACCATGCAAGGCCTGGAAGCTGAGGATGGACACTGGAAGGGCTGGGACTGGTGATGGACCATGCATGGCCAGAGGCTGACGATAGACACTGGAAGGGCTGGGACCATTGATGGACCATGCAAGGACTGGAGGCTGACGATGGACACTGGAAGGGCTGGGAACATTGATGGACCATGCAAGGACTGGAGGCTGACGATGGACACTGGAAGGGCTGGGACCAGTGATGGGCCATGAAAGGACTGGAGGCTGACGACAGATACTGGAAGGGCTGGGACCGGTGATGGACCACGCAAGGCCTGGAAGCTGACGATCGACACTGGAAGGGCTGGGACCGGTGATGGACCATGCAAGGCCTGGAAGCTGACGATCGACACTGGAAGGGCTGGGATCACTGATGGACCATGCAAGGACTGGAGGCTGACGATGGACACTGGAAGGGCTGGGAACATTGATGGACCATGCAAGGACTGGAGGGTGACGATGGACACTGGAAGGGCTGGGACCAGTGATGGGCCATGCAAGGACTGGAGGCTTACGACAGACACTGGAAGGGCTGGGACCGGTGATGGACCACGCAAGGCCTGGAAGCTGACGATCGACACTGGAAGGGCTGGGACCGGTGATGGACCACGCAAGGCCTGGAAGCTGACGATTGACACTGGAAGGGCTGGGACCGGTGATGGACCATGCAAGGTCTGGAAGCTGAGGATGGACACTGGAAGGGCTGGGACTGGTGATGGACCATGCAAGGCCAGAGGCTGACGATAGACACTGGAAGGGCTGGGACCATTGATGGACCATGCAAGGACTGGAGGCTGACGATAGACACTGGAAGGGCTGGGACCGGTGATGGACCATGCAATGCCTGGAAGCTGATGATGGACACTCGAAGGGCAGGGACCGGTGATGGACCACGCAAGGAGTGGAGGCTGACGATAGACACTGGAAGGGCTTGGAACAATGATGGACCATGCAAGGACTGGAGGCTGACGATGGACACTGGAAGGGCTGGGAACATTGATGGACCATGCAAGGACTGGAGGCTGACGATGGACACTGGAAGGGCTGGGACCAGTGATGGGCCATGCAAGGACTGGAGGCTGACGACAGACACTGGAAGGGCTGGGACCAGTGATGGGCCATGCAAGGACTGGAGGCTGACGACAGACACTGGAAGGGCTGGGACCAGTGATGGGCCATGCAAGGACTGGAGGCTGACGACAGACACTGGAAGGGCTCGGACCAGTGATGGACCATGGAAGGCATGGAGGCTGATGAGGGACACTGGAAGGGCTGGGACCATTGATTGACCATGCAAGGCCTGGAGGCTGACGATCGACACTGGAAGGGCTGGGACCAGTGATGGACCATGGAAGGCATGGAGGCTGATGAGGGACACTGGAAGGGCTGGGACCATTGATTGACCATGCAAGACTTGGAAGCTGACGATTGACACTGGAAGGGCTGGGACCATTGATGGACCACGCAAGGCCTGGAGGCTGACGATCGACACTGGAAGGGCTGGGATCAGTGATGGACCATGCAAGGCCTGGAGGCTGACGATCGACACTGGAAGGGCTGGGATCAGTGATGGACCATGCAAGGCTTGGAAGCTGACGATCGACACTGGAAGGGCTGGGACCATTGATGGACCATGCAAGGCTTGGAAGCTGACGATCGACACTGGAAAGGCTGGGACCATTGATGGACCATGCAAGGCTTGGAAGCTGACGATCGACACTGGAAGGGCTGGGACCATTGATGGAACACGCAAGGCCTGGAAGCTGAAGATCGACACTGGTAGGGCTGGGACCATTGATGGACCATGCAAGGCTTGGAAGCTGATGATCGACACTGGAAGGGCTGGGACCATTGATGGACCATGCAAGGCCTGGAAGCTGACGATCGACACTGGAAGGGCTGGGACTGGTGATGGACCATGCAAGGCCTGGAAGCTGACGATCGACACTGGAAGGGCTGGGACCATTGATGGACCATGCAAGGCTTGGAAGCTGACGATCGACACTGGAAGGGCTGGGAACATTGATGGACCATGCAAGGACTGGAGGCTAACGATGGACGCTGGAAGGGCTGGGACCAGTGATGGGCCATGCAAGGCCTGGAAGCTGACGATCGACACTGGAAGGGCTGGGACCAGTGATGGGCCATGCAAGGCCTGGAAGCTGACGATCGACACTGGAAGGGCTGGGACCGGTGCTGGACCATGCAAGGCCTGGAAGCTGACGATCGACACTGGAAGGGCTGGGAACATTGATGGACCATGCAAGGACTGGAGGCTGACGACAGACACTGGAAGGGCTGGGACCGGTGATGGACCATGCAAGGCCTGGAAGCTGACGATCGACACTGGAAGGGATGGGACCGGTGATGGACCACGCAAGGCCTGGAAGCTGACGATCGACACTGGAAGGGCTAGGACCGGTGATGGACCATGCAAGGCCTGGAAGCTGACGATCGACACTGGAAGGGCTGGGATCACTGATGGACCATGCAAGGACTGGAGGCTGACGATCGACACTGGAAGGGCTGGGACCGGTGATGGACCATGCAAGGCCTGGAGGCTGACGATGGACACTGGAAGGACTGGGACCGGTGATGGACCATGCAAGGCCTGGAAGCTGAGGATGGACACTGGAAGAGCTGGGACTGGTGATGGACCATGCATGGCCAGAGGATGACGATAGACACTGGAAGGGCTGGGACCATTGATGGACCATGCAAGGACTGGAGGCTGACGATGGACACTGGAAGGGCTGGGAACATTGATGGACCATGCAAGGACTGGAGGCTGACGATGGACACTGGAAGGGCTGGGACCAGTGATGGGCCATGAAAGGACTGTAGGCTGACGACAGACACTGGAAGGGCTGGGACCGGTGATGGACCACGCAAGGCCTGGAAGCTGACGATCGACACTGGAAGGGCTGGGACCGGTGATGGACCACGCAAGGCCTGGAAGCTGACGATTGACACTGGAAGGGCTGGGACTGGTGATGGACCATGCAAGGCCTGGAAGCTGATGATCGACACTGGAAGGGCTGGGATCACTGATGGACCATGCAAGGACTGGAGGCTGACGATCGACACTGGAAGGGCTGGGACCGGTGATGGACCATGCAAGGCCTGGAGGCTGACGCTGGACACTGGAAGGACTAGGACCGGTGCTGGACCATGCAAGGTCTGGAAGCTGAGGATGGACACTGGAAGGGCTGGGACTGGTGATGGACCATGCAAGGCCAGAGGCTGACGATAGACACTGGAAGGGCTGGGACCATTGATGGACCATGCAAGGTCTGGAGGCTGACGCTAGACACTGGAAGGGCTGGGACCGGTGATGGACCATGCAATGCCTGGAAGCTGATGATGGACTCTCGAAGGGCAGGGACCGGTGATGGACCACGCAAGGAGTGGAGGCTGACGATAGACACTGGAAGGGCTGGGAACATTGATGGACCATGCAAGGACTGGAGGCTGACGATGGACACTGGAAGGGCTGGGAACATTGATGGACCATGCAAGGACTGGAGGCTGACGATGGACACTGGAAGGGCTGGGACCAGTGATGGGCCATGCAAGGACTGGAGGCTGACGACAGACACTGGAAGGGCTGGGACCAGTGATGGGCCATGCAAGGACTGGAGGCTGATGACAGACACTGGAAGGGCTGGGACCAGTGATGGGCCATGCAAGGACTGGAGGCTGACGACAGACACTGGAAGGGCTGGGACCAGTGATGGACCATGGAAGGCATGGAGGCTGATGAGGGAGACTGGAAGGGCTGGGACCATTGATTGACCATGCAAGGCCTGGAGGCTGACGATCGACACTGGAAGGGCTGGGACCAGTGATGGAACATGGAAGGCATGGAAGCTGATGAGGGACACTGGAAGGGCTGGGACCATTGATTGACCATGCAAGACTTGGAAGCTGACGATCGACACTGGAAGGGCTGGGACCATTGATGGACCACGCAAGGCCTGGAGGCTGACGATCGACACTGGAAGGACTGGGATCAGTGATGGACCATGCAAGGCCTGGAGGCTGACGATCGACACTGGAAGGGCTGGGATCAGTGATGGACCATGCAAGGCTTGGAAGCTGACGATCGACTCTGGAAGGGCTGGGACCATTGATGGACCACGCAAGGCCTGGAGGCTGACGATCGACACTGGAAGGGCTGGGATCAGTGATGGACCATGCAAGGCCTGGAGGCTGATGATCGACACTGAAAGGGCTGGGATCAGTGATGGACCATGCAAGGCCTGGAGGCTGACGATCGACACTGGAAGGGCTGGGATCAGTGATGGACCATGCAAGGCCTGGAGGCTGACGATCGACACTGGAAGGGCTGGGATCAGTGATGGACCATGCAAGGCTTGGAAGCTGACGATCGACACTGGAAGGGCTGGGACCATTGATGCACCATGCAAGGCTTGGAAGCTGACGATGGACACTGGAAGGACTGGGACCGGTGATGGACCATGCAAGGTCTGGAAGCTGAGGATGGACACTGGAAGGGCTGGGACTGGTGATGGACCATGCAAGGCCAGAGGCTGACGATAGACACTGGAAGGGCTGGGACCATTGATGGACCATGCAAGGACTGGAGGCTGACGATGGACACTGGAAGGGCTGGGAACATTGATGGACCATGCAAGGACTGGAGGCTGACGATGGACACTGGAAGGGCTGGGACCAGTGATGGGCCATGAAAGGACTGGAGGCTGACGACAGACACTGGAAGGGCTGGGACCGGTGATGGACCACGCAAGGCCTGGAAGCTGACGATCGACACTGGAAGGGCTGGGACCGGTGATGGACCACGCAAGGCCTGGAAGCTGACGATTGACACTGGAAGGGCTGGGACTGGTGATGGACCATGCAAGGCCTGGAAGCTGATGATCGACACTGGAAGGGCTGGGATCACTGATGGACCATGCAAGGACTGGAGGCTGACGATCGACACTGGAAGGGCTGGGACCGGTGATGGACCATGCAAGGCCTGGAGGCTGACGATGGACACTGGAAGGACTAGGACCGGTGCTGGACCATGCAAGGTCTGGAAGCTGAGGATGGACACTGGAAGGGCTGGGACTGGTGATGGACCATGCAAGGCCAGAGGCTGACGATAGACACTGGAAGGGCTGGGACCATTGATGGACCATGCAAGGACTGGAGGCTGACGATAGACACTGGAAGGGCTGGGACCGGTGATGGACCATGCAATGCCTGGAAGCTGATGATGGACACTCGAAGGGCAGGGACCGGTGATGGACCATGCAAGGAGTGGAGGCTGACGATAGACACTGGAAGGGCTGTGAACATTGATGGACCATGCAAGGACTGGAGGCTGACGATGGACACTGGAAGGGCTGGGAACATTGATGGACCATGCAAGGACTGGAGGCTGACGATGGACACTGGAAGGGCTCGGACCAGTGATGGGCCATGCAAGGACTGGAGGCTGACGACAGACACTGGAAGGGCTGGGACCAGTGATGGGCCATGCAAGGACTGGAGGCTGACGACAGACACTGGAAGGGCTGGGACCAGTGATGGGCCATGCAAGGACTGGAGGCTGACGACAGACACTGGAAGGGCTGGGACCAGTGATGGACCATGGAAGGCATGGAGGCTGATGAGGGAGACTGGAAGGGCTGGGACCATTGATTGACCATGCAAGGCCTGGAGGCTGACGATCGACACTGGAAGGACTGGGATCAGTGATGGACCATGCAAGGCCTGGAGGCTGACGATCGACACTGGAAGGGCTGGGATCAGTGATGGACCATGCAAGGCCTGGAGGCTGACGATCGACACTGGAAGGGCTGGGATCAGTGATGGACCATGCAAGGCTTGGAAGCTGACGATCGACACTGGAAGGGCTGGGACCATTGATGCACCATGCAAGGCTTGGAAGCTGACGATGGACACTGGAAGGACTGGGACCGGTGATGGACCATGCAAGGTCTGGAAGCTGAGGATGGACACTGGAAGGGCTGGGACTGGTGATGGACCATGCAAGGCCAGAGGCTGACGATAGACACTGGAAGGGCTGGGACCATTGATGGACCATGCAAGGACTGGAGGCTGACGATGGACACTGGAAGGGCTGGGAACATTGATGGACCATGCAAGGACTGGAGGCTGACGATGGACACTGGAAGGGCTGGGACCAGTGATGGGCCATGAAAGGACTGGAGGCTGACGACAGACACTGGAAGGGCTGGGACCGGTGATGGACCACGCAAGGCCTGGAAGCTGACAATCGACACTGGAAGGGCTGGGACCGGTGATGGACCACGCAAGGCCTGGAAGCTGACGATTGACACTGGAAGGGCTGGGACTGGTGATGGACCATGCAAGGCCTGGAAGCTGATGATCGACACTGGAAGGGCTGGGATCACTGATGGACCATGCAAGGACTGGAGGCTGACGATCGACACTGGAAGGGCTGGGACCGGTGATGGACCATGCAAGGCCTGGAGGCTGACGATGGACACTGGAAGGACTAGGACCGGTGCTGGACCATGCAAGGTCTGGAAGCTGAGGATGGACACTGGAAGGGCTGGGACTGGTGATGGACCATGCAAGGCCAGAGGCTGACGATAGACACTGGAAGGGCTGGGACCATTGATGGACCATGCAAGGACTGGAGGCTGACGATAGACACTGGAAGGGCTGGGACCGGTGATGGACCATGCAATGCCTGGAAGCTGATGATGGACACTCGAAGGGCAGGGACCGGTGATGGACCATGCAAGGAGTGGAGGCTGACGATAGACACTGGAAGGGCTGTGAACATTGATGGACCATGCAAGGACTGGAGGCTGACGATGGACACTGGAAGGGCTGGGAACATTGATGGACCATGCAAGGACTGGAGGCTGACGATGGACACTGGAAGGGCTCGGACCAGTGATGGGCCATGCAAGGACTGGAGGCTGACGACAGACACTGGAAGGGCTGGGACCAGTGATGGGCCATGCAAGGACTGGAGGCTGACGACAGACACTGGAAGGGCTGGGACCAGTGATGGGCCATGCAAGGACTGGAGGCTGACGACAGACACTGGAAGGGCTGGGACCAGTGATGGACCATGGAAGGCATGGAGGCTGATGAGGGAGACTGGAAGGGCTGGGACCATTGATTGACCATGCAAGGCCTGGAGGCTGACGATCGACACTGGAAGGGCTGGGACCAGTGATGGACCATGGAAGGCATGGAGGCTGATGAGGGACACTGGAAGGGCTGGGACCATTGATTGACCATGCAAGACTTGGAAGCTGACGATCGACACTGGAAGGGCTGGGACCATTGATGGACCACGCAAGGCCTGGAGGCTGACGATCGACACTGGAAGGGCTGGGATCAGTGATGGACCATGCAAGGCCTGGAGGCTGACGATCGACACTGGAAGGGCTGGGATCAGTGATGGACCATGCAAGGCTTGGAAGCTGACGATCGACACTGGAAGGGCTGGGAGCATTGATGGACCACGCAAGGCCTGGAGGCTGACGATCGACACTGGAAGGGCTGGGATCAGTGATGGACCATGCAAGGCCTGGAGGCTGACGATCGACACTGGAAGGGCTGGGATCAGTGATGGACCATGCAAGGCCTGGAGGCTGACGATCGACACTGGAAGGGCTGGGATCAGTGATGGACCATGCAAGGCCTGGAGGCTGACGATCGACACTGGAAGGGCTGGGATCAGTGATGGACCATGCAAGGCTTGGAAGCTGACGATCGACACTGGAAGGGCTGGGACCATTGATGGACCATGCAAGGCTTGGAAGCTGACGATCGACACTGGAAGGGCTGGGATCACGGATGGACCATGCAAGGACTGGAGGCTGACGATCGACACTGGAAGGGCTGGGACCGGTGATGGACCATGCAAGGCCTGGAGGCTGACGATGGACACTGGAAGGACTAGGACCGGTGCTGGACCATGCAAGGTCTGGAAGCTGAGGATGGACACTGGAAGGGCTGGGACTGGTGATGGACCATGCAAGGCCAGAGGCTGACGATAGACACTGGAAGGGCTGGGACCATTGATGGACCATGCAAGGACTGGAGGCTGACGATAGACACTGGAAGGGCTGGGACCGGTGATGGACCATGCAATGCCTGGAAGCTGATGATGGACACTCGAAGGGCAGGGACCGGTGATGGACCACGCAAGGAGTGGAGGCTGACGATAGACACTGGAAGGGCTGGGAACATTGATGGACCATGCAAGGACTGGAGGCTGACGATGGACACTGGAAGGGCTGGGAACATTGATGGACCATGCAAGGACTGGAGGCTGACGATGGACACTGGAAGGGCTGGGACCAGTGATGGGCCATGCAAGGACTGGAGGCTGACGACAGACACTGGAAGGGCTGGGACCAGTGATGGGCCATGCAAGGACTGGAGGCTGACGACAGACACTGGAAGGGCTGGGACCAGTGATGGGCCATGCAAGGACTGGAGGCTGACGACAGACACTGGAAGGGCTGGGACCAGTGATGGACCATGGAAGGCATGGAGGCTGATGAGGGAGACTGGAAGGGCTGGGACTGGTGATGGACCATGCAAGGCCAGAGGCTGACGATAGACACTGGAAGGGCTGGGACCATTGATGGACCATGCAAGGACTGGAGGCTGACGATAGACACTGGAAGGGCTGGGACCGGTGATGGACCATGCAATGCCTGGAGGCTGATGAGGGAGACTGGAAGGGCTGGGACCATTGATTGACCATGCAAGGCCTGGAGGCTGACGATCGACACTGGAAGGGCTGGGACCAGTGATGGACCATGGAAGGCATGGAGGCTGATGAGGGACACTGGAAGGGCTGGGACCATTGATTGACCATGCAAGACTTGGAAGCTGACGATCGACACTGGAAGGGCTGGGACCATTGATGGACCACGCAAGGCCTGGAGGCTGACGATCGACACTGGAAGGGCTGGGATCAGTGATGGACCATGCAAGGCCTGGAGGCTGACGATCGACACTGGAAGGGCTGGGATCAGTGATGGACCATGCAAGGCTTGGAAGCTGACGATCGACACTGGAAGGGCTGGGAGCATTGATGGACCACGCAAGGCCTGGAGGCTGACGATCGACACTGGAAGGGCTGGGATCAGTGATGGACCATGCAAGGCCTGGAGGCTGACGATCGACACTGGAAGGGCTGGGATCAGTTATGGACCATGCAAGGCCTGGAGGCTGACGATCGACACTGGAAGGGCTGGGATCAGTGATGGACCATGCAAGGCCTGGAGGCTGACGATCGACACTGGAAGGGCTGGGATCAGTGATGGACCATGCAAGGCTTGGAAGCTGACGATCGACACTGGAAGGGCTGGGACCATTGATGGACCATGCAAGGCTTGGAAGCT
The DNA here is from genome assembly GCF_040938575.1 of Ambystoma mexicanum. NCBI lineage: Eukaryota > Metazoa > Chordata > Amphibia > Caudata > Ambystomatidae > Ambystoma > Ambystoma mexicanum. The sequence continues at coordinate 55,694,317 of NC_090934.1, read as the reverse complement.
GACGATCGACACTGGAAGGGCTGGGATCACGGATGGACCATGCAAGGACTGGAGGCTGACGATCGACACTGGAAGGGCTGGGACCGGTGATGGACCATGCAAGGCCTGGAGGCTGACGATGGACACTGGAAGGACTAGGACCGGTGCTGGACCATGCAAGGTCTGGAAGCTGAGGATGGACACTGGAAGGGCTGGGACTGGTGATGGACCATGCAAGGCCAGAGGCTGACGATAGACACTGGAAGGGCTGGGACCATTGATGGACCATGCAAGGACTGGAGGCTGACGATAGACACTGGAAGGGCTGGGACCGGTGATGGACCATGCAATGCCTGGAAGCTGATGATGGACACTCGAAGGGCAGGGACCGGTGATGGACCACGCAAGGAGTGGAGGCTGACGATAGACACTGGAAGGGCTGGGAACATTGATGGACCATGCAAGGACTGGAGGCTGACGATGGACACTGGAAGGGCTGGGAACATTGATGGACCATGCAAGGACTGGAGGCTGACGATGGACACTGGAAGGGCTGGGACCAGTGATGGGCCATGCAAGGACTGGAGGCTGACGACAGACACTGGAAGGGCTGGGACCAGTGATGGGCCATGCAAGGACTGGAGGCTGACGACAGACACTGGAAGGGCTGGGACCAGTGATGGGCCATGCAAGGACTGGAGGCTGACGACAGACACTGGAAGGGCTGGGACCAGTGATGGACCATGGAAGGCATGGAGGCTGATGAGGGAGACTGGAAGGGCTGGGACCATTGATTGACCATGCAAGGCCTGGAGGCTGACGATCGACACTGGAAGGGCTGGGACCAGTGATGGACCATGGAAGGCATGGAGGCTGATGAGGGACACTGGAAGGGCTGGGACCATTGATTGACCATGCAAGACTTGGAAGCTGACGATCGACACTGGAAGGGCTGGGACCATTGATGGACCACGCAAGGCCTGGAGGCTGACGATCGACACTGGAAGGGCTGGGATCAGTGATGGACCATGCAAGGCCTGGAGGCTGACGATCGACACTGGAAGGGCTGGGATCAGTGATGGACCATGCAAGGCTTGGAAGCTGACGATCGACACTGGAAGGGCTGGGACCATTGATGGACCACGCAAGGCCTGGAGGCAGACGATCGACACTGGAAGGGCTGGGATCAGTGATGGACCATGCAAGGCCTGGAGGCTGACGATCGACACTGGAAGGGCTGGGATCAGTGACGGACCATGCAAGGCCTGGAGGCTGACGATCGACACTGGAAGGGCTGGGATCAGTGATGGACCATGCAAGGCCTGGAGGCTGACGATCGACACTGGAAGGGCTGGGATCAGTGATGGACCATGCAAGGCTTGGAAGCTGACGATCGACACTGGAAGGGCTGGGACCATTGATGGACCATGCAAGGCTTGGAAGCTGACCATGGACACTGGAAGGACTGGGACGGGTGATGGACCATGCAAGGCCAGAGGCTGACGATAGACACTGGAAGGGCTGGGACCATTGATGGACCATGCAAGGACTGGAGGCTGACGATGGACACTGGAAGGGCTGGGAACATTGATGGACCATGCAAGGACTGGAGGCTGACGATGGACACTGGAAGGGCTGGGACCAGTGATGGGCCATGAAAGGACTGGAGGCTGACGACAGACACTGGAAGGGCTGGGACCGGTGATGGACCACGCAAGGCCTGGAAGCTGACGATCGACACTGGAAGGGCTGGGACCGGTGATGGACCACGCAAGGCCTGGAAGCTGACGATTGACACTGGAAGGGCTGGGACTGGTGATGGACCATGCAAGGCCTGGAAGCTGATGATCGACACTGGAAGGGCTGGGATCACTGATGGACCATGCAAGGACTGGAGGCTGACGATCGACACTGGAAGGGCTGGGACCGGTGATGGACCATGCAAGGCCTGGAGGCTGACGATGGACACTGGAAGGACTAGGACCGGTGCTGGACCATGCAAGGTCTGGAAGCTGAGGATGGACACTGGAAGGGCTGGGACTGGTGATGGACCATGCAAGGCCAGAGGCTGACGATAGACACTGGAAGGGCTGGGACCATTGATGGACCATGCAAGGACTGGAGGCTGACGATAGACACTGGAAGGGCTGGGACCGGTGATGGACCATGCAATGCCTGGAAGCTGATGATGGACACTCGAAGGGCAGGGACCGGTGATGGACCATGCAAGGAGTGGAGGCTGACGATAGACACTGGAAGGGCTGGGAACATTGATGGACCATGCAAGGACTGGAGGCTGACGATGGACACTGGAAGGGCTGGGAACATTGATGGACCATGCAAGGACTGGAGGCTGACGATGGACACTGGAAGGGCTGGGACCAGTGATGGGCCATGCAAGGTCTGGAGGCTGACGACAGACACTGGAAGGGCTGGGACCAGTGATGGGCCATGCAAGGACTGGAGGCTGACGACAGACACTGGAAGGGCTGGGACCAGTGATGGGCCATGCAAGGATTGGAGGCTGACGACAGACACTGGAAGGGCTGGGACCAGTGATGGACCATGGAAGGCATGGAGGCTGATGAGGGAGACTGGAAGGGCTGGGACCATTGATTGACCATGCAAGGCCTGGAGGCTGACGATCGACACTGGAAGGGCTGGGACCAGTGATGGACCATGGAAGGCATGGAGGCTGATGAGGGACACTGGAAGGGCTGGGACCATTGATTGACCATGCAAGACTTGGAAGCTGACGATCGACACTGGAAGGGCTGGGACCATTGATGGACCACGCAAGGCCTGGAGGCTGACGATCGACACTGGAAGGGCTGGGATCAGTGATGGACCATGCAAGGCCTGGAGGCTGACGATCGACACTGGAAGGGCTGGGATCAGTGATGGACCATGCAAGGCTTGGAAGCTGACGATCGACACTGGAAGGGCTGGGATCAGTGATGGACCATGCAAGGCCTGGAGGCTGACGATCGACACTGGAAGGGCTGGGATCAGTGATGGACCATGCAAGGCCTGGAGGCTGACGATCGACACTGGAAGGGCTGGGATCAGTGATGGACCATGCAAGGCCTGGAGGCTGACGATCGACACTGGAAGGGCTGGGATCAGTGATGGACCATGCAAGGCTTGGAAGCTGACGATCGACACTGGAAGGGCTGGGACCATTGATGGACCATGCAAGGCTTGGAAGCTGACGATCGACACTGGAAGGGCTGGGACCATTGATGGACCATGCAAGGCCTGGAAGCTGACGATCGACACTGGAAGGGCTGGGACCATTGATGGACCACGCAAGGCCTGGAAGCTGAAGATCGACACTGGAAGGGCTGGGACCATTGATGGACCACGCAAGGCCTGGAAGCTGACGATCGACACTGGAAGGGCTGGGACCATTGATGGACCAAGCAAGGCTCGGAAGCTGACGATGGACACTGGAAGGGCTGGGAACATTGATGGACCATGCAAGGACTGGAGGCTAACGATGGACACTGGAAGGGCTGGGACCAGTGATGGGCCGTGCAAGGCCTGGAAGCTGACGATCGACACTGGAAGGGCTGGGACTGGTGATGGACCATGCAAGGCCTGGAAGCTGATGATCGACACTGGAAGGGCTGGGATCACTGATGGACCATGCAAGGACTGGAGGCTGATGAGGGACACTGGAAGGGCTGGGATCAGTGATGGGCCATGCAAGGCATGGAGGCTGATGAGGGGCACTGGAAGGGCTGGGATCAGTGATGGGCACTGGTGGAAACAGAAAGGGCTGAGCTGTCTAAGATTGATGGAAGTTTTGGACACTCCTTGAAGCATGGATCTAACTTCCTAAGTCACGGAAAGGACAACGCATAGAGATCTCTCTCAGACAGTAAAGGGAGCGCTTTGCCAGATTTCCTAGGTCCAGCTGGAACCCGATTCAAAGTATATTTTTTACTTAATTTGTGAGTGTTCCAGAACAAACGAGTGCAGAGTGGGGGTCCGCTTGCTCGAGCCTCCCCCCTGGCCTCCTTCTGACTCATCTGCACGTCAGCCGCCGGGAGACATGAAGCACTGACATTCGTCTGCGACATCCTGAGGAAACCGAGCTTTGAAATGCCATAAATCTGGTCTTTAATTTCTCCGGTCTAGGCCAGGCGCCAAGGAGCGCACACAGAAGTGCACAGCGTCCTGGAAGGCGGACGAAACACGTGACTTACTTGGCTTCTGCCTGTTTCAGGCGCCAACTCTGAGCGGCGAGACACACGCCACACTAGCCCGCCGCTAGTTCAGGATGAAGGTTGATGCGGTGGAATCAGTGCTGGTCATTGGGCCGGCTGTCGCCGGATCCGAGACCCAGCACCAGATGAGTAGCCGGATCTCGGGAACCGGCCAGAGTCAGCCGCCCCAAACCCCAGATCTGCGCTGGGGAGAAAAAAAAGTAAGAATAAGAAAGAGAAGAAAAAGTGCCCCCAAGTAAGCTGCAGCTTCCTCTCGTGACCCCATGCAAACTCTCACAAGAGGAAGTTACAGTCCTCAGCCACAACCCGGTTTATTTATTTATTTCATGTTTGTCGGATACATGGAACCGGTTTATTTATTTATTTATTCATGCAATGTTTGTCGGATACCTGTATTAGCAAACATTGCATAAATAAATACCGCTATTAACATCACACACGATGCAGCCACCCAATTGCTTTCAGAGGGGAGCTGCAGGAGCTGTGCCGGGTGTGGTTCAAGTAGAGGACAACGTTGCTTATGGCAAAGAGAAATTACTGTGTTTGAAAAGTAGCCAAGGGGGAGTTTAAAAAAAAAAAAATGGGATGCAAATTGTGCATTTTAAAGAATACTTACTGAGCAACACTGGTCAAAACTATTATCGGCATAGTGAAGTAACTCATCGCCAGTGCCATGGAAGTGGTTTAAAGTGGAATTGATATATAGTTTGGAAAATTATTATTATTTTGGACATTTCCTTTGATCGGAGGTCAACTGCCAGTTCCGCCCCTTCATCCCGTCTCCTCGGGCACTGCCCCCTTAAACGCCGCCCCCACCCCGGCCCTTGTGGGATCCCCCACCAATTTTTTGCCATTTCCACCAGTGGGTGGAATGAAGACTACTAAAGCACAATGTGACCGTCGCTCTACAGGAAGAGAGTGGAACAGCCCAGCAAGCAAGCCTGGTGGGGTCCACTGCACCCTAAAGCCCTGGTTATGCAGGGTAATGCCACACTGCTCTGAACAGTGGTAGGATACGCTGGGCATCGGGCGATGATGGGCAGGCTGGATATAGCCCACCCTGTGCCAGGTCCTTCGGTCCGCGAAGGGCACTAGGCGGGCCGTTATGCATAAGGTGGGTGGGTCTTGCTCACTCATGCCCAGGGCCACAGCATTAGAATATCTTTATGGGTTGGGCCTGAATAGTGTGACTGCTTGCATGGGAAGCTACCTAAGGCAATTTTCTTAGTCTAGGTTTTCTTTCCAAGAAGTTGGGCATGGCCCATTGCAAGATGGCTGTAAAGGTCATCCAGGCTTAGTGTGCATGAGACCTTTCAGACAAGCACTCTCGAACTCTGCTTAGATATGATATGATAGGTTATTTATAACGCGCTTAATACCCAGAGGTTTCTAAGTGCAGACCCAGGGAACGAACCTGTGTTGCTCCGTGTCGTCTTGCTTCCAAGGCAAGCACGTTGCCGCTGAGATTTCCTCCCGAGACAAGAGTTCAATAGCGATGGCGACGTGGGAGGCGGAGCCGACCCTGGAGGAGGCACAAGCTTAACCGTGGCCGCAGCCCTGGAGGCTGAACAAAGGAAAGAGCAGAAGCCCGCGCAAACAAACTAAGGCCCGGAGAATCGGAAGGGGGTGGCTGCAGCCGGAAGAGAAGAAGGCATCCAGTAGGGGGCTGGCCCCTCTCCAGGTATTTAAAGGCGACCCGCCTCTGCAGGACCCTCTTTTGCATTTGTGCGGCCCCGAGATGGAAGGAGGGCAGCATTTAACCAGAGGTGATTTGCATTATTGACAGTCATGAAGTACAACTGATTAGATGCTGATTGCTTAGGCATAGAATTACCCTGCAGCCTTTTAAGCCACAGGGAATAAGCCGGCTATATGGACACTTGTTATTACTTTAAAAGTTATGCTGCAGGCGCTGTTAGTAATACATGGTTACCAGAAAAGTAAGAGTGGGGATGTATGAACTGAGAAGTGTCCAAGTGCCAAACTTATAACTGCCTTCCGTCCTTAGATGGTCATGGAGCAGGTCCTCGGTCCTTCGCCTAAAGACCTGGACGTTTAGGCCGCTCGCCTCTTCTGAGCTGTGCACAATTTTTATAAAGGATTCTTGGTGGGACAAGTTCTGAGCTAATCGATGTTGTTAGGAAGACAAGCCCCCTTTGAAAATGTACTCAAAGCCGCGTCAAAGTTTAGGTTTGAAGGGTTTTCAACCAAAAGGCTAGCTAGCCCCAAGTCCTGAGAGTCCCGACATTAGTGTAGCCCCGGGTCTTTTCCAGACCTAGCAACACCCCTGCGTGAAGCTATCGCCTGCGTCGATACAGTTGCAGAAAGCGCAAAGGCAGAAGAAAGGATTCCAGCTCCGCTAGCTGCACGGTGCAGCGTCAGAAGTGTGCGCAAGGCTCTCTGCAAGCGTCATGAATCACACGGAAATTCAGAAAAGAGTAAACAGTCTTTCCAGCACAGCGAGGTTATTTGCCTCCAAAGCTTACATTGCACAGAGGGAACCTGTTACTGTGCATTTAGGTACAAACAGGAGCCCTCTCTGCAGGTCTACTCACTTGCACTACAGCGTACTAAAACTATCAGTACAATTTAGGCATAACTGCCCTTACACCCACTTTTGCACTTTGCAGTGCAAACTGAGCAAAGGCCGCCTTCCATTTACATATGGCCGACAGTGTGTACAAGGGATTCCTATGGCATCTGCTTTGTTTCCGCTGACGTAAAGATCCGTCAGATTTCATAGACAGCTACAGCATTTGTGCCAGCATGAAAACATTATGCTGGCCCAAAAAGGATGGGGGTGGCGGAAAAAGTCATTACGTTCCATGCCCCCTCTCCTCCATGCAAATGAATGAGGGTGTGGAGTAGAGTAACACGCATGCATAACATTTTTAAGCATGCTTTTTTCACTCCTGTCAGGTCCTGCAACGATGTAGGGCCTAATTTATGGAGCTTCTAGAGCGCGGTGCAAAGTGAGTTTGCACCGCCAACAAAGACCCTGAATCCAGAGCTCTGCGAAGTGCATTTTTGCAGTGCGAAAGTACTCTTTGCAGTGCGCTCAATGGGCCTGCATCACGGTGCAAAGAGTACTTTTGCAGTGCAAAGTGACTTTGCACTTCAAAAAGACACTTTGCACTGCTCTGTGAAGCATGGTGTTTGTTGGCACTGCAAAGTGACTTGGCACCACGCTAAAAGTTCCATGAATTAGGCACTCAGTCCCAGTACAAAGCGTAGGGGGATGTTTCACCGGTAGTGGAAGCAAGTGATTTAGTAAATCGGGAAGATAGTGCCAAGGAAAGTGGTTTGGAGGTTGATTGTGGAGTAAATTAGAACCTTCCATTCACCCTCTGTAAGTGGGGACTCTAGTTCCCAAACCAATGGCGATACGAGTCCAGAGTTATAGGAACTGGAAGAGTGGGGCAGGACGGAAAACCTATGAGTGATTCTTCTAATCTGCCTTCCCTTGTAGTATTTCTACAAGCAGGTCCTTTTTCCTTGGGGCTCTTGAAGAAGGCCCCTTATGACAAGTCACTAATGAAAATCTCAGTGATTAAGAATCGTTACAGTACAGGAGAGTCACCGTCGTAGGACAATTTCAGAAGCATACAGAGGGATCGCAGCTTGATGGGAAATTGAAGTGAACTGATATATGCTCATCATTTCTCCGAAAGACAACACTCTAAAAAATATTTTTTGCTGCTTGTATGATATGGCCGTTTATTTACTTTTGAGCTGCCTTGCTATAAGAGTGCAGTAGCGGAGTCGACGTTCGGTTTATCAGGGAACGGCGCGTCGTAGCGGGCAACTTCCTCGACGTCTCATGTGAGTTTGCGCACTACAAGCAGGATGCTTGCTCCGCTGCTTGCTTGTGTATATCCGCTGTGTATCTTCTCCAGCTCGTGGACCAAAGTGAGAAACTTTCTGGTGGCACTACTCGCTGGCGCTGGAGAGAAGTGAGCGCCAATCCAGCAGATAGCCGGAGCATGCATTTTAAGCTCTTGTATAGTTTGGTCGCCCGGCGGGGAAGACATTGTTACGGAGCGCAAGAAGGAGATTTAAGCTCTGCGTAAACAGGAGAGCTACAGAAAAGGACACTGGTCATACACAAAATACAACCTCAAACCCAAAGGAACTTCACCCTAGTTCCAAAGAATGCATTCTTAGGAATAAGAAAGGTGTTGTATTTTACCTTATTTACCAACTACTGGCAAGTTGGAATTATAATTGCAAATAAGTTTAGTATATATTTATAATGAATTTATATGCACATTAAACTCACAGAACATAATACACAATAGACAGACAGTTCTTCTGGAGGAAGAAAAAGGCAAAACAAGGTGTCCTCGTACCTCCAGGCTTTCGAGGAGATTCACACGGGTATCCAGTGATAATATTGCAGGAAATATTAAAGAATGAATTTACAATGAATGAAAAAATATTGCAAGAGATAACAGAGTGGGTAACAAATACCTAAAAGCAGAAAAAATATCGAAATAAAGAACAGAAAAGGTTATGATAGGGGTGGGTTTTGGGTGTAAAAAACAGATTTAGGTTAACATTGGGATAAAGGGGAGGCAGACAAGAAAAGTTTCGGAGTAGGAGAGTTAAGAGGAGTTCAGGCCCCGCCTCCCCCTGAAAAAAGGTATTTTTACAATGTGCACTGTAAAAGGCATTTCAATGTTTGTTCATGCAATATTAACTCCACATTGTAATTGTACGTCACTGTTATTTCCACAATAAAAGGACATGAACCATTCAGTGGTACTAGAAGATCTGGGAAGAGGGAGTTTGGGAACTAAGAACAACTTGTAGACAGGTTAAGTTATCTGAGTTCATAGTTTATTTTCCCTGTTCTCTCTGCCGTGCTGCATATCTCTATAACAAGTCAGGAAGTCGGAGAAGAAAAGGCTGTGTTTTTTTAAAAAAAAAAAGGTTGTCCCATTCCCCTTTTCCCACGGGGGGTTCTGTATGCAGCTGTAGCATTCACTGCCAGCCTTACCATCGCTGAGGGTCTGTGGGGCTCAGCAGCTCCTGGGAACATTGGGCATTTCAGAACCTAACACTCTACTACACAATAAACAGCATCTGGTGAGATTTTCACCAAGGAAAAGGTCATCAGGGGGCGACAGTTACCCAAATTTGCACCCTATAGGAAATCACACACTTTCCCCAAATATTCTAGGATTGGAGTTTGAAATACTAAATAATACGAGTCATAGAGGGGAAGGCTTCTCAGAGATCAGGAAAAATAAACAACTCGCTGACAACCTTTTCCTGGTGACATTATCACATAGAAGCCAGTAATCACGACCCCATTCTGAACACCCTTCCTGGCACTGGGGAGTAGTGTGAACCCCATATCATATATATAGCAGGGTACCACTCTCAAACCAGTCCCACGCTAGACAAGAGGATGCTTTATGTCAACGTAGGAAAGGAAATATGCGAAAAGACTTTGCTGAGAGTTAGCGCACCTCAGAGGTTCAAAGGAGACTTTACTAAAATACGTTAGTAATTTAGTTTGATGGCATAGGGTAGGCGTACTAATAGTGCTTGGCAGAGTCTTACCCTTCTTTTCGACAATGAACTTGAAATTGAAAGGAGAGTGCAGATCTCATCCCAATGTTCAGGATACTGGGCCATGAAGCAGAATCAGGGCTATGAAGACTACCTGGACCTAAAGTATCCTGAGGTGATGAGGGCTCTCTCTGTAAAGGCCCGCCTGGGCATACTGCCCTTAGCTGCCACGAGGTCCAGGTGCAATGCTAATCTCAGCCCGCTCTGCCCCCCGGCCCCCCGGTTCAAGCGCTAGGGAAGACACTGTGAACGTTCTGCTTCTGTACCCTAGATATGCTGACCGGAGGAGAGGATCCCTGAAACCGCTTTTTGCACAGAGCGCAATCACCACCACTACGGAGACTGTAACGCTATGCCTGGCAGCGAAAGACCGCCTTGCCACTTACAGCACAGGTTGGGTTCTGGATTAGGGCCTGGCAAAGGAGGTACACATCTGTGAAATCCCCAATGTTGCAAGCATTGGTCGGCGTTTCATGGGGCTAATCATTGTTATTGAAGGCATCCCTCGTCATCCTGATGCCACATGAAATTGAATCGCCGGAGCGGTTTGTGACACGCTCTAGTAAAAGGGACTTCTCTCCAGGCATATTCTCCGTCCAATGGTTCTAGAATGGGCTTGAGCCCTACAGGTGGGCTTACCCAAAAGGACTGGGCAATAGCCTTGCGACTTTTCCATTGACTGAATGTAAGGATGTAGCCCAACTCAAACTAGCATGCACCTCTGGCGCACTGGCGCTTTGGAATGCTATTGTGCCCTTATAACCATTTGAAGGCTATGGAAAATGGTGTTTAAATTGTGTTTTTATCCTGTAAATCCTTGTGACTGGTTTTCACCATATGTCGAGCTTGATGTGTTTTTATGTATTTGTTTTTAACATGCTGGCGTTTATGCTAATCACCGAAATACAGCTGAATTAATTAACTTGTTTCTTTATGGGTTAAAAAATAGAAAGAGGATTAGTGTTCAGGGAAGTTCTGACATAGTTGCAGAAAATTAAGCAAAGCGCCACCCATCTACGTGTTCAAAAGGTTTAAGGAGAAATTCATTTAGTGGTCTTTTTAGATGTTAGCAGAAAAGAAAGGGTCCAGATTTAATAATAATAATACTAATAATAATACTAATAATATCAAGCAGGCTAGTACTCGCCCCTCTGGGCTAATACCGGATGTGCCCAGGTCTAGTTAAGGATCAGGGAGTGGAGGAGAGATAAAGGGAGCCAGCCAGGGAGTGAAATTACTAACCTGTTGTCATCTCTCTTTGCACATCTCATAAAAGCTGAGTCTCTGCTTTTACTATTTCATCCAATTCTCCTTTGCCCGATATATTGCGACTGTCACTGATGAATACTTGTATTGCAAGTTGGACATTCATCAGGGTATGTGAGGTGGGCATCTGCTGCAGAATTCCACTTGCTGGGAACATGTCACACTGAGAATGCTTGATGTGGAGGGGGGTGTGTGTGTGTCTGTGGGTGTGTGTGCCTGTGCGTATGTGTGTGTCTGTGCGTGTGTGTGTGTGTCTGTGTGTCTGTGTGTGTGTGTGTGTGTCTTTGTGTGTGTGTGTGTATTTGAGCCTGTGTTTGTGCTTGTGTGTCTGGTCCTGCAGTGAGGAATACGACCATCCGCATTGTGGGTGTGCACTCATCTAGGCTTTTTAAAATTTGAGATGAAATTGAATGATGGCAAATCAACCTCTGGAAAATGTTTCGGGTTAATCCGCTCCACACACATTTTCCTATGCTCACTGCATGACATACGCATAGACCTGTGTAATCTGTGTGGACACAGCCTACAGGTGCTGCCCCCATGTCATATTTAGTTAGGATCTGTCAGGTGGAGTACACACTGCATCTCCAGAAGGGGGAAGGCCAACCCTTACCCCTGACATGACCATCCTAATTAAATAACTAAGGCTCCATGGATCATCCCTTTCCTTTCGTTGAGCCCTAGCAGCTGGTGGCATCATTCACATACTAGTCAGAGTTTAATTCAAACAGGCATGGGACCTGGCTGCAGAGGCTAACAAAGGAGACAGGAATCACCAACACCCTTTCATATGCCGTTTGTCAACCTGAAGATAGCTCCCACCCTCAGTATCTATTGACAGTGAAATGTCATGTCTGGGACTGCGTGTTTACAGTAATCATCTCTGTAGGGGACCCAATTCAGAAGGCACAAGTATGTGGTTTGACGGAGCCAGAAAGTCTGGTCTCGCTGCAGCTTCGTGGGAAACCTGCTGCTTTAATCAGGAAGGTCTGGTGTAGTGGTGCCAGGTATGTTGGAGGAGCAGGAAAGGGAAATGGGTTAGTAAGTTTGTCGGTTTGTTGGAGCCTCTGGTGCAGCTCCTTGGTTGACGCTTGATGGTACCTAGCCAGGTTCTTGGTTGTGGTTCATTGGCCAATCTCGTCTCCTCTCTAGTTGTTTGTCTGTGATGTTATTATTGCCAGTGTCCCTTCGAGGTTGTCATTGTCTGTTGAACAGCCAGGTTTTGAGTTGTTTCCTGAAGGTCATGTGGTCTTTTGTGGTTCTAATTTCTTTGGGCATGGTGTTCCAGATGTTAGCAATTACACGTGAGAACACTGTCACACCGAATGTCCTTTTTTCATAGAATTTTGCCTCAATTTGTTGGTTGTTGCTGGATCTTAGTTCCCTCCCTTAACTATACGGACTAATCTTGTCTTGGAGGAATTCCGCTCCTTGTCTGTGCAAGGCTTTGTGGGCGATTCAGAGTTTGTTTGTTTGTTTTATTATTTGTAATGCGCGAGCATACCCTCAGGCAACAGTGCGCAGCATTTACATGAAATTGCGAAGCTTAATTACAACAGCAAGAATATATAACACACAGTAATATCAGAATATATACATATATACAAGTCGGGAACAATAATTACAGGCAATAGGCAGTACAGTCTACAGGCGTATGAAAGACTAGGCACCTGGCTATGTTGGGAGGCCTACGTTTTCAACCATTAAACAACCTTAGATCGGAAGTTATGATAGTGGGAGTCCATTCTGAGGGTTGGCGGTAAAGAGTTCCACAGTTTAGCTGCTTTCACTGGGAAGCTGTTGCCCCCTATAGTGGAACGTTTAAAATTGGGGACAGAAAGGCAGTCTTTATATGCTGTTCTTGTGGGTCTCAGTGAGGTCTGTCTATGGAATATGTCGATTAAATAGATGGAGGCAGCGTTATTGAGGGATTTGTGGGTGAGTGAGGCAGTTTTTAGGAGGATATTGTCATTAACAGAAAGCCAGTTATTCTGTTGGCAGTATACTGTGATATGCTCTCTTCTGGAGTTGCCCAGTGCCGCTCTAAGGGCGTTGTTCTGGAGAGTTTGAAGTTTACTGGTGGTGGCTTTGGAGGATCCAAGATAGAGAGCGTTACAGTAGTCCAGGCGGGACAGTATGAGGGCTCTAGCGAGGGTCAAGCAGCTAGTGTCGGACAGAAAGGGTTTGGCTGCACGGATCAATTTACAGGTGTAGGCCGATGATGAGGGTAGGGAGTTCACCTGTCTGTTGAAGGAGAAGGTGGAGTCCAAATAAAAGCCTACGGTTTTGACCTCTTGTCCCACTTTAATACTATTGCCATCGATCATGAAAGAACAATAGGCTGGACCCAAATTCTTTAGGCTGGCGGTAGTACCTAGAATTATCAGTTCTGTTTTATCATCATTCAGGCATAGTCCATGAGTGGTCATCCATGCCTGGATGATGATGTACACTCTATTTACCAAGGCCAAAACCTTCCCATAATCTCCAGAAAGCGGAAGGAGGATCTGGGCATTATCTGCGTAATTAGTGTAGGTGATACCGAGATGATCCAAATCATCGAAAAGGGGCTTGGTAAATATGTTGTACAAAGTGGGGGTGACACAAGAGCCCTGTGGCACGCCGCAGGTGATGGGTGTGGGGTCTGCTGCAGCTGTGGGTGAAAAAACTCTCACAGTTCTGCTGTTGAGAAAAGATCTAATCCATGTGATGGCCTCAACAGAAAAGTGAGCTGATGTGTGTAGGCGTGTGCATAAGACAGAGTGATCGACCAGGTCAAATGCTGCTGAGAGGTCTAGGAGGAGGCGTAAGGCGGCTTGGCCATTGTCTCTAAGCTTCTCGATCTGTGCTTTAAGGTCAATGAGGGCAGCCTCAGTCCCATGTTGAGGACGGAAGCCTGATTGCCTAGCTCGTAGTAGGTGATGTTCTTGCAGGTACTTCTGTATTTGCACGTAAGCGACCTTATCCAGTATTTTTTAGAAGAAATGGTACGGTCGTTATGGGTCTATAGTTTGTAGGCGTGGCTGGGTCAAGTGTGGGCTTTTTTAGTAGTGGAAGTACCCAGGATTGTTTTAAGTTGGTGGGGATAGAGCCAGTGGAGAAGGAGACGTTGATTAATTTTGTGATGAAAGTTGAGAGGTCACGGGCAGCATCTTTAATGAGTTGTGCAGGGCACAAATCGCCCTGACAATTGGACGGTTTTAGTGACAAGATGATTTTTTCTACTTCAAGTGTGGTGACTTTAGATAAATTGAAGTGGGTAGTTTCCCTTAAAGTAAGCTTCTCAGGCGATTTGGAAGTGGGAGGGTCATTCAAGGAGGCTTTTTCGCATGAAATTTTATTTTGTAAAGTAGCAATCTTATTGGCTAAGGCATTTGGAATTTCTGAACACCAATTTTTATCTTTAGTACAAGTATCTGGTGGTGCAATAGGGGTTTCTACTTCTTTAAGGATAGAGAATAGTTCCTTCATGTTTGATTTTGGTTGGGATATACGGGAGTCAAAGGAGGATTGTTTGGCACGGTAGATTTCTTTTTTGTAAAGGGGCGCTAGTTTAGTAAGTTTAGATTTATTAGCTACTGAAGGGTGATTTTTCCAAGTGGCTTCGCAGTTTCTTTTTTGCTGTCTTAAATTTTTTCGGAATGGTGTGTACCATTTGTTCAGATGCATTTTGGGCTTGCTTGGTCTAAGTTTGAGGGGAGCGATTAAATCCAGTGAGGTGGATATGATTTTATTGTATTGTATTCTTCAACCAAGGTCTCCGGATCCAGGTTGTGAGAGAGTGTGTTGAGTGTGGGGTGTAAGTTCGGGATAAGTCTCTCCACAGTGATACTTTTCTTGTTTCTGGTGAGTGTGGGTGGGGCCCTACTGAAAGGCAAGGGTGGAGGACTGACGGTAGAGAGCATGAACGATATTGAATGGTGGTCAGTCCAGGCTAATGGTGAGATGTCGGTGATGTTAGCTAGACAGTTATAGTCAGCCACCAAATCGAGTTTTCTGCCTTTGGCATGTGTAGGTTACATACATCTTTGGGTAAATCCTAATTCGGAGAAGGTATTAAGTGTAGTATTGGCAGTTTGGTCTTCCGGGTCATTGTAGCCCATATTGAAGTTCCCAAGGGTGAGTACTTGGGTGGAACATTTAAGGGTGCTGGATAGTATAGTGTTAATGTCTTCATCGAAAGTACCTATTGGGCCTGGGGGACGATATATCAGGTGGATGTTAAGAGTTTGAGAATTGGTAAGAGAGACTTTAACAGAGAGTAGTTCGCAAGAGAGGACTTTGATAGTAGTGACAGTTCTCATGGTTAGACTACGTTTGTGTATAATAGCAATACCCCCTCCTCTGGAGTTGGGTTGGTCCTGTCTCAAGATGTAATAATTATCTGGGACTGCAAGCATGAGCATTGTGCCAGCTGCAGGATGTAACCAAGTCTCGTAATAGCAAGGAGGTTGAGGTCTTCTTTGAGGATCAAGTCTGCAATTTCTGTTGCGTGAGCTACTAACAATCTAGCGTTGATTAGAGCTCCCTTGATTTGGGGACTCGCAGTGGTTTTGGTAATTGTGATTTGAGGGTGATCTTCAGTTAGTTCAGGATTACCCTGATTGGAGGGACTGTGTGGAGGTATGAGGTTGGAGTTCTGGGATGAGTTAAGTTTAAGGGTAGGTAAGCTGTGCCGGGCAATCGTGGTTCTTAGTCTCTGTAAGGTGGGCATAGAACGTGCGAGGGGCTCATACATTTTAGCTAATCTAGCTCTGAGTCCTAAATTACTATCAGTGGTGGAACGGGGGCGTGCTTTGAATTTGATGTGTTTTTTTTTACAGGTAAGCAATGTAGACTTTTCAATGCTGGAGTGATGTGGTCTCTTCTGTTTTGTCTTAATAGGATCGTGGCTGCTGTATTTTGCACCCTTTGGAGTTTCTTGGTAAGTGTTTCCGGCATTCCTCGGTACAGGCTCTTTGCATAGTCAATTCTTGTGAGTATCAGGGATATGATTGTGAGGGTTCTGCGAGGACAGGAGAGGTATGGGAGTAATCCTCTAAGTATTCTTAGGATGAAGAAGCATTTTTTGGTCATTGCAATGATTTGCAGTTCCAGGCATGGTCCATTGTCCATGAGTATTCCTAGGTAGTTTACTACGTCGGTAGTCTCTGGTTGCGTTCCCATGCCGATCGGACAGTCCAGTTGTGGGTGCCTCCCCGTTTAATCCTGCGGGTGACAGCATTTTTATTTCCATTATTGCCGGGTTCAGTTTAAGGTTTGTTCATTGTCATCCAATTGGCAATGTCTGTGAGGCAGTTGTTGAAGCTGTTATTTTGTTCCTGGGTTCTGTTTGTTTTCACAATCAGTTGTTTGTCGTCTGCGTTGTTATAGGCTGTAAGTCTGTGGGTTTGAATGATTTTTATTAGTGGGCACGTGTAGATGTTGAAAAGCAGAGGAGAGGGGCTGTATCCCTGTGGGACTGTGCAGGATATATTTTTTGTGTTTGAGGTGAATGGTGGTAGGTAGGTTCTTTCAGTTCAGTTAGTTAGGAATGAAGTAAGCCACTTTATTGCTGATCCCTGTATGCCACATTCCATCAGTCTTTTTATTTGTGATGCGTGACCCGATTGTGTCAAAAGCTGCTGATAAGTCCAATAGTATGAGGGTCGATTGGGTATCACCATCTGTGTTTATTTTCAGGTCATCCCATATCGATAGGAGTGCTGATTCTGTTCCTCCCATTGGTCTGTTGCCAACTTGTGACCGGTCAAGTATTCCTTCTGTTTCAACATATTTAAGACGAATTTTGTAGACGTCGTTCTCCACGATCCTTGTTCGGTTGGGTAGGTCGGATATCGGTCTGTAGTTGCTCACGTCTTCTGAGCTTTCTGATTCCTTTTTTATCAGTGGATTAATGTATGCTGATTTGAAGGAAGCCAGTACTATTCCTCTTTTGAGTGATAGATTAATTAGGTTCCGGTAGTGTATCGCTGAGGTCCTGTGGTTGAGGATTCCTATGAAGATGTCAGGGGGGCAGGGCTCCCTTGGGGATCCTGCAAGGTTGATGTCCTTGATCAGTGTGGCAAAGTTTTCTTCAGTGATTGGTTCTAAGCAGGAGAGTTTTGATAAAATCTGCGTCTCGCCCAATGCTTGTGGTCCGGCAGTCATGGTTGTATTTCCTCGAGCTAGGTTGATGGTTTCATGGATTGTGTCTATTTATGCTGCTAGGTGGTTGGTGATGTTATCACAAAGTGCTTATGTTGGGGTGATGGAATTCTTGCAGGAAGAACGTTTTTTTGTCGTCTCTTTGATGATTTTGAAGAGTTCTTTCTGTGGAATGTGTGCCGAATCTATCCTTGTAGCTTAGTAGAGCATTTTTGCTTTGAGGACAGGTGATTTGTATATTTAAGTTGTCTTTGACGTTTTTTTGTCTTGTTGAGTGCATTGTTCTACATTGTTTTCCATTTTGTGATTGATTTTTTTTTGTTCTTTCAGTTCTTCTGTGAACCATTTTTCTGGCAGTTTTTGGGGTGTTGCTTTGAATGTTTTTGCTGGTGCCAGTTGGCCAAGGGCCTTGGTGATCCAATTGTTGAACGTGTTTTCTGCTGTGTCTATGGTTGTTTTGGTGGGTGTTGTTTCGCTTGGGACGGTTGAGTCTAGAAGGTTTGTTATGGCCTCCAGATCCAGGTTCTTCCAGTTTCTTTTCTTGCTGGCATGGAGACGGCCCTTCCCGGCCGGTAGGCAGATATGGTATGCGATGAAGAATGGTATTAAGTAGTGGTCGCTCCATACCATTGGTGTAGGTGGCATGGATGCGCATAGTCCTTCCCTGCAGAAAATTACATCCAGGGTGTGTCCAGCGTCGTGGGTGGATACATTTACTATTTGTTTGAAATGCAGAGTTTCCAGGAGTGCACAGACTGAGCTTGCTGTGAAATTATATTATTTTTCAAACCACATGTTAAAGTCTCCCAGTATGACTTGGTTGCCGTGGTGTGTTGATAGCATGGCGTCCACGTCCGCTAGTTTTGGCTTGTAAGAAAATGGTCTGTAGATCATGAGGAATACTATGTTGGTTTGATTGTGGAGTTCTGTCTTGATGAGGAGGGATTCAAAGTCTTCTGCATCAGTTGTGATGAGTTGAGATGCTCAGATCTGTTCTTTGTGTATGATTGCGATTCCGGCTCCTCTTTGATTTTCTCTGTTGGAGTGTATTAGTTTATAATTTTTCAGTATTGCTCCATTCGCAATGATTTTATAGTTGCCTGATAAACAGGTTTCTGTGAGAAAGAGCATGTCTGTGCCTCCTTTGCTTAGAAAGTCATGGATTTCTATTGAGTGTTTTGCCATGGCTCTAACGTTGAGGAGGCTGCAGTGTAGTTTATTTGATTTTCCTTTTTGCTTGTTGTTTGTATTGTTTGTTTGGCCCAATGTGTTGTCAGTTGAGATGCCGTTGCTGGTGGGTTTTTCCTTGTTGAGCCTGTTGGGCGGTGTGGTTCTTTGGTGACCAGTGTCTTCGTTGAGTAGATTGATAAGGTTTAGGGCAGGGTTGGTTGTTTTGTTTCGGCTTGTTCCGGGTGGTAAATTGTGTAGGTGCCCATTCGTTGTTCCAGTTTTTGGTGATGTAGGGCGTGTAGAAGGTGATGGATTCTCACTTGTCCCTGATTCTGGTTGGGGCATCATCCATGGTGTACACCGGGTTGGGGACATTTTTGCTTACCATGCACTCGTATCTGGAGAGGTAGCGAGCGATGTAGCCTGTCTTTGCTCTGTTCTTTGTGTTTATTGTCCAGTTTATCAGAGCTGTAGGGGTCTGTGAGACGCCTGAAGGTGTCTCCCTATCTAGTCCCCAGGAATCTGTCATCCAGGTGGCCAGGACACGGCCATTGCTACTGGATCCAGTTCCTGGGGGTGCACCATTGAGAGAGGATCACCTGGATGGGAGGTCCTTGGGGAGTGGGAGTGGGAGTGGGACACCGGTGGGTGAGACTTGATATCCCCCTTCTTTCAACACCTTTTCCCCATCCTACCACATAGGATATTCCAAGTAAATGCCCCCCCCCCTTTCCCAACATGAACACTTTCACACAAAATGAAAGACAACAGACTAACATCAGAGCCGTTTACCTGACATGTCCCAATACAAGGGTCAGGCAAAGGCATGCAATTGACCAGAACCACACACATCTGGCAGCCCTTTACCTTCCCTGCAGGGATAAAAGGTGGAGAATGAGAGCACAGGATGAGCAAGGCAGACCGCAAGAAGTAAGAGCTAATCCAGCATGGCAGTTCAAGAGGAAAATGGCACATACCGAGAGAGTGACAAGGAGAGAAGCAACCTTTCCCTGTCTGCAGTACACAAGACCCTACTCTGCTGAGTTCCAAGCCGGGAGAGACTTGTCTCAGAGGTACCAACTTTGACTACAGAGAGAGAGATAGCCCAGTGGGTCATCACAGCCGGTGAGTCCAGAGGAGAGTCGATAAAACACCAAACTGTGTTGAACGAAAAGTAGCCAATGGCTAATTTGAACTTTGAAAGGTTTAAAGAAACAATTGATAAAGGAGGGGGGAAACCAGCAACAGAGGCATCTGGCACCATTTGGGTGTTCACGCAGAAACCTCTGGGCGATTACCCAATGGTAGGGACTACCATAACCAGAAGGCCTTGGGAAGAGGCAACGAGAGGTCAAAGTGGTCATACAGGGGTCTTATAAAATCCTATGTTCCGTCAAAAGTCTTTGTCTGGCAGATGTTTGTGACAGCTAAGGGAAATGAATCCTGCATGGTGAAATTAGTACATGAAAATTGCGTTGAAAAAAAGTTGACAAGAGTGAACCCTGCAGAGGGATGCTAACAAGAAGGGACGAAGTCTGAAGTCCCATGAATAGTGTGTTGACGGGAATGAACCAATGGAGGGATGTCCAAAGTAAAATGTTTGAAAAGACATTAAGGTTTGTGAGTGCAAGAAGGATTGAAAGACCAGGGGAAGTGGATTGTCCCCCTTGGCATTAGGATCCGAACCTGGCAGAGGGAGAACCAGGGGGTGGAAAGGCATCACCCCAATGTACATTAGAAGAGGAACTTTTTGTTTGTTTGTAAAATTGAATACATCAGGTCTTCAAAGGCAAGAGACTTTTATTGAAAAGAGACTTGGCCATCGAAGAACCTGATAGCTGGTACAGAGCTGTTGACTCATGCTGGGAAGGCTCGAGTGTGTGCTGTGCTCATGAGATCCACTTTGTCCCATGCTCAAAACGTGGCGAAGGAAGGCCCTCGGCAATCACATCCTGACTTATTATTTGTGAACAATTCTTTCTTAATTAAAAACTCTATTCCACACTCTTCCTATAACTAGTTGTAAGGATGTAGCAATTGTTTTTTTATTATAGGCATTTTTACTTTGACAAGACACCACAAGGACTGCTTTATTTTTAATTTGATGGTCGAAGCTTTCTCCCATCTTAGATTTAGGTTAGGCATTTTTCCACCATGCTTTTTGCAGTTTAATAAACACCTTTGAACTGTGATCACTTGTGTCTGTCTTTACTGTTGCCTCCATGAGTTCCTAACATATGGTGTCAGTGGTGGTATGTGACTCAATTGACATAATTGGGGAACCCTACAATTTCAAAAACGTACTCAGAGAGCCTCTAGCCCATCTATCGCCACCAAGGAATAATCGGGCTTGATATCTGTAGCAGTAGGGAAGCTATTATTCCCCCTGGGAAAAGAGGAATGATTGCTACAGACTTGCTTTTGATGCCCCCTCTAGGTTGTTACATTTGACTGGCCCCAAAAGCTGGCTTAGCATGGAAGTTTGGGATAGACATCTTAGCAGGCATTATTGATCCCGACTTTCAGGGAGATATGAAGGTTCTCTTATAAAACCATGGTGAGATCCCTTTTGAGGTACGTCGGGGGGATCAAATTGCCCAGGGCATTTTGGAAAGAGCTTTACTTCCTCAGTTTAAAGAAGGGGAACCAGACAAAACAGAAAGAGGTAACTTAGGCTTTGAGGAAGCTGATAAATTGATTAACATCGAAGAAAGGAAGGGAGAAGAATCCACCATCTATCCCGACCCAGCATTTGCCCAGAAACATTATCCAGCTCTCGCTGAAGCATTTTTACAGGCAATTCCGGAAGAAGAAGGATAGAGAAGAGGAGTCCCTTTTTCTTTATAGAACAAGGATTTCCCTACAGAAGATAAACCTCCCCAGAAGGTATGGTAAAAACATAATTGGTAATACAGAAAAGTCACTGAATGGTTGTACTGGAAATCGCGCATTCCCATCTTACCAGAGAGCATTTAGGACAATTTAAAACACAGGCACATATTAGTGGAAAGTTTTACTGGCCAGGTATCCATGCCGATGTAAAACCTTTCATCCAGATGTGCGAAATATGTCAAAAGACAAGCACGCACATCCCATCACCTGCCCCTCTCAACCCATTGCTGATCATAGAAATCCCCCTTTCAAGAATTGGTATGGACATATTGGACCAATTGAAACATCCAGATTAGGTAACAAATATGTCCTGGTGATCATGGATTATGCAACCCAATATCCCAAGGCATTCCCAATGTGAAATAATACTACCCAGCAGATCATTAAACATCTTCTACCATATATCGCCAAGGTAGGTTTTCCCAAGGAAATACTAACGGCCTAGGGCTCGAATTTTATGAGTACGCTTATGGCCGAAGTCAAAGAGATACTCAACATTACCACCTTGTGAATTTATGTATGCCATCCCCAGACCGATGGCTTGGTAGAAAGATTCAATAAAACCCTAAAACGAATTCTATGAAAACTGGTAGACAAGCACGGGAAAGACTGGGACCAAATGATCCCATGGACACTATTTACAGTGAGGAAAACCCCACAAGCTTCCACAGGCTTATCTCCCTTTGAGTTGCTCTTTAGAAGAGAGCAGAGAGATGTCCTGGATATGCTTTGGGAAACCTGGGAAGAACGTGAGGGGCCCCTATTCCCATCTTGCAAACCACCACCAGAATACGAGAACATATTAAATTAGTCCGAGACTTAATTTGTACTCATATGGAAAAAGCCCAGAGCCAACAAAAGACTGCTTACGACAAAAAAGTGAATTTAAGATCATTTTCCACAGAACAGAACGTACTGGTCCTCTTACCAACCTCAGTGAACACGCTTGTCTCCAAATGGCACTGACCTTATGCGATAGTAGTACAAACAGGAACCAGTACTTATAAAGTAGCCCAGCTGGATAGAAAACAGAAAATACAATTATATCATGTAAATCTCTTGAATGAGTGGAAAGAGAACCCGTCAGCCATGCATGCCAAAGTGCCAACTTGTCTGGTTCCAGAAGACATAGATAACTTTGATTTAATTATTTCTGAGTTATCTACTCAACACCAACAAGATCTAAAAGACGTAATCATTTAATTCCCCAATGTATTCTCAGAAAAACCAGGAAGAGTAAAAAGTTACATACCACTATATTAGAACACCTAAATGTATAGTGGTACAGTTAAAACCATATCGACTCCTGGAAGCCCGTTAACAGGTAGTGATTGAGGAAGGCAACAAAATGTTAAAAGCAGCACGAAAAAACCCCAGGAGGGGAAAAGGGTTCACATGGAAAAGTACTGTATTAGTTGGAGTACTCAATTATAAAAAATATAGAGGCAAAGAAGAGGAGGAAGCTCAGACATAGATATTCACATTTTAATTTTTAATTTATTATCATTATAAAATCGCATAATATATAAACATCAAAACAACAATAAAATGGAACAATTAATTTTTGTATAAAATTGTTATCAAATCTCATGCCTCGAAATATTCAGACACAATTAAGCTACCACAATTCATAACCTTGTATTAATCAAGGTAAAAACATCGCTGTCTCATTTATAAGTTTCATTCAAAAAAATGGAATTGCTGTAAACACAATTAATAAAAAGTGCCTTTGGCACTTAGCACTTTTTTTGCATCCAGCACTTTATTTCCTTGTTGGTATTTAGCATTCGTTTGCAATTAGCACTTTATCCAATTATTAATTGTGTTTACAGCAATTCCATTTTTTTGAATGAAACTTATAAATGAGACAGCGATGTTTTTACCTTGATTAATACAAGGTTATGAATTGTGGTAGCTTAATTGTGTCTGAATATTTCGAGGCATGAGATTTGATAACAATTTTATACAAAAATTAATTGTTCCATTTTATTGTTGTTTTGATGTTTATATATTATGCGATTTTATAATGATAATAAATTAAAAATTAAAATGTGAATATCTATGTCTGAGCTTCCTCCTCTTCTTTGCCTCTATATTTTTTATAATTGAGTACTCCAACTAATACAGTACTTTTCCATGTGAACCCTTTTCCCCTCCTGGGGTTTTTTCGTGCTACTTTGTTGCTCCCCAGTTCCATGGTTTAGGGGTTACCCATCCGTTGTGATACAACAAAATGTTAAAAGCCAACATTATTGAGCCCTCCTCAAGTCCATGGTCCTCTCCTATCATGTTGGTCACTAAACCTGACCATTCCTGGAGATTCTGTATAGACTTACGTCAAGTTAATGCCATATCAGATTTTGATGCCTATACCATGCCCTCGATTGCCTATCTAATTGATAAACTCAGAGCCCCCACCTTTCTTTCGACCCTTTCCAGTACCCCTTAGACTTAACTAAGGGGTACTGGCAAGTTCCTGTATATGGACAAGATAAGGAGAAGACAGCCTATTCAATGCTGCTAGGATTATTAATTTAAAGTCCTCCCTTTCGGTCTACACAGTGTGCCAGCCACTTTGCAACGCCTCATGGATCAAATCCTACAACCCTATTCTGAGTTCTGTGGAGCTTATATTAACAATATTGTCATTTATAGTAAAACTTGGGAGGGCCATCCCTTCCATCTTTATACCATCATGAAAGTCCTCAGAAATGCAGGTCTAACTGCTAATCCAGCTAAGTGCAGATTGGCCCAAACAGCCGTAAAATATCTCGGCTTCTTCACAGGGAACAGGAATGTACAACCCCAACAAAAGCAGTCTTAGATACTCCAATTCCCAAGACCAAAAGAGATCTCATAGCTTTTCTCGGGTTAATAGGATACTACCGAAGGTTGATCCCTAACTTTTCAGACAAAACAGCCCGGCTGACAGATAAACTTAAGAATGCCGAAGCCCAGAAAATTCATTGGAATGACGAGGATAAGATATGTTATAATACCTTGAAGCAGACACTGTGTCAGAACCCAATCCTAAAGGCAATCGGCTTCTCTAAGGAGTTTGTCTTACAGACAGATGCCTCCCTTACAGGGTTAGGAGCTGTCCTGTCCCAGGTTTGCAATGTATTGGAACATCCCATACTATTCACCAGCCGCAAGTTGTTCCCATATGAAAAAAAAAAAAAACTCTTTTGGAATTGAAGGCCCTGGCCATCAAGTGGGCCATTATCCATCTTAATTACTACTTATTGGGATGAAAGTTCACACTTGTTACAGACCATTCACTGCTAGTTTGGATTAGCCAATGCAATGACTCCAACCCTTGCGTCATGCAATGGTTTCTAGACCTATAACTCTATTGTTATACTGTAAAACACAGAAAAGGAAATGACCAGGGAAATGTAGATTTTCTTTCCCAGTTCCCCTGTGAAACAAATGTGCCTACATCGCATGGAGGAAGGGTATGTGAAGAACCTGGAGGGGTCTCCCTAACTACTTCTCTGGGATCTGTCATCCAGGTGGCCAGGACACAGCCATCGCTTTTAGATCCAGCTCCTGGGGGTGTATTAGTGAGGGAGGAACACCTGGATGGGGGGGCCCTTGGGGAGTGGGACACCGACGGGTGATACGCAGTATCCCCCTTCTTTCAACACCTTTTCCCTTTCCTTTGTGAAACTGCCTGTCCTCTGTGTTCCTTTACAGGGTTGGTTGTATTTTTTAGTGTTGCTAGAACTGTTGTGATAATAATAAAGTAGATATATTTATACAACCTTGACTGGACAGTGCCTTTTATCATTGGGAAATAATTATATGTTCGCTGTGTTGCAACTAATCAACGATCCACGACCTTGTAGAGATAAGTCTGCTGTTCCGTCCATGTACCAACATTGGACAAGGAGGTTTATAATTTACTTGTGTTTCCACTCTGTTCGGATCTCTTTTGGTGTACTAGAGGTATGGGGCTGATTGATGGGTTAGAAGCGGATATTCATCCCCGGACCACTTGTGCCCCAGAAGTTGATTCGTCACACTTCCCTGGACATTATTCTAATCCTTTCCTACAAGAAACTCTAGGAGTATTTTGGAAGGTCTGCTAATCTTTTCTTAAACGGAATTCTTACCTTTTCCTGCAACTGTACTCTAATCCTTTCCTGCAATGTACTCTAATCCTTCCCTGTAAGGTCTGCAAGTCTTTCCTGCAAAGTACTCTAAACCTTTCCAGCAAAGTATTTCAATCTTTTTTCTGTAAGGTGCTCAAATGTTCTTTCTACAAGGTGCTTTCCTTCAAGATACACTGATCTTTTTCTGCAAGGTACTCTAATTTTATCTTTGCAAGCTACACAAACACTTTTCTGCCGTGTACACCTTTTCCTGCAACTGTACTCTAACCCTTTTCTCGAGGATACTCTAATATTTTTTGGAAGACTCCAACCTTTGCCAGGATGGAAGCTCACCCCATCCCAGCCACTTTCGGCACAGAATCTTGCTCTGCTAAAGGGGCTGTATTTGGACATTTCCTGGCCTTTATTTTACATCTGTTTAGAATACGTTGCACATTTTTGGAATCCCTTTAGAGTGACTGTTCTGAATCACCTTCCTCTGTGTAATATGATGAGGGGGGGTTCCGCGCGATTCCTGCCATACAAATGTATAAAAAAGGCATTGGGCAAGGGAAAGGTATGTGAATAGTAGCCCCATCATGGACCTGCTTGACTGCGGGGGTCCTAAGTCATCTCCCCAATGAAAGTAAAACATGGTCACTAGATCTACTTGGGTGTTGCATTCTTTATACCATAACTGTATCCTGGTGGTGTTATTTCATTAAGGTAATATTTACTGCATCTCTCAGTATCTCTTGAGTAGTTCTGCCTTGGGTTCGGCCACGCTACCCAAAGAAAACCCAAGCATTGATTTCAACAAGCCATTGCATTTCTTCTATTGAGAATCAGTGAGTGAAACTGTTGTGCACGCTCCGGTGTAGCTAGAGGTCGAAGTGAGCAGGAGCTAACAGGGACAGGTTCCTACTGCTAATATGTGTTACTGTAACACTTGCACTACTTTTTACAACCATCCATTTTCATAGTTTGGGAGCTGTTCTTTTTCTGCAGTTAAAGCTTATATTTACTTGATGGGCTGTTTAAAGCAAATCTCTTCTTTTCGGCCACTGTGGAGCTGTTAAGCAGTAAACCAATGTGCTGCTTTCCCACTCGTGGGTGGGTGCGCAGTGGCTTCTAGGAGGAGCCTGTTTTGCTCCAAGGGCTCCATTTTAGGCAGAGAATCTCATATTCCTTTCATTCTTGTGTTGTTAAAAGAACTGGATGAAACTCGATGTCTTATTCCTTGGCTCTGTGTATCATTTTGACATTAATGTTTGCCCATTTTCCATTCCTATTCATTGATTGTTCACGTCCAGTCATTATCAACCATTTTTTCAATCATATTTTATTATTTTGTTTCTTAATAATAGAAAGCGTCATGTCTGTTCAAACATCTTGACTGTGTAGAGCCGGGCGCACTCTGCCAACAATGAGCTGTGTCCCTCCAGCTCCCCTCACCCCCACCTCCCAAATGGTCCCTTCCCTTCCACCCTTGGATCCTCAAAATAATGGTCACTAATTCGAACTCCCCTCAGCCCCTCCTCTCCAAATAGTACCATGCCCTGCTCTGGTTGTCTTTGTGTCTCAATTCCATAATCACAGCATACAGCGACTTGCAGATGCCTACGGGCGGGTGGCCTTGCTTACGACTATCTTCCATAAGCATGGAGTGTGATACGTAGCCGTATGTCCTGGCTGGTTTCTTGGTTTCGTAGAAGTGGCGTGGATTCTGTCCTCTGGTCTGATGGAGTTTATTCTCTGCGTCGCTCGGTAGAATTCATGGTGGGTTCAATGTTGCCCCAGCCTACCTGAAAGGTGGATAACTAAACAGGAGTCTGGCGTGGGTTCTTCAGGCCAAAACAACAAGTTTGTCAGGGCACTGCATGCCATAAACACATCGGGCCTCATTACAAGTCAGCCGGTCCGGAAACAACGGTGGTGGTAAATCCGCCGCCACCGTGGTACCGGACCGGCTGATTCCGAGCCCTGCAGGCTGGAAGTGTCACTCGCGCCAGGTCTGACCTGGCTGAAATAACACCACCCGCCTGCAGGCGGACATGGAAGCACTTTCTCCGTCATAAACGGAACCAGTGTTTCCATTGTCCCCATCCCCATGGAGTCATGTAGGACTCCATAGGAATGGGGGTTTACAGAATTCCGCCTCTAGAATTACCGGGTCACCGGGGTTGTAATGCCACAGTGATTCCGATAATCACAGAGGCGGAATGGCATTACCGGTCTGGCGGCAGCCAGCCAGTATTTCTGGCATGGCTACCGCCAGACTCATCCTTTATCCCCTCTGCCCTATCTCTGGTTTTCATCCACACCTCCAGTTTCCGCCAGAGCCCACTCCTTAAGATCTTCCAGCCGCTTGTCGTACTTGGGGTCCTGACAGTCCTTTCATGCTATTGCGATCCTGCGCGTTGCCAGCACAAACGTCAGGCATTGTCGACCTGGAGAGGAAAAGGGGTCGATTTGACAAAACTGTGGTGCTGTATTAAAAAGTCACAACTTTCTCTTCTTCCCTTACATTTCATATTTTTGGGACATCGTAAAGGTCTCAGTGCTATTGGTGTTCTCTAAAGATGGGAGAAGGAGAAACAGACAGTTCAACAGCATCAATGTCAGTGGTCGAAAAGGGCGGGAGCGGTGCACCTCTACTTTTTTAAAAGGTGTTGCCTGTTTTGCTTGATTCTTCTACCTTGTTCCCCCTCCGTCCCCCTCCGTCCCCCTCCTGCCTACTTCTGCAGGAGTCTGTCCTGATACATTCTGGTTTCATCATCACTGTCTTGTGGCCAATGCTGGATCTGACTTCTATGGACTTCATTGATTCACGGTGCGTCACTCTTTCTCAACTCTCATGCTGGACTTCCTTTGCACTCATGGTGGCCCTGAATCATGCTGTTTCCATCTTCATCTTGTATCCAGGCTTGCAACATTATGTGTTACTACTGACTTCTGCAATTGTATTCACTCTCCCCTCCTGCTTCTCCACTCTTTTTGACTGCTTACTCTCTGTTCTCTACTCCTCTCCCTTCCCCCTTTTCCTATCTCCTCCCCTCCTTTGTTACTTTCTTCTATGCACTTACTCTATTAGAATTATCCCTGGACCTAGGGTGATAACAAACTCGTCTTTCTCCTCCCCCCTCCCCTTACATGTTCTCCCCCTGCAGCACCATCTGAAATGTCGTCAAGCCGAGTTCGAAAGTTAATTTCACATCCTTACTGTTCATGGCCTGTAAGAATGTCATTGTATTTTCCCTTGTTCCCTCCCATGCCTTGAAGCGCTTTGAAACATATTGTTTATAGGCGCTATATAAATAAACTATCATATCATATTAATGATTTTATTGTTCCTATATTTTTATTTTAAAAAGAAACCATTCCGGAATGGTTTCGTTTTAAAATAAAACTGTAGGAAGAAGGTGAAACTTGCTCTTCAGTGCACCGCACCGGAGATTCACAACAGGTGTGTTTGTTTGGGAGTTTCGACTGCGCGTGGCAGGGGGTGTGGTGATGGCGTTAGTGGGGAGTGGGAGCAGGCCACCAGGGACCATAGTTCCACTACGTATTTTCTTACTCTTCGACCACTGATCAGTGTTCATATCTGGGTTCAGAACGAAAGAAAAAACAGAACAGCACCTTTTCAGGAGTTTCTAGAGCTTGCAATGGGAAAACCTCCCAACCCCCTCACCCCTCCTTCCCTCACGTCACTTACATGTAAACTAAAGTCAAAACAGGTTTTGACTCTATAGAAAACACAATGAAAATCAGTCCAGGACACCCACTTGTGTTGCACATCCCACCCACTCCCATCCATGCCCTGCCACGGTCCCTATTAACCTCCCAAAGGGCTGGCTGCCCTGGCACTGAATGGTAAAGCGCTGGCAGGGAGGGAAGGTGACCCCCAAGGGAAGGTGACCTCCAACGGGGTCTGCTACCCTCGTCATTAGTTCAAAATGACACACAGTTTGGGTTTAAATAAGGATTTAGGGGGCCACATGACAAGGTAGAAGCACCATGACCGTTCACCTCCTCCACCTGTGCGGTAAAACCCCGGCCAGACCGTCCCACCTGGTGCCCCCTCTGGCACTGCCCCCTCTGGCACTGCCCCTTCTGGTACTGCCCCCTCTGGCACTGTCCACTCTGGCACTGTCCCCTGTGGTACTGCCACCTCTCGTACTGCCCCCTCTGACACTGCTCCCTCTGGCACTGTCCCCTCTGGCACTGCCCCCTCTGGTACTGCCCCCTCTGGCACTGTCCCCTCTGGTACTGCCCACTCTGGCACTGTCCCCTGTGGTACTTCCCGCTCTGCAATGCCCCCTCTGGTACTGCCCCCTCTGGCACTGCCCCCTCTGGTACTGCCCCCTCTGGCACTGTCCCCTCTGGCACTGTCCCCTCTGGTACTGCCCCCTCTGGCACTGTCCCCTCTGGCACTGTCCCCTCTGGTACTGCCTCAGCAATAGCCGCGGGCTGTTTCCCCCACTTCACTGGCCGGATCAGGCAGAGTAATACCACTCGGGCACGATCGCCACTTTATAGGGGGGCTTGGTGTTCATATGGATGACGAGGGATGCTAGCGCCATGACTCGATCACGCTAGCAGCATGGCAAGCCCTACATGTCTTTCCATCAATTTATTTTCATTGAAGAGATGTTCCAATCGAATTTCTTTCAACGATTTTTTTTCACCTAATGTAGTTTAATACCACTTTTCATCGAAACCCTCTATCACGAATGTGTTTTTTTTTTAATTGCTGTTTTCCGCCCTTTAAACCACCCCAAACATTCCAAAATAATTATTTTTTTAACTGGGGAGACCCCCAAAACCCGTTTTCCGAATGTAACCCTTTAACTCAACCAAATATACATACATACATTTTCGATAAAAAATATGAATTGAAAGATGTTTTTCGATGAAAAATTATTTCAATTAACATTTTTCATTGAAAAATCTTTCAATTAACGATTTTTCGATGAAAAGACTGCCGAGGGAGGCAGATGCCCCACCCTCCTCCCTGGCACCCCCTCGGGGCTGGGCGCCCGTGCCCCCGGGGGCAGTCCTAGAGGCTGAGGCTGCAGGCGGCGGCTCCTGCATGCCTGCCAGTGCGGTGGAAACAGCGCATGCGCACACTCTCCCCATGCCATGCCATGCCCACAGGTGGAAGGGGAGAAACACCACAGAAAACCTTCTTGACAATTTCTCTTCCCCTTGGCAGCCGCGAGGAGGAAGGGAGGGGTGAGTGTGCAAATGCAACTTTAACAGCAAGTGGGGCGCTATTATAAACCCCAAACTGTTGTCATGGATTGATACTCATATTTTTATAAAAAAAGAAATTAAATAAAGGAAAAACCAAGATATGTGATATCGTTCTCTAATGTGGTTTGAGTTGCATACCTGGATCTTTAACTCCTGCGATGCCGGTGGAGCCAAGCTTCGGCCAGAGGATGCTGAAAGCCAGCAGTGGGTGGCTTCCAGTGGGGTGTCAGGCTCCAAGAGGTCCAAGGAGAAAGGAGAGAAGAGGGTCCGCTTCCCCAAAGAGGGGCACAGGGGAGAAGAAAAGCCTGCAGCCTTTGAGCAGCGATGGGAGGCGCCAGGAGCTCCAGGGAAAGGGGGTAAGTGTGTCTGAACCAATGAGTGGTCACACCAGGGCCTGGGGCTGGACATCACTCACGAGTCACACCCCCAGCACGGTGTGTGATGCCACATCCAGGGCAAGCGGGAGAAGGAACTGACGTCGAAGTCTGAAGGAGACTGGCACAGATGGGTAGTTGGCCGGATCGAGGCGAGGAGGAGTACTGTGCAATGAGTCGGGGGAGTTGAAGAGAGGGGGGGTGAGGGGCTGCAGGAATAGAGTCTGGGGAACCCCGCTCCTGGGCCGAGGCGCTGCCGGGACATTACAGCAGAGTCAAAGGGTCTGTTTTGCAGGTTCTAGAGCTGAGGCAGGTGAAACTGATTGTGACGTCAGAGTGATTGTGACGCCATAGGGGTGTGTTCTGAGCGTGGGGTGTTGGCAATGATGTCAGCTACTGCTTGTTCTCACCCTGGAGTAGAGGAGGGATGCCTGTGGAGGGGGGAGGGGCGGCGTATAGGACAAGACTAGGATCAGACTGGCGATCTAAACGCCAGGTAACGGGATGCGAGCTCCCCCATTGGCCAGAGGCACACGTCACCTTCACCCCCAAACACCTCCTCTCCTTCCTAAATACATAAGCCAGGTCACTCATCCGAAAGCCCCTTAACCTGGGGCTGCACGGGTCTGCACGGGGGCCGCACATGGGCCGCACGGAGGGCAAGAAGACAGATGCCAGAGTCCTG
Source organism: Ambystoma mexicanum (assembly GCF_040938575.1). NCBI lineage: Eukaryota > Metazoa > Chordata > Amphibia > Caudata > Ambystomatidae > Ambystoma > Ambystoma mexicanum. The sequence continues at coordinate 55,662,642 of NC_090934.1, read as the reverse complement.
GAAGCAGTGCCAAGGCTGTGAGGCCTAAGGATGCGTGGACAATGGCGGGAAACAAGGACCAATAGATGGTTTATTTGCGAGACCCTATACCCTGGGTGCCGTTGGCGGAGACAATGATGACTCCTCCTTTCAACATGCATGAAAACCGGTTATGCTCACTTCACTTCTTGGTGAAGCACTTGACCTGAGGAAATTCCCATGGGAAGAACTCGGCAGAAATCCATGAATCCATAGGGGGTGGGTGGGAGGGTGAGATGGGGGTGGGAATAGGATTCACACTTTCAACATTCAGGAGGATATCGTGTACAGGAGGTAAGAGAAGCACCCTATTAGAAGATTGATACCCCTTTTCCAGCTTATTAGCGGCCTCATTACTTGTGGGGTTCCTTGAGAGAAAAAGGGGGTTGGGGCGGGGGCAGTTGATTCCCTTTTAAGGTCTGTACTGGGTTTCCTCCTTTACGTTTTCAGAGCTGGCTTTCTTTCCCGACTGACAATTCTAAAAAAGAAATATATATATATATATATATATATATATAGTGCATTTAAGAAATTTAGGGTGCTCTTCTGCAGGGCATTTTAAGGGTACAGAATGTTTTTTCTATGGAGTATTTAAGGGGTGGAGGTCTGTTGGGGATGGGATGCTCATTGAGTTTCACAGAGAGAATGAGATCAGAGTGAGATTGGATGCAGAGGGGCACATGACCAAACCAGTCAGAGTGAACTGAGGGGTTAGGCAGGGGTGCCTAGGGGCCCCCTTTTTCTTCAACATGTATACAACAGACACGGGGGACTACCTAGCGCCATTTGCATTGGCGAATTCAGTGTTAAATGGGACAAAAATTCACTGGCTTGCCTATGCAGACGATGTGGTGGTCCTAGATAGAACGGCCATTGGGTTACAACGTCTACTCAATGGGCTGCACCATTATGCGGCTGAAAATGGACTCTCTCTAAATCCAAATAAATCCAAGATAATGGTCTTCAGGCAAAAAATAAATAAAAAAATTGCCTTCCCCATTTGGTCAAGGCGGCGGGTAAAAACAAGGGTGGAGGACCTGGTTTAATTGGGATACAAAATCTATGCGTACCCGGCAATTTGCAAGGTGGAGTTGGACATCGAATTGAAAATAAACCCCTTGCAGCACAGATGAGGAAGATTCTGTGTAAGTATGTGTAATTTTCCATCATCCCCGTACTGAAATTCTATCAGGAAAAAGTAATTCTATTTCTGCTATCCGGTCTTGAAGCAAAATCCCTGTTATGGAATACCGCGTGGCAGAAATGGGAAGGCCTATTGTGGAAAAAGGCTTTGGGTTTGCCAATGAGCCTGGCGATCAGAGGCGTTTCTAGGGGGGGGGGCTGAGGGGGCTATAGCCCCAGGTCTTTTGGTTGTAGCCCCGGATAAAATTTCAGGGCCTACAACCAAAAGGCTAGCTAGCCCCGAGTCTTGACAATCCTGACATTAGCGTAGCCCCGGATTATTTCAAGACCTAGCAACACCCCTGCTGGCGATGGACAATCTTAGATTCGAGCTGGGCCTCAGATCCTTAAAATGCCAAGCTGGTTGGAAACTGATAACATTTCAACAGCAAATTGTGACAGCTCAGGACAACTCACTGTATACAGACATGAGGAAGCACGCAGAGGGGGGTAGATCAAAACTTCTGGGTTAATTAAATTTAATGGTGAAAGAATTACTTGCAGAGGCAGATATAGAGTCCGAGTTGCTGCAAGAGAACCAAACAAAGGCAAAAAGGAAATGGGAGGAAAGGGATTGGATACAGACTATTGGAAAAGTAAGACCAGGGTCCCACCCCAACCCCCTACAAAAAATGGATCGAAAGTTGGGTTTTCTAAGCAAATACTTGATTAAATTTCCCAACTGGAGAATTAGGAGCAAATTCCTAAGGTTGAGATTGAATTTACTACATACTGGCAAAGTGTTAGCAAAAAGAGGAATGGTGGAATTGGCTGTAAACCTTTGTTATATGTGTAGAAATCCAGAAAACCAATCAAACATCTAATGATGGAGTGTGAAGGAACTAGATGGGCTAGACAGCAATTATTTGGCAAATATGTATCCGAGACAACATATTGGGCACAAAATCAACTATGGGAAATATTGATAGAAGGACAGTCTCAATAGCAGTGATAAAAATGCCGGAGAGCTGCAAGTTGGGGCTTTAAGCCCTCGGTAAGAAGGGTCAACTTGTCTTCTGGCAATCGGCAAAACTTATGACTCAAAAAATGTGGAAGTCTGAATGCCATCTAGTTCTATATCTTGCTTGGTTCATTATCTGTCTCTACCCGCCTCCTCCTCCACCTCTCCCTTTCTCCTTTCCTCTCTTTCATTTATCCTCCGCTTCATCCTCCTCCTTCTCTTAGCATCTTCCTTTGGGTTGGGTTTTTCAAAAAAATTGTAATTGGTTACATTTAAAGAAAAGGATATGTATTTCAATTTTTTTTTTTTAATGTTCTGGAAATAGTTCTTATTGGAATTTAACCTGAATTGAGGAAAAACTGTATAAGTGTTTGCGACAAGATGAATTTGTTGATTGTGAAAGGTTATTTCATAACCATATACAATAAAAAAAATATAAGGGGTAGAGTATGCTTTTCTTTAAAGTATTTAAAGGATACCGAATGTTTTTCTACAGAGTATTTAAGGTGTAGAGTATTCATTGCTACAAAGAATTTAAGTGGTACAGTATTCTTTTCTTTAGAGTGTTTAAAGGGTACATAATTGTTTTCTATAGAGTGTTTAAGGGGTACAGTATGCTTTTATTTAGAGTATTTCAAGGGTATAGAATGTGTTTTTAGGGGTACAGTATGCTTTTCTTTAGAGTATTTAAAGGGTACAGAATGGTTTTCGAGAGAGTATTTAAGGGGTACAGTATGCTTTCTACAGAACATTTAAGTGGTACATACTTGTTTTCTATAGAGTATTAAAGGGGTACAGTATGATTGTATTTAGAGTATTTAAAGGGTACACGTATTGTTTTCTATATAGTGTTTAAGTTGAACAGAATGCCTTTCTACAGAACATTTAAGTGGTACATAATGTTTTGCTATAGAGTATTTAAGGGGTATTGTATGATTTTCTTTAGAGTATTTAAAGGGTACATCATGTTTTTCTATGGAGTATTTAAGGGGTACAGTATGCTTCTCTTTAGAATATTTAAATGGTACGGTATGCTTTACTTCAGAGTATTTAAAGGGTATACAATGTTTTTTCTATAGAGTATTGAAGGAGTACAGTATGCCTTTCTTTAGAGTATTTAAAGGGTACAGAATGTTTTTCAACAGAGTATTTAATGTGTACAGTATTCATTTCTACAAAGTATTTAAGTGGTACAGTATGTTTTTCTTTAGAGTATTTAAAGGGTACAGCCAGCGCTTCAGATAAGATTTGGAAGTGGGAGTATTTTACTCCCTATCTTGTTGAGAGTAAAATGATTTTTAGGGAGTAAAAATCGAAGTCAAATTCCCAATGAGAGTATCTTTTATAAGCAAGTAAAAATAATTTAAGTGGAAAACTGAAATGTTTTTGTAATAATTATTTCTTTGAACCCAGTTATTCAGGCACCTTAAAAGATGCATGTTTACTTCGTCTGATCAGGCATTTATAGTAGTTTCTTTCTATTGTACTATGTGCACTACTGGTCCAAACATATCAATGGAGCTGCATGTGTGTGCAAGCAGGGGCACAAGATCCTACATGTCTGCTTCCTTTTTTTGTTGGGAGTACTGTTACTCCCTATTTTTATTTTTCAGGAGTATTTGCCTATTTTTAGGGCGTAAAAGTGGCCGATACACCCCTTATCTGTAGGGCTGGGTACAGCATTATTTTCTATAGAGTGTTTTAGCGGTACAACATGCTTTTCTACAACACATTTAAGTGGTACAGAATGTTTTTCTATACAGTATTTTAGGGGCATTGTAAGCTTTTCTTTAGAGTATTTAAAGGGTACAAAATGTATTTTCTATTCAGTATTTAAGGGGTACAGTATGCTTTTCTTTAGAGTATTTAAGTGGTAGAGTATATTTTTTTCTATAGAGTTTTGAAGGGGTACAGTATGCTTTTCCTTAGCGTATTAAAGGGTACAGAATGGTTTTCCAGAGAGTGTTTAGGAGGTACAGTATGCTTTCCGACAGAGTATTTATGTGGTGCAGGATGCTTTTCTGCAGAGTATTTAAGTGGTACAGTATGTTTTCTTCTATAGAGTATTTAAATGGTATTGTGTGCCTTTAAACCAAGTGTTTGAGGGGTACAGTATGCACCTTGGCCCTTGCCATCCTCTTCATGTATATGCTTCTGGCATTGAGATTTGCTGAAATGTGAACATCCTGTGCAAGCCTTAGTTGTCAATGATTGCATCTGCTGGGAATTTACTGCAGAGTCCCAGATGCCGAAGCTTGACCGAACATTGGGCCTCATTCCTGGTCAGCTGGTCCGGTAAAATAACTCCAGTATTGATGTGTACCGGCACTTTACTGAAACAGTCGACAACAGGTTTGCCGGTGGGGAACCTGAGTTCTGGAGGTAAGACAGGTCCCCACCGGCAAAATAAGCCGTCATTACCGGTAATGGTGTCAACTCCCCTCATGGAGTCCTATCAGACTCCATGAATGGGGCTTAAAACCTTCACTCTGGCACTAGGAATACGCTAGCTGTGCTACCGACTGAGTGCCGGAAACGTGATAGCCTTTGCCGGTATCCCGGCGGGTTTACCACCAGGATACCCGAAAGGTTAGAATGAGGCCCTTGGTTTCCCCCTGTAGTTCTGTAGTTTTATTTGAAGTGTGTGTGCCTTTGAATTAATTTGATTGGTAGTGTCAGTGTGGTAAATGGAAAAATAGTCTAGGATTGCAGAGGAAGGGGCGGAGCAATGAGGGTAGGGAAAGGGGCAGAGCCTTGGCAGGCCTGTGAGAGTCTAGCAAAAAGTGCAAACAAACATAGAGCTAAAATAAAATATCTGTTGCATCCCATCAATGAGTGCTGAAGGAGCTGCATGGAATGTTCAGTGGTTGCCTAGGAGACGGCATCAGTAAATGTTCCATTGGAGTCTGTTGATACCTAGGAGCTGAATGAGATGTGTGCTCTGTGTCTGTGCCTCTCTCTACTGTCTCCCCATCTTGAACCTGTAACCTCTGACCTCTGACGTGAAACCAGAATAAAGCAACTTCGAGAAGCACCTTGAGGCTTCTGAGTCTTTTGTCCCTAACCACCCCTTTACGTTTGGCAACAAGCTTGAAAAACCATGAATGTGTGCAAACTGGGCTATGTGAGGCTGCACCCAATGAGACCCCTCAACCAACACACGCCACCTCCAACCATCTATGCAATGCCATTCAGCTCTCCAAGCAGCTCTGGATCCCAGCATCTTTAAAGGTACGTGAGTGGCACCGACCCGGTTCAAAGCAGCCTCCTGAGAGGGCCAGGGGACGATGCCACCCCATTCAAGGTGGGACCGTCTCTAACAGAAGAGGGCCATGAGAAGCACCCCATTCAAGGGGAGCCAGACTCCAGCTGAAGAGGGTTACAGGAACGGTACACCCCATTCAAGGGGAGCCATCCTCCAGGAGAAGATTCCCCTCCATTCAAGGGGAGGCAGCGTCTGGGAGTAAAGGGCCAGAGGAAGAGTCCAGCCCATCCAAGGGGAGCCCGACTCCAGGCGAATGGGAAAGTGGAGAAGTCCATTCCATGCAAGGTGAGCCAGCCGTTAAAAGAGGGTCAGTAGGAGAGGCCACTCCATTGAAGTGGGGCCCTTCTCCAGGAGAAGAGTCCACTCCCTTCCAAAGGAGGCAGACTCCAGGATAAGAGGGCCAGGGGAAGAGTCCACCCGTATTCAAGAGGAGCCATACTCCAGGGGAGGAGGGCCAGTGGAAGAGTCAACCCCATGCAAGGTGAGCCAGCCTCAACCAAAAGAGGGCAAGGGGAAGAGTCCACCCCATTGAAGAGGAGCCAGCATCTCGGAGAAGATGGCATATTAAAGGTGCTTATTCAGTGCAAGATAGGGGCGCACCTACCACCTGCGGGAGTAAACAAGAGGGGATGGGGCAACTCCCAGGGGGGAGGAAGACACAGGTGAACCAATGAACTGCAGTCACACCATGAAAGAAAGTCTTGCAGGGAAATGAGAGAGCTAGGGACACAATGTGCATGCCATACTAGCGCCATGATGCCTTTGGACAAACGTGCGCTCTACAAGTTTATATAACATAGCATAACATAGGCCCGGGGAACTCTTGTATGATATTTTTATATATTGGAAAGTCCCAGATAAACACATTTAGCAGGCATGCCCCCAGGCAGGGCTTTGCCGGGAAACCTGCACTGAACACATGATCAACCTACGACGGGCCAGGGTGGCATCGGAAGGAGCTTGAGCTGCGCATCCTGGTCAGACTGAAGCAGCCAAGACAACACTGGGTGATGAAATGACAGGGCGGCAAGCCAATCCTACGAGCACACGTGGGTAGATGGGAAGTGGACCTGAGCCAGTCACCCGTTCACATGGCCACAAGTGCCTATCAGCGGGTGGCTATGGGAAAGGAACACTGAATGGAGTAGCGTGCCTGGAAGGACCAATCAACTGGTAAGTCTCTGTGTCCCTGGGAGGTGGCCAGCCTTCAAAGTATCCACCACAAGGTTGTGACAGCTGTTATCCAACAGGTATCGTGTAAATGTCTCCCTTCTCATCAGAAGCAGGGTGTCTTGTGTTCCGTTCCCAATGGTGCTGACCAATTGCAGTTTTATAAAGTTCCGGCGGTCGGCTCAAATATTATTCTACTAATTGCAAACTGTCCCTGGGAGTGGTGAGAAGCAATGTGGCGCCACATGGGGAGGCAATGAGTTGGGATACTGTTGATCTGTTTGCTCCAATCACATTTCACTTACAAACGCTTAGCATTAAGGATATGACGTAGCCTAGCCAATTAGATTCTTGGGAAACAACGAAAATATGAACATACTGAATTGCAAGTGTTTCTTAGTATCTTGACCATTGTATTTTGTAGCATAAAACGAATGCTAGCTCTTTGCCCAGATGTCAGCTCTCATCAATCAGTTCCTGTCCACTGTTCTGTTTGATTTCTGCTCGCTCAGCTGTAATAAACTGCGCTGCTTCTTGCCCAGTGTGTGCTCCTTTTTGATTACGATTTCTATACAGTGGGATCGGAGGACCCCTGATACAACGGTAAGGAGAAGAGTCCACCCCATTCAAGGGGAGTCATACTCCAGGAGAGGAGGGCAAGTGGAAGAGTCCACTCCATTCAAGGGGAGTCATACTCCAGGAGAGGACGGCAAGTGGAAGAGTCCACTCCATTCAAGGGGAGTCATACTCCAGGAGAGGAGGGCAAGTGGAAGAGTCCACTCCATTCAAGGGGAGTCATACTCCAGGAGAGGAGGGCAAGTGGAAGAGTCCACTCCATTCAAGGGGAGTCATACTCCAGGAGAGGAGGGCAAGTGGAAGAGTCCACCCCATTCAAGGCAAACCAGCCTCTACGAGGTGAGGGCAAGGGGAAGAGCCCACCCCATGCAAGGTGAGCCAGCCTCCAAGAAAAGAGAATCGGTTGAAGAGCCCACTTCATTTAAGGAGAGCCAGTTTCCAGAAGAAGAGTCCAATCCATTCAAGGGGAGCCAGCGTCTGGGAGAAGAGGGCAGATGGATGGAAGAGTCCATCCCATTCAAGAGGAGCCAGACTCCCGGAGAGACGGGCCAGTGGAAGAGTCCACCCCATTCAAGGGGAGCCAGACTCCAGGAGATAACGGCCAGTGGAAAGGTCCATTCCATTCGAGGGGAGCCAGTCTCCACGAGAAGAGTCCACTAAATTCAAGGGGAGGCAAACTTTAGAATAAGGGGGCCAGGGGAAGAGTCCACACCATTCAAGGGCAGCTAGCCTTTGGGAGAAGAGGGCAAGGGGAAGAGTCAATGCCATACAAGTGGAAGCAGCACCTAGGAGAAAAGGGCCAGGGGAAAAGTGTTCCCCATTCAAGGGGTGCCAGACTTCAGGAGAGGAGGGCCAGTGCCAACCTCCAGGAAAAGAAGGCCAGGGAAATAGACCACCCCATTCAAGTTGAGCCAGTCTCCAGAAGAAGAGGGCTACATTAAGAGTACACTCTATTCAAGGACATTCAGTCTCCAGGAGAAGAGTCCCACATTGAGAGTCCACCCAATACAAGGGGAGGCAGTCTCTGGGAGAAGAGGTTCAGGGAAGGGTTCACCCCATTCAAGGTGAATCAGCTTCCAGGGGAAGAGCGCCAGAAGAGTTCACCTAATTGTGGGTGTGCAGCCTACAAGGGAAGGGGGCCAGGGGGAGAGTCCACCCCATTCAAGGGGAGCTAGAGTCTGGAAGAAGGCTGCCAGGGGGAGGGTCCACCGCTTTCAAGGTGTTCCAGCCAGCAGGGTAAGATGGCCAGGGGAAGAGCCAGACTCCAGGAGAAGAAGGCCAGAGGAGTGATCACTCCAATCAAGGTTTGTCAGACCTTCAGGCAGTGAATGCAATGGAAGCGGGCACCCCATTCGCCATATGACTTTATAAACGCTCACTGCACCCTAAATCCTCTCACAATGGCGAGGTACAAAAGAAGGCTGAATGCACTTCAAAAGGGAAGGACTAGTTAGCATCCAAAAAAGGGGCTACTCTTAAAAATCTCAAGGCCAGGGTAGTGTCCACTCCAATAAAGTATGCTCAGCCCATCCATGCTACACATCTCCAGAAAGTGAGATACTGGAAGGCAATTTCATACAATGGCACTGACCACAGTAGCAATAATGGCGGCCATCTGCCCTTTACACAGCTCCGGGCTAGTCTGAGTTCTGAGGGGACGATCTCAGATGTAAGGGTCTCCGGGGGAAGTGGAAGGGCGATGGGTGTTACAAATCCCCCCTCTTCCGCCCGATCACCAGCGCACATTCTGAGCGCCACTATAAAGCACAATCTCGCCACTGTGCGGCTCTTGAGTGTTCCATTAATCCGGGCATCTTTCAGGTAAAGTGCCATGGCTTGCATGCTCTGTCTGCACACTCTCACACCACTCACTGGCCGAAGCGTGCATCTTTTAACTTCAGGTGAGTGCAAGTGCTGGCTTGCGTGCCTCACCTTCTGGGGCCAGATTCCAGAAACTTTGCACTGCTGAAAATGCTATTTTGAACGGTATTATCACTAATAGTGCAGAAAACATTGCACCATGAAAAGTGCAATTTTGCATGCTATTTGTGTTTTTTTTGTATTTATTTTCAATTTATAGAGCGCTGTCTGCCAAAGCAGTGAACACATTTTGTTTTCAAACACACAGTACAGCAAATGACATATGATCATGATGAATGAGTCTAATTCAGGAGGAAAGCATGTGATCACGAAAGCGTGCACAAAACACAGGTTAAGAAGGGGACGAAGGGCAAGTGGTAGCCCCCTCCTGTGTAGAAGGGCCGGAAGCGAGGACCAGCGAGAGCCACTCTATTTGTATTTGTATTTATTTATGTTTTATAAAGTGCCTTAAACCAAGGCGCTATACAGAGAACAGGGAACGATACAATAAAATGAGTAGGCAAAAAAATACAGAGAAACAATCAATCAATGAGAGTTCAGTGAGTTACGAAATAAAGAATAGACAGAAATAGAATGAAGGGAGTAAGGAAGAGTGTTCCAGTGAAGAGGAGCTAGAAGCTTGAATGTACGGAAATGAGATTGAGCACAAGGCGGTCAAGGTGCCATCAAGAGAAATTGAGAAGAGAAATGGAGAGAACGAGAAGGGGTATAGACTGATACCAGAACAGAGAGATAGTTGGGAGCAAGATCATAGAGGCATTTAAAGACAAGACAGAGAAAATTAAATCTAAGTTGAGTATGAAAAGATAACCAGAAATTAGTCATAGGTGCCCCTCTACGAGAACGAACAAGGCCAATTGAGCTGTTCTTTGGGAAGGTACCCACTCGAAAGTCCGCAGCCACACTTTAGCTCACTGTACCTTTCACAGAGGAGGAATAACCATTTGCATATCAGTCTTTGTCCCGTCCACATGGACAGTCCAGCAACATAATGCCATGGCAGACGTGGAACCTTGCTCACTGTGCTCAGAGAGGCACAGCTCCACCTCACTGATGAGGCCCAACAAGGCTGAAACACGTGTAAGGCGTTGCTCTTGGTACTCTTGTTCAGAAGAGAATTGCCATGGCATGTCAGTGCTGGACTGCCCATGTGGGTGGGACCAAGTCTGATATGCAAATGGACATTTCCCTACTGTGAAAGGTTCAGTGACCTAAAGTATGGCTGCGGACTCCCGAGTGGGTTCCTTTCTAATTTTTAATTTTAGTTTGAAGGCCTGTCACTTTATTGTTTAGGGCATTTTGGACGCTGGTACACCATTGTTTGTCCTTCACGCAAGTGTCTGGAATTAGCACAGTTCTTTAATGATCGTGAACAGCTCTTTGGTACTGGAGTTGGATTGTGCAATTCTCTGGTTGTAGGACTCTTGTTTGGCAGCTATAAACTCTTTTTTGTAGTTGGACGATATTTTGTTGAGCAATAATTTGTTATGGTCTGTGGGAGATTGTCTCCAGGCTTGTTCCTTTTTGCGTTTTTCTTGTCTGAGGGTTTTAAGGTGATAAGAGAACCAGTGATTCAGATGCTTTTTCGGTTTACATTTTCTTAGTTTTAATGGTGCAATGGTGTCTAAGGCTGTGCGCATGCTTTTATTATAACCATCTACAAGGTCGTACGGGTTGGAGGTGGCAGGGAGTTGGTTAAGTGTAGGGAGGATGAGAGGGATCAATTTTTCCACTGTGATGTTTTTCTTACTTCTCGTAGGGATGGCTGAGGCTAGCAGATTGTTGGTGATGGGGCTCAAGGCTTCAAGGGTGAAGGAGAGGAGATGGTGGTTGGACCAAGGTTGAGGGGAGTTATTGGTGATGGAGGCTGCACAGTTGTAGTCTGCTACCCAGTCGAGGGTTCTCCCTTATTATGGGTGGGGTTAGATACTTTTTGGGTGAAGCCTAATTCGGAAATAGTATTGTTGATAAGGGTAGCCTGGTGGTCTTTGGGGTCTTTAAAGCCTAGGTTGAAGTCTCCTAGGAGGAGGCTCTGGGAGGAGTTTTTTAGGTTGTTGGTGAGGATGGTGCTAAGGTCTTCCTCGAAGGATCCTAAGAGTCTGGGAGGTCAGTAGAGTAGATGGATGGTTATCGTTTGGGAGTTGGTGGTAGGCAGCTTAGCTGTGAGTGATTCGCAGGATGAGAGGTGGGTAGCAGAGTCAAGTCTAATGTTGAGATGTGTTTTGGCAATTATGGCAAGGCCACCGCCTCTAGATTCTGTTCTGTCTGCTCAGAGGATGGTGTAGTCGTCGGGGATGGCTAACGAGAGGGCTGGTCCTGTGGCTGAGTGTAGCCAGTACTCCGTTATGGCTAAGAAGTCTAGGTCTTCTGCTAGAATGAGGTCCGCTATATCTGTAGCATGGGCTATTATAGAGCGTGCGTTAATGAGGGCGCCTTTTATGGGTGCGGCAGTAGTCTTAGTGGGGGTGGGGATGGTAGCTGTATTGTGAGTTTTATGTTTGGGCGTGGTGTTAGGTGGGCTGGACTTGGGTCTTCCCAACGTAAGGTTGGCACAGGTGCTAATGGTAGTGGAACGGTTAGTCAGTTTGGACTGGGTCGAGTCCCTGGCTCAAGGCTTGTGCAGTTTAGTTAATCTGGAACGTAATCTGGTGTTTCTTTCGGAAAAGCTCCATGGTAGGGAGAGTTGGGGCAGCATGTTTGTGGCGTAGGGCTCTATGGGGGGTGGTGGAGTGGTGCCAGTGGTGGCCAAGCTCAGGGTGGACCTAGGCAGGCATGAGGAATTGATAAGGTGGAGAATAATTCTCAACAGTAATGAGTAGATGCCTGGTAGGAACATTTTGTTGGTGGTGGGTGGCCTGGTTGGAGGTTGGCAATCATCAGTTGCTGCATATGTGGCTGGGATGTACTTTTTGAATGAGCTGACACAGTGTGGACGTAGTGTAGGTGCACAGGCAGGAGCAATAGGACACTGAGTTAGTCACAAATGTGGGCAGAGCGGTATCTGTGTCACTTAGAAGGCACACCAATTATAGGCCATGCAGATGTACTAGCAACAGGTGTCGGCAGATAGTCACAGATTCAATTAATGCATGGCGAAATTAGGCAGTGCATATGCACTGGCAGCAAGTGTAGGCCCAACAAATCTAGGCGGTGCAGATGCGTAGATGCAGATACGCTAGCAGCAAGTGCGGGCAAGCAGGCTCAATTTCAGTTATAAAGTACACGACATATGAGGCAAGAAAGTGCGCGATGGTGCTGTGAGGCATATAGCAGGCACAGTCAATCGTGGGCGAAGGCAGTAGCGCTCCGAAGCACTTAAGGTTGTACAGGCACTAGGTTAGATGATAGAGGGTTGCAGTACTAGTGCAAGGAAGAATAGCAGTACTAGCGCAATATAAGAAGAATAGCAAGAGTTCGAGACAAAGGTAGAGACTTGAGAGTAAACCAACCGTTCAAGTAATTTAGAAAGATGTGGTAGCACGGAAATAGGACGAACATTTGAAACAATTAATAAGTCAACGGTAGGTTTCTTTAAAATTGGCATAATGGTGGCATGCTTAAAAGACACAGGGAAAGTGGAATTTGAGGGACAGATATTGAAGAAGGAGGTAAGGTAAGACATTCATGGAGGGTAAACTTTAAGAATGAGTGCAGACGGTATTGGGTAAGAAGGAGAGGGAGTAGGGTGGGCTTTGGCCAGTAGAAGAGAAGTATCAGCATAAGAGATAGGTTGAAAACAAGAAATGGAGGTGGAGGAAACTGGTAAAAGAAGTCGCAACTTCAGACGAAATGAAAGATTCAATGTCATTGGGAAGAGAAGCTACCTTAGAGGAGAAGAATTGGGCAAAGTCAGAGGCTGACAAAGTAGAATTAACAGAGTAATCAAGGGTAGGAGGAGTAAGAAGCTGAGAAAGAATTTGAAAAGGTCTCCTAGGGTGGGCAGACTGAGTGAGCAGGAGATCAGAAAAGTAGAGATGCTAAGCAGAGGATAAACAGTTGTTATAGACAACATGATAGGAAAAGCATGAGGAATGATCCACTCTAGATTTGGTCTTGAGACAGCATCTTTCAAGATGACATAGAGAGAACGGCGCATGGAACAGAGATGAGAGGAAAGCCATGGTTAAGAAGGCGTAGTGAGTCGTAGGGAAAGGCAATAAGGAGTAAAGCGAGTCAAGTGAGGAAGAAAGAGATGAGGAGATGGAAGAAGCGGGCTCACCAGGTGTTAGGAATGAGAAAGAGGAATGTGGAGGAAGGACAGAAGTACAAGCGGAGGTAAAGAGTGAGGAGTTAAAGTTACGTAAATCACAGATAAAATGATGACATGGGAGAGAAAGCAGATGAATGCGAGGAAACTTGAGGAAACAATGACACAGAAAGAAGATAGTGATCAGAAAGATAGACTGGGCGAGAGGACACAGGTGAAGGCAAAAAGGATGAAGTAAAGATAAGATCAAGACAGGAACTAGAAGCATGGGATAGAGGATTAGAGAGGGGGGTGGAGAAAGTGAGAGTCAAGAATTGAGAGAAAAGGGAGAGTGGAGTGTGTCGACGAAAGGTGAAAATTGAAATGATGCAACAGAATTAAAGGGGTGGAGGTAGGAAGAATATAGGAAAGAAAATGATCAATGTCATCAGAAAAAGATCCAACAGGGCCAGGAGGTCAGTAGATAAAAGAAAAGAAATTGGATAGAGTTTTGAAAAGATACAAGAGAATTCAAATACAAGTAAGTAGGGAAAACCAAAGACGAAGAAATAAGTGAGAAAGAAGATTGATAGAGGACGCTAATACCGCCTCCACGAGCAATGGGACGGGGAACATGGCAAAACGAAGTCTGCAAGGTGGTCAGAGAGGCAAGGACTGTAGTGTTGTACGGAGGAATCCATGTTTCTGTGATACAGAGAATGTGTAAATTGTGTTTTAGGACGAGGTCCAGTACGGCAGAGGACTTGTTGCAGGCTGATCTTGCGTTCCATAAACCAAGATCAATGACTGCAGCGTTAGTAGAACGTGGAGGGTAAATAGGATTGTCGTAATTGTGAGTAAAGGTAGGTCTGGAAGTAAAAGGATTGCTTTCTGGAGGCATACCAATAAAAACAGAAGTGAACCTGAAATATGTTACCAGCATCAGAGTAGAATAGAAAGTTGAACTAGAAACTTGGAGAAATGGTTGTGCTGGGGAACACAAGTCAGGTCGAGAAGACATGGACGGCCAAGTTAGAGGCACATGGCAGCAGATGGATTTGCACAAAGCTGCGTCACATCCGTGGATGCTGCAGACAGCAAGGGCTGACTTTTTCCAACTAGGGCTAGACTTGTACTCTAGGTACAAGGAGAATGAAGTGCCGCTAGGAGGAACAAGGATTGATAGCAGGGAAAGCGACAAGGGGAGTAGATTGAAACAGGAGAAGACAGATAAGGAGGGGAGAGATTGCAAAAGGACTTGAAAACAAGGCAGAGAAAATGTTATTTAAGACGAAAAATGAACGAACAGCCAGCTAAGACTAGAGACAGCAGGGGTAACTGCCTTGCAAGGAGAAACAGAGAATAGAAGATGGATTGAGGAGTTATAGATAGATTTACGAGGACTAAGGTGGCAGAAAGGAAGACCAAAATGCAAGGTGGAGCAATAGAAAGAGGGTGAAGACATTAGAGAGAAGACAAGGAGCTTAGCAACCTGGAAGGAAACAAAAGGCCTGGCTTTGCGTATATTTAACAGATGAGCATGACAGCAGAGAGAGAGCGAGGAAGTATGACAAGTGAAGGGAAGAGAGGGAAGAGGAGAATCAAGGTAGACTACCAGGTTACGAGCTGGGTGTAGTCAGCGTAGAAGTGGTGGGACACCCCGAAATAGGAGATGATAGAAGCAAGAGCACAAGTGAAGAGAAAGTAAAAGGGGACCCAGGACCAAACCTTGAGGAACACTGTGATGTAGCGGGAAAGAGAGAGAATTGATACCGGCACAGGTGATGCAGCAGGTGCCATCAGATAAGATGCAAACCAGCTAAGCACAGAACCGGAGAACGCAAGAGACGAGAGAGAAGTAAGCCAGAGAGAGTTATCGGCAGTGTCGCAAGCTGCCGACAAGTCAAGAAGGATTGGCAGTGTACAATGCTTAGCATAGCGAGCAGAGAGGAGAGAGTCACAGACGTAGAGTAACGCCGTCTCAGTGGAATGGTGGAGATGGAAGCCAGATTGAAAAAGAGGAAGCAAAGAGTTAGATGCGATTCAAGAAGAGACTTGAGAATAAACTACACGTCCCAGAAGTTTAGCGAGTTAGGTAGAAAGAGAAAGAGATATAGGTTGATAATTTGCAGGAAGAGAAGAGTCCAAGGAAGGTTTTTGGAGAATAGGAATGATTGTGACGTTTTTGAAGGAAGAAGGAAACGCAGAGCGTTGGACTGACAAGTTAAACAGGGAAGTAAGGAAGGGAAGGAGGGGATAGACTTTGAAAACGAGAGACAAAGGAGGGGGATCAAGAGGGGCAGAGTGGGATGTGCGTAGCCATGAATACCGCAACCTCAGATTCAGAAGAGGCATTGAAAGAAGGGGGAGCAGGAAAGCCAAGGAGAAGGTAGGGAAGAGAAAGATTGGGAAGACATTGAATGTGCGATGGCAGCGCGGAGAACAGTGACTTTGGAGAGAAAGTAAGATGCTCGGTCATCAGCAGAGAGGGAAGAGATAAGAGCAGTATCAGGAGCTGGAGGAGCATTAGGCAAACCCCCCCCCCAAACCCCAACCCCCCGGTATTAGCCTTGTTGCAAATCCCCGTAACTCTCGAAACCCCTTCCTTCTCTTGGGGTCCCTTTCCACGCACAATCATTCACACTGATTTAGGACCTTCCACTGAAAGTATTCACCCCCACCCCCATCATGAGGGGGCTCACCCATGAATCATTTAGAATCTTGGTGCAACTTCCGGAGCTTTCCTCCCTACCCTGCACCAAAAGCCACCTCCGGCACTGAACTGAGTTCCAACTATATGCAGGGAATCCGGGGAACTCGCGGGCGCGGCGGAGCCAGAGTGGACAAAGGGGAACGCAGTGCAAGAGTCTGGCACATTCAAATACGGAACTCCCCACTAAACCCATAGCTGACATCACAAAAAAGATCCCTGCTTGGTCTGCGGCCACCCCTCGCACAGCAAAAGACCGCATTCTTCCTATGTACCCCCAACAACAAAGGACCCTTGCGTTTCCACCATCCCTTTCGACCAATCATGGTGCTGGGGCCGCCCTCGGGCTGGCTGCAGCATTGATGCTGGCGGGGCACGCACCGGCAGCAGCGGGCGGAAGTGCTAAGAGAGATGGGAAACTCATAGGTGCGCCCGGGGAGCAGGCAGGGGCCGCCATATTCCATGATGGTGGTTTATCAGCATTGGACAAAACGTCTGTTTTGAGGGGGCAGGCTTTGATGACCCCAACCTTTCAATGGAGTGCGGGAGGGAGAGATGAAAGGAGGGATGACTGGGAGTCACGTGCCGCAATATCCTGTGCCACACCCCAGCCCAGAGACGGGACCGGAAGTCAGGCAGACACTGCCCCGGCAGGCAAATATTTTTAGTATTTTTGTTTTCAATTTCTCAGTAGTAGAGCAAGCAGGCAGGATGCTGTGTGTTGGTCCCAGTGCAGCAGAGGCCCTGGAAGCAGCAACTTGTGTCTGTGTCTTTGTTAAGGGGTCCAAGGACCGCATGGACGCGGCCTGGTTTGTGGCATTGCCTGGGTGCCTCCAGTGCCTAGGCCGCCATTGCTGGGGTGAACCTCGGCCCTGATATCAGTGCCCTGGTGATCCTGGCGCTGCAGGGTCCGACACGACCCGTGGCCCGCCCCGGTGACCGGAGGCGGGCCACCACACAGGGGTGAGTTCGTATCTCAGCCAGTCCCAACACTCAAGTCGCGCGGCTAGAGTCAGGCCACATGCTGCAGCCAACATCACCTAGCTAGCCCAGCTACACACCCAGCATCATGACATCATTACAATAGAAACAAAAGACGGATTTCTCAACTTCTAAACAAAGGCCTTAACAGTGATAAGTGAGCACAGCAAAGGAGACAGCAATGTTTATTATCTCATGTATATGTTCATTGTCTATGCACACCACACCTACCTAGAGTAGAACGTGTTTCCAGATGTACTGTGTTCGCTGATACCGTGTAATAAATCATTTTACTCTCAAATAAAAATATGACAAACGCCAGCAATTTGCCTTACGCCATGGAAGGCTGCAGATATGTTTTCATATGTTGTAATTTACTGACGCTCCTCTCACAATTAGCAACAGTGACTGTGAGTATTAACAATATCCTCGGGGCACACTCGCATTTGGAAACAACACACGTTTCTTTGTTTGGTGAACATGTTCCAACAAAGGCAAACGTTCACTGTGTACAAGCACACATTGTGGGTTTTGTCACCAGGGTTGGACTGGGGCATACAATTGTGCCAGGCATCAACGGCAACGTACCCACAGATACAAAAGGCAATTCCTGCCTTTTGTGACAGACTGCTTGAATAGTACCGGGGGGGGGGTCGGTGAAATGTGTTGCAAAACGTGCAATTTAAAGAATGTTTATTCGGCAACAATAGTCAAAACTACTAGGCGCATAGTGAAGTTGGTCACTTATGAAACGGGCCCACATTGGGCAAAAATGTGTCCCACTCTGACCTAAAAAACTGTCCCACATTAGCATTTTGAATTTTTGGTTCTGGCATTCCCTGCTGCCATATAGGCCAGTCTGAGCCTGTTGTCACTACCTGTTTTCTACCCGCATCTATCACGTTTTTCTCAGTACATGCCACACATGTACCCTGAAACATATATAACCAAAGATTAATGACAAAGCACCTTACCAGTGTTCTAATCTAACTCGGCTCTCATCCACTAACCTCATTCAAACCCCTAGATTGTGCAAGTCCATTGCCTAAAACCTGCAGAGTAGCAACAAAAAAACAAGTCTAGCTTTTCCCCAAACTCGAGCAAACCTTTGCTTTTTCTGTGTCCCAGTTCCCACCATAGGGTGGTTAGATGACTCCTTGCCATCAGGATACTTATTTACAGCCCCTTAGCAAATCAATGCTTTCTGGGAGATGTAGTCTTGGTTGCTTTCAGTTGGATTCAAATACTAGAAACAATGATTTTCAAAGACAACTAGACATTTAATGATCCCCCAAAATGCACACAGAAATGGAAATGTGCCCACTTGCCAACTGCAATGCCATAATTACTGCCATTTCACCCCCTCTTTAGATAGTGTCCCTTCAATGTTCGCTTGCCAACCCCTCTTCCAAACCTCTTTCTCCCCGTGCAGTCTCTGGCTTCTTTGCTTAATACCATAAACTAAAATGGAAGCCTTTATGCACAAGCATGTGTTTTCACAAAGGATTTCTTGTGTGAGGGCAGATAGCCTTTTTTCCGTTTCTCACAAGGAATGCACAGCTGAACATGATGAGAGTGTAGGATTGCTATAAATACAGGGCCCGGCCTGGTTAGATTTCTTCCCTGAGATGGACAGAGTAATTCCAGGGTCGCATGCAGCAAACACCTAGAGAACCCCATATTTACATATGTATTGACATCATCGGAAGTGATGTCACAGAAAAAGACAATACAAGAAGTGGCATCAGTCTTTGATACTTGAGGGGACCATGGGAAGTGGCATTGCCAGCAGATGCCACTACAAAGCCAAGAGACAAATAACTGTGATGTGCAATATATGAACGACCACTGATATAATTTGTGGGGTAACACTGTAGTCCGGTAAACGAAGAATTATGCCTTTTTTAAATAGCGTACATTAAGAACGGACCCACTTGTAGGGGCTGCCTATTTTGGCAAAGTCCAGTGATTAGTGAAGAGCTAAAGCTGGGATTCAAGGCACTAGGCCGCATGCCTTCCCAGCTCTAGAAGATGTAACTATTTGATAAGTTCTGGATTATGAAATAATGCTCCGTATTATAGCTCAGGCCACAAGCAGAACAGCAATCCCATAATAAACAAACTTAAACATATATACATCTTCATACAGGCCTGTTAAGTGAAAAGAGTATGATTGCAGCTTTATTTTCCTCATCCTGAATGGAAAACTATGAGCAACCGCATGAAAATAAAGGTGTCGAAAAAGTATCCACTGTGTTTCGCAACTATACCTTCAAGGCTTAAAGACAGACAGTGAAAGACAATGCATGATAGTCGATCATCTGCTTGTAGTCATTTTTTTCAGATTTTGCAGCTTGAATTGCGCCTCTCTCATTTGCCATTCACACTTGCCACACACACACCGCTAATTGCCCATCCCCGCTCTTTGCTGTGCCTGCAGGCCCTACCACTATTCTCTTCCCATTGTAAATGCTCAGCTGAAAACAGAGACGTGTTAAGAAGTTATTTGACAGGTCTCTATAGGAGACCTTGAACCGCCCTCTTTTATTCTTCCTGCTTGAAATTCAAAACCCCAAAAGACGAGGAATGGTAGAACTCCACCAGTGCGAGATAGGATGTTACTGTCCTTGACAGCGAAAAGCTGCCCCAGTGCCCTGCAAGCAACAGTGCGACCGTAAGCCATCACTTTTCTTGCCCCCAGAAAGGGCCACGCTCTGTGCGTCAAACAACGAGTGTTGCAGACAAATATTTTCTCCATTAGGAGCCAGTGCAAAGATTTCAAGGTGGGGATAATGAGAGCAGACATTCCTTCGGGCCCTGCACTAAACATGAGTGAAGTGTGACATGCTGTCTTCATAGTAGCCCTGATGCTCTGGCACTTCTCAAGCTCTGATCTAACACGATCACCACGTGCTGCTACTCAGAACTGCTGATGATAAGCGCCTGCACATTAATATGCACTCCCCAACCTCACACAGGCCAACAGGTGATGTAGTACTCACTCCGTGGGCTTCACAAGCGGCGTGCTCCCCAGGCGCAGGATGACCGGCCCCTTTGGGTTACGGATCTTCTTTATGGAGGGAAGTTTCATGAGGGAGAATCTCCGAATAAGGTTAAACCCTGCATGGAAGAAAGCAAGAGCAGCCATGATATGATATGACAAGTCATTTATAACGCGCCTGTACACAAGTGTTTCTAGGCGCGACAAGACAAGGAGGGGAGGACAGAAGGAGGACAAAACAACGATCTTACTAGGCCTTGTGTGATTCAGATCGCGCAAGTGCGAGGGCGTGGGAGGGAGAGAAGTGCTGGGGGGGAGAGCAATGGAACGCGTAAGTGCTGCCAGGGAAGTGGCTCATAAGTGCAGGTTGTCAGGGGACTGTAGGGTTGCAGATACAGTCCCTAAGTGGTTGGGAGGCCCAGACGCACCGCAAGGGCAACTGGTTGTGCAGGAGCCTGGTCCTGTAGGTTCAGTGGGAGACTAGGTAATCAGAATGGGCAGCACATATGGGCATCAGCAGGGGAGAGGGAGAGAGAAAGCAGAAGCGAAAAGGAAGGTCTTGAGTTGCTTCCGGAACCTTAGGTGGCCCTGCTCAAGTTTGAGAGAGGCAGGGAGGCTGCTCCAGAGTGAGGCCCCAGCTGAGGAGAGAGATCTACCCCCCACTCTCTGCCGGGAGAAGTGTCTGACCCTCAGAGAGTTGGAGTTGGATGAGCCGAGGGCTCGTGAAGGAAGATGCTTAGGAAGAGAAAGCTGGATGTAGTGTGGTCCCTGGCCCCAGAAAGCCTTGTGGGTGACGCAGAGGGTCTAGAAATTGATCCTTCCAGCCACAGGGATATGATCCCTGGGCTTGAGGCCAAGGATATGTCTTGCAGTCCTTTTATGGAATTAGGGGTAAAGCGCAAAGAGTAGAGGCAGGCAGATTAAGAAAGAGGCTGTGCCAGTAGTCCAGCCTAGAGAGAACCAGGACTCTGGAGACAGTGAGCTTCTGCGGGAGAGATCCAATGAGGGAGAGATCAGACACAAGAAGCCTCCTATCAGGGATAGAGGAGGCTTCAATGAGCTGAGGGTAGGGGGGTGCTTATGGAAGGAGGGTGTCAAGCTGTATTGCGCCTTAATGCACTGTGGGTGACATTTCGACCTTCCCTGTCCAGTATGTGTGATGTCACAAGCATTTCCAGTGCAAGAGGTTAGGTGCTTTCCCAGTGTAGTGTGCGTGGTGTTACAAGCATTGCCTGTGCAGGAGGACACATGCCTTCCCAGTGCATTGTGGGTGGTGATGCAAGCATTGCCAGTGCAGGAGTGTGCATGCCTTCCCAGTGCAGTGTGGGTGGTGGTGCAAGCATTGCCAGAGCAGGAATTTGCATGCCTTCCCAGTGCAGTGTGGGTGGTGATGCAAGCATTGCCAGTGCAGGAGTTAGCATGCTTTGGCAGTGCAGTGTGGATTCTGTTAGAAGCACTGCCAGTGCAGGAGGTTCCACTCCTTCCCAGTGCAGTGTGCGTGGTGATGCAAGCATTGCCAGAGCAGGAGTTTGTATGCCTTCCCAGTGCAGTGTGTGTGTGGTGATGCAAGCATTGCCAGTGCAGGAGTTAGCATGCTTTGGCAGTGCAGTGTGGATGCTGTTAGAAGCACTGCCAGTGGAGGAGGTTCCACTCCTTCCCAGTGCAGTGTGGGTGGTAATGCAAGCATTGTCAATGAGGAGTTTGCATGCCTTGACAGTGAAGTGTGGGTGATATTACAAGCATTGCCAGTGCAGGAGGACACATGCCTTCCCAGTGCAGTGTGGGTGGTGATGCAAGCATTGCCAGTGCAGGAGTTTGCACGCCTTCCCAGTGCAGTGTGGGTGGTGGTGCATGCATTGCCAGAGCAGGAATTTGCACGCCTTCCCAGTGCAGTGTGTGTGGCAATACAAGCGTTGCCAGAGCAGGAGTTTGTACGCCTTCCCAGTGCAGATGCTGTTAGAAGCACTGCCAGTGCAGGAGGTCCACTCCTTCACAGTGCAGTGTGCGTGGATTGTCGGTGCCTTTCGTGCTATATTGGCAGGGATCGTCAGTACAGTGCTTGCATTGTTGGGGGCAGGAAATACCAGCGCATTGCATGTGATTAGGGTTTTTATAACATGCACATGAGAACCAGGGAACAACCAAATGGGAACACAAAGTGCCCAAATAACAAGAATATTCCAGAAAAACTGAGTGAGTTTGGCGAAGACGGGTCTCCCACGTGAATGTCTTTCAGAAGCGAGGGGCTTGAGCTGAAGCTGAAAAGCTTCTGGTGCCTCTGGTTTCATAGATAACATGTGTGCTGACCCTTAGGTGGTCCTCAGAAGATCCCGAACTTGTAAATGGGTCCTTTTTTAAAAGTCTGAATTGAAGCACTTTTAGAGAGTCCTATTCTTACAGATGCATCACATCACAGTGAGATCAAGTTATGTGCCCAGGATCACACACTTTGCTTAAGCAGTGAGGCCTGGCTTTTACGCTCCTCTGCAATGCAGGCTCTTGCCAACATTGGTTCCGACCTCTAATTGGTGCGCACAATTAATGTTTGGCTTTCAAGTACTGCAATCACACTGTGTTAAAGAATTAACTTGCAAGTGCAGACATCATTTAAAAACAATCGTGCAATATGTGTACATCCTCATAGAACTGTTTAGCCAAGTGAGCCCCATTGCAGCTTCTTTTTCCTCACCCTGACACCACTATACTCTCAGCACTTACAGGCACCACAACAAAGGCAATTCTGTGATGTGGTCACCTGCATATAGTACATGTTTGGCAAATCTCAGAGCTTGTTATGGATAATGTTAAGAAAATGTCAATATTCACTTAAAAGCAAACCTTTTTTGCATGTCAGAGAAGCAGACGTGAATTGTCTTACTTGAAAGAAGGCACTCATTTGCTAAATACAAGGCTCTGTGTGTTGCCCTTTGTTTGGCAAAGCCCCATCACATGTCCAATCACATGCATTCATGCAAATGAAAAGGCATTACCAACAAACCCTGTTTTAAAGGATTGCCCGACCCTTGTGTACGTGCCGGCCACAGAGCAGATCTTTGGCAGCCTGTCACTGAGAGAGCATAGCAGATCAGCGGGGTACCAGGAGCAAAAGCAGGGATGTCATTTGGGGGTCGCCAGGAGTCGCAGGCGCAATACCTGTGGTCTGACTTGCTACCCTTGGATTAAAAAAGAAATGATAATCATTTAACTGGAAGCTCCTGGGCACTGGAATAGCAGGGGTGGAGGGGCGCCACATCAGGTCTGCAGGACCGGAGGGCAACCCAGTCCTCATCCATCAGGGTGAAGGCTAGGCTGGGGCTTGCAGCAGAGGCGTTGCTAGGGGGGGGATAAGGGGGCTATAGCCCCTGATCTTTTGGTTGTAGCCCGGATAGAATCTCCGGAGCTACAGTCAAAAGACTAGCTAGCCCCCAGTCCCAAAAGTTCTGACATCAGCGTAGCCCTGGTCTTTTCCAGACCTAGCAACACCCCTGGCTTGCAGCCCAAAAAGGAAGCGCTCAGTAGGGGTTGGAGCTGACCGTGACATGTGGCACGTGTCACATACCATGTTCAGCTCCAACCCCTTAAACTCCGGCTTACTCGGGGTTCATATACAGGAACCAGGAAGCTTCCTGGGTCCTGTTTATGAGCAGCATGGAGGAGTTGAGGGTGACGGACCAAATTTGGAAAAACAGGTAAGACTTTTTTTTTTTATGTGATGTGTATTTTGCATTTGTAACGTGTGTGTCAGAAGTATGTATGGGCTATGGGTCAGTGAGTGGTGGAGAATGAGATGACATGTTGCAGTGTGTGTGTTTGAATGTTCTGGGTGTGTGTGTGCCTGTGTGGAGAATGCAGTGTGAATGAATGTGAGAGGAGATGTATGTGTGGGTCAAGGGGGATGCGTGTGTGTGTGTGTGTGTGTGTGTGTGTGTGTGTGTGTGTGTGTGTGTGTGTGTGTGTGTGTGTGTGTGTGTGTGTGTGTGTGTGTGTGTGTGTGTGTGTGTGTGTGTGTGTGTGTGTGTGTGTGTGTGTGTGTGTGTGTGTGTGTGTGTGTGTGTGTGTGTGTGTGTGTGTGTGTGTGTGTGTGTGTGTGTGTGTGTGTGTGTGTGTGTGTGTGTGTGTGTGTGTGTGTGTGTGTGTGTGTGTGTGTGTGTGTGTGTGTGTGTGTGTGTGTGTGTGTGTGTGTGTGTGTGTGTGTGTGTGTGTGTGTGTGTGTGTGTGTGTGTGTGTGTGTGTGTGTGTGTGTGTGTGTGTGTGTGTGTGTGTGTGTGTAAGGTCCGGGCCGGGGAGACTGAGGATCACTAGAGCATTTTTGACACATCCATTATTGACTTTGCATGTGTTACTGGCATTTTCGGGCAAAGCCAAGTTCATATGCATTACCTGGCTAGACTGGCATTTTGGTGCAGTCAGTCTAGCCATTGCTTACTGTGGCATGACATGTATTACTCAGCAACTTTGATAAAGCAAGCATGATAATTAGTATTACCTCACTAGACTGATGTTTTGGTGTAGCGGCCTATATGTTTCTTACTGTAGCATGGCTTTTCATTAACTGAGCATCTATGATTAAGCAAGGATAAGTGTTCTTATGGGTCTAGACTAGCTTACTTTGGAACCAGTTTGGAAATGTTTTCTTATTGTTTAATGTCGGTTTTAATGGCCAAACCAACAGGTGTTTTTTCTTACATCGGAGTGCTGGCATATATTGCCAGAGCCAGCTTTCTGCCTAGTGCCAGTAATGATACTATAGAAACATTTTAAAGCAAACATGAGCATGTTCTTATATGGGAATACTAGCATATGTTGCTGGAGTCAGAATGGAAATGTATGGGCACAGCCAGCATACAAATGTTTTTTATACTTGCAGATATTGCAGGGACCGGCATGATAATGCATTGGGAAATGCACTTGTGCACTTTTGGTGACTTGCATCTATTGTACTTTTTTCATGAGTTACCCTACACCCTACAAAACCAATTGCAAACTGTCTGACCTTTTACCCAAATTTTCACAGAAAGTATGCTGTGTAATGCACCATTTTAACCCATTATTCTAAACATTTTCTCATAGGAGGGGGGTTAATCCCCTTATCCCTCCAAACCCGTTTTTTTTAGTGTGGGTACCCCTCGCTACGCTCGGTCGCAATCGCATATGTGTGGCAAATATTTACACCCCCCAATAAAACAACTCACCAGCCACCACTGGTGGCTGGTATATTTGGGGACCATGCGCCACCCCTTTCTACGCTAGGTAAAACATTTAAGCTTTGATTAAAAACATATGTATTTCTTTCACTTGGAGTAGTGCATGCCCCTGCAGGGGCATAATCATCATGGCCATTGCGCACACGTGGGTGTGGCGTGCCCTGTGCTTTGTTAAGGAGCTCGGGGGAAGGGAGTGGCCCTCGACATAGCTATCTGGGGGCCCCCAAATGTTGTGCTACGCCACTGATTGGGCTCAGCTCAGCTTGAACGCATTCAAGTGTGATGTGAATGGTTGAGAGGGGCTGCAAACCCGACCAGGACCCTGCTTTGGTGCAACACTGTTTAAGAAAATAAGCGCTTTAGTGAATCACCCCTTCCCATTCAAACTCCTTGGAAAGGGCTTTGTAGAAGTTTCATTCATGGGCCGGTCCTGTGGGAGGAGGGTCATCTAATAACACATCTCGCTCATAGAGCTCTGAAAATCATCGTGAATGCATTGAGCCCCATTCTCGAGGGAAGTGCAGCCCCACAACTCACCCTGCTAAAAAAAGTTTGAAGAAGAGTCCTGTATCAAAGCCTAGGACATTAAGGTGTTTAGGTCGGCTCTGGGTTGTAGGGGATTGCCTGTCACATAACTTAAAGATAAATGCACACAGCGACAGATGGCCTCAGCTTACTGCCACACAATAGGTCTCTTCGATCGTAGTGATAGCTGACTCATAGATTCATTTATAACCAGAGAATTTAGTTTGATACTAAATCCTGGTCAATGATTTAATTTTGAGGATTTGCTTGTGCAGCATTTTGGTCCTGGGTAAACAGACAGCACACACCTCCCCAGGTCAGTGCTTTTTTGGCTTGTTTAACACATCCATGCCACAGACCACGAGTCTGTGTATTTGGCCTGCGTTAGGGATTTTGGTTACCCTGTTACAAGTACTGCATTATATATGTTTTATATATAGGCCCCATGTCGAATCTAGAAAATGACTTTTCCGAAACATGTGATCATGGACAAATCACGCCTCCCTCTATGCCTCGGTTCTTATATGTGACTGAAATGAAACACAGGTGTTAGACAGTGTCCAGGCAAAGTTTCCTATCAATAGTTTCGAATAACAAAAGTTCAGAAACAAAAGTACCGAAAATAAAAGTTTTGAATGCATTTTTTTTAATATTAAAGGGTTCATTTTAATTTAGTATAGTTAAATAAGTGTTTAAAAAAACGAAAAACAGGAGTTTAAGGGGGCGAACCCCCATAAAAAATAATTTAAAAAAAAATGTGAAACTTTTTTTTTGACACTTTTGTGTCAGAACCTTTGTCAGTCGAAACCTTGACTGTTGAAACAGTCACTAGGAACCTGTTAGACGCAGCTGAAGGTCGTGTGCCATTACTACCCATGATGTCACTTGGGGGCAGGATCAAATGGCATCACTTCATGGGATGTCATCAGAGGTCAAGGGTCATGGGATGTCACTTCCGCTACCCTTGGCATTTTGGTGAAATGACATCACTGAGCAAAAACCTGAAATTATGGGGGTGGAGCAGTACAAACCCAATTAGACCAATAGTATTGGACCACTGGGGTCAGGTGGTGCAGATGCTTCAAGAGCAAACAGCGCGTCTTCAACTGCACTCACCTGTGCACAGGGAACCTGTGTAGTTGATGATTTGACAAAGAGGTGGAGTCTAATTTCCAGAGACCACAGACCTGCTGCACTGCAGCATCCTGCCCTAACGGGAGAAGCTGAAGCTAGCAAACGGGGACACTAGCAGCATAGGGGTTAATATAATCAAGTGGTGAGTTGATAAGGAAGAGATGAACGGTGTCTCTCCTCGCATTGGCTGGGAATGCCATCAATGCTGGAAATGGGAAACATTTACTGGGGGAACCCTCTCCTCCTTGGAGAGGCGGGCGAGGAAAGGGAGGGACTGATCGGAGGGGCCCCAGAACCGGTCACACAACACAATATCTCTTCACAGAACTCAATCTTGGCAATTTGCATAAAAGAAAAGAGCATTATGGGAACATAAAACAGCCCATAATTCAACATTTTAAGCACGTCTTCTAGTGATTTAGCAAGTAACCCTTTTGAGGAAACAATGGAAGTTGGTCTTTGCTATTTACTTTGGTCACAATACTCACCCTAACAATACAATGTCTGTGAATTTCAGGACATATTTACCAGTTTGGACAGCTGCAACATGTATGTAGAGCGGTGGCTGTTTCTGTATTTAGCTTCCCTGTTTCATGAGCTATGGGTTGTTCTGTGAGAGCACATCTGTAAGTTTTCAGGTCTAACAGTGTGAGCCTGAAAGTAAGCACAACTTTGCAGCAGTGTTGCACCATTAACACTGAAAGCGCTCTGGGTGGGGAGAATAATGAATAATTGTTTCAATCCAGGATATGTGCAGACGCTAGAATATCATGGAGGTGCCCAGTGACCACCTTCTCCAGGACCTTGGATGTCCAAAGGGTCCCTGGTGTGGGGGGGTGGAAATAACCGAAGGCAGTTGGAATGGGTGGGGGGGGGTCACTTCTGAAGAGCTTTCAATATTGGGATGTCAGTGTAAAAACATCTAATGTTGAGGTTTGAGAAGATTGTCTGTGCAGTGAGGGTGTGTACAGGGATTGTCAGTGTTCCAACAAAGATTATGTGTAGAAGATTCTGTGAGACGTAGGTCATGCATTGACATATTTTCACCGGGCACCCCCTCTCCCTCTGTTCCCCACATGGAAGCATACCTGACACATTGCCCAGGGTCTGGTCCACCTTCAGTCCGTCCTGCTGCAAACTAGGACACTGGTGACCTGAAGAGAAAGAGAAAGAGCAGTTACTACCTGTTCAGTTATCAATTTCTGACTGTTCCTCTCTCCAGAAAGAGGTGCTTGCTGGGACTTTGAGTGCAATATGCGGACAAGTCACTAACGGGGCGCCAAAGAGACACCCGCCAACACAGTCTCAACTGCATGATTCACTCTAATGGAATCTCACACCAGGGGATGACCAGACCACAGGCAACACGTTTACGTGTACACCCTAACTACATATTTTGAATTTTAAACTGATGAAGTGGTGAGCGTCTCCAAGGGAATTCCACCCTCGGAACTCCAAATGGTAGAAGTGTGACAGCCATTGCAGATTACACATTTCTGTGTATACATTTAGTGCTTGTTGATGCTTTGCCAGAGTTGAGTGGCGGTTCCTCCCCACTGTCTTGATGGACTACACACCACAGGAGAACCACTCTGGTCTTGGCTTACACACCTTCTGCAGAATGCCAGCTTTGAATATACATGGCTGCAGTATGAGTAAAATCGAACAATTTCTAACCCAGCAAACTCTAACCCTATACTTAAGGCTAACCCTATACCTAACCCTAACCCTAACCTTAACCTTATACTTAAACTCTAACTCTAAGATTACCCTAATCATTAACCCTATGTCTAACGTCATTGTTAAACCTAAAATTAACTATAACCAAACTCGAGTATTAGGATTGCACCAAACTGTAGCCTTAACCCTGACCTCATTCTTAAACCTAAGATATAACCCTAAGCAAACCATTAATTTAGGACTAAACCAAACTGTAGCCCTAACCTCATCCTTAAACCTATAAATAACCTTTCCCAAACTCAAATCTTAGGACTAACCCAAATGTTAGCCTTAACCTCATCCTGGAACCTAAAATTAGCCCGAACTAAGTCCTAATCTTAGGACTAACGCAAGATGTAGCTCTAACCCTAATGCTAACCCTTACCCCATTCGTAAACAGTAAATGAACCCTAACCAAACCCTAGTCTTAGGACTAATCCAAATTGTTGGCCTAACCTCATCCTTAAACCTAAAATTAGCCCTAACCAAACCCTGGTCTGAGGACTAACCTAAACTGTAGCTTTAACTCTAATGCTAACCCTAACCTCCTTCTTAAACCTAACAGAGACGAGAGGCTGCCAAAGTGTGATGCTGGAGATGAGAGTCACACTGGGTCTGGCACCGCTCCCATTCGTCCCCAATCATGAACGAAAGAATAAACTGAAAAAGGTTCAGTGAATTGCTAGTAAAACATGAATGATCTTGTAGCCGCCATAAGAGTAGAATAGGTTGTGCGACACAAGAAGGGCGAGGAGTAGTGTGAATTCATAGAAGCAGGGAAAGGTTGCAGAATGCCCAGACAGGGGTACATAAGTAGTATAGAGATGGGCAGGTAGGGAGGGGCTGCAGTATACAAAGGCAGGTAATGATGAATGACGGCGTGCAAGATGCGAAGAACACTAACATGGCAGAGAAAGAGCAGAAGTACCGCCATTATTTAGACCAAACCTTGCTAGGCATCAGTTCTTAAACGTGTGGCACTCCAAATCCATCAGAGAGGATTCTGAAACCACCATGGAACAGTCCTACACAGTCTGAGAGCAGTCTGAAATCATCATGTGGCACTCCTAACCAATCAGAGAGGACTCTGAAACCATCATTGAGCGTTATGAATTCCATATCATATCATATCATATCTTCATGGAGCAGTCCAAATCCATTAGTGAGGACTCTGATACCATCATGGAGAAGTTTTACACAATCTGAGACCAGTATGATATCATCATGTGGTACTCCAAACCAATCAGAGAGGACTCTGACACCATCATGAAGCGGTCCTACACAATCAGAGTACACTCTGATATCATCAAGAAGCACTCCAAACCCATCAGAGAGGGCACTGACATCCTCATAGAGACGTCCAAACCCACCAGGGGGGACTCTAGTCCCATCATGAACCAGTCCTACGCAATCGGAGTACACTCTGATATGATCATGTAGCACTTCAAACCCACCAGAGAGGACTCCAATACCATCATGGAGCAATCCAACCCCATCAGAGAGGACTCTGACACCTTTATGGAGCAGTCCTACACAATCAGAGTACACTCTGATATCATCATGGAGCACTTGCAACAGATGAGCGAGGACTGTGATACCATCATGGAGCAGTCCAAACCCATCAGAGAGGACTCTGATACCATCATGGAACCATCCTAGACAATCAGAGTACACGTTGATATCATCATGAAGCACTCCAAACCCATCAGAGAGGACACTGAAATCCTCATAGAGAAGTGCAAACCCACCAGGGAGGACTCACCATCATGGAGCAGTCCTACACAATCAGAGTACACTCTGATATCATCATGTGGCATTCCAATTCCATCAGAGAGGACTCTGATACCATCATGGAGCAGTCCTACACAATCAGAGCACACTCTGATATCATCATGTGGCATTCCAATTCCATCAGAGAGGACTGTGATACCATTATGGAGCAGTCCTACACAATCAGAGCACACTCTGATATCATGGAGCACGTCAAATCCATCAGAGAGGACCCTGAAATCATCACGGAGCAGTCTGAATCCATCAGAGAGGACTCCCATACCATCATGGAGCCATACACACCCATCAGAGAGGACTCTGATGCCATCATGGAGCAGCCCTACACAATCCTAGAGTAGTCTTATATCATCATGTAGCACTCCTAACCCATCGGAGAGGACTCTGACACCATCATGGAGAAGTTCAAACCCATCAGAGAAGACTCTGATGCCATCATGGAGCAGTCCTACACAATCGCAGAATAGTCTGATCTCATCATGTGGCACTCCACACCAATCAGAGAGGACTCTGACACCATCATGGAGCAGCCCTAACCACCAGCGTACACTCTGATATCATAATGGGGCACTTCAAAGCCATCATAGAGGACTCGGATGCCATCATGTGGCACTCCAAACCCATCACAGAGAACTCTGATACCAGCATGGAGCAGTTTTACACTATCTGAGAAGACTCTGATACCACCATGAAGCAGACCTACACAATCAGAGTACACTGTGATATGATCATGGAGCACCCCAAACCCATCAGAGAGGACTCTGACACCATCATGGAGCACCCCTAACCATCAGAGTACACTCTGATATCATAATGGGGCACTTCAAAGCCATAGTAGAGGACTCGGATGCCATCATGTGGCACTCCAAACCCATTGGAGAGGGCTCTGATACCAGCATGGAGCAGTTTTACACTATCTGAGAAGACTCTGATACCACCATGAAGCAGACCTACACAATCAGAGTACACTGTGATATGATCATGGAGCACCCCAAACCCATCAGAGAGGACTCTGACACCATCATGGAGCACCCCTAACCATCAGAGTACACTCTGATATCATAATGGGGCACTTCAAAGCCATAGTAGAGGACTCGGATGCCATCATGTGGCACTCCAAACCCATTGGAGAGGGCTCTGATACCAGCATGGAGCAGTCTTACTCTATCTGAGAAGACTCTGATACCAGCATGAAGCAGACCTACACAATCAGAGTACACTGTGATATGATCATGGAGCACCTCAAACCCATCAGAGAGGACTCTGACACCATCATGGAGCACCCCTAACCATCAGAGTACACTCTGATATCATCATAGAACACTCCAAATCCATCAGCGAGGACGCTGATAACATCATGGAGCAGTCCTAACCCATTAGAGAGCAGTCTGATACCATCACAGAGCAGTCCTAACCCATCAGAGCGGACTCTGATGGCACCATGGAGCAGCCCTACAACATCAGAGAGGAGTCGGATGCCATCACGGAGCAATGAGATGCCATCATGGAGGCAACTCTCACCATCATGGAGCAGTCCAGGGCTATCACAAAGCAATCTGGTATCTTCATGGGGATTATACCACCTTGATGGAGTACTCCCACGATATCCTAGAGAAGCCCCTTGCCATCGCGGAGTCGTTCCTTGTCATCAAGAAACGGCCTCCTACCATCCTGCAGCAGGTCCTAACAATCATGGAGCAATCGCTTCCCATCACAGAGCAGTCCTTTGCCATCATGATGCCGTCCGTTTCCACCATGGAAGTGTCGTATCCTCTCTGAGTGGTCCAGGTAAGGTATACAGTAGTCTAAGTACACCAGAAGGTACGGAAGGTCTCTCTCAGGCACCGGGAGAGGCCTGACGTTGGTTCTGTGCCCTGGTGTGTCATCCCAAGTAGATTCAATAACAGACTAGTGCTCCTAGAACACAGATCTCTCACTTTGAGGAGCTGAGGCCTAGGTCCAACATCAATTCAGGAGCCAAGCCAGGCGTCTGGAACTCATTCCTGCAGCAGAACCTGGAGGGCCTTTGTTGTGTGTCCATCAGTGCTTAATCATCCGGTATCTGAAGAGAACAGCGGCAAAGCGCCCAGATAGACTGAGACACACTGGGTGGGGGGCTTGCACTATATGCCTGGCGCTGTGCTACTCCCTGCGCTCGCAGGAACTACAGACAGGAGAGTTGAGGGGGTGGGGGGAACTACTCCCACATGCGAGCAGAGAGGTTCCACTGCACTCACTGTTTCACCCCTCCCGTATGGAGCAGTGCCACTGTGATATGTTTACTGTTTTACCCACAAAAGAGAAGGGGTCCCCTATAACTGCCCAGTGCCGGAAATGGAACATATTTACTGGGGGAACTCCTCTCATCCTTTGAGGGGCGGGTCCATGGGAAGGAGGTGCTGGGCCGAGGCGAGGGACGTGGACACAGGCCAGGTCATGCAATATAGTATCTCTTCATGGAACCTATCCAGGCGATTTGCATAAAATCAAAGAGCATTATGGGAACATAAGAATGTCTACAATTTTACATTTGAAACATGTCACAGTAATTCAGTAAGAAACACTTTTGAGTGGAAGTTCAATTCTGGGGTTTTAATTGGTCACAAAACTCATCCTAATATAAACATATCTGTAAATTGCAAGACATATATACCAGTATGGACACGTGTAAAACATATCTGAGGCTTTGGCTGATTCTGTGTTCAGTTTTTCCATCTTACTGAAAGTGTCTGCCTGTTGAAACATGGCTTGTTTGTGCGTGGTGCTCTGAAGCTGAGTAATCACACCTTTAAAAAAGGATTAAGATGTCTGATTTAATATGAATACATGTGACTGCTTTTAATAGAAAATATAAGCAGTAGAAAATATGCTTATATTTCAAAGAGCCTGGTCCTTCCCGTGGACATCCTTTGGGCCCTCTGGTGGGGCCAACTCCTAGGTGAGGGAGTGAGGGGCCAGGAACAATATTTTTACTCTAGGGATGGGCTCGGTATGAAAAAGTGTGAAGACCACTGGGTTAGAGGTCAAAGGTGGGCTCTGGGTTTTTAAAGATGTAGATGCTTTGATGAAAGGTTATCATGTTTTTATGGCGTCAATCAGGGCTTTAAGTGAGCCGGGGCTAGCAGTGCCAAGCTCTGGCAGTCTCTAGAAACAGCTCCCAAGCTGGAGTCCACCCCAACTGCCCAACCATGCCGACCCCTCAGGCAGCCGTGTAGCCGCTGCGCTGCACAGTTTCACAGAGTGCCTGCAGGTGTCAGCACTTCGAAGCTACTGACATCTGCAGACAGCCAGTGTAACCATGGCTTCCGCTACACGGCTGCCAGATGACTTTGAACTCCGAAACAGAAGGAGGGCTGGAGGCCCAGTCTCTCCTTTTGTTTCCGAGTAAAGGGTCCCCATGCAACCTGAAGACATTTAAACGAAGCTCCATGATGTGTGATGACTCTTTACTTGGAAACCAAAGGAGTGACTGGGCAGCCTAGTCCTCCTCCTGTTCCCGAGTACAGAGTCATCATGCAGCAGGCAGTCGTTTCATTCAAGGAGCCCTGGTTTTTAACCACGCGGCCCCTTGAATGAAAGGGCTGCCTGTGAGAGCTGGGGCACACTGGTGTCACACCTTTGGTGCGCCCACCTGGTGGCCCCCATTGGAGGGGGGGGCTCTTGTTAGGGAGCGTGGCCTAAGTACACACACATTTAGGCCATGACCCCTGATGAGAATACCCCACCCCTCCCCCCCCGATTTAGCATCCCACTGCAGTCGATATTATTCAGGAGATCGGAATCCCAGCACACAATGGGAATCTGTGTTCAGTGCCGAGAAAACGTGTGGTCGGAGAAACATGCGAGAGGGCCGAGAATAGATTCTCTGCGTGTTCCAGCCCCGGGCCCACATACAAAAAGAAGGAAAGAATACGCCATTAAAACGACCCCGTCTATCGGACGTCATGAGGGAGGAATGTGCATGGGGGGGGGGGGGAGTGGGCATGATCGCCAGTGCCCGGAGTAGACCCGTCCAATCAGACCCACCTCGTGCAGTGATCATTAGGGACCATTGGTCATACTTATGCAATGAGGGTTATCTTAACAGGGTCTCTAGGACCAAGAGAGGTGCCACAGGCCTCTGCTTCAGAGCCTGAGGAAGGGTCGTGGGTGGCCTGGCATTTCAGAGGGACGTGTCTTCCATTGCAGATCTGCCACCGGGGGTGGGCACTTGAAGGCCAGCCAGTTCAGCTTATAGTTGATTAAGGCATCCACTGGGAGCCAGCGCTTGGAAGTCCTGGCCTGTGAGACATGGTCAGACTTTATGTGTCCAGAGGTAAGTCTGCCTTCCACATCCTGTGCACTCTAGAGTTTGAGTTAATTCCCCCGGTGAGCCAGAGTACAGCTCATTGAGGTAGTCTCGCCTTGCATTGAACGCTGCACGGATGATAGGGGGTGGAGTGTCTGGCGAGGCACCAGAGGCACCCGGCGTCTTGATGGAGCCCATCAGTACATATAGTTCCGGAACAGAGCTTCAAGATTCATGCCTCGCTACAGAGGGACACCAAGACTGCACACTTTGATTGGCTGAGTATATGGTTCCGTCACTAGTGCTGGAATTTCAGTTTACCTCGTGGCAATCAGTCTTTACTCTGTTCCGGGGAAAGAGACTGCCCTGCATCCAGCTTCTGATGGTCTTGGGGAACTTGAGCAGAGGAGGGGAGCAGCAGTAGTTGGAGTAGACCAGGATCAAAGCCGAGCGTCCACAGCATATGATTGGGGGCACACTCGTGTGGCCGGCTTGGCAAAGACAGGGGCAGCATAGACCTTCCACAGCACGGAGGGATCAGGAAGATCCCAGAAGTCAGGATCTGCCAGACAATGTTGTCTTCCGAGGTGTCAGATATCCTTGAATCCTTTTAGGAGGGTTGCCTCTGGCTTTGCCAGCTGCCACCAGTCTCTCCAATTTCATTGGCACGGTCAATACTACCAAAGGCCAGCGAGTGGCATGGGAAACTTGCAGAGACACAAGATTGCACAAGTCCCTGAAAACTTTAGACTGGACCCTGGATCACTGAGAAATTGTTAAAAGTATCCCAACATTCCACTTTTCAGCAGTCAGTGAGTCAAGGAAGATCTGGAGGTTGGGACTGTAGCACCTGCAGTAAGCTCTGCAATGAACCCAGAGGATATCTCACAAGCTTTACACCGAATGCTTTCGACAGAAATACCTGCTCTGAAGAATACAATGGAAACAGATGAAAGTCCCCAATCACTGGTACAATTGGGCATTTCTAACTGCATGGACTGTAATTTTAAGTGCCAATAGTGTCAGTCCAATGCTGTGTCGACCTTGCTCAAGACAAATTCCACCTTCAGATCTATTCTAAGGCCTCCAGGTGGACAAAAAGGACATACAACTCTGATCATATGAGTGAAGCAGCTAAAGTAGAAGAGCATTCAACATCATCCATGAAGCCAAGAGTACTCAGCATCGTCCATAAACCGAGGAGGATTCAACATCATCCATGAAGCCAAGACTGCTCAGCATCGTCCATAAACCGAGGAGGATTCAACATCATCCATGAAGCCAAGAGTACTCATCATCATCTATGAGATGTCCAGGAAGCTAATAGCATTCAACATCGTCCATGAACCCAAGTGTGTTCAACACCATCCATGAACCCAGAGTGCTCCTCATCATCTATGAGATGTCCAGGAAGCTAATATCATTCAACATCGTCCATGAACCCAAGTGTGTTCAACACCATCCATAAACCCAGAGTGCTCCTCATCATTTATGAGATGTCCAGGAACCTAATAGTATTCAACATCGTCCATGAACCCAAGAGTGTTCAACATCATCCATAAACCGAGGAGGATTCAACACCATCCATGAACCAAAGAGTGCTCATCATCATCTATGAGATGTCCAGGAAGCTAATAGCATTCAACATCGTCCATGAACTCAAGAGTGTTCAACATCATCGATGAACCCAAGAATACTCATCATCATCTTTGAACCCAAGTGTGTTCAACACCATCCATGAACCCAAGAGTGCTCATCATCATCTATAAACCCAAGTGTGTTCAACACCATCCATGAGCCCAAGAGTGCTCATCATCATCTATAAACCCAAATGTGTTCAACACCATCCATGAACCCCAGAGTGCTCCTCATCATCTATGAGATTTCCAGGAACCTAATAGCATTCAACATCGTCCATGAACCCAAGAGTGTTCAATATCGTCCATGAACCCAAGAGTGTTCAACATCGTCCATGAACCCAAGAGTATTCAGCTTCATCCATGAACCCAAGTGTGTTCAACACCATCCATGAACCCCAGAGTGCTCATCATCATCTATGAGATTTCCAGGAACCTAATAGCATTCAACATTGTCCATGAACCCAAGAGTGTTCAATATCGTCCATGAACCCAAGAGTGTTCAACATCGTCCATGAACCCAAGAGTATTCAGCTTCATCCATGAACCCAAGTGTGTTCAACACCATCCATGAACCCAGAGTGCTCATCATCATTTATGAGATGTCCAGGAACCTAATAGTATTCAACATCGTCCATGAACCCAAGAGTGTTCAACACCATCCATGAACCCAAGTTTGTTCAACATCATCCATGAGCCCAAGGGTGCTCAACAACATCCATGAACCCAGAGTGCTCATCATCATCTCTGAGATGTCCAGGAACCTAATAGAATTCAACATCGTCCATGAACTCAAGAGTATTCAGCCTCACTCATGAACCCAAGTGTGTTCAGCAACATCAATTGGGGCAGGATGATAGGTCAGGGGCAATGTATTTGTCTTAGAAGGAAGACAATTCAGAGCATCGCAGGATCGTGTTTTGTACCCCATGGTTCAAAACCTGATCCCACGCTTAGAGACTGGTCTCCGGCATAAAGAGTGATATAAAAGAAAACTCAGAGGCTTAATCAATGAAAAAGCGTGTTCAACCAACATCGTCCATTGAATGTCCATAAACCAAAGCACATTCAACATCATCCATGAACCTGACTATTCAACAATGTCCATGAAATGAGGAGTATCCAAAATCAGCCGTGAACCCAAGAGTATTCAACATGGCCCGTAATCTGAAGAGGATTCAACATCGTCCATGAACCCAAGAGTATTCAACAATATCCATGAACCCAAGTGTGTGCAACATCATCCATGAAATGTCCACAAACCGAAGCGTATTTGACTTTGTCTATGAACCGGAGAGTATTCATCTAAGAACCTGAGTATTCAACATTGTCCATGAAATTAGGAGATTCCAACATCGGCCATTAACCCAACTGTATTCAAAAGCGGCCAAGAACCTAAGAGTATTCAACATTATCTATGAATCAAAGTGTATTGAACATCATATATGAGCCTAAGAAGATTCACCACCATCCTTGAACGGATTAATTCCAGTAGAACTGAAAAGTACATTGTGTTACCCAACAACATGTTGTTGGCTGTGTCAAGTCTAAAGAATTCATCGCTGTACCATCCTTATAGCTCTGCTCCGGTACATGCAGCGATTACACACAGCCATGAATGTGGATAGGTCTTCGCGCCTTGAAACACTTGTGTATAGGTGTGTTATAAATGCCATATCATATCATATCATAAAATACCAACCAAATGTCAAGCCTTTGATGAGTCAGCAGAGCTGTCTCTAGCAACACGCATCTTGGGGTTCTTCCCAACTCTCAGGGTTGACGTTACAGAACTTATGATTGCTTCTTCCATCAGGAACATGCTTCCAAACACATTGAAACATGCAAGTATCACTAATCTGCTGAGGAAACTCGTCATCGATCCCAAAGCGTTATCGAACATTCCACATTAACTCCAAAACACTATAGAAATGGGTAACAGGACAGCTTCAGGGGTCTGTTAATAGCACGAGTCACGGCCAGGCCAATCGGATCTTCCAGATCCAGGACGCAACCCACTGACCCTCCTAGTTACTCCGTTAACTCAACATTTACGCGCGTCGCTTGGAACAGGTTACAGGCTGTAATGCCCCCTGCAGTGCCAGATGTGCATTAGTGATGCCTTCATTAGGGATACAGCGAGCTGCACAGACTGCTTGGAACTCATGCACTGCCCGATCGAGGAAAGCTACCTTTCGTTAAATTATAGCAGGGATTCTGGCACTGGGGCGGTGCCGGATACAATGGGATACTGTAAACAAGTGCCAACAACCCGGGCAACGGCCGCCGTCTTAGAGTGAACATATTGCCCTGATCTTAAGGAGTTCCCTCCTCCCAAAAACATAGTGGTAAAGTGTGATCCCTTCAAGCCACCCAAACTCCAGAGTCTGCCACCAGTCTTCATAACCAACTACCAAGTGGAGCTCACCTGATCTCTGGTCCAGGCGTAGAGGCGTTGCTAGAGGGGGGCTTAGGGGGCTATAGCCCTGGGTCTTTTGCTTGTAGCCCTGGATAGATTCTCAGGAGCTACAACCAAAAGGTTAGCTAGCCCTGTTTCCCGCCATGAGCATAGCCCCAGATCTTTTCCAGGCCTAGCAACACCCCCGGTGGACTTCCTGAGTGTACTTTACACTCACCTGCGCATAGAGTGACGCAATAAACTTCAGAGAGGGAAATATGAGGTGCATTTTGAACCCGCTGTAAGCTCACCCCACTGGCTCCAAGTGGAGTCCATGATTACGCTCAAAGACCTCTGTGTCAAGCGCATGGCCTTATGGGTCCAGGGCACAAGATTCTCGCTGGGGTTGTACCCCACCATGCACCAGGATTCTCCAACTTAGAAACTCAGGCCATCATGCAACCAAAGTGCAGGTGTCAAAGTCATAGGGGCCAATCCCTTCATATAGAAGGGCCCAGTCCCCCATCCAGAAATGAATACACAAACCACGTGCCCTTCAGTAAAGCCCAATAGAGCACATAGCTCATACCGTGGAGTGTGCAACCCATAGCGCAAGGCCCAATAGAGCACATAGCTCATACTGTGGAGCGTGCAACTCATACCGTAAGGTCCAATAGAGCACGTAACTCATACTGTGGAGCGTGCAAGTCATAGCGTAAGGTCCAACAGAACACGTAGCTCATACTGTGGAGTGTGCAACTCATACCGTAAGGTCCAATAGAGCACGTAACTCATACTGTGGAGCGTGCAAGTCATAGCGTAAGGTCCAATAGAGCACGTAGCTCATACTGTGGAGCATGCAACTTATAGCATAAAGCCCAATAGTGCATGTAGCAGATACTGTGGAGCATGCAACTCATAGCATAAGGCCCAAAAGCATATGTAGCTCATACTGTGGAGCGTGCAAGTCATAGCGTAAGGTACAATAGAGCACGTTACTCATACCGTGGAGCGTGCAACTCATAGCGTAAGACACAGTAGAGCACGTAGCTCATACTGTGGAGCATGCAACTCATAGCATAAGGCCCAAAAGCATATGTAGCTCATACTGTGGAGCGTGCAAGTCATAGCGTAAGGTCCAATAGAGCACGTTACTCATACCGTGGAGCGTGCAACTCATAGCGTAAGACACAGTAGAGCACGTAGCTCATACTGTGGAGCATGCAACTCATAGCATAAGGCCCAAAAGCATGCGTAGCTCATACTGTGGAGCGTGCAACTCATAGCATAAGGTCCAATAGAGCGCTTAGCTCATACTGTGGAGCGTGCAACTCATAGCATAAGGTCCAATAGAGCGCTTAGCTCATACTATGGAGCGTGCAACTCACACCATAAGGTCCAATAGAGCACGTAGCTCATACCGTGGAGCGTGCAACTCATAGCCTAAGGCCCAATAGTGCATTTAGCTGATACTGTGGAGCGTGCAACTCATAGCATAAGGCCCAATAGAGCATGTAGGTCATACTGTGGAGCGTGCAACTCATAGCATAAGGCCCAATGGAGCACATAGTTTATACTCTGGGGCGTGCAACTCATAGCGTACGGCTCAATAGAGCACGTACCGTGAACAGATGCTCCCTAACCCCACCTCACTGACTTCCCTCACTATCACCTACGATTAAAACCCATGTTCATTTTTACTTTTCTTCCACCACCGCGCTCTACAAACTCTTCCCCTCAAACCTCCTGCTATTTGCACTGTGTGTACTTACTAACAGGTTATGTACCCGCAAGGGTTACGGAGTGGAAACAAAGAGGACTGATCACTGTTAGATGAAAAAAATATGTAAGGAAGATGAACTGTCCAAGGTCATCCACAGAGTCAGTTGTAAAGCCAGGATGCATTATTATTATTATTAGTGGTTAGGGCACTCAAAAGTCCTTATAAATGCCACTGGCTTGCTTTCCTCACATTCCTGGCACTCCTTACGGCGTATTGCTAGATGCCACTAGTCTACCGGAGTCACCTACCCAGTGCCATAGACACTGTAGGGCATGAGGGGCAAAGGCCATCCTGATTGTAGCAGAGCCAAGCCTGCCCTTCTGGTCATAGCCCTTTCATGAAAGCTGATGACAGTGCATATTTGTTTGTTTATGCACAAAAACATGGTCAACTTTTTTAATGGACCTTCAAATATGTTGCACCTTATGCATAACCATTATCTATCTACATTACGAGTTCAAAAAAACGCCGGCTCTTCTGGGGTGTGTCCAAGTCTTGAAAGTAGTAGAGTTCATTGGGCAAGATCTCAAGTTATCCCATGCAGGTGCGAAATAATCAACCAGTCTTGGCTTTTAGGCTCACACCACATTGCATTCTGGGACTTGAAGTCCTGCATTAAAAAAAAAAAAACTATGCAGAAAGTCTGATTGACCTAATAAGAATGGCAGGGCATTCGGACCATGATTTGAGTGTTTCCTGTGAGTGAAGTCGGTGGATTAGAAAAGGGAACAGTGATTAGTCTGCAATACCAGCTTTAGAACGCTCACACTCTACAGCGATTGCACGTGCATATCACTGTTGTGCCGCAGAAGAGAACAAGTGCCTTAATAATTATTTAGCTAGCACTAACCGAGCTGCCAAGCAGTGGATCTCAGTATTCGCGCCTAGAAACACTTGTGTGCAGGCGTGTTATAAATGCCACATCATATCACATCATACTAAAAGGCGGTAGAATACAGAGAGAGTACAGCGGAGAGGGCTGGGGAGGGGTGCCTTGAATGGTTGGGGCTCATCTCATTGGGCCAGGCTCAGATATGCATAGATCACCTTAGATCTTTGCGGGCTGTGCACGCAGTGGCTCAAATTCTGCATGGGTCCTTCTTGATTTTCATTCTTACACAGTCGATAAGATAAGTACCAATTAGTTGGGAAAAATGTACATTATAATGCTGTTAAAATGGCCTTCCCAAGTTTAAACGTCGGCTCGCTTGTGGGTGTACACAGAAGCAGGGGTGTTGCTAGGTCTGGAAAAGATCCGGGGCTACGCTAATGTCGGGATTGTCGGGTCTCAGGGCTAGCTAGCCTTTAGGTTGCAGCCGCTGTGCTTCTATCCGAGGCTACAATCAAAAGACCCAGGGCTATCACCTTCCCAGCCCCAACCTAGCAACGCCTCTGTACAGAAATAAACACTTCATTTAAATAAATATGTCCCCCTTAGTTTACGGTGGACCCATGCCCTACTCCCAGGCGGATACGGTGCATGCGCACCCTAGAGTGACATCCTGGCTACAGAACTGCACCTTGCACATCATCAGTCTTACTCTGCTCTTGCAACACTTCTCTATAGCTCCACCTACACTTTCCCCCACCTCGACTTCTTTACACGTTTTCAGAACTAACCTTCTACAGCTGAGTTAACGTACTTTCCCTCAGCACTGGAGAACTCCCCCAGCCTGCCACATTCACAGGCTCTGTACCCTGGGTATTGCAGGCCCCTCCCCTGTTTATCTGTCTCTGCACCTGGATTGCAGTGATATGATATGATATGATATGATGTGATGTGGCATTTATAACGCGCCTGTACACAAGTGTTTCTAGGTGTGACAAGACATGGAGGGGAAAACAAAGGGAGGACAAAATAACGATCTTAATAGGCCTTGTGTCATTCATATCCTGCAAGTTCAGGGAAGAGGGAGTGGGAGAAGTGCCAGGGGGGGGGGGGGAATGGTTTACTGGGTTATCCATTGAGACATGGAAGCAGGTAAGCTCATGAAGCACTAATAAGCATGGGACTCCATTTACTCCGGAAGTCTTTTCCAACTTCTAGAAGTATTCTTGGGCCCAACAGGTTTATTTTACTCTCACCTTGAATCCTTTCCAAGGGATTAGGAACAGGGGTCAACCATGATTAGCACATCGGGTGCTTTGGACTGTAACTCCCAGGATCCCTCACCATCGACCAGGCTGGCTAGGACTGATGGGAGTTGTATTCCACAGCATCAGGAGCACCACTCCTTGTTCACTGTCTTTTGTGCTTGCTCCTATGTGACTGGTAGAAATGTAATGCCTGTATGCACACTGCACCCCCCAGAGTCCTTACTAGGAAGGACACCAGTAGCTATTTTAGGCACTCCTCTCTGAGGCGTAGCTCACACTCCGCTTCACCATTTGTACTCAGTTGGGAGGTTGTCAGGTGTTATATTGTAGAACCTGTTGTTCCGGCTGCTTATGCGTAGAAGTATAGGACCTTTTGGCTACTGACAGAAAGAACTCAAGACCCACCTTTTCAAGGAGTTTCTCCTCCTCAACACCCAGGCCAGCACATCGCCCCTCGTGCAACCTCCCTCTCTAGATGCTACCCGTCCTCACCACCCTGTGCAGCTGTACCCCTCCACTGTGCCCGTCTTTATCCTACCCCTGCTGTATATCTGTTCTGTTGTTACCTCTGAAAAGCGCACCATTATTCACCTGTAATGTTGTAACCTCTGTAAAGCACTCCAAAATGCATCTCTCCTGTTGTATACCTCTGTAAAATGCTCTGTTCTGCATCTGTACTGTTGTATACCTCTGTAGAGCACTCCTGTTCCGTATCTGTAATAGTGTATACCCCTGTAAAGCACACCTAAATGCATCCCTCCTGTTGTATACCTCTGTAAAATGGTCTGTTGTGTATCTGTACTGTTCTATACCTCTGTAATGTGCTCTGTTATGCATCTGTACTGTGTATACCTCTGTAAAGCGCTCCGTTGCATATCTGTACTGTTCTACACCCCTAAAAAGTGGTCCATCATGCATCTGTACTGTTGTATACCTCTGTAAAGCACTCCGTTATGCATCTGTACTGTTGTATACCTCTGTAAAGTCCTCTGTTATGCATCTGTACTGTTGTGACCTCTGAAAAGCACTCTGTTATGCATCGGTACTGTTGTACACCTCTGAAAAGCGCTCTGTTATGCATCGGTACTGTTGTACACCTCTGTAAAGTACTCCATTATGCATCTGTACTGTTGTATACCTCTGTAAAGTACTCCGTCATGCATCTGTACTGTTGTATACCTCTGGAAAGTACTCTGTTACTCATCCGTACTGTTGTACACCTCTGTAAAGTGCTCTGTTATGCATCGGCACTGTTGTACACCTCTGTAAAGTGCTCTGTTATGCATCTGTACTGTTGTGACCTCTGTAAAGTACTCCGTTATG
The DNA here is from genome assembly GCF_040938575.1 of Ambystoma mexicanum. Taxonomy (NCBI): domain Eukaryota; kingdom Metazoa; phylum Chordata; class Amphibia; order Caudata; family Ambystomatidae; genus Ambystoma; species Ambystoma mexicanum. The sequence goes on along the minus strand of NC_090934.1, from coordinate 55,618,815 downwards.
CATCTGTACTGTTGTGACCTCTGTAAAGTACTCCGTTATGCATCTGTACTGTTGTGACCTCTGTAAAGCGCTCTGTTATGCATCAGTACTGTTGTACACCTCTGTAAAGCGCTCCGTTATGCATCTGTACTGTTGTATACCTCTGTAAAGTACTCTGTTATGCATCTGTACTGTTGTATAACTCTGTAAAGTACTCAGTTATGCATCTGTACTGTTGTACACCTCTGTAAAGTGCTCTGTTATGCATCAGTACTGTTGTACACCTCTGTAAAGTGCTCTGTTATACATCTGTACTGTTGTGACCTCTGTAAAGTACTCCGTTATGCATCTGTACTGTTGTGACCTCTGTAAAGTACTCCGTTATGCATCTGTACTGTTGTGACCTCTGTAAAGCGCTCTGTTGTGTATCTGTACTGGCATATAGCTCTGTAAAGCGTTGCACTGCTCCTCAATGCTAGGTCCATGCTCATTAAATACCATAGTAATAAAGAGAGGGGAGGGTCTGTGAACAGCGGGGGACTGCATTAAAAATGCCTGTTTCCAGGGCACAAGTCGAGAGACTACGTGGGCGGATAGTGCCCACTCAGGCCCCGATTCTCATCCTGGCATTAAGTACCGAAAAGGTAGTTAAAAGGGTTAACAACTTTCTCGGTACTAAAGACCTATTCTGAAGATGGCGCATTCTTCCGACGTCGGTAGGAATGCGCCACTTTCGAAATACATGTAGCGGTTGCTAGGATGGGTTGGAAACCAACCGTCACATTCATAACCTGGCTTTTTTGAAGGGTATTCTTGTGGCATCCCTCCAGTTTAATATGTGCGCTAAAATAGCACACATATACGGTACCATTTTGGTGTCCTTGGACTGAGGAGTGCCAAAAGAGGCCGGTGCCAGTGCAGGGTGTATATGAACACTTTCATACACAACAAAGCAAGCAGCTTCAACGTTTCAGAATACAACGTTGAAGCTGCTTGCTTTGGTGTATATGAAGGTGTTCATATACACCACACGGGTGTATAGTGGTGTATATGAACACTTTCATACACGCCAAACAAGGCTTCTTGTGGCACTCCTCCAATATAAGCACCAAAATGGTACCGTATATGTGCGCCATTTTAGCGCACATATTAAACTGGAGGAGTGCCACAAGAATACCCTTCCAAAAAGCTAGGTAACGAATGTGGCAGTTGCAAGGTTGGTTTCCAACCCATCCTAGCAACAACATGTATTCCGAAAGTGGCACACTCCTTCCGACTTTGGAAAATTCACCACCTTCAGAATAGTTCTTAAGTACTGAAAAGGTCTTTAACCTTTTTAACAACCTTTTCGGTACTTAACACCAGGTTGAGAATGGGGGCCTAAGTCACAAGACCAAACGAATAGCTCGCCATCTATAACTAAAATGTTGTACAATGACGTTCTGCGGCTGTTAAAGATTCTTAGATCTAAAAGCCATCAATGTAATAGGAAACTTCTGTTCTCTTGGATAATGCGTATTTGTTCTCTGCACTTTGTTCAATTGTGAAATTTGAATGACATTTGCATATAGCGCTGCACAGTATAAATAATATATTTAATTTGACCTTTCATTTCCCGTGACATCACTTCCCAATGCGTGTGCCAGAGGCCGCCCAGTACTCTAGCGCTGCCTCTTTCCATATCAGCGGCCTCCAATGAGCACTCTGTTTCTCCTTCTCTCTCTCTCACACACATTGGGTCTCATTACGACCCAGGCGTTAAGGGTTAACGCCGTTGTTAACCCTTAACGCCTATTCTGATTTTAACGGCTGCTTTTAGCGGCCGTTAAAATCCATGGCGCTAACCTGCCATGATGCTAATTACGCCACCGTAATTTACGGTGGCGTAATTAGCGCCTTCCCCACTCCCATTATGCCCTATGGGGCAAAAATGGGAATGGGGAAGGGAAAATGGGAAATGGGGATTTACCGCCCCACTCACCTTGGAATGGGGCGGTAAATCCGCCATCCACCATGGTGTAAACATAGTTTACTCCATGGTGGTAAAGTTGGCGCAATTAGCGCCTGGGTTGTAATGACCCCCATTCTATTTCTCCGGTTTTTAGGCACCAACAGCAGTGCTAATTGTGCTCTTTTTTGCCTACAGGTATGTGTAAATCCACTGTGTGGCGTCCTGGGCCTCATCACACTTCTTTCCCTCGTGTTCCCTGGTGGGCAGGGATCTGTACTGTGCGTTTCCAGTCTGAGCTGCAAAAAGCAGTGTTTCTCCCACAGCAGAGGACCTTGGGAATTCTCTGTGCTGCATACTGGGGTTTTCTAACAGTATACTGGGATTGGGCAAGCTGGGGCTGTTCTTAGACTTTCAAATTGGGAATTTAATTATTCATTTTATTTATTTATTTATATTTATATTTATTTAGCGCGCAAGCAGCCCAAGGTCATTGAAGCGCTGTTACTTGCAAGAGCTTAGTTACAAGGGCACAGGAATAGTAGCATTCAATGGAACATTATGAATACTAACAGGCATAATACTGATATTCCGACTGGTACAATTGGTCATTACATTACAGCTTATGCAGTGGGTCATATGATAGGTATTCAACTGATGCGACGCACCTTATGTGAAGAGGATGGTTTTCATAGCTTTGCGGAAGGCGCTGAGGGAGGCCTCACCTCAGATTGTGGGAGGTAGGGCGTTCCAGTGAGTGGGTGCGAGATATGGGAAGCTGGATCCGCCCGCTCTGGCTCTTTCTACTAGTGGCACAGAGAGCATGTTGGTATATGGTGATCTGGTTGGCCTTGTAGAGGAGACGGGGCGGATCCTTTGAGAGAGGTAAGCAGAAGCAGTGAGGTGAATGCACTTGTGGGTCAGTGTCAGAGCTTTGAAGACAATCTTTTCCTTTATTGAGAGCCAGTGGGCTAGTTTTCTGGCCTCCGAGATGTGTTCTCTTGTGGCAATGCCTTGGGCTGCCCGGAAAGCACTATTCTGTATGACTTGTAGCCTCTCTAGGTTTTTATTGGAGGTGCCTATAAAGAGTACATTGCAGTAGTCAAGCCTAGACCCAGTGATGGCTCTGGCTATGTTTGTGCAGTTCTCTTTGGAGAGAAAGGGCCTGACTGCGTTCATAAGATTAGCGTGATATGCAGCTGCGGAGGCTATTGCGTTGACTTGTCTATCCATGGATAGGTTGGAGTCCAAGTAGACTCTAAGAGTTTTGACTGATTCTAGGACAGGTATTTTGATGGAGTCGATGGTGAAATGACTGAATTGGGAGTCTAGATTTTTTAGTGTGTCGGGTGAGCCTACCAGGAGGAGTTCAGTCTTGTTGGAGTTGAGGCATAGTCCATTGTCTGCCATCCAGGCTTGGATGGTGTTGTAGAGGTTGTTGAGTTGAGTCAGTGTCATAGTTACCGGTGAGGGTTAGGAGGATCTGTGTGTCATCGGCGTACTTAGTGTAGGAAATGCCCATAGCGTCGAGGATGAGGAAAAGGGGTTGTGTGAAGATGTTGTAGAGGGTGGGTGAAAGGCAGGAGCCTTGGGGCACACCAGAGGGTATGATGGCTGGTGAGACGGAGGCTAGATCTGAGAATACTTGCATGGTTCTGTCTTGTAAGAAGGAGGTGATCCATGCTGTGGCGTCAGGGGAGAATTTGGCAGATGAGGAGAGGTGGTGGCATCAGACGTCGTGATCCACGAGGTCGAAAGCCGCGGATAGGTCAAGAAGTAATTGAAGTGCTGGTTTGCCCATGTATCCGGCATCGTCCACCTGGTTTTTCAGGTCATGTAGGGCGGTTTCAGTCCCGTGTCTGGGGCAGAAACCAGATTGGCAGAGTCCTAGGAGTTTGTTCTCTTCAATGAAGTGTTGAACCTGCTGGTAGGCTGCATTGTCCAGTGTTTTGAGGAGGAATGGGACAGTGGTGATAGGTCTATAGTTGTTGGGGGAGGTGGGATTGAGAGTTTTTTTTTTTAAGAGAGGGCAGACCCAGGCTTCCTTGAGGGAGGTGGGGACTTTCCTTGTGGCAAAGGAGGCATTTACAAAGGCTGTAAGGAAGGGAGCTAGCGCTTCAGTGCAGTCCTTGACAATGGTGGCTGGGCATGCATCACCTTTGCAGTTAGAGGGTTTGATGGTCCTCATTATGTTGATGATGTCTTTTTCCTGAATGGGTTTGAAGGAAAAGGGTTGGGGGGGGTCCGGGGCTGGTGGTGGGACAGGGATATGTGTATTGGGTAGGGCTTGTTTAGTGGCTAGTATTTTGTGTTCGAGAAGGCTCAATTTAGTTAGCATGGCTGTTTGTATATCATCACACCAAGCTTTGTCTTTGGTGAAGTTCTCGGGGACGGGGGTAGGTGTCTCTAGCTCCCTGAAAATGGCAAAGATTTATTTTGTGCTAGATTGGGCTTCAGATATTATGGATTCAAAAGATTTGGCCTTTGCTTGGGTGATTGCCTTTTTATATTTAGTGGAGCAGGCTTTAAAGGTCATCTTGTCTTTGTCAGAGTGAGACGTTTGCCACTGTGTAAGAGCAGCCTTTTTTCGTTGCGGAGTGCAAGGAGGTCCGGGGTGAACCAGGAGTTGGAGTGGGTGGTGGGTTTGGATTTGCGGGGTTTGCGAGGGGCAATGGAGTTGATAGCTGCTTTGATGGCAGCATCATAGGCTGTTGCAAGTGTTTCTGGTCTGTGGAGAAAGAAGGCCTGAAGGCTGGGCCTTGGAGGAAGGGCAGTAGCCTTTCCTTAGTGAGCTGCGGGAGCTTCTTGCGAGGCAGGGTGGCAGGGGTTGGGGTGCCGGGATGGAGGGGCTGGTGATGAGAATGCTAAAGGTGATGATATGGTGGTCAGACCACGGGGTGGGAGTGTTTCCAGTGATGATGAGTGAGCAGTTATGCTGCGCGATCCAGACGAGAGTTCTGCCCTGGGTGTGAGTTGGGCTAAAGACGGTGTTCTTGTAGCCTAGAACCTTGAGGGCTGAATCAAGGGATTTGCCTGCTAAGTCCTTGCTATCCAGGAGGCCTAGGTTGACATCCCCAAGGAGAATGGCTTTCAAGTGTTTTTTAAGGTTGTCAGAGAGAAGCCGATGTGAGAGTCTTGGAAGTCTCCTGTTGGGCCTGGAGGGTGGTAGACAGTGTGAACAGCAATGGTACAGTGGGGAGAGAGGTTGATTTTGACTTGAAGGTAGTCACTGTTGTTGTGCAAGGATTTTTCTACCTTTCTAATAGAGAGGTGGTCTTGGCAATAATTGCTACACCTCCACCTTTAGAGAGGCGATCTTGTCTAGTGATGGGATATCCAGGGGGTAGTGCGAGTGCGAGCGCCGGGCCGGAGGCCTCTTGTAGCCATGTTTCTGAGATCATGAGCAGATCGAGGTCATGGGTGGTTAGGAGGTCATGGATGTCTAGAGCGTGGGCATTGATAGATCTAGCGTTAATCATGGCTCCTTTAAGATGGGGTTCAGTGATGGCTGGGGGGGGGTTTGTGAGGAGAGTGGGTGGGGTGGTGGGCATGGTTGCACATCACAGATTCTACACTGGGGGGCTCATTTTCGGTGGTGGGCACAGGTGGTATCACATTTGATTTGGAAGCGGTACAATTGTAGGTGTGGTAGAGTACCTCATTAGCCGCTATATTGGCAATATGCTGGGAATATGGGAAATATGCTGGGAATGTCAAAGTGGGAGTCTATTGCACTTGTCTAAAGTAAAGTCACACACTGGGGCAGTGCTGGCTAGTTTCAAGTATGAGCATGTTGCATTCATTAAACTAGTGATAGGCAAACTGGGTTTATACTGGGCGTATCAACCTGGTAATATAATGGCATGCCAATTTAAGAATATAGTCTTATTGTAAAGACTAGGAATGTGAAACAGGGAGTCGATTAGGATTAGCAATCTGGGGGCATACTGGAAACTACACAGACTGCAATGGTTCAATCTGGGGGCATACTGGAAATCACACAGACTGCAATGGTTCAATCTGGGGGCCTACTGGAAACCGCACAGACTGCAATGGTTCAATCTGGGGGCATACTGGAAATCACACAGACTGCAATGGTGCAATCTGGGGGCATACTGGAAACCACACAGACTGCAATGGGGAAACTGTGAGTTTACTTGGACTGGTCAAACTGGGAATATACAGAGATAGTTCAAACTTCGAATGTTTCGGGTTTATTTAAATTGGATTATAATGTATTTGTCAATTGATGGGCAAACTGGATATTTCGCACCCTGGATTTCTGGTTGGAGTATAAATCCAGCACTGCCCTTGGCTATTGAATCGCGCGTTGATTGGGTTTGTCAAACTGACAATATGTTGTATTTGTAAACATGGAGCATGCTTTCCTATTAAAAGCCCAATGTGGCAGGCTGTAATGGCCAGTAACTGCCCATGAGACTGACGTAAAGTCCTGAGGAAAGGTAAGGGCTGATACCATCCAGTAGAGCACGCCACCAAGTAAATCCCCCACTCTAGTGCCAAAGTCGCAGTATGGGACAGCGTGAAAATTGGTGGTAATTCCGTTACGGTCACTTTTTTCCCACCTCGCCATACCCGTAATGATATCTTGGAGGCCTCATTGGGTTGATGTCTGGGCCCTGGCGTGGGGCGCTACCCATGTGGTAATTGTGGGGTGTGTCCTATAAACCTAAAAGCACAGTCCTTATACACAGGGACTTTCAGTGGGATTTGAATAATTTCACAAAATCTAATTCCTCAAATGTGATTCTTGTTATGTAGGGCCAGTGTGCTCTTTTATATATTGGCCTGACCACACAAAAGATGTCCATTAGGACCGGTCACGCATCCCCAGTGGCACCTTATCAGCACCACTTGTACAGCACTTTCTACAAGAGAATCGCAGAGAAGGTGACATCAAATGGATGGTCATTGGCCAACTAAAGCCAGACCGGCCTCATTTTTGCAATGACCTGTAACAAACCTCGACACAATGTTCGTGCACATATATATTTATTTATTTATTTATTTATTTATTTATAGAAAATTTGTAAGGCACCTACACAGCAAAAGTGTTTCTATGCGCAACACAACAAGAGAGGGGAGTGGGGACGGAAGAGAAATCAACAATAATTGTCCTACTAGGCCTTGTGACATTCGGCTCCTGCAAGTGCAGGGTTAGGGGGCAGATCAGGACAAAGGGATGGTATAGGGAGAGGGGGAGAGGGAGAAGTGCTGAAAGGAGGAAGCTAATGTGGCTGGGCAAGTGATAACGGGAGCCCAGGAGGGCAAGTGCCAGGGGAAACATGGGTGTGATTCAAATAGTGCCAGGACAGTGGTGGGCCGGGTTCAGTAGGCTAGTCAGGAAAGGCTGCCCGAGGGCAAGTGCTGGTAAAGGGCTGCTGGGGATGTCTGGTGAAGAAGGGCCTGGCCGCAGTAGGACTCATGAGGGACACAGGAACCAGTCACAGCAGCAGGTGGAGTTAGCAAGTGAGGGGGGAGAAGGAAGGAGGAAGAGAAAAGGAGGGTCTTGAGAATGGTCTTAACTAGGACCTGCGCCGGTCTGTCCTCTTGGCTTAAATTCATTGCGCCAGGCATTCACAGTTAGGTATTTATTATTTCATGGGATGTGTAAAACCCCTCGTCTATTATGATACACACCATTATATTTCACCATCAGCCTATCACTCTAATATGGTGGTTTGTATTGACTTCACTTGCGATGCAGTTTTGCGCAACACTGTGTTTCTGTTTATGGCGTGATTCGATATGGATGCCAAGCAGGTCTTGCGAATAGTAGCTTGAAGGTCTAGTGGTTAGACCAGTAGTGGCTATAACCATGGCAGCCTTAGGGAGTTCCGGTTTTACGGAGAGGAAGACGGCACGCCAAACCTTGCGTCGTGTTGGATATTATATTGCTGGACACTGTGTTGCCTCGTGACTAAAATCAGTTAATGTAAGCGTTGCATGGCGGTCACTCTTTACCACAATCATTTGAATTTATAACATTGGTCACAAAGTAAGATTCCTCCAACACAGGATATAATTACACTTGTTTTTTTCTGCCCCCAGGTTTTGGCGATTGGGGTGGTCACACCACTCCCTGCAGGTTTTTCAAAAGTGCACAGCTTCCCACGTTATGCTGTTTTACGAATGCGACATACAGATTGGTTGCATCTGAGCAGATGAGTGAATTTGAGCTCTAGGCATTGACCTTGTTATATGCATTTAGTTTGGTATTGGCCTTTCTAAAATACAGGACTCCTTTTGATGCCTGTATCTCTTTCTGAAGGTTTTGTCGAAACCGCTGTTAGATATGCTGCTCTGTGCACTCATTAAGACGAGGTAGCAATACTTTGAGATGGATGGGAATGCAGAAGATGCTCAAACATCAATAATCAAACTAACTCAGGAAGTTGACAAATCACACCTGTTTTATTAGTAATTGTCTAAAACAGGGAGTTACAATGAGCATCGACGGGATCTTCTCACTCAGCAAGTTTCATAAAAATGCAGGTTATATAGTAAACACTCATCATCATTGACTTCATCCTGCGTTGCAAACTACAAAAACCTACTTGGGAAAGTTATTGGTTAAAATGGAACATCTAGGTCATGCATTCCATACTTGTCTGGGAAAGTGATTGAGTCTCTAACATCAAGTGGGGAAGCTAAGCCCTCCCCTCATAGAGGTAACTATGAACGTCATCAAATACATGCCGTCCCATTGGTTACATAAACTATAGGGCTCCCTATTATGTGGTCCTCTATAATTGGTTGGCACCCTTGTACCTCACTGTACTTTTCCACATACGCCAGCAGCACGCAGGCTGGCCCCCAGGTGCTGGTAGGCTGGTCTTGACCATAGCTTCCCACCAATTAGTATGTCATCTAGCATCATCCTTGCAGTCTACTCTTCAATTAACGCTTTGAACGTGGCCTTGGAAACGTTCTTTGCTCTGGAGAATACAAGGGAGTACAGCATACTCTGTCTCCTGGAGTTGGTGTAGCATGTCATGATTATCTATAGTCACTCGTCCACGTGACTGCCTCTCTTCTGAACAGGATTTTGTTCTTTTCACACGTTTGTAACTACTGTCTGATTATTCAGGCCCAGAGCGGCCTTGACTTCTTAGTGCTGATCCGGCATCGCCTCTCTTTGATTCACTCCTACAATTCAAATACTTTTCAGCTGCGACACACTGGAAAAGCCTTCTTTTTCTGGTTCTAGCGCTGCTAAAGTGCATAGTGAAATCGGCCTTAGTTCATTTGTTCCTATACGTATGTTTGGTGCATACCACAATCTATTTACTTAGCTGGCCTTAAGAATACTTTGTCTGCTTGCATTTCTTGCATCTGTACACGTGTAAAAGGACTTAATAGCATCATTATTTCTGTAGCATAAGCATCTTCATCTCGAGCCTGAAATGTTGCTTATCTTCGAGACTTTCTTAACGCCGATAGAATGTCTATGTTCTCTTGCCTCTGCATCTCTTCTCTTCTGGGTGCGTTAGCCTTGCTTCATTTGGTGTCACCAATCTTCCCTTTTGCTCAGCTTTCACACTTCCTTTGGGATTTCATTCAAATGGCCATCATACTGTCACGTATTCCGGTATAGTTTTCTCAATGGGAACCTTGCTTCCAGGATTCTCCTTGGTATTGGTATTTTAACTTGTACTGCACGTGTCTCACACTCTGGCTGCCCACATATAGGCAACATGGGAGTGGTGCTTGAGGTGGGGGTACTTGGCCCCTTCTCTACAATGTTGTTGGTTAATTAGAGGTTCTAAATATGTTAAATTTGGTCAGCAGATCATTCAAACTGGATGGCCTCACCCAGTGTTTTTTTCTTTTTTGACAGTTGTTTGATCTGAGAATTGGTTCAGTACCATAATCCAAAAAGGGCTTCTTAACTATGCAAAGTGGTTTTGATTGTTTTTGTGTTTACACAGTTTTATTATGCTAATGGTAATAAAGACATAGCTAATAGTGCCTTTTTCTGGGTTATTTCTGGCAAAAGGGACCCCATGGAAATCAATGGGCCACAATTATCACTGGGGCGGGGCCATCACTGCTAAAAGCAGGCTACCCACAGGCTGGGAAGGCTATTGTTTTCAAAATGTGCAGCTTACTCTTGTGTAGAAAAAAAACAAACAACATTTCCAAACTGAAACATGCTTCTTAAACTTACATTCACTAGTTTTCTTTAAAATGTGTTTCTTTTTTTGTCCGACTACCACACAAAAATCCTTTTTTTTTTTTTTTTGCCCATTCCTTTGTGTTTTATTACAGGATATATTTCTAAAGCTGGTATATGTTTGTCAAACTGCTTAATCACAAATAAAGGCTCCTGTTGTGCTGGCAGCAGTTTTTAGAAAATTAAACTGTGGGTTCATGGATGCCAACTTTTGATTTTCACGAGCTGGCCTGACCATAGCGTGCCCACAAGGGTATTTAAGGGGGTAGGGAGGGAACTGAAGCAGGCGACGGTTAGGACGAGCGTTTGTCCCCACCCGCCCACCCTCTTTTCTAGGACGGCAAGGGTGCACATTTTGCGGTTGTTTTCCCTCTCAAGAGGTTCATGGGTTCTTATGCTTAGAGTTGAAGGGCTGGGGTGGTGGGGGGTGGGGTGGGGCTTTGGTTGGCAGTTTTCTTGTGACAGGCTGGGACATTAGTTGGAGAAGTTATGATGTAAAGTTTCCATTGCTGATGTGGCAGGTCAGCCTGGCTGCAGGTCATAGGAGGAGGAGTTTTGTGTAGAGGGGAGTTCAAGGATACTGAGGTTGTGGGTTTCCGGGGCATGGCCCCTTTAGATGAGGGGAGAGTGAAGCGCAATGGGGTAATAGCGTGGGAAATAATGGGGCTGGTGCTGTTTGCACAAAAGGGCTACCCCGGGGGAACAGGTATTGAAGATGGTGGGGCATGGCCCTGAGGAGAAAGCGGGATGCCTTGAGAAGATGGTTAGGAGATGGTAGCGACCAAGGGATAGGTAGGGAGGAAGTGGAACTGATTTAATTATTTAATTGTTGGGGGAACTGAAAGTGTTTAATTATTAAATTGGTTTGGTTGTTAAAACATTTTGTGTTAGTCTGTAAGGCCAGGGAGCCAGGATAGCGGTTATTTGTGAGCTTTGGCTTGTCACATTAAAGCGACCTTTTCCACTACAAGCGAGTCTGGGTGTTTTTGTGCAGTAAGCCCAAAATTACAGGGCTAGCAAGATAGGACTTCATAGTGTCTTTTCTAAAGTGCATAGTCCCAAGTGTGCCACCAGTCCGTGCGCGCATTCATTTCACGTTGTCACCTACCTACCAGTTCAGGGATTTGTTCCTGTTAGTTCTGACATGTTGTTTACAAAACGTGCAGTGAATAATATGAATGCAAATAATGTATTGTCATATGTAAAGTGTTAGACTTGGTGGATAGATAACAAGTGTGAATTTATGAATTTCTTCAATGTTATTCTTCTATTGTGCTTGTTTTATCTGTAAAATTATAAACATGTTTAATACGTGTTTTATGGTGAATGTTGTAAAGCCATGGCCTACTTAATACATTATAAATAATTGTCTAAACATATCTGTGTGCTGTTTTTGAGGCTAATCAGAAGCCCTATAAGTGTGGCCAGGTCAAAATTAAAAAAAGAAAACTGGCTATGGAATCATTGTTCTAAGTGGTTCATTTGGGGGACTCCCCTCTGTGTATTCAGTTTACTACTCATTTGTCCCCTTTTGAGTTTTTTCCCTTGTGTGTAATACTAACACATTTTATAGCACCTGTTTTTATATAATACATTGTAAAAAGTCATACTATTTACAGACGGTTTTAAATATATAACATCTAAGCAACGGTCACTCAACCTGCTGAGCTACACTGATATCCTTTCACTGTAGGGCATGTCTATGGATCCATTAATGCGCTCAAAATCACTGTGTTACCAACAGTGCAGTTCATGTACATAGCTTCAAAGTAGGCAAAGTAGGCAGTATTTACTCTCCAGGCACAATGGCCCTATGCATAGATTCATTGAGGGTGTTGCCAGTGGTGGCTCTTCCACAAACAGCAAGGTGACACCAACCCACAGCCATTCTTGCCCATTATGGTGAAGCCAGCCCAGTGCACACTTTGAGCACTCACTCTGCTGTTATTTGTAGCTGTGTGAGAGCTCCTATGCTGGCTTGAACAGTCAAACGTTTCTGTTTGACAGTTCTGTTCCGCAGCCGCTCATGTCCAATGGGCCATGCAAAGCCGGAGCATGTTGCTTCCCCAACCTTACATAGCCCACATGGGATGCTTGCTGGGGAACTGCATATTTGGATATCCCCACACATACAAACGGAGCAGGGCCCTTCATCATCAGCACTCCGGCTCTTGCACGCATGTGCATGAACCATGATGCGCTCGTTGCTTCCTGATTCCTGTTTGTGTTATGCAGGAGCTGGAGCACCGGGAGGAAACTTCAAGACAAGGGCACAAGGTATGTCAACTTATGTATGCATATATACTTGTGTTGTCTGTAATGAATGAGTGTATGATTATTGGTGCACGTGCGACTGTGCAATTGTGTGAGCAAGTGTGTTTGTGTTGGGCTGTCAGGATGATTTTAATGGGAGGGGGGTTGTTCCACCCCCCACACTGGCTAAAATCAGTTCAAGGCATTGGTAGGCCGAATGGACAGACATGGTAGATTTATTTACTAGGTATCTGTGATAGATGCCTTGTAAAAGAAAATACCATGCCTGCCATTTGGGACCTCAGCATGTTGCATGCCACATAATCACATTGTGTGTGTGCAAGGAGTTGGGGAGCTAAAGGTCCGGCATGGCATTTTTTACTGCCATCTATGATAAAGCAAACATGATAAGTGGTATTACGTAGCTAAACTAGCATTTGAATGCAGCCAGTCTAGCCATTTCTTACTGTAGCGTGTTATTTTCTATTGGGCATCTTTAATGAAGCAATCTTAAGTGTTATTATGTAGATTGACTTGCATTTTTGGTGATGGCAGTCTAGCCATTTCAAATTGTGGTATGCCATTTCATATTAGGCATCTTTGATAAAGCAAGTATGACACATGTTATTGCCTGTAGACTGGCATTTTGGTGCAGCCAGTCTAGTCATTCCTTATTGTGGTATGCCAGTTTGCATTGGACATCTTTGATAAAGCAAGCATGACTATTGTTATGATGTAGTTAGACTGGCATTTTAATACATCCAGTGTAGCCAGTTCTTACTGTGGCATGGCATTTTCTATTGGGCATCTCTGATAAAGCAAGCATAAGTGTTTTCATGTAGATTGACAAGCATTTATGTGCAGCCAGTCTAGCCATTTCTTATTGTGGTATGCCATTTTGTATTGGGCATCTTTGATAAACTACCACAGATTCTGCCATCTAAGAAAGCAAGAGACCCCCCTGCTACGGTATTGTGCCGCAACTTGTGCAAACTTACTCCGTATGCTATGCCTTTCTTCTTTGTCCCTGTAGTGAATAATCTTTCCAGCTATGATTCTTCTACCGAGTTGGCCATGGCCTACGAGGAGATGATGACTCATGATGTTAACAGTCTTGCACCACTAAAACTAAGAACAGTGAAGTCTCAACCATCTAAAACATGGTAAACCCCAGAAGTTCAAAATATTAAATGCCAGAAAAATGTGGACTATAAAACTAGTTACACAGTGACAGTCAAGGCACATAAAAATTCCATCTGCTCTGCCAAGAAACTCATACGAAAGAAGAATTAAAGGGGCTTCTTCTAATAATTAGGAACTCTTAAAATAGTTGAGATCTTAAGAGAGCTAGAAGAGCCCTGGTCTACCGTTTTCACAGTCTTGAAAGACATTCATTGGTGTACCAACATTCAGAACTTCATGATGCATATGATTGAGAAGATCAAGGGTGACATTGCTGTTAGGGAGAATTCTCATTTATGGCTAATTTCCCTCACATAGTGAGTCCCTCAGCAGCTTTGCTGGATTTCAGGGGTTTATTTTTTCCACTTGGTAAGAGTGTGAGCCTTTTTCCCCACTCTTACATGTGTTTTGCCATGTGTATTTCTACTTGTGTGATCTTGGATTCTGGAGCCACACCACTCCATGAACCCCACATTTGTGTGTGTTACACAGCACCTTCAGTGCAGTGACACAGGGGTGTCTTTGAGACTTCCCACTGACTCCATTTTTCTGGGGCTAACTACTGTCCCCCAGAAACATGTAAAGTTGCCATTAACTTAACATAGTCGCTTTTAACTATAGACCCACTACACCCCATGTTAAATGGGGTGTACTGGGTCCATCTCCCAGGAGGATAGCTTAACAGCAACGTGCGCACCTTGGAAGCAAGACGACACGAAGCAATAAAGGTTTGATCCCTGCATCCGGGCTTAGAAACCTCTGGGTGTTTAAGCGTGTTATAAATATGCAACTAAGACAAAAAAAAAACAATTACGCAACTAAAAAAACACGCCTCGATGCCTGTGGGCTGTGTGAGCGCTTTAAAAATGCTAAATAATTTTTTTTTTTAAAAAGGAGTATTGGAAAGGGTTAATTCCTACCCCTTTTTGTCTGTGCCTCTTTGCGCTTTGTTTTGCTCTCTTGACATTTAGACTTGGCTGGTGGCAGTGGTATCTACCCTAACTTTTCTACAGTGATTATACTATATAAACGTGTTACCATTTTTGGCTAATTATATTAGCCTCGAACTTTAACCCGCTTGACCAAATACTTTTTATTTGGGCTCCAGTCGGGTTTAGTCGCCATTTCTTTTTGTTTATGGCCTTCTTGTGTTTTACTTTTCGCGCCAAACCAGGTTTGCCTTATTTGTTCGCCGACCTTTGGCGGGTTTCTGTCCAGAAGCCCTCCTTTGGCGTCTGGGTGTTTAGGTGGGCTGGATGTGAGGGAGAGGTTCAGTCACCCCCTGCACAGGGTCACCTTGGAGACCCAAGTCGCACTTTGTGTCGATTGGCTGAGGTGGTTGTCCGGGCCAGACAACCCCCCTGCTGAGTGATTGACAGCCAGGCTTTGTGAATGGGGGATTTTGGCATAAAAGGCAGGACTCTTGGGCTGGAAGACAGAGTCGCCACTGGAACTGCAAGGAACCGAAGAGAAGCGGAGAAGAAGACTGGTGTTGCAACTCCCGAGTCCTGGTGAAGCCCTGCTGCAGTCCTGAGCTATTTACCCTTCAACGACAGAGAAGATCCAGTCTGGAGTCTTCTTCCCTTGAGCATGGTGGGATCAACCAGCTCATCTTCCACAGCCAGAGGACCCTCTTTGTGGTCGAAATCGCTGCACATAGCTGTAGTGGTCCGGATAGCCATCTGAAGAGCCTCTCCTGTTTTAAAGGAGCGCACCTTTTATTCATCGTTGCTTCGCTGCTGCTGGCTTCATCCCTGGGTAGTGCAGATCGCTCCAGACGTCCTCCTTCTTGTCTCCATGACTGAAGCTCCAGGAACCGTGAGTCTGCAGGAACTACCAGGAACACCTGCCGTGGCACCAGCTTTCTTCACCGAATAAGGTACTGTGTCTGACTTCGAGGAATTGGGGTGAACCCTTCTTCCTCAGCCAAAGGCTTGTCCTGTTCTTCCTTCCCTCTAATAACTTTTGCCTCCTTTCGTGACAATATCTAAGTACTCCTGGCAATCTCGAATCGTGAACTGTACTAACCGTGTGATCCTCGGCAACAGGACCCCTGTTACACTTGACACTGGCGCAGGCCTATTGACTTTTATCTACTGGTTAGAAGGTGCCCTCTGATTCTATCTGCCTTGACAAAAGTATTGCCTATGATTTTTATCCCCAATTTTCTTGTGTGAATTCATGTGCTAAGTGTGTTTGACTACGGTTACATTTCTTCCCGTGGGTACGCTTATCTTTAGTAAGAACGAACTGTCATTACTGTCAAAGTGATTGCATATGTACTCCCGGTAACGTCTTTGTTTCCCAACACCGGTCTGTGAAATCCTAAGGTACTTACCTTGAATTGTTCTGCACAAGGGGAATTGGTTGTGTGAAGTATATTTGAAGTGTGGTTTTATTTTACTAGAAGTGTTTTGTGAACAGATGGTTTAAAAATAAATGTACTTATATTTTTTTACCTGAAATCTTGAGTCAGTGTTTGCCTGAGTCACAGTAATTGTGGTCCTTTGTGTAATCTCTACTACTGCTCATTTGCTCTTGAGATAAGTCTGGCTGCTCAGCCATTGCTACCACTCTTTCTGTGTAGCACGGGCTTGTACCAAAGGTGAACTTGTATTGCCACTTGTAGTTTTAGTTTTGTGCAGTGGTCCCTAAGGGCACTGCACAGGATTCTGCCTAACAATTGCTAACTATTTGGGCTCCCTAAAAGGCAACCCCCTCAATGCACGTGTGAAAATCAGACATTCTTCGACCTCTCTTTAAGTTCTCAAAGGTAGCTACAGCTGATCCTCTCGCTATCCTGACGAAGATCAAGCCAACGAACATCAAAGGCGGTGTCTGCACGGCTGCTATTGTGAAGGCCTGTGTGGTATCACTTGTTCAGCTGATTACTAAATGTGTCACTCTGTCGTTTAGGGAGAATATGTTTCCAACAGTCATCAAACAGGCATGCGTCTCGCCCCTTTAAAAAAAAAAATAAACGTTGCCTTACTCAGATTTGGCATGTAATTATCACCCCTTAACAAACTCCCCATTCTTATTGAAGATTTTGGACAAGGTGGATCACCAGCAAATTCAAAACTTCCTAAGCCTTCATAACATCTTAGGACTTAAACAATATGGCTTTAGAAGCAACCACTGCACTGGACCCACCCTCCTGGATCTTAAAGCAACCATCCTGCAGCACTCTGATAAGGGCAAACCCGCTCTTTTGATGTTCTTAGACCTTACGGGGACGTTTGACCCTATGCACCTGTTACCTCTGGGTTTTGCGCGCCATACCAAATAAATAAACAAACAAACAAACCATGCTATCCTTGCTGCTAGATTGCAAGACTCGGCCACCTTCTCCAGAGAGGCATCTAGCTGGGATCTCTCATTTCTATCAACCAAAGGGCCAGAGTCTACCATGTAGATGTCATGGCCGAGGGCTATGTGTTAGTGTGTGGGGTACCACAAGGGTCTTGTGTGTCCCTGACGTTGTTTCACATCTTATGTACGCAAACTATGTGGATGACACCCATTGTCTTATTCCTCTCACTGGCAATCATGTGTCAGACACGCTGATCGTAACGAACACCTTCAACCTGATTCATCGGTGGATGCTGGAAAATAGTCGAGCTCTTAACAACACTTAGACCAAAATCATGATTGTTGGCATAGCGCACAATTTACGTAAAATGGACGCGGCCTACTGCTCCTTTCAGGTTGCATGATGTGATCTGGCTAACCTACCTATAGTAAAAACCCTGGGTGTTTTAATTTATCAAAGGCTTACGATCAAAGTGCAAATCTGCAGCCTTGTTTGTTGGTCATCATGTTACGTTAAGCTGCTTGTGCAAATCAGACCATTCCTGCACTCAGCTGATAGTGCCACCTTAGCCCGTGCAATAATAGGTTTCCGTCGTGACTATTGTTCCAGCCTTCTTCAGGGCATGGGTAAAGGTGAGCTCAACCACCTGCAGGTTGTACAAAATAATGTGGTCCGAGTGGTCACTGGCCTACGGAGATTGGATCATGTGTCAATGTCAATGTTTCCTATTCAAAAACGGAGTCTGTTCCGTACATTGTGCACCACCCATGCTTGTCTCTTTGGGAAAAGTCCTGCGTATTTGGCCAAGCAGCTGGCATGGCTTCCCGCCAGGCAAAGTCTGCCATCAATAACTCAGGCTTACTACAAACTCCCATAGCCAAGCTTTCTCTGGTACTAGAAGGATGTTTTTTTTTTCTTTTGTAGCAGCTCCACGTCTTTGGAATGCCTTGCCCCAGATCTGACTTCCTATAGGTTCTCGCCTGATGATTTAAATTGTGTAACCCCTGCCTTTTATGTTAATTGTCGCTTGTGCTCTATCTCTGTGCTTCTATGCCTGAAAGCCTTGTTCCAGCATGTTAGAAATATATTAAATTAATAAATTAAAAAGCATGATAAGTATTATTACATGGCTAGACTGGCATTTTTGTGCAGCCAGTCTAGTCATTCCTTAATGTGGTATGCAATTTTGTATTGGGCATCTTTGATAAAGCAAGCCTGATAAGTGTTATATTTTTTTTATTGTAAAACTTTCAGTTTTATACAAAATTATATTAAACTTTTGTTACAATTTTCCATTTTGTCAGTAGTTCATTATACCCATTGTTTCTTCAGTTTTTTGCATTGTGCTATGTGTCAATTTTTGTATTCAGTTTCACTGGTTGTTCTTTCAACAACATGTCCAGATAGTCTACTACCGCGCAGACTAATTTTACATGTTGGCCCTCTAAAAGGTGTTTCCACCACCCTTCAATGCCATTGTTCAATGGGGCAAATGTTTCCAAAGGAATTTTATGCTATTTAAAGGTTTCAGTGCACTCTCTTATTAAGTGTTTGCTTGTTTCAATGACAAGGTTTCAGAACCTGCAGGTGCCGTCTTGTGTTGTTTTATCTTTCCTTCGCCATAATGTTTCTTTGGTACTTAATGCGTTTAGTTTCAATCTCAGGAACTGCGTACGATGATGTTTTGAAGGACACCGTGTCAAGAATCTTGGTGGCACATTAAGTTTATATTCACTGGACTGTATAGTTCCTAATGACTTCAGTTTATCTCGTTTTTCCTTGTTGACAATCCAGCTTCACTGCTCAAACTTTTTTTTTGCAATTTGTGGTGTTAGCTGTAGTTCCGATTCTTTTATGGGCGCTGCTGCTAAAATGTCATTTAGTTTTATATACCATTCTTTTAGTAGGGCCATTTGATTTCCAGTTTTCAACTTGAAAATCTCATATGCTGGAATTGGAGGCATTAAGATCTTTTTCCTCTCCTCTATGTTGTAAATGATTTCCATGTGACTTTGAATGTAGTGAGTTCAATGATAATTCGTGCCTCAGAGCAATCAATGGAACATGTCTAAGTAAATTCAACACTCTACGCCAAAAAGGCCCTCCAGTAAGTGCCAGGTTGATTCAGGGATATTCCACCCGCCCTCGGCACCAAATGTTATTGTTGGCACTACTTTTTTAACATAGAAAAGTAGGACAGGTTCCAACGAGAATTTTCCGTATTCTTTCTCTATTTTTGCTCCTTGCAGTGCCAACTTCTTCATCCGTTTTTTTAGATCATCAATCCACGGTCCTTCACAAATAGAGTTGTTGGATTGAATGCCTAGATATTTTATTGAAGCTACCTTTTCTATCATTTCGCCGTTGATTTTCCATCGAAAAGCATGATCTTTCTTGTTTCCTTTAGGGCCGATTGCCATTATCTTCGTTTTAGTCGTGTTTATTTCGAGTTCATTGTTGGTCAAGTATTCAAACAGTTTACTTAGCTGCCGTTGCAGCCCAACTTGAGTCTGATCTAATAGTACTATGTCTTTGGCATATGTTATGCAAGATATTGGCGTTTTATTCAATTTTGGAGGAAATGAGTTGGCCTCATTTAGTTGGATTGGTAGATCGGCAATGAACAATTTGAAGAGTTCGGAGACCAGGATGGCACCCTTGTTTTACTCCTTTTTCTGTTATGATAGGCTCAGACATTTCTCCGCTGTTATTGAGCCTAACACAAATTGTTGTGTTGGTGTGAAGAGCTATTATTGGTTCGAGTAAGGTTGCGGGGCATCCCCATGCCATTAGTTAAAGCCATAACTTGAGGCGACTTATGCCATCAAAGGCCTGTTTCATATCTGTGAATGCTAGAGACAGCCGTTGGTTGACCTGCCTTGATGGTTTCCATTTTTAAAATACTTAGTAGACAGAAATTGACATCGACTCCAACACCAGAGGGAAATCCTGTTTGTCTAGGATCAACAATTTTTGATGTATTTGCCCATTTTACGAGCTTCTTCCTCAAGAAGGATCCACAGACCTTACCTATGGTGTCTAGGAGGGCGATCGGTCGATAGTTGTTTGGATCATCCCGATCGCCCTTCTTGTAGATCGGGACCACAACGGCCTTTAACCATGATGCTGGTATTTGTTTAGTTGTCGCTATTCGATTGAATAAGGTCTCGATGAAAACTGACCACTCTAGAACGTTTTGTTTTAGCATAACGTTTGTGATTAGATCTGGCCCCGGGGCGCGCAAATTTTTTAGCTGCATTAAGGCTTCACCAATCTCATGTGCGTGTATTTTTATGTCCCAATCCATGGTTCCAGATTCTATCTTTATTAAAGGTTCCGATAGGGATTTTATTTATACATTTGTGTAATGTTTAACCCAGATGTTACTTGCTAAATCATTGGTAATTATAGGCAGACATTTCATAAGTGTTATTATGTAGCTAGTCTGGTATTTTGGTGCAGCAAGTCTAGCCGATTTTTACTGTGGCATGACATTATATATTAGGCATCTTTGCAAAAGCATGATAAGTGTTATTGCATGGCTAGACTGGTATTTTGGCACAGTCAGTCTAGCAATTCCTTATTGCGGTATGACATTTTGTATTGGGCATCTTTGATAAAGCAAGCATGATAAGTTTGTACATATTTTAATACTGTGGCATGGCATTTTTAATAGTACAGACAACTGAAGCATGTTCTTATGTGGCGATACTGTCATACATTGGCACAAGAAGCATGGACATGTTTTCTTATAGTATCATTACTGGCATTATGCGCAAACAAAACATGAATATGTTCTTATTTTGGAATACTGGCATGTGTTGGTGAAGCCAGCATGAACATGTATGGGCACAGCCTGTGTGAAATGTTTTATACTGGCACATACTGTGCGAAAAGGCATCATGAAAATGTGTTGGGAAACGCGCCTCTGCACTGTTGGTGACTTGCATCTGTTGGATTTTTCCATAGGTTACCCTACAAAACCAATTTTAAACTTTGGCTTTTTACTTATTTGTTCTAAAATTGGAGCTGCAAAATGCACCTTTTTACACCATTATTTTTTTTAAAAAATATTTTTGGGGATACCCCAAAAACCCCTCTTTATTGGTTCAAAATCCCTTGCTAAACTTGGTCACTCTGGCATATTTGGGTGAAATATGAATGCCCCTCCAATAAAAAAAATCACCACCCGCCACTGATGTGTACATTCAGAAACTGAAAACTGTAGACGATTCAATGGGGGAAAAGGGAAATTCCTGCAGCCATTTCTAAAGAGCCATGGGAGCCCTCCTTCCCCTTGTGACCGCAGGTGATATTTCATGTGTTAGACAGACTGTCCTTGACTACCATTTGAAACTGGAGTATGAGTGATATCTCTTCTGTAAAACTGCGCCTTTTTGACTGGCTATTATTTAAAGCTGAGCTAGAAGCGATGTCACTTCAGCTAAATCGCACCTCTAAGCACACATTTGTTGAAGCTGTGCTGGGAGGGATGTCTCCTTAAGTTAACAGAAAGCACTGTCTTGCTGAGTGCATATGGAATGTTTGCTTTATAGGATGTTTATTAACTTGATGCAAAACTTGTATTGTCTTAAACTGAACATGCTTAATGTCACAATAGTTTTAACCAGCTTTCTAAAATATAGATATTTTAACCAGTTTGGCCTGTTGACCCTTGTTTGAAGTGCCACAGCCCCCTTGTTGTATTTGTGACCCCCGGTTTGCCCCTCCAATACTACTTTCTAGTAACGCCAATGCTTACCTGAAATGGATTATTATCAAAACAGCCAGTATACTGGAATTGGGCATGATGTGCCAACTTAGCCAAAGATATTATGAAAACTGTTCATAATGTAAATTGGTATTATTGCACTAAGTGGACATACTGAGGGATGGCAATGATGTGCTAACTGGCCATAATGTAAACTGGTACTGATGTACTAAGTGAGCATGCTCAGGGGTGGCAATGATGTGCTAACTGGCCATAATGTAAACTGGTATTGATGTACTAGGTGGTCATGCTGAGGAATGGCAATGATGTGCTAACTGGCCATAATGTAAACTAGTATTGATGTACTAGGTGGTCATGCTGAGGGATGGCAATGATGTGCTAACTGGCCACAATGTAAACTGGTATTGATGTACTAGGTGGTCATGCTGAGGAATGCAATGATGTGCTAACTGGCCATAATGTAAACTAGTATTGATGTACTAGGTGGTCATGCTGAGGGATGGCAATGATGTGCCAACTGGCCATAATGTAAACTGTTATTGATGTACTTGGTGGTCATTCTGAGGAATGGCAGTGATGTGCTAACTGACAATAATGTAAACTAGTATTGATGTACTAGGTGGTCATGCTGAGGGGTGGCAATGATGTGCTAACTGGCCATAATGTAAACTGGTATTGATGTACTAGGTGGTCATGCTGAGGGGTGGCAATGATGTGCTAACTGGCCATAATGTAAACTGGTATTGATGTACTAAGTGGGCATGCTGAGGGATGGCAATGATGAGCTAGCTCGCCATAATGTAAACTGGTATTGATGTACTAGGTGGGCATGCTGAGGGATGGCATTGATGTGTAACTGGCCATAATGTAAACGGGTATTGATGTACTAAGTGGCCATGCTGGAGACTGGCAATCTTGTGCTAGCTAGGAATACTGTAAACTGATATTCTTTCTATTCTCACATAAACATACGTAAGCAAACTAGGGGAATGATATGTTTTTATGAACACATTTTGCCTATAGAGTGGTACTGAAACCTCAATCTACCCACCCCTCAACCCCTTTCGTTCTATCGTCTGTTTCAGTGTCCCAGGCAGGTCTCTTTCTGCCTCTTTCTCCCTTTCACTCTCTTTGCTCCTGTGACCTTCTTCTTTTCTCTCATGTTTACACTTTTGCGTGACACCTCTACCCAGTCTTTGTTAGCGTCACACGTTCTGCCACTTTCTCATGTTTCTCTCCTATTTGTTAGTCTAGCCATTCACTATATTTCTGTATATCTCCTCTCTCTCTCTCTCTTGCACTTTTTCTGTCTTTTTCACACTTTCACTCCTTTGGTTCTATCTTGTTCTCTCCATCTTTCTCTTTCTTATTCAGCGTCTGTGGGATCTTCCTCTGTCATTCTGTTTATTTTTTTCTTTTCTTGAACCTACTTTCCTTCATTCACTTTCACCCGTTTTCTCTCCCTCTGTGTCTCTACCCGAGTCCCCCCTGTTTCTTGCTCTCTCTCTCTCTCCCCCGCGTGTTCTCTCTTTCTCTCACTCTCTTCACTTCGCTTCACACACATTATGTTTTTCTCTTTCTTGCTCGCATCCTCCCTGTGTTTGAAAGTTTGCCTCATCATCCCAGCCCTCAGTTTCTCTGCTCCTCTATGTTTCCCAACTTGTCCTCGCCATCCTCCGCGGCCCCCTCCGTGGGCCCCCACTTACATCACAATTGTTGCAACACGCAAATGATTCACGAACCCATCTGTTGTTTACAAGAGTTCTGCAACCCTATATGAATCTTCAAAGAATCTCAGCGCAGACATTACAGTAGCGTCCGTGCGCCATCTCCCGCGAAGCCCTGCTGGGCCCCGCGCCACGCTGCTCAAAGCCTCGGTGTGGACTCGGGAGGGCTGGGGGCGGCCCCTCTCTGGATAGCTCGCCCTCTCCCTCACTCTCTTTCTCCTTCCTTCTCGCTCTCTTTCCCTCCCCTCCCCCTTTCTCTTTCTCTCTCCCTCCCTCCCTCCCTGCCTCCCTCTCTTTCTCTCTCCCCCACTCTCTATCTCTCTCTTTCGGCTCCCCTCTCTCTCTCTCTCCCTCCCTCCCTCTCTATCCCTCCCTCCCTCCCTCTTTCTTTCCCCCTCACTCTCTAACTCTTTCTCTTTTTGCTCCCTCTCTCTCTCCCCCTCCCTTCCCCTCTCTCTCCCTCCCACTCTCTCTCTCCCCTCCCTCTCTCCCCCCTCTCTCTCTCGCCCTCCCTCCTTCCCTCTTTCTCCCTCCCCACACCCCCCTCTTTCTCTTGCCCTCACTCTCTTTCTCTTGCTGCCCTCTCTCTCTCTCCCACTCCCCCTCTCTCTCTCCATCTCTCTTCCTCTCTCTCACTCCCTCCCTGTCTTCTCTCTCCCTCACTCTCTAGCTAGTTCTCTTTCTGCCGCCCCTCTCTCTCTCACCCCTCCGTCCCACTGTCTCCCCCTGCCTCCATCTCTTTCCCTCTCCCTCACTCTCTATCTGTTTCTTTGTCTGCCCTCTCACTCTCTCTTTCCCCCTCCCTCCCCCTCTCCCTACCTCCCTTCCTGCCTCCCTCTCTTTCTCTCTCCCTCACTCTCAAGCTCGTTCTCTTTCTGCCCCTCTCTCTCTCTCCCCCCCCTCTCTCTCCTTCCCTCCCTCCCACCCTCTTTCCCTCTTTCCCTCCCTCCCTGTCTCCATCTCTTTCTCTCTCCCTCACTATCCCTTTCTCTTTCTGCCCCCTCTCTCTCTCTCCTTCTCTCTCTCTTTCCCTCCCTCCCTCCTTCCCTCTTTCCCTCCCTCCCTATCTCCCTCTCTTTCTCTCTCCCTCACTATCTCTTTCTACCCCTCTATCTCTATCTCACCGCCTCTCTCTCTCTCCCACCCTCCCTCTCTCTCTCCCTCTCTTTCTCTCTCCCTCACTCTCTATCTCATTCTCTTTATGCCCCCTCTCTCTTTCTCTTTCCCTCCCACCCCCTCTCCCTCATCCCTCTTCCTCCCTCTCTGCCTCCCCCTCTTTGTCTCTCCCACACTCTCTATCTCCTTCTCTTTCTGCCCCCCTCTCTCTCTCCCGCTCCCTCTCTCACTCTCTGCCTCACTCCCTCTCTCTCTTTCTCCCTCCCTCCCTGCCTCCCTCTTTCTCTCTCCCTCACTCTCTATCTGTAGTAGGCTGCTTGTATTGGTGCACAGATGCAAGTATCGGAATGTTGCCTGGTGACTGGAACCTACACTACATCAAGGTTCCAGTGGAGACGGTTGGGACACACAGGATGGGAGAGAGATGAAGGAAGATGTTTATACCTTGTGCTCCTACCCTCTTCCCATAACTTCCCTTTAACAAATAAAGTTAACTTCTTTATATATATATATATATATATATATATATATATATATATATATATATATATATATATATATATATATATATATATATATATATATCTGCCTCTAGTCTGGTCCCTACATATATATAAAGAACCCTAACTGCTACACTATCTCTTTCTCTTTCTCTTTCTCCCCCCTCTATCTCCCCCATCTCTCTCTCTCCCTCTCCCTCCCTCCCTCTCTCCCTCCTTCCCTGCCTTCATCTCTTTCTCTCTCCCTCACGCTCTATCTACTTCTCTTTCTTCCCCTCCCTCTCACTCTCTCCCCCTCCCCCTCTCTACCCTTCCCCTTACCTCCATCTCTTTCTCTCTCCCTCACTATCTCTTTCGCTTTCTGTCCTTCCTCTTTTTCTCTCCCTCTTTCTCTCTCTCCCCCCTCCCTCTCTCACTCTCCCTTTCCCTCTCTCTCCTTCCCTCCCTGCCTCCCTCTCTTTCTCTCTCCCTCACTCTCTATCTCTTTCTCCTTCTGTCCCCCTCTCTCTCTATCTCCCCCTCCCTCTCTCTCCCTCTCTCTCACCCTCCCGCATTCTCTCCCTCCATCCCTGCCTCCCACTCTTTCTCTCTGCCTCACTCTCTATCTCTTTCTTTTTCTGCCCTCTCTCTCTCTCTCTCTCTCTCCCTCTTTCTCTCTCTCTCTCTCTTCCCCCTCACCCTCGCTCCTCCTCCCTCCCTCTCTCTCCCCCTTCCTCCCTCTCTGCCTCCCTCTCTTTGTCTCTCCCTCACTCTCTATCTCCTTCTCTTTCTGCCCCCTCTCTCTCCCCCTCCCTCTCTCTCTCCCTCCCTCTCTCGCGTTCTCCCTCTTTCCCTGCCTCTCTTTCTTTCTCCCTCACTCTCTATCTCTTTCTCTTTCTGCCCTCTCATTCTCTCTCCCCCTCCCTTTCTCTCTCTCCCTCCCTCTCTCTCCTTCTCTCCCTCCCCATCTCTCTCTCCCTCTCTCTCCCTCCCTGCCTCCCTCTCTCCCTCACTCTCTTTCTCTCGTTCTGCCCCCCACTCTCTCTCCCCCTCCTTCCCCTGCCTCCCCCCTCTCTCTCTCTCCCTCCCTGCCTCCCTCTCTCTCTCCCTCACTCTCTATCTCTTTCTACCCCCTCTCTCTCTCTCTCTCTCTCTCTCTCTATCCTCCCCTCTCTCTCTCTGTCATAGTTTCTCTCTCTCCCCCCTCGCTCTTTCCCTCTGTCTCTTTCTCTTTCCCTCAGTGTGGCCTCAGTTTCTCTCTTTCTCGTTCTTTCTCAATCTCTCCAGCTCCTGTCTGATAATATGTTATTAATATGTATGTGGGATGATTAGGCAATATGATAATCCCTCTTCTAAGACCATATTGTTTCTTACTGATCAAGTAAACGAGTTTAAAACCTATTTCACGGATAAGATCGCAAAAGGATTTTGCTTTTAAAACGAACATATCTAATTGTTCTGCCGCCTTTAATGTGACCCCTTGTTTCGTTCCCAATCTACTGTCTTCTATGAAGGGTACATTGCAATCTGACGCCTCCTCCCTCCCCCATTCTGCCCACGTGACTAATGTTTTTTCTCGATGCGTGCCTTGGATAATGCTTCTCTCTCAGGGAGTTTTCCCTAATTCTTTAAAGCAGGCTCGAGTCCTTCAGTACTAACAAACACCTGGGCTGGATTCACCAAAGAGTGCCAACTCTCGCCCTACCGCCACATTGCCCTTTTTGGGAAATGAGTCCCAGTTCAGCTTTCCCAACACTTATCCAATCACTCTTTACTGTGGTCCTGTCCATCTGGCTACTGTCCCTGGTGTAGCACTAAGACCGATACCCTTCAGGTGGAGGAGGGTGTGCTGCTCATGCCGGCTGCGCGTGCTGGCTGCGCGTGCTGGCTTCTGGTTCTTCTAGATCTCTCATTTGATAAGTCACAGGTTTTGATTGACATCTCATCTGCATGTGTGGGTTTGCACAGGTCGGTCCTGGACTGGATCTCCCACTTTCTGATTTATCGTACAGTTTGATCAGTTCAGATCAACAAGGTCTACCTTAAATCCCATGCAGTGAGGTGTCCCCCAGGGCTCATTCCTAGCTCCCACGTTATTCAATATCTACATGTACCTGCTGGGAGACCTGAGGTCCATAATACGTCGCTGTGCTTACCAGTTTTCTAGCAACACACAAATCTAACTTGTCGGCAAGCAAGATACCAACCCGAGGGACTGTTTTGGTGCCATTGAGGACTGGATGTCTGATTTTTCACTTAAACTCAATGCCTCGAAGATCACATTTCTTTTGGCTTCCTTTCACTCTTCCTCCTGTGGACTCCTTCCAGAGTGGCCGGTTCCATTAACCTCTTTCGTCATCTTTACCTCCCTGGTGACTTCTGTTAAGTCAAGTCTCTTGGTTTCGCTCTTGATTCTAAAGTTAACTTAAATTACACGCCTATTTTTTTCAGACATCCCTTCAAAAGATGAAACCCTTTATTTCTCCCTCAGACTTCACTTAGCCGCCCTCGCTGTAGTCATTTTCTTCTTGTGGACAGTGGCACTGTTGTCTTTGTGGGCTCTCCTACTGCATCCTTGGCCGCTCTAAAGTCGGTTCTCCGTGCAGCCGTCTGCCTTATTTCGGGCATGCGTAAGTTTGGCCACACAAGCCCCATATTAATCACTCATCATTGGCTCCTGCTCCACTAGCGATATTCAAACTGTGGGGCACAAACCCCGGGGGCCGCGGCGTCATGTCCAGGGGGTTGCAGAATCTGGACTCGAGATTCTAGACTAAAAACACTCTGGTCTTCAGCTTGCAATGAATACCGTGTGTAATAGTACCATTTATCTGCATATGGCTATCATTACACTACATTTCTTTCTGTCTAGATTCTACCGGGTGGCGTGAACGCTTTTAGCCGGGATACCGCCCAGCTCGTGATGAGGCCCATAGTATAATGACCACAACATACAGTACTGTAGTTCTCTACACTATTGGCCATTGGATCTAGCATGTTCTGTTAAACTATGACATAGTTAAGTGAGTTACGATTTGAGGAGCACCATAAAAACAGGGCAATCGCTGAGCAAGCTAAGGGATACCCACTTTCATATGCTTGATCAAACATTTTTAAATTCTGGGGCTGACATTTTTTCAAAGCTTTAAAAAAAAAATGTAAATCTGCTTTAATAATTTTTTTTGTCACAAAAAATGCCAAACAAAACAGCTCTGGCAAAACCACTGTTGGCTCTTTTATAGCTATTAGTTTGCCAACCACTGCCAACCACTGGCATGCATATGCTCAGGTACTCGCACGATTCGCCAGCTGTCGCCATCTTATGGACAGACACCACTGTTAAGGTAGTGCCTGCAAAGGCCTATCTCCTTTCCACACCAAAACCCAACACTGTGGGCTTTATCACTACGTGTTTAATCATGTCAGCTTAGGTTTGTAAAGACTGCGTCTTAGCGCATTGTATAGAAAAGAGAGAGACATTTATTGAATTATTCATTCAGCTCAAATATCAGGAGTTTTATATTGTACCTTGATGTCGCCGGCAGCCACTTCAGAATGT
Organism: Ambystoma mexicanum; assembly: GCF_040938575.1. Taxonomy (NCBI): domain Eukaryota; kingdom Metazoa; phylum Chordata; class Amphibia; order Caudata; family Ambystomatidae; genus Ambystoma; species Ambystoma mexicanum. The sequence goes on along the minus strand of NC_090934.1, from coordinate 55,590,330 downwards.
TGTTTGATATATAGGGTGAATGATAAGAAGCCGTATGGTGCCAGGCGTTCATTTCTTAGCACAGGGTACTTGCTCTCTAGGTGTCATATATTGACAATAGGTTTAGTGGGGCTTTTTCCATTGGAAATCAGGGAGCACTGTTGATCACAATTAGGTGCAACTTTAATTTCTGCAACAGAGATTTCAAAGGGGAAACCTGCTCAGGCACCCCACTATTCATTAGGTGGCTTTAACTGAAAACAAATGATGTCAAGTCACACCAGAGAGGACACCTCCACTGGGGGGACGGAGACAAGTGTGCCTTGTACCAGACAGGACACCATGACGGCAATGCTCGAGGGTGACACCAACAACATGACTGCAATCCGTTTCACTCACACAGGACACCAGCATTGCAAAATTGAAAGGTGGCAATGGATGCGGGACTAAAACAAGTGCACCTCAAAACACGGGAGGGCCCCACAGATGCCTCATCCAGACCATGACATGGGCAATAAAATACTGAATAGCGATCATCACTGAAGGATTGAACAAGCCACCATCACACCAGCACTGCAATACTAAAAGGCGACTCACACAGCAGGATGAAAACAAGCAGCTCAACCAGGACAAACCACCTGTATTAAAATATTGAAATGCGTCCTTCAGCGCAAGAATGATGCAAGTCCACCTCACACAGGACACCACTACTGCAATACGGAAAGGCAATCCTCGGTGGGACTGACACAAGTACAACCTATACATAACAACTACTGCAACATTACAAATGCAAGTGCCATCAAATCAGAGAGGAATGCTACCACTGCAATGCATAAAAGTGCTGATGGCAGTGGGTGAGGTGTGAAATGGAGGCCCTCACTCAGGACAGGGCACCATCACTAAAATGTTGAACTACCTCTGTCATTTCAAGAGTGAGGCAGGCGAGTATGCCTGACACAGGAAACGCATGTGTATTAGCCCTACAGTGAAGGTACCCTTTCTATATTGAAATGGTAGTGACCGGTCTAATGCTAGGTGCTTGACAGCCCAACTGTGAGTGCACAGATACTGAGAGAGGACGTCATTGCAGGTCCAAAACAAGTGAGCCTGAATAAGGAAACATCCACCCTGACACCTACAAAGAGATGTGTAAACACGCTGCAACTTCTTTCCTTCTACCGCCTCACATGGTGACCCTTGCTCTTGAAAGACTTGTTAATAAGCTGTGCAGTTTAGAGATGGGACATAAGAGTGGTAAACAGGGTTAATTTAAAAAGTCTGTTCTAAAATGCAGCATTTTAACCCATTATTTTAACACATTTCCCAGGAGAAGAACCCCTGAACACTCCTTGATCGGTTCAGGCTCCTTCACTAGGCTTGGTCGCTATGATATATCTGGGGGAAATATTTATGCCCCTCCACCTAAAAAATTCAGCAGCTGTCACTGGCCCTAGGATTGTGCTGGGAGAAGAGTGGGGGGAGCCCATGGACTGTGGTGGGAGCAGGATGGGGAGCCATGGGATAGTGGTGGGAGCTGGGTGGGGGGAGCCCAGGGACTTTGGTGGGAGCAGGATGGGGGAGCCATGGGATAATGTTTGGAGTAGGATGGGGGGAGCCCAGGGCCGTGGTGGGAGCAGGATGGGGGAGCCATGGGATAGTGTTTGGAGTAGGATGAGGGGAGCCCAGGGCCGTGGTGGGAGCAGGATGGGGGGAGCCATGGGATAGTGGTGGGAGGAGGATGGGGAGAGCCCAGGGACGTTGGTGGGAGCACAGTGAGGAGAGCTCGGGGTCTGTGGTGGGATGGGAGGAGCCCAGGGACTGGGCCAGAAGTGGGATGAGGGAGTCCAGAGACTGTGATGGGAGCAGGTGGGGGAGTCGAGGGACTATACTGGGAGCAGGGTGCAGTGACAGCACAAGATAATACATAACCATTTGGACTTACTGTCCATTTGGCATTTTTGGGGGTGGTCCCAGCCTACCCACATTTTGCACATGGGGGCCCAGGCCAAACATATGTAAAGACCACTGCTGAGTCTAGAGCATTGTTCAAGATATACTGAATTAACTATGGTCTAGTCGTGTTAGGCCGGCCAGTTTATCTAGCACACAAGATGGCCCTCAGTGATGGATACAGATGTGCTAGAAGAACAGCTCTTCTACACTGGGACATTTCATGATTCAAGCATTCTCATCTGCCCACCCCATCTTTTTCATCTAATGTCCCCCAGTGTGAGGAATTCGGCCATCCGCATGGTTGGTGTGTGCTCACCTGAGCTTTTTTTAAATGTTCAATTAAATGGAATGATGGTAGACCAACCTCAGGAAAATGTGTGTTGGGTTAATCCACACACATTTTCCTATGCTCACACCACAACAAATGCATAGTTTGTGGAAACAGCCTACAGGCACAGTCCGCCCTGCCATATTTAGTTGGAATATGATAGGCAGTACACTATGTCCTCTCCAGGAAGGGGGAAGACCAAGCTTCCCACTGCCTGGCCAACCTGATTAAGCAACAAAGGTTCCATCGATCCGCCCTACTCTTTTGTTAGGCCCTGCATCTGGTGGAAGTGATTAACATACAGATAGAGTGTACTTTAAACAAACCCACATGTTGCCTGGCTGCAGAGGCTAACCAGGGAGACAGGAAAACCCAACAACATTTAATATGTAGCTGTGTGTGGCAACTTGAAGTTAGCTCCTGCCCCCAGTACCATTGATAGTGAATGTTCATGTCTGGGACTGCGTGTTTACAGTAGGACTCCCCGGTAGGGAGACCCCATTAATCAGGTATGAAAATGTGGTTTGAAGGAGCCAGTGAGTCTGGTCTCACTGCAGCTTCAAGGTAGACCTGCCGCTTTAATCAGGAACCACAGAGAGATCCATTAACCAAAGAGACTCTTTGATCAACAACAGACAGGAAAATGGATGGGACCTCGTATCACGTTTTCACCCCTTTACGTTTCCTTTTGCAAAGCACTCTGGTGTTGACATCATGCATACAGGAGATTGTAGGTAGAGACCCCAGAATTGATTCATTAAGGTAGACTTAGCTTACACCAGGCTAAACTCCTCTTTTGGCACAACATCTGAAGACTTTTCAGGGACCAGCAAGAAGAACTCATCATTTGACCCTGGATGAAGATACAATCTGCCTTACATCTTCTGCCAGTGAAAAAGGGATAAAGACCACACAGGACCCTCCAGCAGCTCCAGAACCAGTACCCAGCCAGCACAAAGTGTGCCCTGTTAGGCTCTGCTGCAAGCTTCCTAGGTGGGAAGCGCCTGAAGGTCTCTGAACCTACAACCAAAGACAAGGCAGCTGCCTGCAACACACTCCTGAGCTTGGAGCCATCCACCTTAAAGGATGACACAAGCTCATTGAAGAAATGGGAGAAGTGCCTCGACGAGCATCTACCAACGTCTGCCTTACATGACATTTTCAAGCCAGTCCAGTTCCTAGAGCTGAAACCCACTGCAACAATGACCATGATTATGCTGCAGTCACTTAAGGACATCCGAGACAACTCGACCAGTTCTTTGAACCGCCGATCAACACTGAGACACTGATTCCTGACCCTGAGCCGCCATGTAGGCCAGCCAGCAGCTGTTCATCAAGCTTCACTCGCTGAACAATCGTGCTGCCTGAAACCCGCAACTGACTCCCATCTTGAACTCTGTCACAGAAGCCTGAATAGCACTTTGATGAAGCTAACTTGACCATGTCGGGCACTAAGCACATCGACAGCCCAAGTTACATTGTGGTTTTGTCCCCCTGGCCAATCCCAGAAGCCCCCTAGAGACATATTAAAACCCATTGCTCCCTTTGTGCTGAAGCCAAGAAATCGTAAACTGTTGTCATTATTAACCATACTGACTACCCTCCTGTCAGTATTCATACGGCATCCCTTTTTCCTCTTTGAAACTGTCTGTTCTCTGCATTCCTTTACAGGGTGGGTTGTATTTCATAGTGTTGCTAGAACTGTCTGTCGTGTTATAAATAAAGTAGATATTTTTGATACGACATTGACTGGACAGTCCCTTTTATCATTGTGTAATAATTGTATTTTCGCTGTGTTGCAAATAACCAACGATCCACAACCTTTCAGAGATAAGCCTGCCATTCTGTTCACGTTACCAAAATTGGACAATGAAGTTTATAACTTTTTTTTGGTTTTTTTTGTTCCAATCTCTTCTGATCTCTTTAGTGAACTAGAGGTGTGGGACTGATTGATGGTTTACCTCTGGACCACTGTTTCCCCGGACGTCGATTTGTCACATTGGTGGCAAGGTGGGATATAGTTGGAGCCTTGTGTACAGCTAAGACACCCAATGATAAAAGTACTGTTGCAGGCAACGTTTAGACACTGCTAGGTATTGTGTAATAATCATGGATCTTGACATAGAGACTGTGAAAGTCATGAGTAAGTAAGTTTGGCATATCCTATGGCAAGAGAGGGGACTTCCCCACAGCACTAAGGTTAATAAACCTGAGCTACTGACCAGCCTACAAGCTTGGGTAGAACCAAGGGCACTTGGGGAGAAGACCCCAGGGTACGGGCTCGGCCCTGTGTACCGGTATGAAGTAGACCTTCCGGGAGGGGTAGTAGAAGACGATGAGGAAGACAGCATGAATAGTGTTTCTTGCCAACCATGTCTCTGGGGCAAGTGTGGTTTCCCAACACTCCCGAGTGTCGGTGAGATCAGGGGCCAGTGCGGCATCCAGCAGGTCCCAGGCCTCAGCACAGCCGATAAGTGGCGCAGTAATTGTTCCGGTGGTATACAATGTAGCAGCTAGAAAGCTCCTGCTGGAGGAGAGGAGACTAGCGCTAGAGGAACAGAAAGAGTGGAACAAGGTCACCATAGAGCCGCGCAAGCTGGCGCTCAAAGAGAAGAAGGCCAACAGATTCATCTCTAGCGAAAGCAGCCGTAGTGGAGCGGAACAGGGTGCCAGGAATAAACCCCAGCACCACGTCCCAAAGATTTAGTGCAGGCTTATGACCTAATCACATTTGATCAAATTCATTTGACCTTTTTTTCGGACTGAAATGCAAGGGAAGACCCTACCCGCCCTCCCCTCGCCCTCGCTCCACTTCCCCTCAACCTAATCTATACCCTTACCCACCCCCATATATATAATTAATTAAATTAGACCCAAAAAAGATCGAGAAAATTCTATCAAATGTTTTAGGTGAAATGTTTTTTATGTCAATTATGCTAATGCCTGAAAACGTGGCTTTTCTCGACATAACTCCTCTCAATACATGGTAACTCCCTCAGTTCGAGTGCCATAAACATTGTACGTATGTATGCCACTGTGTGTATGCGCGCGTGTGTGTGTGCCTGGCTGCTTTATATAACCAATAAACACAACCACTGGCATTGATTCAAAGGGGACCGAGAATAGAATGATGTCCCCTGCCTCGTGGCTGGAATGTAGTGGTCACGCTTATTGTCTAAGCAAAGGCTCCATTGATGTAGGAAGGAGCAGTTGAGAGGGCCCTCACTGTTTAACAAGAGGTACAAGATATTGGTAGGACCTATGGCAGGACATTTAGTTATGCCACACCCACTGTGTTGGCACTTCAATCTTGACACATTGCTGAGAAAACTGTTGCAGGGAGTTTGCCAACATGGTCAGATTGGCGACCTAAAGGGGGAGGTGGCTTAAATCTCACCAATCATTTATTCCCATGTGGGCATCTTTCCAAGCTGGATGCCACAAAACATGCAGTAGTTTGGAGCTCACGTTTATAACACCCCAAAAAAGAGACCAGTGCTAAGAATTGTGCCTGGACCCCAGGACAACGACCTGTTAGCCCCAGACCCCGAAGAGGTGGATTTTGGGACAGTCACCCATATGCATCGTTTGACTTATAGATCCTTGGGTGCAGGGGGACCATACAAAAGGCATACAGAATATGTATTGCAAATATGATTTGGGGTCAAAAGCAAAAACATTCATGTAAAATGTGCTTTTACATTACATTAATCTCTATATACAGCCAGTATGTTTTACGGACTGTCGTTATGTTCAATGGCCTGCATTGCTTTCAATGGGTGGCGTTTTCCAGTGCACCAGCTTTTATGCTCAGCCCATCCGTCACATCTTGTTTGCCAGACTTTTCAGTTGTGATAGTTGGCAAATGTTACTTATTTCCTACTCTCCCTATCCTGTGACGTAGGACGGTTCCAGTACACACCCCTCCTCAGGAAGAGAAACACCACCTGTGCCTAATTACAGGATGTCAGTTACACGAACCTGCATTTATTTATTTAATTTATGGACAATTAAGTGTTGATGAATTTCTCTAGTTGTTCATTTGTGTCCTTTTAATATTAGAGTTGATGTTTTAATGCCCATCCTTCAGTTGTCACTTTATTATGTATATATCAGCTGTTGCTACCTCTTTCTAGTTAGGGTGACTGCCCCGGTAGCCCCCTGCCACCGCATCCACTTGCTGTGACCCCCAGGGCTATTTTTACCCCTCAGCACCCGAGCTTGGGATGCTTGAGATCTTCTGGAGAGATTCTGCACCAGCCTGTGTGCTGCTGTCAGGCCTGCCTGAGGCCTGCCCCACTGCTGCTGTCAGGCCTGCCTGAGGCCTGCCCCACTGATGCTGGATGCCTGCCACATGGCCGGCCCAGAGTGCTTCTGTGAGCTAGTTTGCTGCCACTGTAGGGATCCGCGCAGGTGCTGTGGTCCCTAACTTTGTGTGATCACCCTGCTCCATGGGGGAGTATTCCTAGCCTCCAGTTAGCTACGCTTAGGAGGGTCCGCCAGGCCCTGGGCATACCCCACTCCTTTGCCACCCTACCTGGGTTCTCTACTGTCTGGCCTGGTCTTGCCCCTACAGATCCCCCTTCTTTCCCTCTTCACCTGCCCTTACTATGCCTCTGCTATGATGTATGTGCTTTGCTTAACCCTGGTGCAGCAACCTCTGTCTGTTAATAGGTGCTGTTGCTCATACTTTTACATAGACCCCCCATTGGGTGATTCATTCCTGTGGTTCTGGTGCTGTACCTCTAATCACCACTAGATGTCGCTCATTTCATTGTATTGAGTCCTGCCCACTGTTTCTGTAGTGCTGTGTGGTGCTGGTTTGGATATTTTACACCATTTGCTTTGGCTTTGGAACTGTTTAGTCTTCATGTAAGCAATGTGTTGCCCTTTTTCCAGTGGGAAATATAGACCAAATAAGCTTACTTTCTCCATAAAAGGGTGTGCTTGAAGATAGCTTACCTAGAAATATAGCTCTCAATGTGTGTTCTCTGCTCCTGCACAGGATCGTGGGTGAGTTTGTTCCCAGTGATTTGGGGTCTGAGGGGGGAGGCCAGGACAGGAGTCCTGCTGGTTGTAAATCAAGTGTCATGTTGGTGGAAACCCCTTTTTGGCCCTGAAAAGGGACTTTGGGCTTACAATTCCCCTAGGTTTGTCAGTGCCCTGTATCCCAAGGCCTGCTGCGCGTCTGTGGGTTTTCCACATCTTTGGGCGAGGGCTTGCAGGCTAGTTCTAGCCTTGTTTGGAGGCAGCAGCTGCACGAGCTACGTGGGTTGGGAAAACATAGAGAACCTGTGTTCATTTCCAGTCATGCCTGTAAAAACATTCCAAGTCGAAGAAAGAAAGCGAAGAGATGTTCACCCTGTTCATGGCTGCATGGTTTAAAGAAGAACAAAAACAACGAGCGTTCATTTTTGTTGATGTAAAACAGACGTTGCAAATTAAGGTAAAAGTGAGAAAACCACTTACTGTTTTCGTAGCCTTGTAGTGCACATAGCTGCAGACCAGTTCTCCCTATTCCATTGTTGTTTTCTGTGCAGGTACAGGCAAATCTGTCACTGAGGTTGTGCTAATTTCTTCTTATAGAGTCGGGTTTGTTCTTTCTGGAGTCCCGGTATTCTGAGCATTGTGGCCGTGTTCTGCCAGTCAGTATTTGCTTCCCCATTCCCTCTCTGTCTGTGCCAGGCTGGCCTTGCCCTATCGTGTCAATAAAGGAGGTAGGAGACCTAAGTACGCCATATATCACCTCCCCCACCTGTAAGATTTTGGAGGCACGCCCTCATCATTGTCCCCGATGAATCCGACAATGCCACTTTATCTCCTGAACGAGAACCAGAGATCAAATGCCCACCCTTGCCAAAGAGCCATGACTGAAGGGAAGAATGCCTCTGAGGGGGCAGTTAAAAGCTCGGCCTGCTACTCGGAATTCCTGCCTAAAGCCTGAAGCTCTGTTTGACGTGGATTTTCAGAAGACCTGGGAAAAAATCCGGGGTCAAGCCACGGCATGTTTGACGACCAGATACCTGGGCACAGGAGGGGTGAATTCCAAGTGTGAGTGCCGCACGTTTAGTGCCAGGAGACTGAGGTATTCAGCGCGGCATGAGACAGATCTGCGAATGAAAGGAAAATGTGTCTCTGATTGACACATTCCAGGATGCCAAGCACATCACTCATGTGAGCTAAAATAAGATGTGTGCTTCTTACTAAGTTGTGCAGAATATGTGTGTCTTAGAACAGTGAGCACCCAGAGGCCCCAGTATTGTTATGCATTGTCAGAACTTTGAGACAGCAGCATCGCAAGCTGAAGTGTTGCCACGCTTATTGCTAATTCTTTGGCAGGGGAAGATGTGTATGTCCATCAATTTAACAGGACAGACCTCCTAGGCGGGCCATGCTGAATTGTGCTTTCAATGAGTACCTTGCACCCAACACTAATGTAGACACGGGCACGGCGGTTCAGAGGCTGTCATGCCTTCCCTCCCTTTCTAAGTCCTTTCTGTGCATAATAAGAGTCATAAATAAGCCCCTTGCTGCGGTTCCCGAGTATATGTATATCCAGCCCTATGCGCTTATGCGGGAAGGAGAAGCCGGGCTCGACATTGGGACTGGATAAGCAGGAGCTCAAAAACAGCTCCTGGGTATCCAACATTAACCAGTGACCAGGAGCTACCACTGGGGAACAAGGAGCTAGTACATAGCGTTCCACAAATCTCCCTTCTGCATAAGGTGCAAACATATCACTGTGTCCATAATTCATGACTGCTTATGTTTTAAATGCCAAATAGATGTGTCGTAAGGTGTATTTGTAGATTGTAAATTCACTTAGTTGTGTTTGTTTGGCATTTGTTGGCCTGGGGAGCCAAAAGTAGCTCCGGAGGCTGTTGGTGGCCACCTAAGCAAGCTCTTCGCGGCTACAAGTAGGAGCTGAATGGCTCCCAGCTCCCCTCTTTTTCGAGCCCTGGAGAAGGCCAGTGGTCGTTATTATCAGCGTGCAGTGACTTCTTTTCCCTGGTTACACCACCAGCGGACACCGTGTACTGAGGTCTTCCGTTTTATATATGTTCAAACTATGTATTAGTGATGGCAGAGAGAGGCGTGAACAGTGCAGCATATGCAAGTTACAGCTGCCCGAATCCACGTCAGGCGAGCTCGGAAATATGAATGGTTTGGCGTGGGAGCAAGCCTGATTTGCATATGTTCCGCCCCCTTTCTGTAATGGCTAGGCAGGCAAAGTACAGTCATCTGGAGGGTTGCCCCGAGAAATTGCCAGAGGTTTAAGATTAATTCTAAAACTTCCAGCCATCAACTCTTTGTTTTGCTTTGTCACCCCGAGTGGGACGGGTATCCCCAGGCATGGGTCCTGTGCCTGCTGGGCCTAGAGACGGAAGCTACTCCTCACTGATGATACACAACAAGGCCAAAACATGTCTGAGGATGCTTGTGGTCTCGTGCAAAAGGGATCTGACCATGCAGTTGCCACAGGACTGGCCATTTGGGGTGGGACCAAGCCTGATTTGCATATGGTCTTTTCCCTTTTGTAATGGCTTGGCAGGTGAAGATCGATAGTCTGAAGGGTTGCCCAGAGTGATGCCAGAGGTTAAAATTAATTCTAAAACCTCCAGCCATGACCTCTTTGTTTTGCTTTGTCACCCCGAGTGGGACGGGTATGCCCAGACGTCGGTCCTGTGCCTGCTGGGCCTAGAGACGCAAGCTACTCCTCACTGATGATACACAACAAGGCCAAAACATGTCTGAGGATGCTTGTGGTCTCGTGCAAAAGGTATTTGACAATGCAGTTGCCACAGGACTGGCCATTTGGGGGTGGGACAAAGCCTGATTTGCCTATGGACTTTCCTCTTTTGTAATGTCTTGGCAGGTGAAGAACGATAGTCTGAAGGGTTGCCCAGAGTGATGCCAGAGGTTAAAATTAATTCTAAGCCTTCCAGCCATCAACTCTTTCGTTTTGCTGGATTGGATTATGACAACTAACTCCCGAAGTGGTGCAACCAAAACAGAATCAGGGAGCACCAAGAACTACAGGAAGAAGTGCATGGAGGCACATGCAGTAGACAGAGGGTGGGTCCCAAGTAAGATGGACATTTATTGGAAGGGGCTAAGGCAATGAACTAGAAAGAAGAGGGCCATAGTATGCCAAGCGGCGATCACCAAAGTCTTTCAGTGCAGGATCTAACTACACAACATTCAATGTCAGAGTGCCCCCCTAGTGTTCATGGGCATCTCTATCACACCACTGAAGATCCAGGCTTTCATTGGCTGGGGTAGACTCCGCAGGGCGCATATAAAACTGGAAGGCTGCCTGTGGATGTTGCTCTCCAGGGGGAGGCTGACTCTTTTAGTCACTTTCCCCCAGAACTCATGAGTTTTGGGGGGAAGCCAGATCAGGTGGCTGGTTGTTCCTCTGGACCTCAGAGGTCTTATGGTGGGCACTGAGAACTGTAACCGATTGTTTTTGATAAACGTTCCTCTTTTTTGTCATCCATCTAACACGCGAGCACCGCCTCTCTGTGCATCTCCAACTGCATCTCCAACTGCTCTTCCAACCAGTGGTGAATGTGTATTCTTCCAGCTGATTTCCACAGACATCCTTGATCTTTTATATCTTACATGAGTGAATTATACTAAAAATATAGCAGCAGTTGTCCGCACGCCACAGTTGTTTTGTTGGGAATGGCAACCAATCAAGGGGAATAATCCATAAAATCCGTGGAGTGTCCAGCAGAGGGCCATTGCACTTGAGAATTCTCATAAAGGATGGGCTGGAAGGAGGTCAGGAGGCAGCAGCAGGGGCTGCAAAACAAAGTGATTTCGGAGGTTGCTCTCAGTCTTCTTGGTTATTAAATTCTCTCTTTCTCTCCTACGAGCGACGGAAAACAAATGCACGACAGATGTTGCCATAAATCAGACTGGTGCTGGCCTTTAACATATCGGTTCTTGGCAATACCCGCGGACTTCCCAACGTTGAACATATTTCTGACTCTCCCACTCGTCGACAGAATCCCAATTCAACCGTTGTGCAACGTTGTACATAATATCTTCCTGCATTCTGGCCACCGTGCTCCCCGCTTGGAGGAGCACTCCTGATGAGAAGTCATGACTGGTCCGTATGAGTCCATTTGGCCCATCTCATCTTGAAGGCTTGGGCACCACAGCTTCCAGGACCTGATCGTAGAACCTGCAGATCATAGGACAGAGAGGCAGGTGGCGGTATTCCTTCAGCAACGTCCTTCTGGTCCGGGGGATGGTGGCCAGAAGGCTCCTTCTCCAATGGTCTCCATGGTCTATCAAAGAATTACATTACTTCGATGTAATGCACTATGATAGTATAGAAAAAAAAGTGTGGGGTGAGACCTCCCCCATGCCCCCTTCTCTTTCACTACCTCCCCCACCTTAACCCCCTCCACACACCCCTTTAACACCATATCCCACAAATGCATATAAAATTCAAAGTATTTTCGAAGTAATATCCACAAAGTAAATTACATCAACGGAAACATCGGGATACAGTACGAAACATATGTCAGCTGAAGGTTTGTGTCCAAGTTACGGTCTATGATGACATAGTGTTATTTAGAAACATCTCTTGGCATTTCTATAAATAATGTTTTTTCTAGTCCATTCAATAACGAACATACTCAGTACACATTTAGCACAATATCTACATTTGGATACAACTTTTGGATTATATTTCTGATATATGATTATACATTGTTCTAGAATTGTGCATTTACATTTTACCCACGGGCACTGTTGTTTTCAGTATATGCTTTTTAATTCCTGAGTTTCTTGTGGGCTACAGGATACCTGCCTTTCTTTTTACATTTTTTTTTTTACAATTGATTTTTAACTGTTTAGCTCATTTCGAACTTTTCACATATCATTCCTTAAGACAAAATAAAAACCATATAAAATATTCAAAACTGAAACAAAATTAATAATACACACATATCTTCCAGTAAAATAACAAGCAACAGAATACACCAACACATACTTGCACTCGAGGAGATTCTAAAGTCCGAGATGTTTCTACTATTGCCCAGATTTGATATGATGTAATCAGCAAATGTAACAAGCCAGAGTTCATACCATGAAACCAGAAATGTTTCCTCTTGATTTCATTATAGATGCAGACACATTTTCCCAAGTTGGACATATACACGTTTCCTCATTTTGGACACCTAGTCATTACATAGCTAGGAGTCTCAGGAATCTGTGGGAATGCACACTTTGATGGCTATCAACTAGATTGAAAGGACCGGCAACTGGTTGGTACAGAGTGAATCTTCTGACTTTTGAATCAGGGCATTCCAACAAATATTTTTGAGTTTATAAGAATGACTAAGAGAGTCGCCCCACCATTGAGTACGAATTCAAGTTTTTAAAGTGAGAGAAGTTGAGGTTCAAATCCTAAAGTAGAATTTTGTTGCTAAAAGACCTTTTGAGCTTATAATAGTCCTACTTTTCCTCACTAGTACACGCCCGAGGTGACCTATTAATAGTTCGAAACACTGCTTCCTTTACAGAAACAAAATGTGCACCCTTCATTTTAGCTTATTTTCCCTGATAACCTACACGGTAGTCAGGACAGGGCCAAAGGGAAAAGAACTGCGATTTTAAGTATAGGTCACCTCTATGCTTCAAGGCCATTGTCTTAAGTGATGTCAAACCCAACTCCAATCTTAGTACCTGCATAGATATTGGCCTGGGGAACTTGAGTATTGCTTCTAGAATCGACTCTCCAGCACATTTAACCAGTCATAAATAGGGGAGGACTAAGGCTTCCAGTCAGTAAAGTATAGCCGGGCAGAAACACTGCATATACAGCTTCCCGATACCGGCCCAGCTGTATCCGGACGTCTGTCCGTCAAAGTTAGAAAACAGGTTAGTCAACTGCCGCGCTCTCCTAGATTTTATGGAGAGCGATTCGCTATAACGGCCCGTTAAGCCCAGTTCTATTCCCAGGTAACTATAACTAGGAACATACTCGATGACTTGACTAATCTTCCGAGAATTATAAAGCATTGTTTTAGATGTAGAATAATTTATCTCGAGATAATTCTCTCTGTCATCTCTGCCCAGAGCTTCCAGAGAACTGAGCAAGCCTGTGAAAGAGTGGTCCAATATGAACAGGTCATCGGCGTATATTACAGATGACCCAAGTCCTCCCCTCTCTGGGGAATTACATTTGATGTAATTTCCTACTGTGCGGAAAATCATTTTTACTTCGCGTTCTTCATCTTCCGATTCATTTCTTTGGTTTTTCAATGTAATGACGTGCATTTTAGTTCTGTGGCAAGAGTATGTTTGCAGTGCTCCTTATTTCTGTCTTTTGGTTCATATTGCTGCTCTGCGGTCTACATCATGCATTTGATCTACTATGTATTACATGACGACACATGTTTCTAGAATTGCACCTTGACATGTTTCCCATGGGCACTATTGCTTTCAGGATATGCTTCTTAAGTCCCGAGTTTCCTGTGGGCCGCAGGATACCTGCCTTTCTGGTTATAACCTTCTGTAACGTCACCGGATATGTACATTGCAATGCAATCAATTCCACCCAGGGTCACTTAACTAGCCCGAAAGGCCCCAGAGTTAGGTTTGCACTGCGCCCCTAAAACAAGTTTATTTTTTATTTATTTTTTTGTAAAGATGCTATGTAATAATTCCTCACTAATGCCCCAGATCTGGTGACAGACAATGAGGATGCAGGGTGTGAGCAATGAGGATACAATGTGATAGGCATTGAGGATACCGCATTACAGGCAATGAAGATACCGTGTGAGAGGCAATGAGGGTAGAGTGTGTCAAGCAATGAGGAAACTGTGGCATGCAAGGAGGCTACAGTGAGACAGGCAATGAAGATGCAATGTGACAGGAAGTGAGGATGCAATGTGATAGGCAGTGAGGCTATAGTATGAAAGGCAGTGAGTATACATTGTGACACACAATGATGACACAGTGTGACAGGCAGTGATGATAAAGTGTGACAAGCAAGACAGGTGATGAGTGTACAGGGTGACGCGCAGTGAGGATAATGTGTTCCAGGCAATGAGTATAAAAGGAGACAAGAAGTGAGGATACCGTGTGCTAGGCAGTGAGGATATAATGTGGCAGGAAATGAGGATACAGTGTGACAGTCACTGAGGATAGTCTGTGACAGGCAATGAGGATACAGGGTAACAGGCAGTGAGGATATAGTGTGACAGGACATATGGCTATAAAATGACAGGCAATGAGGATACAGGTTGAGAGGCAATGGTGGTACAGTGGGCCAGGCACTGAGGATACAATGTGGTATGGAATGAGGATATAGTGTGACATGCAAAGAGGATATATTGTGACAAGCAATCAGGATACAGGTTGACAGACAAGGAGAATATAGTGTGACAGGCAATATGGATGTACTGCGACAGGAAAGACTGGCAATGAGGATTCACGGTAACAGGCAGTGAGGACGCAGTGGGACAGGGAGGATACAGGAAGACAGGCAGTGAGGGGACAGGGGGACAGAAAAGATACAGGATGACAGGCAGTGAGGGTACGGTGGGACAGGGCAGATACAGATGACAGGAAGTGAGGGTACAGTGGGACAGGGAAGATGATATGATATGATATGATATGATGGGTTATTTATAATGCGCTTAATACCCAGAGGTTTCTAAGCGCGGACCCGCGGATCGAACCTGTGCTGCTCCGTGTCGAATTGCCTGCAAGGCGAGCACACTGCCCTTGAGCTATCCTCTCGAGAATATGGGTGTACTGTTACAGGAAACACGGACGATGAGGATTCGGGGTGACAGGCAGTGAGAATACAGTGGGACAGAGAGGATACCAGGTGGCAGGCAGTGAGGGTACAGTGGGACAGGGAAGATACAGGATGACAGGCAGTGAGGGTACAGTGGAACAGGGAGGATACAGGGTGACAGGCAGTGAGGGTACAGTGGAACAGGGAGGATACAGGGTGACAGGCAGTGAGGGTAGAGGCGGACAGGAAAGATACAGGATGACAGGCAGTGAGGGTAGAGTGGGACAGGGAAGATACAGGGTGACAGGCAGTGAGGGTACAGTGGAACAGGGAGGATACAGGGTGACAGGCAGTGAGGGTACAGTGGAACAGGGAAGATACAGGGTGACAGGCAGTAAGGGTACAGTGGAACAGGGAGGATACAGAGTGACAGGCAGTGAGGGTACAGTGGGACAGGGAGGATACAAGGTGACAGGCAGTGAGGGTAGAGTGGGACAGGGAAGATACAGGGTGACAGGCAGTGAGGGTAGAGGGGGAAAAGGAAGATACAGGATGACAGGCAGTGAGGGTAGAGTGGGACAGGGAAGATACAGGGTGACAGGCAGTGAGGGTACAGTGGAACAGGGAGGATACAGGGTGACAGGCAGTGAGGGTACAGTGGGACAGGGAAGATACAGGGTGACAGGCAGTAAGGGTACAGTGGAACAGGGAGGATACAAGGTGACAGGCAGTGAGGGTAGAGGGGGACAGGGAAGATACAGGGTGACAGGCAGTAAGGGTACAGTGGAACAGGGAGGATACAAGGTGACAGGCAGTGAGGGTAGAGGGGGACAGGGAAGATACAGGGTGACAGGCAGTAAGGGTACAGTGGAACAGGGAGGATACAAGGTGACAGGCAGTGAGGGTAGAGGGGGACAGGGAAGATACAGGGTGACAGGCAGTGAGGGTAGAGGGGGACAGGGAAGATACAGGGTGACAGGCAGTGAGGGTAGAGTGGGACAGGGAAGATACAGGGTGGCAGGCAGTGAGGGTACAGTGGAACAGGGAGGGTACAGGGTGACAGGCAGTGAGGGTACAGTGGAACAGGGAAGATACAGGGTGACAGGCAGTGAGGGTAGAGTGGGACAGGGAAGATGCAGGGTGACAGGCAGTGAGGGTACAGTGGAACAGGGAGGATACAGGGTGGCAGGCAGTGAGGGTACAGTGGAACAGGGAGGATACAGGGTGACAGGCAGTAAGGGTACAGTGGAACAGGGAGGATACAGGATGACAGGCAGTGAGGGTACAGTGGGACAGGCAAGATGATATGATATGATATGATATGATGGGTTATTTATAATGCGCTGAATACCCAGAGGTTTCTAAGCGTGGACCCGCGGATCGAACCTGTGCTGCTCCGTGTCGTCTTGCCTGCAAGGCGAGCACACTGCCCTTGAGCTATCCTCCCGAGAATATGGGTGTACTGTTACAGGAAACACGGACGATGAGGATTCGGGGTGACAGGCAGTGAGAATACAGTGGGACAGAGAGGATACCAGGTGGCAGGCAGTGAGGGTACAGTGGGACAGGGAAGATACAGGATGACAGGCAGTGAGGGTACAGTGGAACAGGGAGGATACAGAGTGACAGGCAGTGAGGGTACAGTGGGACAGGGAGGATACAAGGTGACAGGCAGTGAGGGTAGAGGGGGACAGGGAAGATACAGGGTGACAGGCAGTGAGGGTACAGTGGCACAGGGAGGGTACAGGGTGACAGGCAGTGAGGGTACAGTGGAACAGGGAAGATACAGGGTGACAGGCAGTAAGGGTACAGTGGAACAGGGAGGATACAGAGTGACAGGCAGTGAGGGTACAGTGGGACAGGGAGGATACAAGGTGACAGGCAGTGAGGGTAGAGTGGGACAGGGAAGATACAGGGTGACAGGCAGTGAGGGTAGAGGGGGACAGGGAAGATACAGGATGACAGGCAGTGAGGGTAGAGTGGGACAGGGAAGATACAGGGTGACAGGCAGTGAGGGTACAGTGGAACAGGGAGGATACAGGGTGACAGGCAGTGAGGGTACAGCGGGACAGGGAAGATACAGGGTGACAGGCAGTAAGGGTACAGTGGAACAGGGAGGATACAAGGTGACAGGCAGTGAGGGTAGAGGGGGACAGGGAAGATACAGGGTGACAGGCAGTAAGGGTACAGTGGAACATAGAGGATACAAGGTGACAGGCAGTGAGGGTAGAGGGGGACAGGGAAGATACAGGGTGACAGGCAGTAAGGGTAGAGTGGGACAGGGAAGATACAGGGTGGCAGGCAGTGAGGGTACAGTGGAACAGGGAGGGTACAGGGTGACAGGCAGTGAGGGTACAGTGGAACAGGGAGGATACAGGGTGACAGGCAGTGAGGGTAGAGTGGGACAGGGAAGATACAGGGTGGCAGGCAGTGAGGGTACAGTGGAACAGGGTGGGTACAGGGTGACAGGCAGTGAGGGTACAGTGGGACAGGGAAGATATTGGGTGACAGGCAGTGAGGGTAGAGTGGGACAGGGAAGATGCAGGGTGACAGGCAGTGAGGGTACAGTGGAGCAGGGAGGATACAGGGTGACAGGCAGTAAGGGTACAGTGGAACAGGGAGGATACAGGAGGACAGGCAGTGAGGGTAGAGTGGGACAGGGAAGATACAGGGTGACAGGCAGTAAGGGTACAGTGGGACAGGCAATATGGATGTACTGCGACAGGAAAGACGGGCAATGAGGATTCACTGTGACAGGTAGTGAGGATACAGTGGGGCAGGGAGGATACAGGGTGACAGGCAGTAAGGGTACAGTGGGACAGGGAAGATACAGGATGACAGGCAGTTAGGGTACAGTGGGACAGGGAAGATACAGGGTGACAGGCAGTGAGGGTAGAGGGGGGCAGGGAGGATACAGGACGACAGGCAGTGAGAGTACAGTGGGACAGGGAAGATACAGGATGACAGGCAGTTAGGGTACAGTGGGACAGGGAAGATACAGGATGACAGGCAGTGAGGGTAGAGGGAGACAGGGAAGATACAGGATGACAGGCAGTGAGGGTAGAGTGGGACAGGGAAGATACAGGGTGACAGGCAGTGAGGGTACAGTGGAACAGGGAGGATACATGACAGGCAGTGAGGGTACAGTGGGACAGGGAAGATACAGGGTGACAGGCAGTGAGGGTACAGTGGAACAGGGAGGATACAGGATGACAGGCAGTGAGGGTACAGTGGGACAGGGAAGATACAGGGTGACAGGCAGTTAAGGGTACAGTGGAACAGGGAGGATACAGAGTGACAGGCAGTGAGGGTAGAGTGGGACAGGGAAGATACAGGGTGACAGGCAGTGAGGGTAGAGTGGGACAGGGAAGATACAGGGTGACAGGCAGTGAGGGTACAGTGGAACAGGGAGGATACAGGGTGACAGGCAGTAAGGGTACAGTGGGACAGGCAATATGGATGTAGAGGGAGACAGGGAAGATACAGGATGACAGGCAGTGAGGGTAGAGTGGGACAGGGAAGATACAGGGTGACAGGCAGTGAGGGTACAGTGGAACAGGGAGGATACAGGGTGACAGGCAGTGAGGGTACAGTGGGACAGGGAAGATACAGGGTGACAGGCAGTGAGGGTACAGTGGAACAGGAAGGATACAGGATGACAGGCAGTGAGGGTACAGTGGGACAGGGAAGATACAGGGTGACAGGCAGTAAGGGTACAGTGGAACAGGGAGGATACAGAGTGACAGGCAGTGAGGGTAGAGTGGGACAGGGAAGATACAGGGTGACAGGCAGTGAGGGTAGAGTGGGACAGGGAAGATACAGGGTGACAGGCAGTGAGGGTACAGTGGAACAGGGAGGATACAGGGTGACAGGCAGTAAGGGTACAGTGGGACAGGCAATATGGATGTACTGCGACAGGAAAGACGGGCAATGAGGATTCACGGTGACAGGTAGTGAGGATACAGTGGGGCAGGGAGGAAATAGGGTGACAGGAAGAGAGTACAGTCTCTCATGCTTTTTGTCTAAACCAAAGGGCAACCCCATATCTCAGTGAAAGTTGGGGTAATCCAAACTAAACAGTAACGCAAAAGCGTCCACCGCAAAACAAAACACTTGAATTCAAACATGGATATTTTTTTTGTTCATTAAGTGCTCAAAGAAGAGTCTCATGCATAAGCTTCTGCATAACCCAGGCGAGCCTCATGCATAAGCTTCTGCATAACGCAGGCGAGCCTCATGCATAAGCTTCTGCATAACCCAGGAGAGTCTCATCCATAAGCTTCTGCATAACCAAGGAGAGTCTCATGCATAAACTTCTGCATAACCCAGGCGAGCCTCATGCATAAGCTTCTGCATAACCCAGCCGAACTCATGCATAAGCTTCTGCATAACCCAGGCGAGCCTCATGTATAAGCTTCTGCATAACCCAGGTGAGCCTCATGCATAAGCTTCTGCATAACCCAGGCAACTCTCATGCATAAGCTTCTGCATAACCCAAGCGTGCCTCATGCATAAGCTTCTGCATAACCCAGGCGAGCCTCATGCATAAGCTCCTGCATAACCCAGGCGAGCCTCATGCATAAGCTTCTGCATAACCCAGGCGAGTCTCAGGCATAAGCTTCTGCATAACCCAGGCGAGCCTCATGCATAAGCTTCTGCATAACCCATGCGAGCCTCATGTATAAGCTTCTGCATAACCAAGGAGAGTCTCATGCATAAACTTCTGCATAACCCAGGCGAGCCTCATGCATAAGCTTCTGCATAACCCAGCCGAACTCATGCATAAGCTTCTGCATAACCCAGGCGAGCCTCATGTATAAGCTTCTGCATAACCCAGGTGAGCCTCATGCATAAGCTTCTGCATAACCCAGGCAACTCTCATGCATAAGCTTCTGCATAACCCAAGCGTGCCTCATGCATAAGCTTCTGCATAACCCAGGCGAGCCTCATGCATAAGCTCCTGCATAACCCAGGCGAGTCTCATGCATACGCTTCTGAATAACCCAGGCGAGTCTCATGCATAAGCTTCTGCATACCCAGACGAGCCTCATGCATAAGCTTCTGCATAACCCAGGCGAGCCTCATGCATAAGCTTCTGCATTACCCAAGCGAGTCTCATGCATAAGCTTCTGCATAACCCAGGCGAGCCTCATGCATAAGCTTCTGCATAACCCAGGCGAGTCTCATCCATAAGCTTCTGCATAAGCTTCTGCATAACCCAGGCGAGTCTCATGCATACGCTTCTGAATAACCCAGGCGAGTCTCATGCATAAGCTTCTGCATACACAGGCGAGCCTCATGCATAAGCTTCTGCATAACCCAGGCGAGCCTCATGCATAAGCTTCTGCATTACCCAAGCGAGTCTCATGCATAAGCTTCTGCATAACCCAGGCGAGCCTCATGCATAAGCTTCTGCATAACCCAGGCGAGTCTCATCCATAAGCTTCTGCATAAGCTTCTGCATAACCCAGGCGAGCCTCATGCATAAGCTTCTGCATAACCCAGGCGAGTCTCATGCATAAGCTTCTGCATAACCCAGGCAGCAAAAAAGACAATGGACTTGACAAACTTAAACACAAAACACGTGAACAATCCATTTCTAGCAAAGCATAGCAATATTTTCAACAAACATATTGTAATGAACCGAAGTAGGTATAAATAACTTAAAAAGTGACATATTAGAAAAAGGGATTAAAGCAAAAGGCAAGAGTGAAATAGTGATGGAACGTTGCCAGAACACCAACTGTGGGAAATACAAATTCGACAGAAAATGAAGACGAAACAGAATGTACTAAATGCGCACACACTGCATTTGTGTGAATGTGAAAAGCCGTCTGCAAATCATGTGTCGTTGATGTGCAAGGCTTTCAAGATCATTGAGCAAAATCAAGGTCTAACATGTAGCACTTCTACCATGTGGCACTTCTACCATGCGGCACTTCACCATGTGGCACTTCTACCATGCAGCACTTCTACCATGTGGCACTTCTACCATGCGGCACTTCTACCATGCGGCACTTCACCATGTGGCACTTCTACCATGCAGCACTTCTACCATGTGGCACTTCTACCATGCGGCACTTCTACCATGCTGGTAAGCCTGAACATTCCAACCTTTCAGTACATTCGTTTTCGTCTTCATTTTCTATTGACTTTGTATCTTTCCCGCAATTGGTATTCTGGCAAGGAGTCATCATTATTCAGTCTTTTTTCCTTTCCTTTTGCTTTAATCCCTTTAATGTATCCCTTTTTAAAGAACGAAAAAAATCTCCCTGAGATTTGCTCCAAATGGAAGTAACTTGGAGATTTTAATTGTCACAGCTGCCCTTACTGATGACACGTGTTTCGGCTGGTTAGCCTTTCTCAAATCAGGGCAAGGTAACATTCTTACGCCAGCAATTGGTACAAATGAAATCAGTAAAACAGGAAAATGAAAAAAAAAATGCATCAAAATCAAATAAAACGACACAGCGTTACGTGCATAGTGCTAACACATTCATATCATGTTGCATGTATTCATAGTCATTAGACAAAAGTATAAATCATAAACCACACGATTATTTTCTGGCATGTAGCACTTGTCATCAGTAAGGGCAGTTGGATATTTGTGACCATCTCCAAGTTACTTCCATTTGGCACAAGTCTCCGGGAGGTTTTTTTCCTTCTTTGTGCACACTATGGTGGTTCGTGTCTTTCCCTCCACCTACTCCAGCGAGACCCGACATTAGTTTCAAATCTTATCTATAACAATTATTGTTAATCACATAAGAACACAAGTTAAGCATTTGAGTCGGCAGCAGAGGACCAGCCGTAGGGGAAGCAGGCTTTACGTAACCCTTTTTAAGTTGCTTCATTACGGTATGTTCGTTGAAAATATGTTTTTCTGCTTTTCTAGAAATAAATTGTTTCCATATGTTTTCTGATTAAGTTTGTCAAGTCCATTGTCTTTTTTGCTGCCTGGGTTAGGCAGAAGCTTATGCGTGAGATCTTCTTTCAGCATTTAATGAAACAATATATACTTGTTTGAATTCAAGCGTTGTGTTTTCTGGTGGAGGTTTTTGGGTTGCTTCTCATGCTGTGCAGAGTGTAATGGATTAAGACAGTATTGGCAGCAAATGAATGCACACTTATTTGTGTAACTTGCAAAGTGAAACCAGACTTTTTCTCTGAACAGCCTGGATGTTTTTGACACCAAACGGACCAGTACTCACTGGAGCAGTGCCCTGATGCTACAAACAGTGGCCCGGCCTCTCAGCAGAGGTCTATAAGGGGTGCAGTCAGGGGGATCTTTAGGGGATCTGTGGGGTGGAGGTAGATTCCATCTGTGAGAATGGAGGGTAGACAGCTGGGGTGCAAGGGGGAAAAGAAAAAAGGAATCAGAAGGGGTCACAGAGAATAGAACGTGTAGAGGAGGTTGAGGCACAGGGGGGTGGGGTATTAGAGCAGGAAGAGAGACAGTCATATTGAGCTTGTGTCTAGAGAGACAGAGGGTGTGGGAGAGAGAGGGGGTGAAGAGAGCAAAAGGAGGGAGAGAAAGAGAGTGAGGAGGATGCATTGAGATATTTAGAGACCGTGTATGGAGAGAAAGAAAGAACGAGCGATATATAGGAAGAGGGAGAGGAAGAGGGAGGGAAGAGGGGAGAGAAAGAGACATGTGCTTATGAGTGTGTGAGTGTGTGTAAGAGAGAGTGGGGGGGGGGTATCGCGCAGAGCAAGTCTGACCTCGAGCGTGTGTAAACCGATGCCCAATTCCTCCTGCACTGCCCCAAACATGAGCAAATAAGGAAACACGACTGTGGAGAATTCTCCAGAAGGGGCAAGGGTTTCAAACCCCAAAGACGAGCAGAAACCCCAAGTCCTGCAAACGAGAAACCTCAGCGGCTGCAGAAAAAAATGGAAAATGCAGCAACACCGCCGGAAGCCCGCGCCCAGTGTACACATGAATGGCAAAGTGTGTGATTTCATTTGCAGGTTTTGGCAACACTTGCATCTCCAGGAGGCCAGCCAAGCAAGCACTGGGAGGAGGGGCAAGGGGGGGGAGGCAGAGAGGGGGAGACATGGGACAGTACGAGATAGGAGAGAGAGATGCATGGGGGAAAGAAAAAGAGAAAGAGGGAGAGAGAGAGAGAAATAAATGGAGCACGAGAGACAGAGTGAGTCAGGGAGACGAGAGATGGCGAGAGTACGAGAGAAAGAGAGAGAGAAATGGGGGAAAGAAACAGAGAGGCAGAAGAGAGAGGGAGAGAGTGAGATGGAGAGAGGGGTGCGGGAGTAAGGCAGAGAGGGTGCGAGATGGGAGAGTACGAGAGAAAGAGAGAGACAAATGGGGGAAGAAAAATAGAGAGAGGCAGAAGAGAGCGAGATGGCTAGAGGGCGGCGGGGGTAAGGCAGAGAAGGGAAGAGAATGGAGGGTGCGAGAGAAAAGGAGGGGAAGAAAAAGAGAAGAGATAGAAAGAGAGGGACAGAGAGAAGGAAAGAGCACGAGACACGGGGCGAGGCAGGGAGGGAGAGAGATGGCGAGAGTGGGAGAAAGGGAGAGACGTGGGAGGGGAAAGAGAGAGGAACACGCTTACAGAAACACACAAAGAGGGAGTGCCAGAAAGAGAGCAACAGAGAGAGAGAATAAGAGACTGAGACAGAAAGAGAGAGAGAGAGAGGGGGCATGAGGTCAAACAGGGTTACAATTGGTGTTGAAATTTCATTTGAGGTGTAACAGACTATAAAGTGGCAGTCACTAGGCTGGGAATGACTCTCACCACCTCCAGGCATGAGGGCCTAGAGGACTCCCAAGAGAGGGCGAAAGGAAGCTGCCAAGAACACAGCCAAGAGGTCTTCCTGTTTCAGCAGAAAATCATCATAAAACGTCTATAATAGGAGGCGTAAAGAGCTGCAACGTATGCCCCCTGGTGGGATTCCCACTGGGGTCTCATAGAAAAGGAGACAGATCCCCCGGACAGGCTTAAGCAGAAGGGAGATTCCTCCCTGGGCACCGGGCCTGGCAGATGTGTTGCCCCCAGAACTGGCATTGAGCTCTGAGCGCTGGGAAAGAGATGTGGGCGGGGGAGAGGCGCATTCCCAACCTTAGAATCTAGGAGGCAAGTCAAGGACAGGTCTTGCAGCGGAGAGATGGCAAATGGTTGCGTTAGGCAGGCGGTAGACCTCAGGGTAGGTAGCATCACGTGCCAGGCACAGAACTTCGACCACCATAAACAGCACCTGTTCCGCAGGTTTGGTGGCAAAAATATATTCACTCGCCCAGAACCTTATAGACACAGAGAGCATCACTCACCCAGCACCTTATAGACACAGAGAGCATCACTCACCCAGCACCTTATAGACACAGAGAGCATCACTCACCCAGCACCTTATAGACACAGAGAGCATCACTCACCCATCACCTTATAGACACAGAGAGCATCACTCACCCAGCACCTTATAGACACAGAGAGCATCACTCACCCAGCACCTTATAGACACAGAGAGCATTACTCGCCCAGCACCTTATAGACACAGAGAGCATCACTCACCTTATAGACACAGAGAGCATCACTCACCCAGCACCTTATAGACACAGAGAGCATCACTCACCCAGCACCTTATAGACACAGAGAGCATCACTCACCCAGCACCTTATAGACACAGAGAGCATCACTCACCCAGCACCTTATAGAAACAGAGAGCATTACTCGCCCAGCACCTTATAGACACAGAGAGCATCACTCACCCAGCACCTTATAGACACAGAGAGCATCACTCACCCAGCACCTTATAGACACAGAGAGCATCACTCACCCAGCACCTTATAGACACAGAGAGCATTACTCGCCCAGCACCTTATAGACACAGAGAGCATCACTCACCCAGCACCTTATAGACACAGAGAGCATCACTCACCCAGCACCTTATAGACACAGAGAGCATCACTCACCCAGCACCTTATAGACACAGAGAGCATCACTCACCCAGCATCTTATAGACACAGAGAGCATCACTCACCCAGCACCTTATAGACACAGAGAGCATCACTCACCCAGCACCTTATAGACACAGAGAGCATCACTCACCCAGCACCTTATAGACACAGAGAGCATCACTCACCCAGCATCTTATAGACACAGAGAGCATCACTCACCCAGCACCTTATAGACACAGAGAGCATCACTCACCCAGCACCTTATAGACACAGAGAGCATCACTCACCCATCACCTTATAGACACAGAGAGCATCACTCACCCAGCACCTTATAGACACAGAGAGCATCACTCACCCAGCACCTTATAGACACAGAGAGCATCACTCACCCATTACCTTATAGACACAGAGAGCATCACTCACCCAGCACCTTATAGACACAGAGAGCATCACTCACCCAGCACCTTATAGACACAGAGAGCATTACTCGCCCAGCACCTTATAGACACAGAGAGCATCACTCACCTTATAGACACAGAGAGCATCACTCACCCAGCACCTTATAGACACAGAGAGCATCACTCACCCAGCACCTTATAGACACAGAGAGCATCACTCACCCATCACCTTATAGACACAGAGAGCATCACTCACCCAGCACCTTATAGACACAGAGAGCATCACTCACCCAGCACCTTATAGACACAGAGAGCATCACTCACCCAGCACCTTATAGACACAGAGAGCATCACTCACCCAGCACCTTATAGACACAGAGAGCATCACTCACCCAGCACCTTATAGACACAGAGAGCATCACTCACCCAGCACCTTATAGACACAGAGAGCATTACTCGCCCAGCACCTTATAGACACAGAGAGCATCACTCACCCAGCACCTTATAGACACAGAGAGCATCACTCGCCCAGCACCTTATAGACACAGAGAGCATCACTCGCCCAGCACCTTATAGACACAGAGAGCATTACTCGCCCAGCACCTTATAGACACAGAGAGCATCACTCACCCAGCACCCTATAGACACAGAGAGCATCACTCACCCAGCACCTTATAGACACAGAGAGCATCACTCACCCAGCACCTTATAGACACAGAGAGCATCACTCACCCAGCATCTTATAGACACAGAGAGCATCACTCACCCAGCACCTTATAGACACAGAGAGCATCACTCACCCAGCACCTTATAGACACAGAGAGCATCACTCACCCAGCACCTTATAGACACAGAGAGCATCACTCACCCAGCATCTTATAGACACAGAGAGCATCACTCACCCAGCACCTTATAGACACAGAGAGCATCACTCACCCAGCACCTTATAGACACAGAGAGCATCACTCACCCATCACCTTATAGACACAGAGAGCATCACTCACCCAGCACCTTATAGACACAGAGAGCATCACTCACCCAGCACCTTATAGACACAGAGAGCATCACTCACCCATCACCTTATAGACACAGAGAGCATCACTCACCCAGCACCTTATAGACACAGAGAGCATCACTCACCCAGCACCTTATAGACACAGAGAGCATTACTCGCCCAGCACCTTATAGACACAGAGAGCATCACTCACCTTATAGACACAGAGAGCATCACTCACCCAGCACCTTATAGACACAGAGAGCATCACTCACCCAGCACCTTATAGACACAGAGAGCATCACTCACCCAGCACCTTATAGACACAGAGAGCATCACTCACCCAGCACCTTATAGACACAGAGAGCATTACTCGCCCAGCACCTTATAGACACAGAGAGCATCACTCACCCAGCACCTTATAGACACAGAGAGCATCACTCACCCAGCACCTTATAGACACAGAGAGCATCACTCACCCAGCACCTTATAGACACAGAGAGCATTACTCGCCCAGCACCTTATAGACACAGAGAGCATCACTCACCCAGCACCTTATAGACACAGAGAGCATCACTCACCCAGCACCTTATAGACACAGAGAGCATCACTCACCCAGCACCTTATAGACACAGAGAGCATCACTCACCCAGCACCTTATAGACACAGAGAGCATCACTCACCCAGCACCTTATAGACACAGAGAGCATCACTCACCCAGCACCTTATAGACACAGAGAGCATTACTCGCCCAGCACCTTATAGACACAGAGAGCATCACTCACCCAGCACCTTATAGACACAGAGAGCATCACTCACCCAGCACCTTATAGACACAGAGAGCATTACTCGCCCAGCACCTTATAGACACAGAGAGCATCACTCACCCAGCACCTTATAGACACAGAGAGCATCACTCACCCATCACCTTATAGACACAGAGAGCATCACTCACCCAGCACCTTATAGACACAGAGAGCATCACTCACCCAGCACCTTATAGACACAGAGAGCATTACTCGCCCAGCACCTTATAGACACAGAGAGCATCACTCACCTTATAGACACAGAGAGCATCACTCACCCAGCACCTTATAGACACAGAGAGCATCACTCACCCAGCACCTTATAGACACAGAGAGCATCACTCACCCAGCACCTTATAGACACAGAGAGCATCACTCACCCAGCACCTTATAGACACAGAGAGCATTACTCGCCCAGCACCTTATAGACACAGAGAGCATCACTCACCCAGCACCTTATAGACACAGAGAGCATCACTCACCCAGCACCTTATAGACACAGAGAGCATCACTCACCCAGCACCTTATAGACACAGAGAGCATTACTCGCCCAGCACCTTATAGACACAGAGAGCATCACTCACCCAGCACCTTATAGACACAGAGAGCATCACTCACCCAGCACCTTATAGACACAGAGAGCATCACTCACCCAGCACCTTATAGACACAGAGAGCATCACTCACCCAGCACCTTATAGACACAGAGAGCATCACTCACCCAGCACCTTATAGACACAGAGAGCATTACTCGCCCAGCACCTTATAGACACAGAGAGCATCACTCACCCAGCACCTTATAGACACAGAGAGCATCACTCACCCAGCACCTTATAGACACAGAGAGCATTACTCGCCCAGCACCTTATAGACACAGAGAGCATCACTCACCCAGCACCTTATAGACACAGAGAGCATCACTCACCCAGCACCTTATAGACACAGAGAGCATTACTCGCCCAGCACCTTATAGACACAGAGAGCATTACTCGCCCAGCATCTTATAGACACAGAGAGCATTACTCACCCAGCACCTTATAGACACAGAGAGCATCACTCACCCAGCACCTTATAGACACAGAGAGCATCACTCACCCAGCACCTTATAGACACAGAGAGCATCACTCACCCAGCACCTTATAGACACAGAGAGCATTACTCGCCCAGCACCTTATAGACACAGAGAGCATCACTCACCCAGCACCTTATAGACACAGAGAGCATCACTCACCCAGCACCTTATAGACACAGAGAGCATTACTCGCCCAGCACCTTATAGACACAGAGAGCATCACTCACCCAGCACCTTATAGACACAGAGAGCATCACTCGCCCAGCACCTTATAGACACAGAGAGCATTACTCGCCCAGCACCTTATAGACACAGAGAGCATTACTCGCCCAGCATCTTATAGACACAGAGAGCATTACTCACCCAGCACCTTATAGACACAGAGAGCATCACTCACCCAGCACCTTATAGACACAGAGAGCATTACTCGCCCAGCACCTTATAGACACAGAGAGCATTACTCGCCCAGCATCTTATAGACACAGAGAGCATTACTCGCCCAGCATCTTATAGACACAGAGAGCATTACTCACCCAGCACCTTATAGACACAGAGAGCATCACTCACCCAGCACCTTATAGACACAGAGAGCATTACTCGCCCAGCACCTTATAGACACAGAGAGCATCACTCACCCAGCACCTTATAGACACAGAGAGCATCACTCACCCAGCACCTTATAGACACAGAGAGCATCACTCACCCAGCACCTTATAGACACAGAGAGCATTACTCACCCAGCACCTTATAGACACAGAGAGCATCACTCACCCAGCACCTTATAGACACAGAGAGCATCACTCACCCAGCACCTTATAGACACAGAGAGCATTACTCGCCCAGCACCTTATAGACACAGAGAGCATTACTCGCCCAGCATCTTATAGACACAGAGAGCATTACTCACCCAGCACCTTATAGACACAGAGAGAATCACTCACCCAGAACCTTATAGACACAGAGAGAATCACTCACCTTATAGACACAGAGAGCATTACTCGCCCAGCATCTTATAGACACAGAGAGCATTACTCACCCAGCACCTTATAGACACAGAGAGAATCACTCACCCAGCACCTTATAGACACAGAGAGAATCACTCACCTTATAGACACAGAGAGCATCACTCACCCAGCACCTTATAGACACAGAGAGCATTACTCATCCAGCACCTTATAGACACAGAGAGCATCACTCACCCAGCACCTTATAGACACAGAGAGCATCACTCACCCAGCACCTTATAGACACAGAGAGCATCACTCACCCAGCACCTTATAGACACAGAGAGCATCACTCACCCAGCACCTTATAGACACAGAGAGCATTACTCGCCCAGCACCTTATAGACACAGAGAGCATCACTCACCCAGCACCTTATAGACACAGAGAGCATCACTCACCCAGCACCTTATAGACACAGAGAGCATTACTCGCCCAGCACCTTATAGACACAGAGAGCATTACTCGCCCAGCATCTTATAGACACAGAGAGCATTACTCACCCAGCACCTTATAGACACAGAGAGAATCACTCACCCAGAACCTTATAGACACAGAGAGAATCACTCACCTTATAGACACAGAGAGCATTACTCGCCCAGCATCTTATAGACACAGAGAGCATTACTCACCCAGCACCTTATAGACACAGAGAGAATCACTCACCCAGCACCTTATAGACACAGAGAGAATCACTCACCTTATAGACACAGAGAGCATCACTCACCCAGCACCTTATAGACACAGAGAGCATTACTCATCCAGCACCTTATAGACACAGAGAGCATCACTCACCCAGCACCTTATAGACACAGAGAGCATCACTCACCCAGCACCTTATAGACACAGAGAGCATCACTCACCCAGCATCTTATAGACACAGAGAGCATTACTCACCCAGCACCTTATAGACACAGAGAGCATTACTCGCCCAGCACCTTATAGACACAGAGAGCATTACTCACCCATCACCTTATAGACACAGAGAGCATTACTCGCCCAGCACCTTATAGACACAGAGAGCATTACTCGCCCAGCACCTTATAGACACAGAGAGCATTACTCACCCAGCACCTTATAGACACAGAGAGCATTACTCACCCAGCACCTTATAGACACAGAGAGCATCACTCACCCAGCATCTTATAGACACAGAGAGCATTACTCGCCCAGCACCTTATAGACACAGAGAGCATCACTCATCCAGCATCTTATAGACACAGAGAGCATCACTCACCCAGAACCTTATAGACACAGAGAGCATCAATCACCCAGACACCGAGAGCATCACTCACCCAGAACCTTATAGACACAGAGAGCATCACTCACCCAGAACCTTATAGACACAGAGAGCATCACTCACCTTATAGACACAGAGAGCATCACTCACCCAGCATCTTATAGACACAGAGAGCATTACTCGCCCAGCACCTTATAGACACAGAGAGCATTACTCGCCCAGCACCTTATAGACACAGAGAGCATCACTCACCCAGCACCTTATAGACACAGAGAGAATCAGTCACCCAGAACCTTATAGACACAGAGAGCATTACTCGCCCAGCACCTTATAGACACAGAGAGCATTACTCACCCAGCACCTTATAGACACAGAGAGCATTACTCACCCAGCACCTTATAGACACAGAGAGAATCAGTCACCCAGAACCTTATAGACACAGAGAGCATTACTCACCCAGCACCTTATAGACACAGAGAGCATCACTCATCCAGCATCTTATAGACACAGAGAGCATCACTCACCCAGAACCTTATAGACACAGAGAGCATCAATCACCCAGACACCGAGAGCATCACTCACCCAGAACCTTATAGACACAGAGAGCATCACTCACCCAGAACCTTATAAACACAGAGAGCATCACTCACCTTATAGACACAGAGAGCATCACTCACCCAGCATCTTATAGACACAGAGAGCATTACTCGCCCAGCACCTTATAGACACAGAGAGCATTACTCGCCCAGCACCTTATAGACACAGAGAGCATCACTCACCCAGCACCTTATAGACACAGAGAGAATCAGTCACCCAGAACCTTATAGACACAGAGAGCATTACTCGCCCAGCACCTTATAGACACAGAGAGCATTACTCACCCAGCACCTTATAGACACAGAGAGAATCAGTCACCCAGAACCTTATAGACACAGAGAGCATTACTCACCCAGACACCGAGAGCATCACTCACCCAGCACCTTATAGACACAGAGAGCATTACTCATCCAGCATCTTATAGACACAGAGAGCATTACTCGCCCAGCACCTTATAGACACAGAGAGCATTACTCACCCAGCACCTTATAGACACAGAGAGAATCAGTCACCCAGAACCTTATAGACACAGAAAGCATTACTCACCCAGCACCTTATAGACACAGAGAGCATCACTCACCCAGAACCTTATAGACACAGAGAGCATTACTCATCCAGCATCTTATAGACACAGAGAGCATTACTCACCCAGAACCTTATAGACACAGAGAGCATTACTCGCCCAGCACCTTATAGACACAGAGAGCATCACTCACCCAGCACCTTATAGACACAGAGAGCATTACTCACCCAGAACCTTATAGACACAGAGAGCATCACTCACCTTATAGACACAGAGAGCATCACTCACCCAGAACCTTATAGACACAGAGAGCATTACTCACCCAGACACCGAGAGCATCACTCACCCAGCACCTTATAGACACAGAGAGCATTACTCGCCCAGCACCTTATAGACACAGAGAGCATCACTCACCCAGCACCTTATAGACACAGAGAGCATTACTCACCCAGAACCTTATAGACACAGAGAGCATCACTCACCTTATAGACACAGAGAGCATCACTCACCCAGAACCTTATAGACACAGAGAGCATTACTCGCCCAGCACCTTATAGACACAGAGAGCATTACTCACCCAGCACCTTATAGACACAGAGAGCATTACTCACCCAGCACCTTATAGACACAGAGAGCATTACTCACCCAGCACCTTATAGACACAGAGAGCATTACTCGCCCAGCACCTTATAGACACAGAGAGCATTACTCACCCAGAACCTTATAGACACAGAGAGCATTACTCACCCAGCACCTTATAGACACAGAGAGAATCAGTCACCCAGAACCTTATAGACACAGAGAGCATTACTCGCCCAGCACCTTATAGACACAGAGAACATTACTCACCCAGAACCTTATAGACACAGAGAGCATTACTCGCCCAGCACCTTATAGACACAGAGAGCATCACTCACCCAGCACCTTATAGACACAGAGAGCATTACTCACCCAGAACCTTATAGACACAGAGAGCATTACTCGCCCAGCACCTTATAGACACAGAGAGCATTACTCACCCAGAACCTTATAGACACAGAGAGCATTACTCGCCCAGCACCTTATAGACACAGAGAGCATCACTCACCCAGCACCTTATAGACACAGAGAGCATTACTCACCCAGAACCTTATAGACACAGAGAGCATTACTTGCCCAGCACCTTATAGACACAGAGAGCATTACTCACCCAGAACCTTATAGACACAGAGAGCATTACTCGCCCAGCACCTTATAGACACAGAGAGCATCACTCACCCAGCACCTTATAGACACAGAGAGCATTACTCACCCAGAACCTTATAGACACAGAGAGCATTACTCGCCCAGCACCTTATAGACACAGAGAGCATTACTCACCCAGAACCTTATAGACACAGAGAGCATTACTCGCCCAGCACCTTATAGACACAGAGAGCATTACTCACCCAGAACCTTATAGACACAGAGAGCATTACTCGCCCAGCACCTTATAGACACAGAGAGCATTACTCGCCCAGCACCTTATAGACACAGAGAGCATTACTCACCCAGAACCTTATAGACACAGAGAGCATTACTCGCCCAGCACCTTATAGACACAGAGAGCATCACTCACCCAGCACCTTATAGACACAGAGAGCATTACTCACCCAGAACCTTATAGACACAGAGAGCATCACTCACCTTATAGACACAGAGAGCATCACTCACCCAGAACCTTATAGACACAGAGAGCATTACTCGCCCAGCACCTTATAGACACAGAGAGCATTACTCACCCAGCACCTTATAGACACAGAGAGCATTACTCACCCAGCACCTTATAGACACAGAGAGCATTACTCACCCAGCACCTTATAGACACAGAGAGCATTACTCGCCCAGCACCTTATAGACACAGAGAGCATTACTCACCCAGAACCTTATAGACACAGAGAGCATTACTCACCCAGCACCTTATAGACACAGAGAGAATCAGTCACCCAGAACCTTATAGACACAGAGAGCATTACTCGCCCAGCACCTTATAGACACAGAGAACATTACTCACCCAGCACCTTATAGACACAGAGAGAATCAGTCACCCAGAACCTTATAGACACAGAGAGCATTACTCGCCCAGCACCTTATAGACACAGAGAGCATTACTCACCCAGCTCCTTATAGACACAGAGAGCATCACTCATCCAGCATCTTATAGACACAGAGAGCATCACTCATCCAGCATCTTATAGACACAGAGAGCATCACTCACCCAGAACCTTATAGACACAGAGAGCATCAATCACCCAGACACCGAGAGCATCACTCACCCAGAACCTTATAGACACAGAGAGCATCACTCACCCAGAACCTTATAGACACAGAGAGCATCACTCACCTTATAGACACAGAGAGCATCACTCACCCAGAACCTTATAGACACAGAGAGCATTACTCACCCAGACACCGAGAGCATCACTCACCCAGCACCTTATAGACACAGAGAGCATCACTCACCCAGAACCTTATAGACACAGAGAGCATCACTCACCCAGCACCTTATAGAAACAGAGAGCATCACTCACCCAGCACCTTATAGACACAGAGAGCATCACTCACCCAGCACCTTATAGACACAGAGAGCATCGCCCACCCAGCACCTTATAGACACAGAGAGCATCACTCACCCAGCACCTTATAGACACAGAAAGCATTACTCACCCAGCACCTTATAGACACAGAGAGCATCGCCCACCCAGCACCTTATAGACACAGAAAGCATCGCCCACCCGGCACCTTATAGACACAGAGAGCATCGCTCACACGGCACCTTATAGACACAGAGAGCATCGCCCACCCAGAACCTTATAGACACAGAGAGCATCGCTCACCCAGCACCTTATAGACACAGAGAGCATCACTCACCCAGAACCTTATAGACACAGAGAGCATCACTCACCCAGAACCTTATAGACACAGAGAGCATCACTCACCCAGAACCTTATAGACACAGAAAGCATCACTCACCCAGCACCTTATAGACACAGAAAGCATCACTCACCCAGAACCTTATAGACACAGAAAGCATCACTCACCCAGCACCTTATAGACACAGAGAGCATCACTCACCCAGAACCTTATAGACACAGAAAGCATCGCCCACCCAGAACCTTATAGACACAGAGAGCATCGCTCACACGGCACCTTATAGACACAGAGAGCATCGCCCACCCAGAACCTTATAGACACAGAGAGAATCAGTCACCCAGAACCTTATAGACACAGAGAGCATCACTCACCCAGCACCTTATAGACACAGAGAGAATCAGTCACCCAGAACCTTATAGACACAGAGAGCATTACTCACCCAGAACCTTATAGACACAGAGAGCATTACTCACCCAGCACCTTATAGACACAGAGAGCATCACTCACCCAGCACCTTATAGACACAGAGAACATCACTCACCCAGAACCTTATAGACACAGAGAGCATTACTCACCCAGCACCTTATAGACACAGAGAGCATCACTCACCCAGCACCTTATAGACACAGAGAGCATCACTCACCCAGCACCTTATAGACACAGAGAACATCACTCACCCAGAACCTTATAGACACAGAGAGCATTACTCACCCAGCACCTTATAGACACAGAGAGCATCACTCACCCAGCACCTTATAGACACAGAGAGCATCACTCACCCAGCACCTTATAGACACAGAGAGCATCGCTCACACGGCACCTTATAGACACAGAGAGCATCGCCCACCCAGCACCTTATAGACTCGCTTTATTGTCCAGAGAACATCACTCACTGCGTGCTGAATTGGGCAAGAGAGCATTACCCACCGTATATAGATCCTGAGAGCACCCCCCGCTCAGTGCCTATACAGCCAGAGAGCACCCCCCGCTCAGTGTCTTGTACAGCCAGAGAGCATCACTCACTAACCTCCTATAGACTTAAAGTGCATCACTCACACACTGTACTCCAATCAGCGGAGACAATTTCAAAAGCCAGGGAGGGAGGTACCACGGTGGTCGGTCACACGCCTTCACGTGGGCTCTCTGCAGTGCTGATGTTCTCACTAAGAGCACGTTGCACAATGACGACACATACGGTGGTGACGTGGCCTTAGCTAGCTATCTGCTGTCTAGCTCGCCCTCCTCCACCCCTCCCCCCTCGCCCCAAGTGTTGGGGGATGGTGGAAGAACACAGCTGAGGCCTGTACTCTCCAGGGCGTGTAAAGCGCCGCGCGAGAGACTGTCCTCACGCACCCGGTTATCCTATCAGCATCTGTCTGCCATCCCTTCCCTAAACCCCCAGTGGACGCGCCTCAGCTCGTGGAGTGTGGATCCGGCTGGATCTCGCGGGAGATCCCTCAAAGGAGCCGAACCCATGACCTCTTGAGCAGTTCCACTGCAGAGGCCTCTGTTCCTCGAGGCCCCTGCCACGTGCATCCCGCCACGTGCCGCTATGCGCCTGCATGCGTCACCAGGCACCACCAGGCCAAGAGGATGCCCTGTGCGCAGACGTGGCCACGCCCTCTTGACCCCGGGTCATCGGGATGAAAGGGCCCCATCTACGCCAGCCCACCCACCACAGCGAAGGGAAGAGGGAAGCTGGAGAGAGGAGACAGAAGCTGTTCAGGGATACCATATCCGGCTCTCGCAGACGGTGCAGCTATTAACTGCTATTGCATCCTTTCCAGCCAATGAGATGCACAGAAGCTCCTGCTCTGCTGTGCTCTGCTAGCCAAGATCCCAATCCACCACACTGCCCAAGACATGAATAGACTCACGTGCACACAGAGATCACACACGGTCAAATTCCCACAAACGGGCATGCACAGATTCTGATTACAAATGTACGGGCACAGATTTATCAAGTGCACTCACAGATGCCCCCTCCTCTACTTCAGTCATCTCTGACTGACTGCCTGCTATCCCGCAGTGGTGTGCCGCCAATGACCTCTGCCTTAATGCCAGTAAGACTGAGATTCTCCTCATCGGCACACCCGCTCACTCCTTTTCTGTCGCTCTCTGGCCGGCCTCTGTTGGCCCTCTTCCTGCTCCCACCTGCAAGGCTAAAAACCTCGGGTTCATCTTCGACTCTACACTCTCCTTCTCCCCTCACATCTCTGACGTCTCTAAGAAGTCACACTACCAGCTGCACCTCCTCAGAGGTATTCTTCCTTTCCTCTCTTTCCCCCAGAAGCTCAATGTCTCCAGAGATCTGTTTCTCTCTAGGCTGGACTACTGGAACAGCCTCTATCTAAATCTGCCTGCCTCTACTCTCCGCCCTCTGCAACTCATCCAGAACAGGACTGCGAGATTTGTCCTTGGCCTCAAGCCTAGGGATCATATCTCTCCAGGACTGAAATCTCTGCATTGTCTCCCAGTGGCTGCGAGGATTAAGTTCAAAACCCTCTGCATTGTCCACAAGGCCTTCTGGGGCCTCAGGCCTCAATACCTTCAACTTTCTCTTCCTAAATACTTTCCTTCTCAAGCTCTTTGCTCATCTGCCTCAAACTCCCTCAGGGTCAGTCGCTTCTCCAAGGAACGAGTAGGTGGTAGATCTCTTTCTTCGGCTGGGGCCTCCCTCTGGAAAAGCCTCCCTGAAACTTGAGGAGAATCATCTTCGGTTCCGTAAGCACCTCAAAACCTTTCTCTTTCCATCTGCTTTTTCTCCACCTCTCCCTTGCGCACTTCCTGGCTAACACTGAAACTGCACTGGTTACCTGGCCACCCTCTGATCTCGGGCCAAGGTCCCCTCCCCCGCCAGTCGGACTCCTGCACTGCCTTCCTGGCAACCCCTGCACTAGGGGACAGTTTTCTGTATCCCAACAGTCCCACTACCAGCACTTGACACCTTGACGGCTGCACTTACCCTTGCACTTACCACCTGCTGGCCATACTTTTACCCATTGTTTATTTATTTTCTTATCCCATATACTGCACTGTCCTCTCCCCCCCCCGCACTTCTCCTCCGTCCCCTTCACATGCACTTGCGCAATCTGAATGACACCTGGTCTAGTAGTAGGATCGTTGTTTGTCTTCCCTCTGTTCCCCCTTCCGTGCCTCGTCGCGCCTTGAAACACTTGTGTATAGGCGTGTTATAAATGCCATATCATATCATAAATGCACGGGCACAGATTCACAAGTGCACTCACAGATCACACATGCACATGCACGGGAGTCGACTACACGTTGACACATGCACACACAGCGTTTATGAGACCACACACACCTTTAGTCAATATTCGGCAGCGCGTGTTAACCTCTGCCCCTCGGGCTGTATGTTCACCTTGGTGTTCAGTGTTTCTGTTTGTGTGACCAAGAGACCAGCGAGCAATGCAGAAAGAATACTTTATGAATGCAGGCCTGACCCAGGGGCCTCCTCTGCTACTTTTAAGGGCATGTGGGTGCCATGCCATGTCCTCGCTGCTTCCTTTTTATTTACAACTGAGAGCTAGCTACACCTAGGGAAGGTGACCGGGCGTGTACTGTTGGCGCTACACAACTGAGAGCTACACCTAGGGAAGGTGACCGGGCGTGTACTGTTGGCTCTACACAACTGAGAGCTACACCTAGGGAAGGTGACCAGGCGTGTACTGTTGGCGCTACACAACTGAGAGCTACACCTAGGGAAGTGATCGTGGCATGTACTGTTGCCCCTACACAACTGAGAGCTACACCTAGGGAAGGTGACCGGGCGTGTACTGTTGGCTCTACACAACTGAGAGCTACACCTAGGGAAGGTGATCGGGTGTGTACTGCTGGCCCTACACAACTGAGAGCTACACCTAGGGAAGGTGACTGGGCGTGTACTGTTGGCTCTACACAACTGAGAGCTACACCTAGGGAAGGTGATCGGGCGTGTACTGCTGGCCCTACACAACTGAGAGCTACACCTAGGGAAGGTGATCGGGCGTGTACTGCTGGCTCTACACAATTGAGAGCTACACCTAGGGAAGGTGATTGGGCGTGAACTGCTGGCTCTACACAACTGAGAGCTACACCTAGGGAAGGTGATTGGGCATGTACTGTTGGCTCTACACAACTGAGAGCTACACCTAGGGAAGGTGACTGGGCGTGTACTGTTGGCTCTACACAACTGAGAGCTACACCTAGGGAAGGTGATCGGGCGTGTACTGCTGGCCCTACACAACTGAGAGCTACACCTAGGGAAGGTGACTGGGCGTGTACTGCTGGCTCTACACAACTGAGAGCTACACCTAGGGAAGGTGATCGGGCGTGTACTGTTGGCTCTACACAATTGAGAGCTACACCTAGGGAAGGTGATCGGGCGTGAACTGCTGGCTCTACACAACTGAGAGCTACACCTAGGGAAAGTGACCGGGCGTGTACTGTTGGTCTCATTGAAGTAAAGGACTTCATGGTATTTTGCATCGCTGAAATGACCTCGTGGCCTTCCATTTGATTCTTTTAATGGCCCACATACCCCCTCTGCCCACCACCTCCCCAACACTGACCCAAACCCCTACACCCTGTACCCCTCAACATACAGTTACCTATTTTACCGATGCACGGTCATTTTGGCACAGTAATTTACTGCAAAGTGATTTACCTCTATTAAACAACAGCGTAGGGTATCTTTGTTTCAAGATTACACAATGCACGCATTTTGGGGAAAAATAAGCTCCATGTTTTCTCTGGCTCCACGGATACCTTCCAGTTGTGATCCAGTTGTGAAGGAGCGAGAAGCCCGTGGCCCTGACACATGGGGATGATCAGGGTGCTTTGAGGTCAGAAGCATCTATAGCAGAAAAGAGAAAAAAACAGGAACTGAATCAAGGGGGTGCCAGTATTATCCCTCCTCTTGAGAGAAGGCTTGCTTGGCTAACTGGAGCCCCAAAGAGACGACCCCTTTGATGATATTTGTTTTTAATTGTATTCTCTAGAGAGTGCCACGCAAGCTCTGGGTCTGCCATCTCATTCCTCTAGGGAGGGGGCCTGGTAGCAATTAAAATGTCCTTTTCAGCTACCACGCGACGCTGCGGGTGAACGCTGAGAGCGCCTGCCGCCTTCCCAGCGCGTGCTCTGTAGAGTCGACTGGTAACAATCCAAGATGGTGGCGTGGAAGGACCCCACGTGGCGCGATGCATGACATCCCTTCTAAATGGCGGTGCAGAAGACGAGGCTGTCGACGTGGCTACACCCCGGTGTGCCAAGCAGATACCACAGATGATCCGATGGAGTGATCACTGTGAGGAATTGACATTTGGCAAGGGTGTAGAAGCCCTGGCTTTTTTTGATTCGTATTAATTAATTAAATGATGCTGGTCATTTCATCTCAGAAAGACTGGCCTGCTAAACAGACCCTCCTAACCCCCCACTTTCAGTACGCTCCATGATAAAAGCATAGCCTGCACCTGTTCCCTGCATCTGTGATTCAGGTCAGACCGCCTGTCTCTGCCAGCAGGCAGGACAAGAGCATCTTTATTTAAATGTGTTTAATTTATGTATTACGTATAACGCATAACTACAAAAAAAGTACAGAGGCGAAGAAACAAAAACAAAAAAACAGCAAATCAGTCAGCACATCTAATGAGCTAGCTATTACATAGAATCAATGATCAATTTCAAATTAGGTGATCTATCAGAAAAAAATCAACTCAAGAAAGTGTGGGAGGTTGCTACCCCTCCCACACTCCCACCACATGCAATCTCTGTTTTCTTGCGTACACTTCTATCCAGCTCAATTCTATGAAGGATCTTAAAGTCTGACGTTCTGATAATCCTCGCGCCAGTGTATTTTTATTATTGGTTATTTGTAATGGGCACTAAACAGCAGAATTGTGTTTCAAGGCGCATGGCAAAGGCACGCCAGCATTTTGTTTCTTGACGCTTCCTTGGACTCATGCCCTGGCGGTTTCTCCACGTTGGTGATTATGAAGTTCCCTTTGTCCATC
The DNA here is from genome assembly GCF_040938575.1 of Ambystoma mexicanum. Taxonomy (NCBI): domain Eukaryota; kingdom Metazoa; phylum Chordata; class Amphibia; order Caudata; family Ambystomatidae; genus Ambystoma; species Ambystoma mexicanum. The sequence goes on along the minus strand of NC_090934.1, from coordinate 55,549,857 downwards.
AGAAATTCTAGAGTTTTATCCTCCATCGTGAGCATATGGGTTTGCCTACACGCAGGTCCTAAGAACAGCAAGACTTTCTTACAAAGCGATCTGGGCGGCGCGGTGAAGGGAGTGCAGCTCCTGCAGGAGGGATGGATGAGGGCACTGTGGAGATAGATTCAGCCCCTTCTGATTTAAAAGGATCCCCCCCAGATGGGGAGCTCACATTCACCCCAAAGGCAGTCTGGCAATGCAGGTAGACAAATGTAGTCTCTTGTTTTTTGGAAGATTGTTTTTCAGATGGAGAGCACACAGAAAACCCAAACTCCGCCTGGCTGTGCTGATCCACCGAGTCAGGTTTCTGAACCACTTGAGAAAAATGGTCTACCTTATCCGGCAGGAACTGGCAGCAGATGTAGCAATAGTATTCATCCAGGCACAAAAGTCCACAAAGCTTCTGCATTGATTTAACTCCCGAATAATAGAGCATCATTTCTCTGGCTCAAGTTGCACATTTAGTTCTCCACCCGTCCTTGGGTGACCCGTTGGTGGCTGCGGGAGATGCCCTAAAGAAACAATCTCTGCCCTTTTACTTGGGGGGTGTACTGGCACTGCCACAGATGTGGGTATATTCGTAATATTTTCAGATTATCCTCTACGGCGTCCACCGGTGCATCAGTGTGCTCTTCCTGATAACCCCTCGACCTTCATTCTAGACTCCATACTTGGCATCGGGGATACCATAGATCGATCAAGTTCTTCGTCCCCGTCAAAAAGACTGCATCTCCTGTGCCGAAGACGCAGTCTCCTTCGGCTCCTTCGCCTGTACCTCAGCCAAACCAAGCCCAGACTCCGAGCGCTGCACCGCAACTCGAGTGTAGGAGACACGGCACTCCATGGAAGCAGGCGGTTAGAGGAAAGGAACCACAAACACCTGGCCGTCAAGCCGCATGCTCCAGTGCTGCTTACGACAGCAGTTCCTGACCTCAGGTTTTCAAATCAAGAAGCCAGGACAAGAAAATCAAAGACCGTGCCCCTCTTTTGATCTTTTGTGAGGTCTGGAAACACCTACCTCCGGCAGGATAGCCCCTCAGCAAGACCTGTCCTGGTAAGCAGGGGTCAACGGGCACACCCTACACAAAATGATCACTCTTTCCCAGGTTGTTGTATTCCAAAGGACCTTTGATACTATAGATCTGAGAAGGGGTTGGGGCGGTTATTTTAGCCAAAGGGATCTCAGTACAGTTGGGGATAGATTCTGTAGAGAGGCAGATGTACATGTCATTTATAGACCCCATTCCCTCACATCTGACATAATGGAAGAACAATGAGAAAGCACACCTGGTATCATCCCAATACCACATCCAAGGTATGAGAGACGTTATGCTCTCAGACAACCATATCGAATGTACCCTCAAACTGATGCGGTAGAAGGAAGTCTTCTGACACCACTGGACATAGAAGAACTATAATTAAAGTCTGGCAGATGTGACGCCACTAAAGAGAGAAGATACGTGGATGCCCTGAACGCGATGCATGGATATCTAAAGAATGAAGATATGATTGAAGTGAAGAAGAAAATATATACAATAAGAAAACTGACAAGAGATGTAATAAATGTATATATGCAGAAAAGCAAGGTAGATGAGATATATAGGAGCTTGCTAAAGTAGGAAATAGTACGCAAGTAAAGCAGCCATGCTAAGAAAATGGGTGTCAGCCTTGTATAATAGTAAGAAAGAAGCCTCGAGAAGGGAACCCAAGGCCGTAATGCTGTCAGGCAGGAATACAAATTTGTGCAATAACAAAGGTATTTTCTTGGCTCAGAATCAAGGATGCCACAACAAGAGCAAGTAAGTGGCTCAAAAGGAGTTGAAGAGGATAAACTATGTTTGCAGCATATATTTCTCTTAGATTAAGTAAAGGAGTGAACAATTGCGAGTCCCAAGTATTGTTCAATTAAAGATGCAGAAAGCACATGCAGAATGAGCAATCAAGTCTCCAGAGGCCAAGGAGGGTTATAGCACCCAATATAATTGAATCAAATAGCATTAAAAAGAAGGACATAATGGACAAAAAACATGGTCTCCTCTCACGTAGTATAAGCACCAGAAGACAAGACCTATTCATAAAGCTCCAGGTGAAGATAGCAAAGTACCTTCACTCCCTTTAAAGTTCTAAGGAAGAGAAGAGTCAGCAAGGTCAACTACAGAGAAGAAGCTTTGGCTTAGGGCCTAACTGATGAGAGATGTTAGGCTAATTAGCTAAGAAAGGCAGTTGTCTGACATTGTTCCCTTGCACATAAGTTTCATTACTTACGTGCTGCTAATAACCATATCATACATGGTTGCCCGGGCCTATCAGCTGCTGCTATTACGTTATCTGTATTTTATGTAGTTAGGGTGGTTCAAGGCCTGCATACCAGATAAGAGGCATCCAGTGATGATACTAACACTTACGCAATCTATATGTAAATGTTTCCCTTAATCAATCCCTCCACTCAGTAGGTTTTTACTGTTAGCCACGCAGTATGATGTCATAGCTCACGTATGTTGAGTTATACAACCTTTTGTGTAACCAAAAAGCATTGAGAGTGTGTGAGCTACAATCTGTTCACCAGGGTTCCCTACTTTATTGAACTGATGATAAAGTAGTATTTTGCCATATTCTTTGAGTTTGTCTGGTTATTTAGGCCTGAGATCATTTATTGTGGTAATCCCATTTGCACAATTCACCATCTTGTTCCTCTCCGTAACTTAAAGCAAGCTTGATTTTAGCCAATCACCTGTGGACTTTTGCCTATAAAAGAGGGGGATCTCCAGCTCCTTCTTTGATTCAATCTTGGAGTGCAAGAAGCACCCTACCAGTGAGGTGAAGATGGAGTGCTCCAAGTCAAAGGCAAGCTCTGCTCCCTAAACATACCCATAGGACAGTGGGGGTGACCTGCTGCTGGAGCAAGAGCTGCCTCTCTTACAGCCACGCCGGTGCCCATGAAGTGCTTTGAGGTGAAGGACTCCTGCAGGCGTTATACAGCCTACCACGGATTGGAGGAATGGTTAAGTTTCACTAATACATACCTATGAAATTCACTGAAAGCACTTTGTTAAAGGAACGTTTTGATTACAAGTAAAACTGAAAACCCCTATAGATTCACTAGTTATATTAAGCTAAGCAACCATAACTCACGCCACCACCGTGCACTGCTAAGACTAACACCCAGGACATTAAAGATGACATCACAAATGTCATTGATGACATCACTGATGACATCACATATCTGGGCCACTTGTTTTTGTTTACTGACATAATTTTCCATTTTTTTTTGTGTTTACTGACAAAGAGAATTTCCCAAATTTTAAAGGTTATATATATATATATATTTTTTTAATATGTTTTTAAAGTACTTTCCTTAGAGTTTAATCTGAGCTCATAGTGCACATACATGGGGCAATAAGCAGGCCTCAAACATACAATGTATATGTGCACATGATGATTAACTCTAATGCTATTGTCATTTTTTGGTGATGTTGTTTCTTTCTTCCTTACTTTAGTTTCCCTGTATGTGCCTCTGATTTGTATGCATTGTGTGTTTTTGTATGTATTATTTCTACTTACACAAGGGTGTGATAAGTTTTCAATTGTTACCTATTTATTCCAACTTTAACATTAATTAAAACTCTCATAAATTTGCATTTATTATTTCACTATTGGAAATGACCAGATAAAAAAAAACGAGTGTACTTCTACGGCGCATGCTGCAGCCATTGCCAATGTGTATGTATAATTAGGTTCCTCTACTGACAACATTAGAATATAATGATTTGTTTACACGAGTGCATTCTTTAATACATTAAGTGGTTCATGATAGGTCTCCCAATCACCCCTAACATTTTGTTTCCAACATAATAATCTCAAACCCTTCTAGGGGGTGTTTATTAAAATTAATTTAATATGTGATGTCATCAGTGATGTCATCAATAACATTTGTGATGTCATCTGTCATGGCCTGGGTGTTAGTCTTAGCAGTGCACAGTGGTGGCACAAGTTATGGGCGCTTAGCTTACCATAACTGGTGAATTTCTGGGGCTGTTTGGTTTTACTTGGAACCATTACGCCCCTTTAACAAAGTTATTTCAGTGAATTTCATAGGTTTTTATTAGTGCAACTTAACAATAATGCCCCTTTAATAACGTTTTATTTAGCAAATTTAATGGGTTTTTACCAGTGCATGCTAATTTCCTACAACTTAGTAATATCATAGTTACCCAAATATAGCAACATTTCTGTCCAATTTACAAAGTTTCCCCTTAAATTCTGCTATTCCACACTTTCTAGCATTGTTATTTACGCTTTACACACTTTTTGCAACTTTTTCCACTGTTTTTGTGTTCATCAGCGTTCGCAAACATCTGATGTCATTGCTGACTTTTTCGGATAGTGTTACGTGACCACGCGCTCGTACGCAGCTTGATGACCTGTCAACAAACGCATCCACACTTCCTGTACTTGTTCGTACTTCGCAAACAGTTTGGAACTGCATTTTTGAGCTCATCTAGGAACTTTGAAGCTCAAAATGTACCCTTGCAAAGCTCCTACACCTACTAATACTCATTATCCATTAACAATCTAGCACACAGCACATAAGTGGAAGAATATTAGCAAAACTGCTATTTATCTTAAAAATGGCATCAGCTATTGCCATTCCTCCTCCCCAAGAGCCACCACCACCACCACCACCAGCTGGAGGATCAACACACCAAAAAAGCACAGTACTTCAAAACGCAATGATGAGGACTAAGAAGTTGAGGTAGAGGAAGTGCCTACCTCTAGCACCAAGAGAGAATCATGGGCGTGGCAGGTCTTTACCGCTGTTGGGAATGTACCAAAGGCCCATGCTGCCAAACTGAAATGCACTGAGTGCAAGTTGTACTCAGTCGCGGATTACATAGACAGTACTCCTACGGGACCAACTCCATACGCTGCCACACCAAATCCAACCACTACAATGATCTCAGAAAAGCTGTTCCTTGCTTAGCAAGTAGTAGGCTGTCTTCCTTCACCTCATCTTCCTCAACCAATACTGTAACCACACAGCCTACTTCTGTGGGACACAAAATCCCACCAGCTGCCTTGCAAGCGATAAAAGAGGCTGTCTATGTATATACTGCAACACACCACTCTGCAGGGGGGAGCAGGCCTTGTTTAAGGGAAAGGAGCAGTTTCCTTAATGAAGCCTTGATAAAGCCCTGTTTAAAGGGTAGGAACAGTTTCTTTAACTAAGCCTTGATAAAGCCTTGTTCAAGGAAAAGGAGCAGTTTCCGTCACTAAGCCTCGATAAAGCCTTGTTTAGGGAAAGGATCAGTTTCCTTAACTAAGTCTTGATAAAGCCTTATTTAAGGAAAAGGAGCAGTTCCCTTCAATAAGTCCTGATAACGTCTTGTTCAAGGAAAAATGAGCAGTTTCTCAACTAAGCCTTGTTTAAGGAAAAGGAGCAGTTTCCTTAACTAATCCTTGATAAAACCTTGTTTAGGGAAAAGGAGCAGTTTGTTTCCTTAACTAATTCTTGATAAAGCCTTGTTCGGGGAAAAGGATCAGTTTCCTTAACTAAGCCTTGATAAAGCCCTGTTGAAGGAAAAGGAACAGTTTTGGTAACTAAGCATTGATAAAGCCTTGGTTACAGTTAAGGAGCAGTTTCCTTAATAAAGCCTTGTTTAAGGGAAAGGAGCAGTTTCCGTAATATAAAGTCTTGATAAAGCCATGTTTAAGGGAAAGGAGCAGTTTCCTTAATAAACCCTTCATAAAGCCTTGTTTAAGGGAAAGGAGCAGTTTCCTTAATAAAGTCTTGATAAAGCCTTGCTTAAGGGAAAGGATCAGTTTCCGTAATAAAGTCTTGATAAAGCCTTGCTTAAGGGAAAGGAGCAGGTTCTTTAACTAAGCCTTGATAAAGCCTTGGTGAAGGAAAAGGAGCAGTTTCCTTAACGAAGCCTTGATAAAGCCTTGCTTAAGGGAAAGCAGCAGTTTCCATAATAGAGTCTTGATAAAGCCTTGCTTAAGGGAAAGGATCTGTTTCCTTAATAAACCCTTGATAAAGCCGTGTTTAAGGGAAAGGAGCAGTTTCCTTAATAAACCCTTGATAAAGCCGCGTTTAAGGGAAAGGAGCAGTTTCCTTAATAAAGTCTTGATAAAGCCTTGCTTAAGGGAAAGGATCAGTTTCCGTAACTAAGCCTTGATAAAGCATTGTTTAAGGAGAAACACTAGCAACGTCTCAATATCAAGGGTGGGCCTTTTAGAACAGGTTGCCTAGTCTTAGTTGTTATCATTAATGTACTCTTTTAAATCACACCTTTGTTATTAAGTGACTGGGAATATTCAGCGTCACATGATAAAGACCCTTCTTATAACTCTGCGCATGTGTGCCATGAGAATGTACATCACTGACTTGGAAAGTGCACATGTCAAATGCAAGCAGCCAGGCGTGTCACAGTCGTTCCTGGTAGCGTGAGAGGAGAGAACTGTGCCAGCCTGTCACCGGAGACAGAGTAAACGGCATCGGGCCCTCTCGCTCCCTGCCTAATGTGTCTAGTCACACACCCACCGTGAGATAAACAAGGTCTAAAATGGCAGAGAAACAACTCTTAATACCACCCTGTTGGCATCAAGGTGCCAGGCTTTTTCATTTCTACCATACTAGTTTGACCACTCCAGTCCCTTACCTCCTGCCACCAGCAGCAGCCACATTTAACCACAGTCTTTTCCTAACTATGCCACTCTTGTGCCAGTCTTGCCAGTCTCAGAATTAGCATTCTGGAGTTATACCTGGGGTGGAACTTATAGAGCTTCCCCAGTCAGATCAGCCACCAAACGTGCAGGATCGCCCAAGCACACTTGCAAGTCAGTCGTGCACCAATGCCACATTGTGTACTAACTTAAGCCTCAGGATCTGACTTGGAAACACAATCCAGTTATCACAACACTTTAAGACATAACCGCCTCCTCCCTTTCTCTGAACTATGGTTCATCTAACAGGGCTGACCAGAGCTCATGATTTCACAAAACATTGCCCCTCCCCACCCCCCACATCCCTCCCTGGGTTCATAGCATTCAATTCCCACAGAATACGGTCTGGATACCGGTGCAAGGGGCAGAGTACGCCATACCTTAGACAATCCTATGCGGCCTGAAACTACGACAGTGGCGATCTGGTGCAGCATAAAAGCATGGCAACACCCCATAACATAGCACGATACACAGACATGGCAACATTATAAAAGGAATCCATATAGAAACATGTTACACAGAAGTAGCATGATTGGAGCTTCGCTTTCTCCATCGTGTATGGAGGTGACCTTAAGAAATCACATCTGGTGTTAGTGCTGTTTTTCAAAGTCTTAAATACACACAACAAAATAAAAATGAGCAACATGTTCACCGGCTTATAGTCATTGTTTGGAACAGACTTGCTACTTGGAATTCCTGATGTAAAGGAGAGCATTTGACATGCTGTGTTGTGTGTCATGTAAGCGGATCTGAACGTAGGCATGCCAGAGAAATCTGACATTGGGTTGGTCTCTTCCCTGTACACGCCCCCTCTCACTCAAATGACTGACATGGAAAGGAAGAGTAGCAGGTGGGCAAAACAAATTGCACCTGCCATCAAATTACCAAAAAAAACCACGCAGCACAAATGGCATTTGTACATGCACAATTACATTGAACTAGTGGAAATGTCATTTGCACTTGCACTAATGCAATTTCACATGTGCGAAACATTTCACTTAAGATTGATTGCACAGCAGAAACACAGTATTGTCAAGCTATAAACTTTGGTTCTCTGACACTCTGCACTGTGGCTGCCTCACCACATCACCACCCTAGGGCACTGTGCTCTGGGAAGTCGGTAGATATATCACAATGCCAGGCCAGGCTGCACACTCTGTAGATGCCTCGTTTGCACCATACTCATGCTCTGTTAGTGAAGGTACATTGGTACAGGTGCATTGTTTTGTAGTACAGTAGGTGCTCCAGTCACCAAAGTGTATGCACTCAAGTTGATCAACCTCAGAGAGAGGAAAAGCTGAGTCAGCCTTGCCAAGATGTGGTAGTTCTCTGATCTGACAAGTAAACATATATCTCTCCAGCAGGTGCTTAACACACTGAGATAGCTTCTTAACCATACACGTATCAACATGCATGTCAACTCCGGTTAAGGCAGGAGAATACATTCCACAAAGTGAAGGGACAACGCTACACAATTTGTGTTGTAGGGAATGCAACAACTGTGTGTTATGCTACAGTGAACGCAGGGGGCTTTATAGGATTAATTGAGCAGGCACGATTGTGATTGTTATATATAAGTGCCAGGCATTAGACTTATAGTCTCAGCATCACACTACACAACATCATGAAGTGTTGCTTATGTTCCGTTAAATAAAGGTGCTCTGGCTTGTTTGCATCACTGTGCCAGGTGTGGGTCCTCAGAGGATGGGGGCCCGGTTGCCCACCTGTTAAGACGGCTCTGTTTTTTACCATTGACAGTGGTGTGGGGATTGGTTGGAAGGTGAGGGTTTAGAGGGTCCCAGTTGTTGGGATCAAGAAGGGTGAAGGAGAATGGGGCTGCAGAAGACTGGGGGATGGGAAATGGACGAGTGTGCCAGGCTTGAGAGTGCTGGGTGCAGGTGGGAAAGAAGGGGGCACAGAGTGCGCCAGGGTGAGGCTTGGGGGGCTGCCCAAATAGAATGAGGGTGAATAGGAGAGAGACGGGCTGCATGAAGAGCCATGCCACATGCAGGCAGCCAATTGAGGCGGGATTATAAAACGAGAGGTTACTGAGCCTGCGTTTCAAGGTTGAGGATTCTGTTGAGAGGATGAAGGAGAAGAGAAGATCCCCAGGGACGTCATTTCACCAAAACGTCAGGGGTAGCGAAAGTGAAATCCCATGACCCTTGACCCTCTGATGACATCATAGGAAGTGATGTCATTGGACCCCACCCCGAAGTGACATCACAGGAAGCAATGGAACACAACCTTTTACCCCTTGACAAAACAGGAAGTGCCATCACACAGCATTGTTCCAAAGTACACTATCAAAGAAATTGTTACAATATCACTGTAACGTGATAAACATTTCATACAAGAATAGATCAGCATATGTATCGGCAAAAAAAAATGCTATAACTGCAACTTGCGAAAAGCAAAATACATAGTGCGGAATGGATGCTTATTCTACTCTAAATGCTTTTTGGAAGTTTGTGTCTGCATTGTGAATTTGAGGTGTTTAAGAACAGACTTAAACAGACTGGAGGGTGCTTGAACTAAACCCTTAATGAGTCTAGCAATTATTGTATAGAATTTGAGAAAGACAAATTATTTGTTATTCCTATTCTTTCTTATTTAGGGTCACTGCTCAAAGTGTTACACTTGTGTGGAACCCCCTGTTTTTTTAAGAAGCCTGAACAAGAAAGCCAGCCAGTCCAGAAACAGAGCTACATGGCATTGTCCACAGACCAAGAGTGTCAATTTGTAAAAAACAAAAAATACCTTTACAAACAAAAAGAAATGTAGGGGTAGGAAGGGAGACCACATGGGTAGCAAGGGAGCCCTCAGGGGTCGGTGACCCCTAAATGAAGTCCCTGATTAGATCGCCCATATACTGGCTGGAGCAGTAATCAAGTTGGCAGAGCACAAGCGTAGAAAGCAAGGGTTAAGCATTCAATTTCAATGCAGTTTACATCAGGGACTATGCACATGTAACCGAAATACATTTAAAAACTCATGCACATACGAAGTCAGTGCTTGTGAAAAAGAAGACAGAAAAAAAAATGCACAACTAAACGCAATATTCAATGGGTTTCACCTGACCTCGGGGGCGGAGTCAACAAAAGTCCACTGTTGCCAACACTGGGGGCATAGGGTTAGGAGGGAGAGGGAAAGAAAAACGCTATACGGCTTTCCTCGTGAAAGGGCTGTGAATAAGGCAGTGAAGTGTCATACATGGGGGGGGGGGGGAGACAGGTGTATCGAAGGATAGTTCAGGGGTGTGGGGCATAGAAAAAAAAGGATTTGGATGCCACTTGCAAACAGGTGATAGGTGAAGGCAAATGAAGAGGTTCGTTTACAGAGATCAAGGGGCAGAGCTTAAAGAGAAGTGTGCCAAGTACACCCCCGTTGGGAACAAACCCCCCCTGGGAGGGGTGCTGGCAATCATGCATTCTTAATGTGTACAGGAATGCAAATGGCATGTCTTTAAAATGCCAGGACTAAAGGTATACGACATGAAATCTCTGTTTTAATATCATTATTAAAGCTTAGCTAATGTGGTTTGCTATTTAACTATGCTCACATCAAATCGATTGCTCCCAGTGGAGTAACTTTGCTGACAATGTTGGGGGGGGGGGGCATGACATCTGAAGAAAAGGTGCCCCAGCCAAATGAATGGAGACAAAATGGCGTCCATGAAAGTTGGGGAGACAAACACCCCCGTGCCCCCCTAAAATTACGCCCATGATTGCCCCAAACGTATTTATTGAGTAGATGGGGAGTTCTGCAGCCTCTGTTCCTTGATAAGTCGCCCCTTGATGAGGAAAGTCGCGATCTGACTGTTAAGGTGTACGCTGTAAGGTGCGAGGAGGTCACTTAGACTTTACTGATCTCTTGAGTTTCTCTCTTTTTCATCTTGCCGCCTGCTTTCCACTTTCATCCAGCAGTAGCCTGTTCAGATTGCCCCTCTGTCCCCCAATCTCCCTCACAGCTAGCCTGCTCAGATTGCCTCTCTGTCCTTCATTCTCCCACACAGCTAGCCTGCTCAGATTGCCTCTCTGTCCCTCATTCTCCCACACAGCTAGCCTGCTCAGATTGCCTCTCTGTACCTCCTTCTCCCTCACAGCTAGCCTGCTCAGATTGCCTCTCTGTCCCTCATTCTCCCACACAGCTAGCCTGATCAGATTGCCTCTCTGTCCCTCATTCTCCCTCACAGCTAGCCTGCTCAGATTGCCTCTCTGTCCCTCATTCTCCCACACAGCTAGCCTGCTCAGATTGCCTCTCTGTCCCTCATTCTCCCACACAGCTAGCCTGCTCAGATTGCCTCTCTGTCCCTCATTCTCCCTCACAGCTAGCCTGTTCAGATTACCTCTCTGTCCCTCATTCTCCCTCACAGCTAGCCTGTTCAGATTGCCTCTCTGTCCCTCATTCTCCCTCACAGCTAGCCTGTTCAGATTTCCTCTCTGTCCCTCATCCTCCCCCACAGCTAGCCTGCTCAGATTGCCTCTCTGTCCCTCATTCTCCCTCACAGCTAGCCTGTTCAGCTTGCCTCTCTGTCCCTCATTCTCCCTCACAGCCAGGCTGTTTAGATTGTCTCTCTGTCCCTCATTCTCCCTCACAGCTAGCCTGTTCAGATTGCCTCTCTGTTCCTCATTCTCACTCACAGCTAGACTGTTCAGATTGATTCGCTGTCCCTCATTCTCCCTTACAGCTAGCCTGTCCAGATTGCCTCTCTTTCCCTCATTCTCCCTCACAGCTATCATGACGGGCTTGCATCCTTCCACTGTTCAGATTGCTTCTCTCTCCCTCATTCTCCCTCACTGCTATCCTGTCCAGATTGCCTCTCTGTCCCCTATTCTCCCTCACAGCTATCATGAAGGGCTTGGGTGATCATGGGTGCATCCTTCCACTGTTCAGATTGCTTCTCTCTCCCTCATTCTCCCTCACTGCTAGCCTGTCCAGATTGCCTCTCTGTGCCTCATTCTCCCTCACAGCTATCATGAAGGGCTTGGGTGATCATGGGTGCATCCTTCCACTGTTCAGATTGATTCTCTGTCCCTCATTCTCCCTCACAGCTAGCCTGTACAGATTGCCTCTCTGTCCCTCATTCTCCCTCACAGCTATCATGACGGGCTTGGGTGATCATGGGTGCATCCTTCCACTGTTCAGATTGCTTCTCTCTCCCTCATTCTCCCTCACTGCTAGTCTGTCCAGATTGCCTCTCTGTCCCTCATTCTCCCTCACAGCTATCATGACGGGCTTGGGTGATCATGGGTGCATCCTTCCACTGTTCAGATTGCTTCTCTCTCCCTCATTCTCCCTCACTGCTAGTCTGTCCAGATTGCCTCTCTGTCCCTCATTCTCCCTCACAGCTATCATGAAGGGCTTGGGTGATCATGGCTGCATCTTTCCATGACTGCATCCTTCCACTGACCAGATGTAGGCCTCACTAATTCCCCTTGCTTTTTTTAGCATCTTAATCCCACCCTGGTGTCCCAAGTGATCTGCTGACCTCACCCCATTGCCTCTCACTGAGAGTTGCCTGGTGGCGTGGGGTCTGCAAGCCGTGATCCCCACAGAAGAGTACCTGGCTTCTGCTGTTCTGATCTGTGTTCCCCCCTCACATATATCAAAGCTCCTGGCGTGTACTATCATTGCTGATCCATTGCACCTTCTGTTCGGGTCCCAAAGCCGCTCCGCCTCATCGCAGGCAGTGGCCAGCTTTGAGCACAGCTATGGGAGAGTGCGCCCTTGCAGGTACAGCAATGCCTAAAGTAGGTGTGACCTTCCTAGCGAGGCACCGTCCGAAAGTCTCCAGCCTTCGCTCACAGGGCCACCCCACATGGAGTATGACAAGCGCGCCACCTTATCTCTAAAGACCTAAAACAGCTGCCTGGTGAGATATGTGTGTATGTTAGATATGGATAAGCATCATATGCACGCCCTACTGGAAGAAATAGGACCAACACTAAAAGAAGAGAACTGGTGGCAAGGTTCAAACCCAGCTCCCATGGCTCTACCCTTTCCCAGGTAAAGTGTTCAAACCTCTTGCTACCAATACTCTGGCTATAATGCAAGTACATGGGTAGATGAACAGCACAGTTTGTCAGCACACATGGGGTGACAGCACATCCGATTGCATTCATGAAGGGACTTTGATGATTCCCCCCCCCCCCCCACATCAATAACAATAAAGCGAACGTAGAATCTGTGAAGGGCGGTCCAGTGTGGTGATGGCCAGCAGACCTGAAGTAATGGCCCGAGGGAAACAAGGGTATTATTGGGGAGCCTCAGGTCCAGAGGGAGAGTGAGTGCTGATCAGCAAATGCAATGCGAGCAAGTTAAGGAGCAATGCGGTGGGCACGCGTGTGGCACGACATTAGACTGCCTGCGCAAACAGCAAGAGGGTGAGCCTTCAGGAGCTGGGTGATGGAGGGGCACGCTCTGGGCGGGGCTGCGACTAGGAAAAGTATCGAAACAGGAAGTGAGGAAGGCAGATGTAGCAGCTGCAGGAACGAGGTGTCGGCGATGGACAACAATAAAGATGGCGGACATTGGCACGGCAATAGAGGGGCGAGTAATGCAGGCTTTGTGCTGCAGATTATGTCCTCGCCCTCCACAATCTGATTGGGTTCCCAAAATTCCATGGGTGACAATTCATAGTAAACTATCAGCAACTAAACTGATGTGTGATTATCTCAAAGTGCTGGTTATCGGTCTCAGCGAGTGCTGAAGCTCAGTCCCCCTGGAGCAGACCAATGCTCACTTCCTTAAATTATTTTCAAAATGTCACTTATTGCCGTTTGAAACCTATTTTTAAATCAACACACACATGTCAATCAAACTGTGTGTTTTTAATGTAGGACATTTAGGTCATAGCAGTTTACATTTAAAAAGAAATAAAGGGAGAGCATTGGCTCAGAGATTGAAATCCAGCGCACGACATAGCTCCCACTTCTTAAAGTCAATATAGGACTCTTTAGACTACAATGCACTGGTTAGGAAGTACATTGAAGCATACATGAGCTTATCAACAGAACAAACAACACAGTAAAGCAACCTGCCCCAGAGACAGCAACTTCAGACCGACTGATCGTCCTGGGGCCCTGCTTTAGGAAACACGTGCTCACTACCAGTGTGGAATGACTAATCCCAGATCAATGTTTTATTTTTGAGATGTCTTTACAGTGCCCATTTTTACATTGCCCACTTTGGCAAAAAAATGTAAACAAAAAAGAAAAAAGCGCAGTAGTGGAGAGATCCCAACCCAGCTCTCGAAGCTGCTCTCTGTTATCAAACTTGAGTGTCCAATCCTCTACACTACCAAGGATCTGGTTGGCAAGTGCGCACAACAAAGCTTGAGCACTGCACAGTATGCCACCACGCGTCACGTCATTCAGTGGCAACACTGCAGGTCAGTTGATTATGCGACGTGTCGGGTGTGGCTAAAGCCTGGGCATGCGCATTGTGGTTTGCGTCTAGCACCACACAGTGGACAGAGCACAGAGGTGTGGTTCCTTTTTTAGCCATATTGATCCCAGGTACCCAATATCTACATCTGATGCTTGCCAATATGCAGGGTATCGCATCCTCAGCCGGGATCACACATGTTGATGACAAGTATGACACGTATCTTTCCAGAGATCTTTGTGCAACAGCATGTATATGTCAGGATTCTGGGAAGGCCATCTCTGCATTTCATCCTTATCACATTGATGAAATGAGCTCTATTTCGTTGAGTAATAGACACCTCTGTTATTGGCAATGCTCTAAGCCGTCTTTCACTCTCTGTGGTGAAGTGAAGTTTAGTTCTTGGTAGCCTCAGGACTGTAGCAGTGAGGTTGCAGTGGGACGTGGCAGCGCAAGCAAACGACTGGTTAGGTCTCCCCATATTGTGCCCACATCGCTAGATAAGCAGGTGGCCACAGAAAGCAGGAGCGTGACATGATTGGGATATGCTGCTGAAGGTGTAGGATGAGGAAGAGGGAAGACATGTTCAGGAAATGAGCTGCAACCTACCTGCCCGTAAGGTGTGCAGCGCGCCCGCACTGCAGGATCCAAGCAGACACAGCATCAAGGCCCACGCGAACCACATGGTGCCTGAGGTGGGCCCGGCACCCGATACCTGCTGCCGCAGCACCTAGGAAGGAAGAGAAGCCAGGTGTCAGAGGGTCAGCGTGCTCAATATATGCCAACATAGCTGATTTGCCACTGTGCATTATCCCACGCCACCAATGCCCCACCTCACCATGCATGCAGCGGCACACTCTGTAATTGATCACAATTTGCCGTAAAATGTATTTATTTCCGTAGCTCTTATGAAGATTTGAGTTTATCATTTATATCATCGCACCTGAGTGTCGCTTTGCTTTGCTTGCTTATTTCAAGGGAGGTACTCTTCTCTAATCAAGGGTCTCAGAGAGTTTATCACAAACTGGCAGTTGTGTTGTCCAATCAGAGCCTCTCAATGGACACTCTCTCAAAAATCTCAACTTTTCTCCACTTTGGACCCTGCCAGAGCCACTATGCATCACCATGAATTCTGCCACTGTTCATTCCCACCAGCCAAGGAGACATCATCCCTCCAATTACTTCTATCTAGCACCCCTCAACTTCTCTTTCTTCTTTCAACTAGCCCTCTCTTTGATCCTCCTAAAAAGTGCTCATAACTTTCACCATCTGGCCAGCATCCTTTGGCTCACTCCTAACCTCAATAGCATGTTAACCCTCCCATCCTGCTCTCATGTCCCTGGCTGTCCCTTCCATTACCCCCACAGTATTTCCTCCCTCAGGCCCCAGTCATCCACCATTCCCTTCGGCCTGTATCCCACTGCTCAGAAATCTCTCCCACCTCTATTAAGACTTCAAAGAATCCCTTACCACTTTCAACAACCATCCAACATTAAGGGCCTCATTACACGGAAGGTGGTGAGCCATGGCGCTATTAGCACCCTGGACCATGCCAGTATATTACCGGCACCGCCTTGGCGGAAAGGGGATTTACCGCCCCATTCCAAGGTTGGAGGGGCGGTAAATCCCCCTTCCGCCATTGCCCTTCCCCATTCCCATTTCTGCCCCATAGGGCTCTATGGGAATGGGGAAGGCGCTAATTACGGCACCGCAATTTTGCGGTGCCGTAATTAGCTCCGAGGTCCCTTAGCGGGTTGGTTTTTAACGCCTGCAAAAAGCAGGTGTTAAAGCACCAACCCGCTAAGGGACCTCGTAGTAAGGCGGTAATGGTTAACGGCCACCGTTACCATTAACGGTGGCCGTTAACCATTACCGCCTTCTGTGTAATGAGGCCCTAAATCTCAAATATATCGATCATGCTTCTCCCCACTCCTCCAGAAATGGTTCCCCCATCCTGCAGTGGCTCACCCCTCTTCACCAACCAAGTAATCACTCACCGTATTCAGTGAAGTTCACCCTTCTCTTCAACCATTCATAAACACTACAGAAATCACTGGGCCTTCTCCCCGCCCATCTAGCAATACCTCGCCCATCTCTCCAATCCCCCAACAGCCCACACTTCTCTTCACCTAGTCTGCACACACTCCCCCTTCTTGACACTCTGCCTTCTCCCCGCCCATCTAGCAATACCTCGCGCATCTCTCCAATCCCCCAACAGCCCACACTTCTCTTCACCTAGTCTGCAATCACTCACCCTTCTTGACACTCTGCCTTTTCCCCACCCATCTAGCAATACCCCACCCATCTCTCCAATCCCCCAACAGCCCACACTTCTCTTCACCTAGTCTGCAATCACTCACCCTTCTTGACACTCTGCCTTCTTGCCACTCATCTAGCAATACCCCACCCATCTCTCCAATCCCCCAACAGCCCACACTTCTCTTCACCTAGTCTGCAATCACTCACCCTTCTTGACACTCTGCCTTTTCCCCACCCATCTAGCAATACCCCACCCATCTCTCCAATCCCCCAACAGCCCACACTTCTCTTCACCTAGTCTGCAATCACTCACCCTTCTTGACACTCAGCCTTCTTGCCACTCATCTAGCAATACCCCACCCATCTCTCCAATCCCCCAACAGCCCACACTTCTCTTCGCCTAGTCTGCAATCACTCACCCTTCTTGACACTCTACCTTTTCCCCACCCATCTAGCAATACCTCACCCATCTCTCCAAACCCCCAACAGCCCACACTTCTCTTCACCTAGTCTGCAATCACTCACCCTTCTTGACACTCTGCCTTCTTGCCACTCATCTAGCAATACCCCACCCATCTCTCCAATCCCCCAACAGCCCACACTTCTCTTCGCCTAGTCTGCAATCACTCACCCTTCTTGACACTCAGCCTTTTCCCCACCCATCTAGCAATACCTCACCCATCTCTCCAAACCCCCAACAGCCCACACTTCTCTTCGCCTAGTCTGCAATCACTCACCCTTCTTGACACTCTGCCTTTTCCCCACCCATCTAGCAATACCCCACCCATCTCTCCAATCACCCAACAGCCCACACTTCTCTTCACCTAGTCTGCAATCACTCACCCTTCTTGACACTCACCCTTCTTGCCACTCATCTAGCAATACCCCACCCATCTCTCCAATCCCCCAACAGCCCACACTTCTCTTCGCCTAGTCTGCAATCACTCACCCTTCTTGACACTCTGCCTTTTCCCCACCCATCTAGCAATACCCCACCCATCTCTCCAATCACCCAACAGCCCACACTTCTCTTCACCTAGTCTGCAATCACTCACCCTTCTTGACACTCTGCCTTTTCCCCACCCATCTAGCAATACCCCACCCATCTCTCCAATCACCCAACAGCCCACACTTCTCTTCACCTAGTCTGCAATCACTCACCCTTCTTGACACTCTGCCTTTTCCCCACCCATCTAGCAATACCCCACCCATCTCTCCAATCACCCAATAGCTCACTCTTCTCTCCACCTAGTCTGCACACACTCCCCCTTCTTGACACTCACCCTTCTTGCCACTCATCTAGCAATACCCCACCCATCTCTCCAATCACCCCATAGCTCACCCTTCTCTCCCTCAACTTTCCTCATCTTGTCAATCATCCATCAACAGCACCCGGACCCTGCCTCCTCACTCCCTGTCCAGTACCTGAACCCCTCCCTGCTCTTCCGCAGGTCCATCACAGCGAATGGAGACCATGCAAAGGGCAGTGCTGTGTGTGTTCTAGATCCCACTAGCACAATATAGCAGAGCTCAGCATAACATGATATAACATCACAGCTTCCTACACCCTTGCTTTCTGTGTTTGCATGTGTGTCTGTGTGTGCATATGTGCATGTATGTGTCTGTGTTTTGTTTGCACATGTGCATGCCTGTATCTGTGCGTGCGTTCATGTCTGTGTACTTGGGTGAGTGTGTTTGCATCTGTGTATGTTTATCTGTGCATATCTGTGTGAATGCGTCAGTGGCTGTGCGTGTGTGTGTGCCTGTGTGTTTGCACGTGTCGTGTCTGTATCTATGTATGGGGGCATCTGCGCTGATTCATGGATTTATTTGCGTGCAATACGGGGATTTGCGTGCCATTCTGGCCGCAAATCCCTGTTTGGCGA
Source organism: Ambystoma mexicanum (assembly GCF_040938575.1). NCBI lineage: Eukaryota > Metazoa > Chordata > Amphibia > Caudata > Ambystomatidae > Ambystoma > Ambystoma mexicanum. The sequence goes on along the minus strand of NC_090934.1, from coordinate 55,531,567 downwards.
ATGGGGATTTGAGGGAAGAATGTCAGGTAAATCCCCCTTTTACACGCACTTAATACCATGACTCGGGCACTGTGTGCGCGCGTGCATGCCTGTGTGTGTGCGATGCATGTGGTGCGTTTGCATGAGTGTGTATGAGAGAGCTTGCGCCTGCGCCCCCACGCAATGCGCTGCATTCTCCTCCTCAGATGGAGCGTCCGAGAATGCGGAAGGTGGGAGCGGGGGAGCCCGGGGCCCTCCATCAAGGCCAGCATCGAAGGGGAGGCTCAGGGCTCAGAGTCCTCGGCTAGAACTGCTTGCAACATCCCTAATGCCAGCTAATTACCCTCCAGGGTGGCGGGCCTTCACTCCAGCGCTGCTCGCCCAGAGCGCCTTCTGCATTCATTGCGTTTCAACGAGTGACGGCTCCATTTAGACCTCAGACCTGGAGAGACCCCTTTCTAGATAATGTACCCACCGAGGCGACGAGTCGGCGAAGTTTGTGCTCCCAGGATAACATTCATTAAAAGCGAGATAACCCGGCGTGAGATAATGTCGAGTATCTCCCTCCCGCCCGCCTGCCCCTTCCACAGAGGTGCCCTTGTCAGCCCGGGCGGCTCATGGCCTTGGGGAGGGGGGGGGGGGCCTCAGAATGAAGCCACTGCAAGCGGCGGCGCCGCTCCCTAAGGCTTGCCAAGGGGAAGGCGGCGTCTGTTGCGCAATCCACGTGTGTGAAGTGCACGTGCCTAGTGTACTGGCAGTCTGTATATGTGTGATGCAATGTTAAAGGTTCTCATGCCACTTGCGTGGTTCCTTGCCACTGTGGCAGCAGAGAATTGGTGTGTGTGTGTGTCTGCGTTTTGAATTTGTAAAATGTCTGCCCAGCCTGGCAGCCTGGTTACAAGTGTCGTGCGTGGTGGGGCTGTTATGCGAAATTCTCTGGTGAATGGGTTTAGGGGGCCTGATTCACAGAACCTTTTCCAATGGGATTGGGTCATTATGCAAGGCTCCTGCGAATCTAGTCTCTCTGCTGTGGGGGGGGGGGGGGGGGGCGGGGGTGCCATTTGTGTTTGCGTTACGCACCTTCCTTAGTGGGAGAACATCTCCTTGTGTTGCGCGCACTCCTCGGTTGGCAGGGCGTGCGTATTTCTTATGCACAACGTTCTGGTGGAGGATGTACTATGGGTGTGTGCGTGTGCCATGCACAATTCTCTGGTGGAGGTCAGAGTGTCTGAGTAATGCAACAGCCTCGGTGGTTGGTGATGGGTCTGTGGCGTGTTCAGTTCTCTGGGGGATGTGTGCATGTCTGCATGATGCAGACATGTCTGGCACCTGCTCGATTCGCTGGTGGATTAGCCGTGTGTGTTACATTTCGCTAGTGGGTGAGCACTTATCTGTTATTTTCACAATGTTCTGCTGAATTGGTTTGTTGTAGCCAACAATTGTCCTGTGGGGAAGCAGCTCTTCTCAATGTATAACTGGCCGGCGCAGGGGGGACTGTGTGTGTGGTGGGCTGTGTGTGTGCCCTACTCAATTCTGAAATGGAAGGGTGTTTCTGTGTGAATATTGAGTGCTGTTCTCTCCATTGTGAGCAGGTTGTTGAAGGCCACGCCTTGGCTGATAAGCAGCAGCTCACACCGAGTTTTGGAAGTTTGTTCACAGCTCATCCATAACTGCTGAACCCATATGCATGCATTAGTATTGGCCGAACCCCAAACCCTCTCCCGTAATGATAGGCTCACAACTTGTGTCAAGTGTTGGCAATAAAAGGCCGTAGGATTTTATTGTACAGATATGAGTTATGGCAAATACACAATATCACATATCATGATGGTATCATACTTTTGGGCACCGGGTCCTGAGGTTACCCCCTCGGACCCGTGCCGCCTTCTTGTGTCCCACGACTTGTTGTGGGCACCGTACAGTACCTTGTACTTCTTTTTGTTCCTCTCCCCTTTTTGTAGGGTGGGCGGGTTCTGTGGTAAAGAAGCAAGAAGATTTGGAAGACACGGAGTAAACAGTGAACCTCCTGTTTGCTTGGGTCCCCGTTCAGGGTCCACAGACAGACTGTGTTTACTCTGACCCGAGCGCTTCTTCTTCTTCTTGCTGATAGATTTTTATCCATCAGCGGTGATTTTTTGGATACCGAAGCTTGAGCCTCATTACTCCATCTTCTTGGGTTGAGTATGTAGTCGTGGGTTCGTATTCTTCTTGGTCTGTGTGGTCTTGTCACAGTAGGGCTGGTTTCACAGGGTCTTCGCAGTGATGGGCCGCGGGTAGCGGTCCAAGGGGTTCGCAGTGGTGGCAGTGAGTCTTCTGATCAGAGGGTTCTGTGTTTCCTCTGAGCTTGCTGCTCATCTTTATAGGACCCAGGGAGGTCCTGGGTCTTTGTTGTGTATGTGGTGGGGCTGCTGTTGTCACAGCCCCCCCACCCCCCCCCGCCCGGCGGATAGCCGACTGTCTGACCCTGGTGGGGGCAGTTCTTTTGAACCTGGGTCCTGCCTGACGGTTGTTTTCCTTATGCCGCTTAGCACCTTGCTGTTTGGAGGAAGGGTGCGATGACTGTTCGCACCTTACCCTTCCGTGGCTTTGTGCTGCCGAGACTGCGTGTCTCCGTTGCTGGGGGGAGGAGAGGAGCAGGCACAGGGAGGTTGGGGCTGCCCCTCTCCCAGCTGCCGATGGTAACAGCAGTTACCCTGCCTCGGTTGTGGGATGCCCATGCAGCATTGCCCAAAATGGGTCTGGGTGCCCAGCATCAGGCAAACGACGAATGTTACCACAGATGTGCACAATACACATTCTGCCACAGTAGATGGGGAACATGTATATATTTGTTTACTTTGCAAAATTGAGAACCTTCTGATGTATTTCTCCTCTGAATGCACCACTGGCGAAATTGCCGAAAATGATTGCACAAGAAAAAGGGCCGGATTTATTTTTATCAACAGAATAATTCAAAAACACTAGCAAACAGTTTTCAATTAATTTTCATACCCCTTATTCATCTAAGCAAAATGAGTGCAAGTCTCCAGTTTAAAACTCGTTACTTGAGTTTTCAACTTCGTTATTTCAGGGAAAAATGCAGATAAACTTTCATTATCGATTCTTTCTTTCTTTCTTTCTTTCTTTCTTTCTTTCTTTCTTTCTTTCTTTCTCCCATTGTCGATTTTCTTTCTTTCGTTTTTCTTTCTTTTCTTTCTTTCTTTTTTGCTTTCTTTCTTACTCCCATTGTTGATTTTCTTTCTTTCTTTCTTTCTTTCTTTCTTTCTTTCTTTCTTTCTTTCTTTCTTTCTTTCTTTCTTTCTTTCTTACTCCCATTGTCGATTTCTTAGCGCAGAGCGTTCTAAGAAAGTATCTGGCAACAGTTCATTTCTTGACTTTTTTCCTGCAATTTTGCATATTTTGAAACCCACAAAAGCCATTTTTGCGGAATTAAGTGACCAAATATAATTTTACCAAATTTATGAAATTGGTGAAACGTAATCCTCCATTTCACGTGTTGGCGAACCATATTTAGCGCCTAATTCACAGGGCGTTTTCCAATAGGTTTTTGCCATTATAAAATGCTACTGTGAATTAGTCCCTTAACCTCTTTGAACAGACTTTGCTGAGTTTCTGCCGCAAGCTTCTATAGAAGCTCGCCAGGTATCATTCAGAGGCTTCTATTATGCGCTGAGTGATGGCAGCCTTCCAGCCCACAGCGGCCTAATCTGAGGGGTGCGATAAAGTATCGCCACTAACCAACCCCACTAAAAAACTCATCCCTCTTCATCTGCAGATATGATTGTTTATTTATAACTCGCTTCATACCCAGAGGTTTCTAAGTGCGGACCTGGGGATCGAACCTGTGTTGCTCCGTAGACGTTGCCCCTGAGCTATCCTCCCGAGCCATACACCTCTCAAACTCTAAACACAACCATAACTTTACAGCATAACAAACCGCACGCACTGAACTACACCACAACAACAAAACAAACCACACATAGCCTCACACAACAGCACATGTCGGCTACCAACTGAAAATTCACACCTACGCCCAGCGAATGGTGAAAACCCAAACTGAAGCTGCCAACAGCACATCACAGCTCACTTGCACTTAACTCGCTCCGTCCTACTAACTGAACTCCCACACCTCACCCTCTTGCTTTACAGATCCGCCAGTGCACCAAGGGACCATGCAGGCGGTGACAGTGTGCAGTATAAAAATCCCATAACACCTGGGCCCTCTTGCACCCCTCAGCGACTCTCACTGAGCGGAGAGATTGGGGAGCAGGCATTGGAGAGTCATCCCATCTCATTATCTCCCCTCAGCTGAGGTCTGAGGGTGCCCTCGAGGGATGCACCCAATGAGATTGAATGCATCTCTGGGCTGCTGACCTACAGTGGGGACTTTCCTCAGCCACAGCAGCATCTGGACGGCCTTAGGGTCACAGCAGTGGCTGTCTATAACTCAGCCACCAGATACAAGGCCATAACAGTCACTAAAACCCTGTATGCAGCATCTTCACATACAGACGCATGGTCCTAGGTTGTGCAATGTTAGGTTGGCTGTTTCCATAGCACTTACATTGCTGTTGAGCGATCTCAAAGCACTGTGGGTGAAACAGAGTAAGCTAGACCCAAGAGCCCTCTGCTGAATTGACTAAAGAAGTGGGGCGGCTTCTGGGTGGTAACTCACAGGATGCAAAAGTACCCTCAATGTGGATAACAAGGGCTGGGCAAGGGAGTTCCACTTTAAACCCCAGACCAGGGGCAGCGGTCAGAGTGAAGATTTTCCAAGTGTCAATGTCTTGCAGAGTTTCATAAGACTAGGTCAGGTGCCAAGCCACCAGGTCTCTCAGATACTAAGAAGCCATACTTTCAGCAAGGCAGCCTTCCTGGGCCAGACTCAAGTGAATCTGCAAGAGACAGGACCTCCTTAGCTTCCAGAAAGCACTCAAGACCTGGCTCTCCACCAGACGCTAGAAAGTCACGCGTCCTAGAGTCAGCACAATACTGACTTCTCTTCCAAGACACGCAGGACCTTCCTGAGCAGGCAAATATGCACTCATGCAGGCGCAGAGCAGACCAGGACGCGCCGTGTAAGAGGCAGATCGTCAGGCCAGAGAGCTAAGGCCTTGAAGGCCAGACAACTAAAAACATGGACTACTACAAAAGATGCAATGCCCAGCTGTACCTGTAGGGGCAGTATCACAACAGCATTCCCATCGGTAGACCCGATTGGTGGAAGAACATCTGCAGCATTGCATCTGGCAACCCTCTATTAAAAATCAACCAGCCCCCTAGCCTCCCACTCTAACAGACACCCCATCCCTCCATGCCACTGGAACACTGAAGCATTCCATGCCCAACATCCTTGACCACAACCCTGAAGTCGATGCTTGTACCCGACTGGGTCACCACACAAACTCTCACCTGATGCCCAGACAAAGAACACCTAGAAGCTTGTTCACACTCAGAGCGCAGTTACACCCAACTAACCGTAAGCTTGCTCTCCTCGCCCGACCAGCATGCATCACTAATATAGTAACCGTAAGCTTGTTCTCCTCGCCCGACCAGCATGCATCAATAGCACAGTAACCGTAAGCTTGCTCTCCTCGCCCGACCAGCATGCATCAATAGTATAGTAACTGTAAGCTTGCTCTCCTCACCCGACCAGCATGCATCAATAGCACAGTAACCGTAAGCTTGCTCTCCTCACCCGACCAGCATGCATCAATAGCACAGTAACCGTAAGCTTGCTCTCCTCGCCCGACCAGCATGCATCAATAGTATAGTAACCGTAAGCTTGCTCTCCTCGCCCGACCAGCATGCATCACTAGTATAGTAACCGTAAGCTTGCTCTCCTCACCCGACCAGCATGCATCAATAGTATAGTAACTGTAAGCTTGCTCTCCTCACCCGACCAGCAAGCATCAATAGTATAGTAACCGTAAGCTTGCTCTCCTCACCAACCAGCATGCATCAATAGTATAGTAACTGTAAGCTTGCTCTCCTCACCCGACCAGCATGCATCAATAGCCGAGTAACCGTAAGCTTGCTCTCCTCGCCCGACCAGCATGCATCACTAGTATAGTAACCGTAAGCTTGCTTTCCTCCCCCAACCAGCATGCATCAATAGTATAGTAACCGTAAGCTTGCTCTCCTCGCCCGAACAGCATGCATCACTAGTATAGTAACCGTAAGCTTGCTCTCCTCACCAACCAGCATGCATCAATAGTATAGTATCTGTAAGCTTGCTCTCCTCGCCCGACCAGCATGCATCAATAGCACAGTAACCGCAAGCTTGCTCTCCTCGCCCGACCAGCATGCATCGCTAATATAGTAACCGTAAGCTTGCTCTCCTCGCCTGACCAGCATGCATCACTAGTATAGTAACCATAAGCTTGCTTTCCTCCCCCAACCAGCATGCATCACTAGTATAGTAACTGTAAGCTTGCTCTCCTCGCCTGACCAGCATGCATCACTAGTATAGTAACCATAAGCTTGCTTTCCTCCCCCAACCAGCATGCATCACTAGTATAGTAACCATAAGCTTGCTTTCCTCCCCCAACCAGCATGCATCACTAGTATAGTAACCGTAAGCTTGCTCTCCTCACCAACCAGCATGCATCACTAGTATAGTAACTGTAAGCTTGCTCTCCTCGCCTGACCAGCATGCATCACTAGTATAGTAACCATAAGCTTGCTTTCCTCCCCCAACCAGCATGCATCAATAGTATAGTAACCGTAAGCTTGCTTTCCTCCCCCAACCAGCATGCATCACTAGTATAGTAACCGTAAGCTTGCTCTCCTCGCCCGACCAGCATGCATCACTAGTATAGTAACCGTAAGCTTGCTCTCCTCACCAACCAGCATGCATCACTAGTATAGTAACTGTAAGCTTGCTCTCCTCGCCTGACCAGCATGCATCACTAGTATAGTAACCATAAGCTTGCTTTCCTCCCCCAACCAGCATGCATCAATAGTATAGTAACCGTAAGCTTGCTCTCCTCGCCCGACCAGCATGCATCAATAGTATAGTAACCGTAAGCTTGCTCTCCTCGCCCGACCAGCATGCATCAATAGTATAGTAACCGTAAGCTTGCTCTCCTCGCCCGACCAGCATGCATCAATAGTATAGTAACCGTAAGCTTGCTCTCCTCGCCCGACCAGCATGCATCAATAGTATAGTAACCGTAAGCTTGCTCTCCTCGCCCGACCAGCATGCATCAATAGCCGAGTAATCGTAAGCTTGCTCTCCTCGCCCGACCAGCATGCATCACTAGTATAGTAACCGTAAGCTTGCTCTCCTCGCCCGACCAGCATGCATCACTAGTATAGTAACCGTAAGCTTGCTCTCCTCACCCGACCAGCAAGCATCAATAGCCGAGTAACCGTAAGCTTGCTCTCCTTGCCCGACCAGCATGCATCAATAGCACAGTAACCGTAAGCTTGCTTTCCTCCCCCAACCAGCATGCATCAATAGTATAGTAATCGTAAGCTTGCTCTCCTCGCCTGACCAGCATGCATCACTAGTATAGTAACCGTAAGCTTGCTTTCCTCCCCCAACCAGCATGCATCAATAGTATAGTAACCGTAAGCTTGCTCTCCTCACCCGACCAGCATGCATCACTAGTATAGTAACTGTAAGCTTGCTTTCCTCCCCCAACCAGCATGCATCACTAGTATAGTAACCGTAAGCTTGCTCTCCTCGCCCGACCAGCATGCATCACTAGTATAGTAACCGTAAGCTTGCTCTCCTCGCCCGACCAGCATGCATCACTAGTATAGTAACCGTAAGCTTGCTTTCCTCCCCCAACCAGCATGCATCACTAGTATAGTAACCGTAAGCTTGCTCTCCTCGCCCGACCAGCATGCATCACTAGTATAGTAACCGTAAGCTTGCTCTCCTCGCCCGACCAGCATGCATCACTAGTATAGTAACCGTAAGCTTGCTCTCCTCACCTGAGGAACATGCATCAATAGCAGGTGAGCGCACACCCACCGTGCAGATAGTTGAAATCCTCACAGTGAGGCCAACCCACTACACCTCCATATTTCTCCTGACCTGCCAGGAGACCCCACCAATGCACCTACATTGACACCATGGTGTTATGAAGACCAAATCCTGGCCACCCTGTTCCAACTACCCAATCTCAGTATGCATACTGGGGATTGAGGAAATGGCAACACACCGGTCTTCCCAAGAAATTCCACAAGGGTAACCAACTTCACCTTCACATTTCTCCTCACCTCCCAGGAGTCCCCACAACAAACTCAAGAACATAGTACTGTCACACAAGCTCACAACCAGAGCCCCAAATAAACAAAGCAGAGTTCCCATGCTGGCATCTAAAAATCACCAAAGGCTCCATGCCTGACCACCAAAAACGACCCCCTGCTGAAACAAATGAGAAAAGTCACACTGACGCTCACAACTTGAAGTCGCAGAGCGCCCAAAGCCTGACCAGCTTCTGAGACTACCTGCCATTTATATGCCCAGCGAGGTTTGAGGGAACGGCAAAGCTACTTCCCGAAGGAACCTATATGGGGACAAGCTGCCATACATACCTGACCACCAAGGTGAACTGACAAACATAAAATCAGGATTATAAGCTTGCAACACACCTCCACAACCCGAGTAACTAGTGATACACACCAGACCTTCTCACACTGACTCCCAGGATCCAAAGAAGGCTCACAGCTGATCAGCCTGAGCCACTGAAACCAAGTGACAAAAAAACTCACACCAACACCGCCATCCGGGAGTTGCCTAAAGCACCAAGGTCTGACCACTCTGGGCTGAAGAAAAGGCAACACTGCCCCCACAGGAAACTCCACGAGGTCATCCAACTTCACCTCCACATTTCCCATGCCTACCCAGGAGATCCCAAAAATTCAAGAACAGAGCCACAAAGATACACACCACCAGGTCTCCCACGTTCACGCACAGGAGACACCGAAGGCTTCAAACCTCATCACCACAGAGTACCCCCTTGCTCAAAGAAACTCAAAGCTTAAGAACCTACGTGAGGACAAGCCACTTCCCTGCCATACTTATCTGACCACCCAGAAGACCTAACAAACTTAAACTCACTAGGCTTGCACACACATCCTCAATTCAAGTAAGGAATAATACAAGCCTGACCTTCTCACGGCTCCATGTGTTAATATCCCCACGAAAATATTAACATACAAGAATGGCGCCATATTTTTGTGGCAATATTAACCCCTTAAACCTGTGGGGGACACCCTCACAGCCACCATATTATTTTAAAGGTAGCTGGGACACCCCCGCAACCCTCGCTCCCATTTACCCCAAAAATGATCCCCACTTATAATATTGCCTATGGCCATTCCCGACGACCCTATATATGGCGATATTATTGGTGGGGATTATATTACCTGATACCCTTCTCATGCTGGCACCCAAGAGGCGAAGAAGGCCTCGAAGTTATCGGACAGAGCAAGTGAAAGAAGGCGACGCTCTGATCCTGAGCAGCCACTGAAATCCCTAAAACCTGACCATCCTGCCCCCAAACTCAATGCCCCCAGAGCTTTCACTCTGAGGCGAGCCCAACCCATGAGAAGTGCAGCTCGTCCACAGACAACACTGGCAATGCCGAGAGGTCATGCAAATGGTGAACGATGCCCAGCACAAACTCCACCTTGCATCACAACTGGAACCCTAGATTTAAATGTGTAACCTACAAGAGTTGCTCATGAGTGGCGGGCGGCCTTGGCCAACCCTTGAGAGACATGCAGGAATGCACTGCATGTGGAATCGTGCAGCAACCATGGCTGCTTCGCTAAGCACATTGCAAATACACTGGCATCCTCCTCCGGCTTGCCGTAGTCGGGCACCATATGAATTTCCAAAAACCAAATACAAAACCCGTGTATGTTCCAAAAATGTCCCCCGTCTGGGTTCTGCTCTTGGGTGTCAATGAACCATGTGCACCAGCTCGTCCACAGCCTGCTCTGCCTTTGATGGGCTGCAGCACAGACAATGAGCTTTGCCTGGGCTCAGAAACAAGATGCACCTCTGAGTCCTGTACTTGCATTGCGCCCTTGCTTGACATGTCTCTATTGCTAGGCTGTACTTACGTTTCATCCCTGCTTGACATTACTCTATTTCTAGTCTGGACCTGCTTTGCGTCCTTGATTGGCATGCCTCTTTTGCTAGGCTGTACTTGCTTTACATCCCTTCTTGGCATTACTCTGTTGCTAGGTGTACTTGCTTTGAATCCCTGCTTGACATGACTCTATTGCTAGGCTGTAGTTGCTTTTCATCCCTGCTTGACATTACTCTATCACTAGGCTGTAGTTGCATTACGTCCTTGCTTGACATGACTCTATTGTTAGGCTGTACTTGCTTTACATCCCTTCTTGGCATTACTCTGTTGCTAGGAGTACTTGCTTTGAATCCCTGCTTGACATGACTCTATTGCTAGGCTGTACTTGCTTTACATCCCTTCTTGGCATTACTCTGTTGCTAGGAGTCCTTCCTTTGAATCCCTGCTTGACATGACTCTATTGCTAGGCTGTTCCTGCTTTGCATCCTTGCTTGACATTACTCTATCGCTAGCTGTAATTGCTTTTCATCCCTGCTTGACATTACTCTATCACTAGGCTGTAGTTGCATTACGTCCTTGCTTGACATGACTCTATTGTTAGGCTGTACTTGCTTTACATCCCTTCTTGGCATTACTCTGTTGCTAGGAGTACTTGCTTTGAATCCCTGCTTGACATGACTCTATTGCTAGGCTGTTCTTGCTTTGCATCCTTGCTTGACATTACTCTATCGCCAGCTGTAATTGCTTTTCATCCCTGCTTGACATTACTCTATCACTAGGCTGTAGTTGCATTACGTCCTTGCTTGACATGACTCTATTGTTAGGCTGTACTTGCTTTACATCCCTTCTTGGCATTACTCTGTTGCTAGGTGTTCTTGCTTTGCATCCTTGCTTGACATTGCTCTATCACTAGCTGTAGTTGCTTTGCGTGCTTGCTTGACATGATTCTATTGCTAGGCTGTACTTGCTTTACATCCCTTCTTGGCATTACTCTGTTGCTAGGAGTACTTGCTTTGAATCCCTGCTTGACATGACTCAATTGCTAGGCTGTTCTTGCTTTGCATCCTTGCTTGACATTACTCTATCACTAGCTGTACTTGCATTGCATCCCTGCTTGACATGACTCGATTGCTAGGCTGTCTTTGCTTTGCATCCTTGCTTGGCGTGACTCGATCGCTAGACTGTAGTTGCTTTGCGTTCTTGCTTGGCATGACTCTATCGCTAGACTGTAGTTTCTTTGCACCCTTGCTTAGCATGTCTCTATTGCTATGCAATATATGCTTTGCATCCCTGCTTGACATTACTCTATCGCAAGGCTGTACTTGCTTTACATCCCTGCTTGACATTAGTCTATTGCTAGGCTCTACTTGCTTTGCATCCCTGCTTGAAATGTATCTGTCACTAGGAAGTACTTGCTTTGCATCCTTGCTTGACAATAATCTACAATAATCTATCACTAAGCAGAACTTGCTTTACAACCTTGCTCAATATTACTCTATTGCTAGGCTGTAGTTGCTTTGCGTCCTTGCTTGGCATGGCTCTATCAATAGACTGTACTTGCTTGGCATCCTTGCTTAGCATGACACTATCACCAGGCTGTACTTGCTTTACATCCCTGCTTGACATTACTCTATTGCTATGCAACACTTGCTTGGCATCCCTGCTTGCCATGACTCTATCTCTAGGCTGTACTTGCTGTACATCACTGCTTGCTAGGCATTACTTGCTTTACGTCCCTGCTTGACATGACTATTGCTAGGATGTCCTTGATTTTCATGCCTGCTTGACATTACTCTATTGCTAGGCTGTACTTGCTTTGCGTCCTTGCTTGGCATGTCTCTATCACCAGGCGGTACTTGCTTTACATCCCTGCATGACATTACTCTATTGCTAGCTGTACTTGCATTGCATCCCTGCTTGACATGACTCCATTGCTAGGCTGTCTTTGCTTTGCATCCTTGCTTGGCGTGACTCGATCGCTAGACTGTAGTTGCTTTGCGTTCTTGCTTGGCATGACTCTATCGCTAGACTGTAGTTTCTTTGCACCCTTGCTTAGCATGTCTCTATTGCTATGCAATATATGCTTTGCATCCCTGCTTGACACTACTCTATCGCAAGGCTGTACTTGCTTTGACATGACTCGATTGCTAGGCTGTCTTTGCTTTGCATCCTTGCTTGGCGTGACTCGATCGCTAGACTGTAGTTGCTTTGCCTTCTTGCTTGGCATGACTCTATCGCTAGACTGTAGTTTCTTTGCACTCTTGCTTAGCATGTCTCTATTGCTATGCAATATATGCTTTGCATCCCTGCTTGACATTACTCTATCGCAAGGCTGTACTTGCTTTACATCCCTGCTTGACATTAGTCTATTGCTAGGCTCTACTTGCTTTGCATCACTGCTTGAAATGGATCTGTCACTAGGCAGTACTTGTTTTGCATCCCTGCTTTACATTAATCTATCGCAAGGCTGTACTTGCTTTACATCCCTGCTTGACATTAGTCTATTGCTAGGCTCTACTGCTTTGCATCCCTGCTTGAAATGTATCTGTCACTAGGCAGTACTTGCTTTGTATCCCTGTTTTACATTAATCTATAACTAGGCAGTACTTGCTTTGCATCCCTGCTTGACATTAGTCTATCACTAGGCCGTACTTGCTTTGCATCCCTGCTTGACATGACTCTATCGCTAGGCTGTACTTGCTTTGCATCCTTGCTTGACATGTCTCTATCGCTAGGCTGTAGTTGCTTTGCGTCCTTGCTTGGAATGTCTCTGTCGCTAGGCAACACTTGCTTGGCATCCCTGCTTGGCATGACTCTATCGCTAGGCAGTACTTGCCTTGCATCCCTGCTTGACATGAATCTATCACTAGGAAGTACTTGCTTTGCATCCTTGCTTGACAATAATCTACAATAATCTATCACTAAGCAGAAGTTGCTTTACAACCTTGCTCAACATTACTCTATTGCTAGGCTGTAGTTGCTTTGTGTCCTTGCTTGGCATGGCTCTAACAATAGACTGTACTTGCTTGGCATCCCTGCTTAGCATGACAATATCACCAGGCTGTACTTGCTTTACATCCCTGCTTGACATTACTCTATTGCTATGCAACACTTGCCTGGCATCCCTGCTTGCCATGACTCTATCGCTAGGCTGTACTTGCTGTACATCACTGCTTGCTAGGCATTACTTGCTTTACGTCCCTGCTTGACATGACTATTGCTAGGATGTCCTTGATTTTCATGCCTGCTTGACATTACTCTATTGCTAGGCTGTACTTGCTTTGTGTCCTTGCTTGGCATGTCTCTATCACCAGGCGGTACTTGCTTTACATCCCTGCATGACATTACTCTATTGCTAGCTGTACTTGCATTGCATCCCTGCTTGACATGACTCGATTGCTAGGCTGTCTTTGCTTTGCATCCTTGCTTGGCGTGACTCGATCGCTAGCTGTAATTGCTTTTCATCCCTGCTTGACATTACTCTATCACTAGGCTGTAGTTGCATTACGTCCTTGCTTGACATGACTCTATTGTTAGGCTGTACTTGCTTTACATCCCTTCTTGGCATTACTCTGTTGCTAGGTGTTCTTGCTTTGCATCCTTGCTTGACATTACTCTATCGCTAGTTGTAGTTGCTTTGCGTGCTTGCTTGACATGATTCTATTGCTAGGCTGTACTTGCTTTACATCCCTTCTTGGCATTACTCTGTTGCTAGGAGTACTTGCTTTGAATCCCTGCTTGACATGACTCTATTGCTAGGCTGTTCTTGCTTTGCATCCTTGCTTGACATTACTCTATCGCTAGCTGTAATTGCTTTTCATCCCTGCTTGACATTACTCTATCACTAGGCTGTAGTTGCATTACGTCCTTGCTTGACATGACTCTATTGTTAGGCTGTACTTGCTTTACATCCCTTCTTGGCATTACTCTGTTGCTAGGTGTTCTTGCTTTGCATCCTTGCTTGACATTACTCTATCGCTAGCTGTAGTTGCTTTGCGTGCTTGCTTGACATGATTCTATTGCTAGGCTGTACTTGCTTTACATCCCTTCTTGGCATTACTCTGTTGCTAGGAGTACTTGCTTTGAATCCCTGCTTGACATGACTCAATTGCTAGGCTGTTCTTGCTTTGCATCCTTGCTTGACATTACTCTATCACTAGCTGTACTTGCATTGCATCCCTGCTTGACATGACTCGATTGCTAGGCTGTCTTTGCTTTGCATCCTTGCTTGGCGTGACTCGATCGCTAGACTGTAGTTGCTTTGCGTTCTTGCTTGGCATGACTCTATCGCTAGACTGTAGTTTCTTTGCACCCTTGCTTAGCATGTCTCTATTGCTATGCAATATATGCTTTGCATCCCTGCTTGACATTACTCTATCGCAAGGCTGTACTTGCTTTACATCCCTGCTTGACATTAGTCTATTGCTAGGCTCTACTTGCTTTGCATCCCTGCTTGAAATGTATCTGTCACTAGGCAGTACTTGCTTTACATCCCTGCTTTACATTAATCTATAACTAGGCAGTACTTGCTTTGCATCCCTGCTTGACATTAGTCTATCACTAGGCCGTACTTGCTTTGCATCCCTGCTTGACATGACTCTATCGCTAGGCTGTACTTGCTTTGCATCCTTGCTTGACATGTCTCTATCGCTAGGCTGTAGTTGCTTTGCGTCCTTGCTTGGAATGTCTCTGTCGCTAGGCAACACTTGCTTGGCATCCCTGCTTGCATGACTCTATCGCTAGGCAGTACTTGCTTTGCATCCCTGCTTGACATGAATCTATCACTAGGAAGTACTTGCTTTGCATCCTTGCTTGACAATAATCTACAATAATCTATCACTAAGCAGAACTTGCTTTACAACCTTGCTCAATATTACTCTATTGCTAGGCTGTAGTTGCTTTGCGTCCTTGCTTGGCATGGCTCTATCAATAGACTGTACTTGCTTGGCATCCCTGCTTAGCATGACACTATCACCAGGCTGTACTTGCTTTACATCCCTGCTTGACATTACTCTATTGCTATGCAACACTTGCTTGGCATCCCTGCTTGCCATGACTCTATCTCTAGGCTGTACTTGCTGTACATCACTGCTTGCTAGGCATTACTTGCTTTACGTTCCTGCTTGACATGACTATTGCTAGGATGTCCTTGATTTTCATGCCTGCTTGACATTACTCTATTGCTAGGCTGTACTTGCTTTGCGTCCTTGCTTGGCATGTCTCTATCACCAGGCGGTACTTGCTTTACATCCCTGCATGACATTACTCTATTGCTAGCTGTACTTGCATTGCATCCCTGCTTGACATGACTCGATTGCTAGGCTGTCTTTGCTTTGCATCCTTGCTTGGCGTGAATCGATCGCTAGACTGTAGTTGCTTTGCGTTCTTGCTTGGCATGACTCTATCGCTAGACTGTAGTTTCTTTGCACCCTTGCTTAGCATGTCTCTATTGCTATGCAATATATGCTTTGCATCCCTGCTTGACACTACTCTATCGCAAGGCTGTACTTGCTTTGACATGACTCGATTGCTAGGCTGTCTTTGCTTTGCATCCTTGCTTGGCGTGACTCGATCGCTAGACTGTAGTTGCTTTGCGTTCTTGCTTGGCATGACTCTATCGCTAGACTGTAGTTTCTTTGCACTCTTGATTAGCATGTCTCTATTGCTATGCAATATATGCTTTCCATCCCTGCTTGACATTACTCTATCGCAAGGCTGTACTTGCTTTACATCCCTGCTTGACATTAGTCTATTGCTAGGCTCTACTTGCTTTGCATCACTGCTTGAAATGTATCTGTCACTAGGCAGTACTTGTTTTGCATCCCTGCTTTACATTAATCTATCGCAAGGCTGTACTTGCTTTACATCCCTGCTTGACATTAGTCTATTGCTAGGCTCTACTTGCTTTGCATCCCTGCTTGAAATGTATCTGTCACTAGGCAGAACTTGCTTTGTATCCCTGCTTTACATTAATCTATAACTAGGCAGTACTTGCTTTGCATCCCTGCTTGACATTAGTCTATCACTAGGCCGTGCTTGCTTTGCATCCCTGCTTGACATGACTCTATCTCTAGGCTGTACTTGCTTTGCATCCTTGCTTGACATGTCTCTATCGCTAGGCTGTAGTTGCTTGGCGTCCTTGCTTGGAATGTCTCTGTCGCTAGGCAACACTTGCTTGGCATCCCTGCTTGGCATGACTCTATCGCTAGGCAGTACTTGCCTTGCATCCCTGCTTGACATGAATCTATCACTAGGAAGTACTTGCTTTGCATCCTTGCTTGACAATAATCTACAATAATCTATCACTAAGCAGAACTTGCTTTACAACCTTGCTCAACATTACTCTATTGCTAGGCTGTAGTTGCTTTGTGTCCTTGCTTGGCATGGCTCTAACAATAGACTGTACTTGCTTGGCATCCCTGCTTAGCATGACAATATCACCAGGCTGTACTTGCTTTACATCCCTGCTTGACATTACTCTATTGCTATGCAACACTTGCCTGGCATCCCTGCTTGCCATGACTCTATCGCTAGGCTGTACTTGCTGTACATCACTGCTTGCTAGGCATTACTTGCTTTACGTCCCTGCTTGACATGACTATTGCTAGGATGTCCTTGATTTTCATGCCTGCTTGACATTACTCTATTGCTAGGCTGTACTTGCTTTGTGTCCTTGCTTGGCATGTCTCTATCACCAGGCGGTACTTGCTTTACATCCCTGCATGACATTACTCTATTGCTAGCTGTACTTGCATTGCATCCCTGCTTGACATGACTCGATTGCTAGGCTGTCTTTGCTTTGCATCCTTGCTTGGCGTGACTCGATCGCTAGCTGTAATTGCTTTTCATCCCTGCTTGACATTACTCTATCACTAGGCTGTAGTTGCATTACGTCCTTGCTTGACATGACTCTATTGTTAGGCTGTACTTGCTTTACATCCCTTCTTGGCATTACTCTGTTGCTAGGTGTTCTTGCTTTGCATCCTTGCTTGACATTACTCTATCGCTAGCTGTAGTTGCTTTGCGTGCTTGCTTGACATGATTCTATTGCTAGGCTGTACTTGCTTTACATCCCTTCTTGGCATTACTCTGTTGCTAGGAGTACTTGCTTTGAATCCCTGCTTGACATGACTCTATTGCTAGGCTGTTCTTGCTTTGCATCCTTGCTTGACATTACTCTATCGCTAGCTGTAATTGCTTTTCATCCCTGCTTGACATTACTCTATCACTAGGCTGTAGTTGCATTACGTCCTTGCTTGACATGACTCTATTGTTAGGCTGTACTTGCTTTACATCCCTTCTTGGCATTACTCTGTTGCTAGGTGTTCTTGCTTTGCATCCTTGCTTGACATTACTCTATCGCTAGCTGTAGTTGCTTTGCGTGCTTGCTTGACATGATTCTATTGCTAGGCTGTACTTGCTTTACATCCCTTCTTGGCATTACTCTGTTGCTAGGAGTACTTGCTTTGAATCCCTGCTTGACATGACTCAATTGCTAGGCTGTTCTTGCTTTGCATCCTTGCTTGACATTACTCTATCACTAGCTGTACTTGCATTGCATCCCTGCTTGACATGACTCGATTGCTAGGCTGTCTTTGCTTTGCATCCTTGCTTGGCGTGACTCGATCGCTAGACTGTAGTTGATTTGCGTTCTTGCTTGGCATGACTCTATCGCTAGACTGTAGTTTCTTTGCACCCTTGCTTAGCATGTCTCTATTGCTATGCAATATATGCTTTGCATCCCTGCTTGACATTACTCTATCGCAAGGCTGTACTTGCTTTACATCCCTGCTTGACATTAGTCTATTGCTAGGCTCTACTTGCTTTGCATCCCTGCTTGAAATGTATCTGTCACTAGGCAGTACTTGCTTTGCATCCCTGCTTTACATTAATCTATAACTAGGCAGTACTTGCTTTGCATCCCTGCTTGACATTAGTCTATCACTAGGCCGTACTTGCTTTGCATCCCTGCTTGACATGACTCTATCGCTAGGCTGTACTTGCTTTGCATCCTTGCTTGACATGTCTCTATCGCTAGGCTGTAGTTGCTTTGCGTCCTTGCTTGGAATGTCTCTGTCGCTAGGCAACACTTGCTTGGCATCCCTGCTCGCATGACTCTATCGCTAGGCAGTACTTGCTTTGCATCCCTGCTTGACATTAATCTATCACTAGGAAGTACTTGCTTTGCATACTTGCTTGACAATAATCTACAATAATCTATCACTAAGCAGAACTTGCTTTACAACCTTGCTCAATATTACTCTATTGCTAGGCTGTAGTTGCTTTGCGTCCTTGCTTGGCATGGCTCTATCAATAGACTGTACTTGCTTGGCATCCCTGCTTAGCATGACACTATCACCAGGCTGTACTTGCTTTACGTCCCTGCTTGACATTACTCTATTGCTATGCAACACTTGCTTGGCATCCCTGCTTGCCATGACTCTATCTCTAGGCTGTACTTGCTGTACATCACTGCTTGCTAGGCATTACTTGCTTTACGTCCCTGCTTGTCATGACTATTGCTAGGATGTCCTTGATTTTCATGCCTGCTTGACATTACTCTATTGCTAGGCTGTACTTGCTTTGCGTCCTTGCTTGGCATGTCTCTATCACCAGGCGGTACTTGCTTTACATCCCTGCATGACATTACTCTATTGCTAGCTGTACTTGCATTGCATCCCTGCTTGACATGACTCGATTGCTAGGTTGTCTTTGCTTTGCATCCTTGCTTGGCGTGACTCGATCGCTAGACTGTAGTTGCTTTGCGTTCTTGCTTGGCATGACTCTATCGCTAGACTGTAGTTTCTTTGCACCCTTGCTTAGCATGTCTCTATTGCTATGCAATATATGCTTTGCATCCCTGCTTGACACTACTCTATCGCAAGGCTGTACTTGCTTTGACATGACTCGATTGCTAGGCTGTCTTTGCTTTGCATCCTTGCTTGGCGTGACTCGATCGCTAGACTGTAGTTGCTTTGCGTTCTTGCTTGGCATGACTCTATCGCTAGACTGTAGTTTCTTTGCACTCTTGCTTAGCATGTCTCTATTGCTATGCAATATATGCTTTGCATCCCTGCTTGACATTACTCTATCGCAAGGCTGTACTTGCTTTACATCCCTGCTTGACATTAGTCTATTGCTAGGCTCTACTTGCTTTGCATCACTGCTTGAAATGTATCTGTCACTAGGCAGTACTTGTTTTGCATCCCTGCTTTACATTAATCTATCGCAAGGCTGTACTTGCTTTACATCCCTGCTTGACAGTCTATTGCTAGGCTCTACTTGCTTTGCATCCCTGCTTGAAATGTATCTGTCACTAGGCAGTACTTGCTTTGTATCCCTGCTTTACATTAATCTATAACTAGGCAGTACTTGCAATGCATCCCTGCTTGACATTAGTCTATCACTAGGCCGTACTTGCTTTGCATCCCTGCTTAACATGACTCTATCGCTAGGCTGTACTTGCTTTGCATCCTTGCTTGACATGTCTCTATCGCTAGGCTGTAGTTGCTTTGCGTCCTTGCTTGGAATGTCTCTGTCGCTAGGCAACATTTGCTTGGCATCCCTGCTTGGCATGACTCTATCGCTAGGCAGTACTTGCCTTGCATCCCTGCTTGACATGAATCTATCACTAGGAAGTACTTGCTTTGCATCCTTGCTTGACAATAATCTACAATAATCTATCACTAAGCAGAACTTGCTTTACAACCTTGCTCAACATTACTCTATTGCTAGGCTGTAGTTGCTTTGTGTCCTTGCTTGGCATGGCTCTATCAATAGACTGTACTTGCTTGGCATCCCTGCTTAGCATGACACTATCACTAGGCTGTACTTGCTTTACATCCCTGCTTGACATTACTCTATTGCTATGCAACACTTGCCTGGCATCCATGCTTGCCATGACTCTATCGCTAGGCTGTACTTGCTGTACATCACTGCTTGCTAGGCATTACTTGCTTTACGTCTCTGCTTGACATGACTATTGCTAGGATGTACTTGATTTTCATGCCTGCTTGACATTACTCTATTGCTAGGCTGTACTTGCTTTGCGTCCTTGCTTGGCATGTCTCTATCACCAGGCGGTACTTGCTTTACATCCCTGCATGACATTACTCTATTGCTAGGCAGTACTTGCTTTTCATCCCTACTTGACATTACTCTACTGCTAGGCTGTACTTGCTTTGTGTCCTTGCTTGACATGTCACTATTTCTAAGCTGTACTTGCTTTGCATCCCTGCTTGACATGACTCTATTGCTAGGCTGGACTTGCTTTGCGTCCTTGATTGGCATGTCTCTATTGTTAGGCTGTAATTGCTTTTAATCCCTACTTGACATTACTCTACTGCAAGGCTGTACTTGCTTTACATCCCTGCTTGACATTAGTCTATTGCTAGGCTCTACTTGCTTTGCATCGCTGCTTGACATTTATCTATCACTAGGCAGTACTTGCTTTGCAACCTTGCTCAACATTACTCTATTGCTAGGCTGTAGTAGCTTTGCGTCCTTGCTTGGCATGGCTATATCTTTAGACTGTACTTGCTTGGCATTCCTGCTTAGCATGACACTATCACCAGGCTGTACTTGCTTTACATCCCTACTTGACATTACTCTATTGCAATGCAACACTTGCTTGGCATCTCTGCTTGCCATGAATCTATCGCAAGGCTGTACTTGCTGTACATCCCTTCTTGCCATTACTCTGTTGCTAGGTGCACTTGCTTTGAATCCCTGCTTGACATTACTCTATTGCTAGGCTGTTCCTGCTTTGCATCCTTGCTTGACATTACTCTATCGCTAGCTGTACTTGCTTTTCATCCCTGCTTGACATTACTCTATCACTAGGCTGTAGTTGCTTTACGTCCTTGCTTGACATGACTCTATTGTTAGGCTGTACTTGCTTTGCATCCCTGCTTGACAGGACCCTATTGCTAGGCTGTCTTTGCTTTGCATCCTTGCTTGGCGTGACTCAATCGCTAGACTGTAGTTGCTTTGCATTCTTGCTTGGCATGACTCTATCGTTAGACCGTAGTTTCTGTGCATCCTTGCTTAGCATGTCTCTATTGCTATGCAATATATGCTTTGCATCCATGCTTGACATTACTCTATCACAAGGCTGTACTTGCTTTACATCCCTGCTTGACATTAGTCTATTGCTAGGCTCTACTTGCTTTGCAACCCTGCTTGAAATGTATCTGTCACTAGGCAGTACTTGCTTTGCATCCCTGCTTGACATTAATCTATCACTAAGCAGTACTTGCTTTGCATCCCAGCTTGACATTAGTCTATCACTAGGCCGTACTTGCTTTGCATCCCTGCTTGACATGACTCTATCGCTAGACTGTACTTGCTTTGCATCCTTGCTTGACATGTCTCTACGCTAGGCTGTATTTGCTTTGCGCCCTTGCTTGGAATGTGTCTGTTGCTAGGCAACACATGCTGGGCATCCCTGCTTGGCATGACTCTGTCGCTAGGCAGTATTTGCCTTGCATCACTGCTTGACATTAATCTATCACTAGGCAGTACTTGCTTTGCATCCCTGCTTGACATGAATCTATCACTAGGTAGTACTTGCTTTGCATCCCTGCTTGACATGAATCTATCACTAGGCAGTACTTGCTTTACAACCTTGCTCAACATTACTCTATTGCTAGGCTGTAGTTGCTTTGTGTCATTGCTTGGCATGGCTCTATCGTTAGACTGTACTTGCTTGGCATCCCTGCTTAGCATGACACTATCACCAGGCTGTACTTGCTTTACATCCCTGCTTGACATTACTCTATTGCTATGCAACACTTGCTTGGCATCTCTGCTTGCCATGAATCTATCGCAAGGTTGTACTTGCTGTACATCCCTGCTTGCTAGGCAGTACTTACTTTACGTGCCTGCTTGACATGAGTATTGATAGGATGTACTGGATTTTCATGCTTGCTTGACATTACTCTATTGCTAGGCTGTACTTGCTTTGCGTCCTTGCTTGGCATGTCTCTATCACCAGGCTGTACTTGCTTTACATCCTTGCATGACATTACTCTATTGCTAGGCAGTACTTGCTTTGCCTCCCTGCTTGACATGACTCTATCGCTAGGCTGTACTTTCTTTTCATCCCTACTTGACATTACTCTACTGCTAGGCTGTATTTGCTTTGTGTCCTTGCTTGACATGTCTCTATTTCTAAGCTGTACTTCCTTTGCATCCCTGCTTGACATGACTCTAATGCTAGGCTGTACTTGCTTTGCGTCCTTGCTTGGCATGTCTCTATTGCTAGGTTGTACCTGCTTTTCATCCCTGCTTGTATTACTCTATTGTTAGGCTGTACTTGCTTTTAATCCCTGCTTGACATTACTCTATCGCTAGGCTGTAGTTGCTTTGCGTCCTTGCTTGACATGACTCTATTGTTAGGCTGGACTTGCTTTGCGTCCTTGCTTGACATGACTCTATCGCCAGGCAGTCCTTGCTTTGCATCCTTGCTTGGCGTGACTTGATCGCTAGACTGTAGTTGCTTTGCGTCCTTGCTTGGCATGACTCTATCGCTAGACTGTAGTTGCTTTGCATCCTTGCTTGGCATGTCTCTATTGCTATGCAATATTTGCTTTGCATCTCTGCTTGACATTACTCTATCGCAAGGCTGTACTTGCTTTACATCCCTGCTTGACATTAGTCTATTGCTAGGCTCTATTTGCTTTGCATCGCTGCTTGACATTTATCTATCACTAGGCAGTACTTTCTGTGCATCCTTGCTTGACAATAATCTATCACTAGGCAGTACTTTCTTTGCATCCTTGCTCAACATTGCTCTATCTTTAGACTGTACTTGCTTGGCATCCCTGCTTAGGATGACACTATCACCAGGCTGTACTTGCTTTACATCCCTGCTTGTCATTACTCTATTGCTATGCAACACTTGCTTGGCATCTCTGCTTGCCACGAATCTATCGCAAGGCTGTACTTGCTGTACATCCCTGCTTGCTAGGCAGTACTTGCTTTACGTCCCTGCTTGACATGACTATTGCTAGGATGTACTTGATTTTCATGCCTGCTTGACATTACTCTGTTGCTAGGCTGTACTTGCTTTGTGTCCTTGCTTGGCATGTCTCTATCACCAGGCTGTACTTGCTTTACATCCCTGCATGACATTACTCTATTGCTAGGCAGTACTTGCTTTGCCTCTTTGCTTGATATGACTCTATCGCTAGTCTGTACTTTCTTTTCATCCCTACTTGACATTACTCTACTGCTAGGCTGTACTTGCTTTGCGTCCTTGCTTGAGATGTCTCTATTTCTAAGCTGTACTTGCTTTGCATCCCTGATTGACATGACTCTATTGCTAGGCTGTACTTGCTTTGCGTCCTTGCTTGGCATGTCTCTATTGCTAGCCTGTACCTGCTTTTCATCCCTGCTTGACATTACTCTATTGCTAGGCTGGACTTGCTTTGCGTCCTTGATTGGCATGTCTCTATTGTTAGGCTGTAATTGCTTTTCATCCCTGCTTGACATTAGTCTATTGCTAGGCTCTACTTGCTTTGCATCCCTGCTTGAAATGTATCTGTCACTAGGCAGTTCTTGCTTTGCATCCCTGCTTGACATTAATCTATCACTAGGCAGTACTTGCTTTGCATCCCTGCTTGACATTAGTCTATCACTAGGCCGTACTTGCTTTGCATCCTTGCTTGACATGTCTCTATCGCTAGGCTGTATTTGCTTTGCGTCCTTGCTTGGAATGTGTCTGTCGCTAGGCAACACTTGCTTGGCATCCCGGCTTGGCATGACTCTGTCGCTAGGCAGTACTTGCCTTGCATCCCTGCTTGACATTAATCTATCACTAGGCAGTACTTGCTTTGCAGCCCTGCTTGACATGAATCTATCACTAGGCAGTACTTGCTTTGCATCCTTGCTTGACAATAATCTACAATAATCTATCACTAAGCAGTACTTGCTTTACAACCTTGCTCAACATTACTCTATTGCTAGGCTGTAGTTGCTTTGCGTCCTTGCTTGGCATGGCTCTATTGTTAGACTGTACTTGCTTGGCATCCCTGCTTAGCATGACACTATCACCAGGCTGTACTTGCTTTACATCCCTGCCTGACATAACTCTATTGCTATGCAACACTTGCTTGGTATCCCTGCTTGCCATGACTCTATCGCTAGGCTGTACTTGCTGTACATCCCTGCTTGCTAGGCCGTACTTGCTTTATGTCCCTGCTTGACACGACTATTGCTAGGATGTACTTGATTTTCATGCCTGCTTGACATTACTCTATTGCTAGGCTGTACTTGCTTTGCATCCTTGCTTGGCATGTCTCTATCACCAGGTTGTACTTGCTTTACATCACTGCATGACATTACTCTATTGCTAGGCAATACTTGCTTTGCCTCCCTGCTTGACATGACTCTATTGCTAGGCTGTACTTGCTTTTCATCCCTACTTGACATTACTCTACTGCTAGGCTTTACTTGCTTTGTGTCCTTACTTGACATGTCTCTATTTCTAAGCTGTACTTCCTTTGTATCCCTGCTTGACATGACTCTATTGCTAGGCTGTACTTGCTTTGCGTCCTTGCTTGGCATGTCTATATTGCTAGGTTATACCTGTTTTTCATCCCTGCTTGACATTACTCTATTGCTAGGCTGGACTTGCTTTGTGTCCATGATTGGCATGTCTCTATTGTTAGGCTGTACTTGCTTTTAATCCCTGCTTGACATGTCTCATTCACCAGGTTGTACTTGCTTTACATCACTGCATGACATTACTCTATTGCTAGGCAATACTTGCTTTGCCTCCCTGCTTGACATGACTCTATTGCTAGGCTGTACTTGCTTTTCATCCCTACTTGACATTACTCTACTGCTAGGCTTTACTTGCTTTGTGTCCTTACTTGACATGTCTCTATTTCTAAGCTGTACTTCCTTTGTATCCCTGCTTGACATGACTCTATTGCTAGGCTGTACTTGCTTTGCGTCCTTGCTTGGCATGTCTCTATTGCTAGGTTATACCTGCTTTTCATCCCTGCTTGACATTACTCTATTGCTAGGCTGGACTTGCTTTGTGTCCATGATTGGCATGTCTCTATTGTTAGGCTGTACTTGCTTTTAATCCCTGCTTGGCTTTACTCTGTTGCTAGGCTGTAGTTGCTTTGCGTCCTTGCTTGATATGATTCTATCACTAGGCTGTGCTTGCTTGACATCCCTGCTTGGCATTACTGTGTTGCTATGCTGTACTTGCTTTGCATCCCTGCTTTACAATGGTCTATCACTAGGCAGTACTTGCTTTGCATCCCTGCTTGACATTACTCTATTGCTAGTCTGTACTTGCTTTGCATCCTTGCTTGACATTAATCTATCACTATGCAGTACTTGCTTTGCATGCCTGCTTGACATTACTCGCTAGGCTGTAGTTGCTTTGCGTCCTTGCTTGGCATGTCTCTGTTGCTAGGCAACACTTGCTTGGCATCACTGTGCCTGTCGTTAATGTTTTATGGGATTCCTGATTGCATCCTGGCTTGATACTAAACGTGAAATGACTTTATCCCTAGGTGATCCGAAGCCTGGCGTTCCTGTTTCCATTGGCAACGTTTTCCTGGTGTGCCTCGCCCACTGAAACAGGCTCTCACAGGAGCGCTCAGCCCCAAGCGATGGGGGTGTGACTCCCTGCCAGCCGAGAACCTCCGCCCTCTGAGAGTAATCAGGTATCACTCACCTTGAGTGGCACCCACCGGAGGTTTAAATGCATCACTCTGGGGCATGGTGCGGCCTAACCCTCTCATAATGGCATGGTTGGGGCCCATTGAATGCGTGTGGACAGTACTGCATGCCAAGCCAAGCGTTGTATCTTACACAGCGTGCCAGCTTCGCTCCTTTACTAGAACAGCCACTGATAAGCCGTAGGGTGCCATGCTTGGCACATGGCACGGTGCTAGCGAAGCCAGGGCCCACATGAGTGCACTTTGGCCAGACATGAAGGTACATTTACACCCGAGGCAGGGCGCGGTGCCACGGCCAGTGAACCTGGCAGTACTGGGGATGCACTAGTGCTGCCCTGGCCATCACAGGAGTTGCCCTGCATTGCCCCCACAAAGAGGCAGAGGGCTTCCGCCTCAAGAGGACAATGGCCCAGTCCCTCATCATCTTCTAGGTCACATGTACTTGAAATGGGGCCTGGGTGCCCCTTCCCGTATTATGGAAGTCAGCCAAGAGGCCAGGAGCTTTGATAGTAGAATGAAAGAAAAGCCATTTTAAGGCGCTAGCTGCCAGAGGACCTGGAGGGGAGAAGTGGGGGTGGGTGGTATGTAAAAAGCTGTTTGGAAAGGAAAGCTTGCAGGTAGGTGTGGATAGTGCATCTTACGGGGTTAAATCCCAGCGGCCACCTGATGCACTCTGTGATATTGTGCAAACCACATCACATGGTAGGACAACTTAGATGAGCTAGCCTTTCACCCTTCGAAGGAGGATAACATGAGGATTCTTTTCGATTGGAATAAAGTTGAGGTTTCAGTATATGCATGTTACTTTGTTAAATGGACGATATGGATAAGTTGCACAAAAAAAACAAACTATGAAATCCAATAAAAAAACATTGTTAAATTGACGTTATGGTTACAAGTAAAATCGAAAACCCCCAGAAATTCACCAGTTATGGAAAGCTAAGCAACCATAACTCACGCCCCGAGCGTGCACTGCTAAGTCTAGCACCCCGGACATCAAAGATGACATCACAAATGTCATTGATCACATCACTGATGACATCACATATTTGGCCCACTTGTTTTTGGTCACTGGCATATGTAGGCCAGGTGGTTTTGTTTACTGACTGTGAAAATATGAAACTGAAAAGGTGGTATACACGTAGACATTAACCTATTTGTATGTTTTTGAACCACTTTCGTTAGGGTTTGGATCAGATCATGGTGCAAATATACTGAGCAATACGCAGGCTTCAAACACACAATTCACCTGTATACATAATGATGAACTTTTTATGGTGATGTTTCTTTTTTGCTTACTTTGCTTTCCCTGTATGTGCCTCTAATTCGTATGTATAGTGCATATGTATTGTTTGTGCTAACACAAGAATGTAGTAAGTCTTGAATCATTTCTATTTATTCCATGTTTAACATACTAAACACTCTGCTAAAGTAGCATTCATTATTTTAGTTGCCAACATTGCCAAATTAAACATACTGTACTTCTATGGTGCATGCTGCAGCCATTACCTATGTGTGTGATATGATATGATATAATATTTGATTTATATTGCACTCGTACAGAAGAGTTTCAGAGCGCGGCAAGGGAGGGGAACAGGGGAGAACAAAACAACGATTTTACTAGGCCCAGTGACGTTGAGAATGTGCAAGTGCATGGGAGGGGGAAAGGGGAAAGTGCATGGAAGGGTGGAGAAGTGGAAAGTACGGAGCACAGGAGAAACAGATAAATAATAATTAATAAATAAAAATAAATAAATGATAAAGGCAATAAACAGTGGTAGTGCAGCCAACAAGTGGCAAGTGCTGTGTTTAAGGCAGCAGACAGGGTATGTCTGATAAGTGCAGAAAGAAAAGAGAGGGGGTGGGGGACTGTATGGGTACAGATGCAGAACCCAGCGCAATGGGGTGGCCCGAAGGCAGTGCAGGAGGGTGGCAGGGTGAGCAGGTACTCGTCCCTGAGGACAGAGGGTGGCCAGGTGCACAGTGCCTAGAGAGAAACAGCTCAGCAGGAGAGAGGGGGGGTGAAGGCAGAAGCAAAGAGGAAGGTCTTGAGGTGCTTCCGGAACCAGAGATATTTCTCCTCAAGTTTCAGAGTGGCAGGGAGGCTGTTCCAAAGGGAGGCCCCAACCGAATACAGAGATCTAACCCCAGCTCGTTTCTTTGAAAAACGACTGACCCTGAGGGAGTTACAGGCAGAGGAGCAAAGAGCTTGAGAGGGGAGGTATTTACGGAGGGATAGTTGGAGTTATTTTGGACCCAGGCCCCAGAAACCCTTCTGGACAATGCAGAGGGTTTTGCATTTAATCCTTGCATCCACTGGGAGCCAATGAAGGGATTTTAGAGCTGGCGAGATACAATCCCAGGGCTTGAGGCCAAGGACAAGTCTTGCAGTCCTGTTCTGGATACGTTGTAAAGGGCGGAGAGTAGAGGCAGGAAGATTTAGAAAGAGGCTGTTGCAATAGTCCAACCTGGAGAGAACCAGAGCTTGGGAGACAATGAGCTTCTGGGGGAAGGAGAGGAAAGGCAGACTACTTCAGAGGAGGTGCAGTAGGAAGTTTGACTTTTTAAAGACATCAGAGATGTGGGCGGAGAAGGAAAGTGTAGAGCCAAAGATGACCCTGAGGTTCTTAGCCTCGCAGGTAGGGGTAGGAGGGCCACGGGAGGCCAGCCAGAGAGTGAGGGGAAAGGATGTGAAGGTGTTCTGATGAGGAGGATCTCAGTCTTGTTGGCATTTAGACAAAGATCATTGGTGGCACACCAAACTTGAATGGCAGTTAGGCAATCAGAGATGAGAGAAAGAGAGGAGGTGACCGAGGGTAGCCTGAAAATGAGTTGAGTGTCATCAGTGTAGCACTGGACATTTGAGCAGAAAATGGCAATGCAGTGGGCAAGAGTTGCCAGGTGTTGGTTGAAAAGCCAGGGCAAGAGGTTAGACCCCAGGGGAACACCACAGGTAGAGAGGGAGACAGATGATAGGAAGGACCCAAGTTGGACCTGGGAGGATTGGTCAGAGAGGAAAGCGGTCAGCCAGGCCAGAGCCTGATCATTGATACCCAGGTTATCACAGAGATGGTTGAGCAGGGTGATATGGTTGACTGTGTGAAAGGCAGAAGAGAGATCAAGTAGGATGAGGACAGAGTGAATGTTAGAATCAAGGTTGGAGAGCAGATCTTCACGGATGTTCAGGAGAGTAGTTTCCGTGCTTCTGGAAGCTCTGAAGCCAGACTGGTCGTCATGGAGAGAGCCAACAGAATCGGAACGAAGGTTAAGCTGAGAGATGGCCCGTTTTTCCAGGAGTATACCCAGAAAGGGAGTAATGGAAATTGGGTGATAGTTAGCCGGAGCAAGAAGGATCATGTCATGATCTCTGCTTCCAAGAGGTCGGGACTTGCCCAACTCCCTTGGAAGCAGACCCATAACCCAGGTTCCGAGCGCCATCCGGTCCCAATTGGGACCTTTTGGACCCTGTCCTGGCGCCGGTGGCGCCAGGCTCATAAATGTGCCCAGTCCCAGCGCTGGAAGCGCCGGGCTCATAATGCTTGGGTGGACTTACCTGCGGCAGACCATGCTGCTTACTTACCTGCCAGTTGAGCCTCTGATCCTCTTCTGTTTGGGACTACTTTTCCTGTTGGGTGGGGCAGGAGCCACTCCCTAGGTTCAGAACCCTGGAACTCTTCTGGAAAGCAGGAACTCTTTTCTTTCCTAGGCGTGGCTGTGGAAGGAGGGACCTAAGCACTACAGGAGGCTATTTAAACCACACCCGATGGATGAATCTTGCTTTGCATTATTCTGCATCCTCCGCAGCAGAACGCTCATCGTGTCTTCTGCATCTGATCCTGGGCCTAAGGAAAAAGGCTTACCATCCTGAATCCAGTCTTCAGCAACACCTATAAAGACAAGAAAGAACAGGTTAGCATTACGGTCTTCAGTGACAGCTCTCCACTTACCTGATCCATCGGCTGTCACCAACGCCTCGCGATGCATTCCGGCATCTGAAAGACAAAGGCTTACCAATTCTTCGCACGCTCCGGAGGCCTTCGGCGCTGCATCCCGCATCTGAAAGATAAAACAAGGTGCGTTTAAAGACTTTGGGGAACTTTAATACTCACGTGCAATTACTCCTTTCACATCTAACCCAGTGGGTATTCCGGCAACCTGCAGCCGCTCCGAACTTGTACCTGCAAAGGAAAAAGACAGTTAGAGCGCGTCGTGAAGCAGGCAGCAAGCGCTTACTTACGTGCTTCCAGGCGCTTCTATTCATCACACGGGCTCCATCTTAAAACTCACTTCAGCCCCTCATTCGCCATCGCCGGAACCCTGCAAAACAAGATACAACATTACTAAAGACTTTTAAAGACATTTGAATTACTCGAAACTTACCGTTCGTGAAGTAAACAACGGACAGCAGTCCTCTGAAGTCAAGAGGCCTGCTCCCCTTATCCAGTGAAGAAACTGGTTTCAGCACCCTGCTCCGAAGCAGATGGAGAGCACGGCGTTCACTTACCTAAGGTGAGCGCGTTAACCTTTGGGGTTCTACAGGGGAAGAGAAAGGGAAGAAAAGAGAGACATTCAAGAACCAGTTCATTAATCCCATATTTTCTATCTGCAGACACCTTACCCTTCGAGTCAGACATACAGTGCACAGGGGTCCAGCCCAAAGAGCCAGCCGTGTGTTACACATCACCTTAGAAGATACGGTATACGCCCAGTCAAGACCGGCGCCTCTACGGGAATCAGGTGAGCGTTACAGAACGCAAAGCCTACCACAAAACTCCCGTCCAGGCGCTATGGAAACCTCGGATACCGACCAGCTAGCCCAGTTACTTGGGGAACTAAGGGCAGAAGTGCATGCAGCCCGTCAGGAAACGAACGCTCTAAGAAGCGAACTGATTATTTCCAAGGAGCGAACAGATGATCTCGCTAGACAATTGCTACAGTCACAAGCCGGACAGACCCCGTTACCCGCATCTGGGGGAAATCTTACTTCTACATCCTCTATGAATCCAGTGCAGATCAACCTACCTGGGAATGTACCTCTGGCTACGCCCGAACGATTTTCTGGTGACCCAAAAAGGTTTGCAGTATTTATCAATCAGTGCCGGTTGCATTTCTTATGCCGGCCAGCAGCATTTCCAACTGATCAAGCTAAAGTAGCTTTCGTGCTTTCGTACCTTAGTGGCAATGCGGCAGACTGGTCGATCCCTCTAGTAAATCAAGATGATCCGGTCCTCCATGATTTTCAAGCTTTTCAGCTCAGTATGGAAAAACTTTTCGCAAGACATTCACAGGGGCAGGCTTTGGACAATGAGCTTCTTTCGTTGCGACAAGGTAATCAAGACCTTTTGGCTTATATTGCATCTTTCAACAGACTGATAGTGGAAACTCAATGGCCTGAGGACAAAAGGATTACGCTGTTTTATAGAGTTCTACGTGGAGAGCTCAAAGATGTGTTAGCCCAAGTAGTGAAACCCCCACAAGATTGTTCGGACTATATAGATTTAGTTGTGCAAATAGATCACAGACTGCAGAACAGGAAGGCCGATCGTTCCAAGTTTGATGCTCGAGTATTTTCCAAACCGCCAACTCCTTCCAAAAGAGTAGACTCTGGGGAACCCATGCAAATAGGGGGCCTGAAAGGTCCTCTAACACAAAAGGAGCGGGAAAGGAGAAAACAGTTGCAATTATGCCTCTATTGCGGAAACTCAGGGCACTCTCTTCGAGACTGTCCGGTGAAACCTGCCAAGAAGGCAGTAGGAGCTGCATTTACCAAAGTTACAAACTCTGAGCAGGGAAACGACCTCGCCCGACAAGAATAGAGGTCCTCTTGCCGAGCGTGAAAACCAGTTCCGTGACCTCGCATTTCGTGATACCTATGGTCCTCATTAGCCCTGATAATCCGGATCGATTACATGCAATTGAAGCTTACGTCGACAGCGGTGCCATCGGCAATTATGTGGATCATGAAATGGTTTTGAGGATGAATCTAACTCTTTGTCCCAAGGCTGTAAAGGACGTCATTACTACGGTGGATGGAACGGAGATAGCCTCCGGACCAGTAACGCATACCACTCAAGAAGTGACGCTCGTAAATCAAGATGGACACCATGAGAAGATCGTGTTTGATGTGATCAAGGCCCCTCAGTTTCAGGTTATTCTAGGAATTCCTTGGTTAGAGAAACACAATCCTCTGATCGATTGGCAAGCAAGAACGGTCCAGTTTCCAGAATGTGTCTCTACTTGTCATCCTCCACCTGGTGTTGCACTGGCAGCCACTTCTTCAGAGACTCCTCGGTTACCTCCCGAATACCAAGAATACCAAGATGTTTTCCGGAAGGATCAGGCTAACTCTCTACCTCCTCATAGGTCTTATGACTGCCAGATAGACCTGATACCTGGATCTACTCCTCCTTGTAGTAGAATTTATGCCCTCACCGAGCCTGAGAACCTTCACCTTCGTCAATACCTGGATCAATACCTGGCAAATGGGTTTATTCGTCCTTCCAAGTCCCCTGCTTCTTCAGCTTTGTTCTTCGTTCCAAAAAAGGAAGGAGACCTTAGAACTTGTATAGATTATCGCTCCCTGAACCAGATCACCGTCAAGAATAGATATCCGTTACCTTTGATCCCTGAACTCCTGGACCAGGTCAGAAAAGCATGCATATATACAAAGTTGGACCTTAGAGGAGCCTACCATTTGGTTCGAATAAAAGAGGGCGATGAATGGAAGACGGCCTTCCGCACCAAATATGGGCTATTTGAATATCAGGTCATGCCCTTCGGACTTTGCAATGCCCCGGCCACCTTTCAATATTTTATGAACGATGTCCTCAGAGAGCTCATAGATGTGTGTGTTGTTGTTTACATTGACGACATCCTCGTTTATTCTTCATCGGATTCTGAACATCGGAAACATGTAAAAATGGTCCTCGAAAGATTGCGTCAACACAAACTTTTCGCTAAGTTGGAAAAATGTGTTTTCAACGTAACTGAAGTTGAATTCTTGGGATTCATATTATCACCTAGCGGAGTGCGTATGGATTCAAAGAAGGTCGATGCAGTTCTCAAATGGCCATCACCATCCTCCGTAAAAGGTGTGCAAAGCATGTTAGGCTTCGCTAACTTTTACCGCAGGTTTATCCCCGAATTCTCTCGAATAGTCCAGCCCATCACTGCCTTGTTAAAGAAAAACAAACGTTTTGAATGGTCTACCGAGGCGGAACAAGCTTTCCAGGATTTGAAGACTACATTTATCTCTGCACCAATCTTAAAACACCCTCGCCCCGAACTCCCCTACATCGTGGAAACTGATGCTTCAAGCCTTGCCATGGGGGCAGTTCTATCACAAAAGGACCCGGTAACCAATCAGTTGCATCCTGTGGCATTTTGGTCCCGCAAATTCTCGCCTCCTGAAATCAATTACACGATTACTGACAAGGAGCTTCTGGCTATCAAGTCTGCTTTTAAGGCTTGGCGGCATTATCTGCTGGGGGCCCGACACACCGTTATTGTGATTACGGATCACCGAAACCTGCAATATTTGAAAACTGCAAAAGCCCAATCCTCTAGACAACTCCGTTGGGCATTATTCTTTGCCGAATTTGACTTCATAATTACCTATCGACCTGGTACAAAAAACGGTAAAGCCGATGCCCTTTCTCGAATGGGAGTGGAAGAACACTTGATCAACCCTAAACCTGTACCAATCATTCCCGAACAAAGAATCCTGGGTGTAATCGCCACACAATCCATAGAGGAAGTTAAGGATAAAGCCAGGCAACTTGTAACTCCAGCAGACATACAGAATTGGCATTTAAAGGGAAAGGACTTTGCAGTAAAGGACAACTTATTGTATTTCCAAGAACGATTATACCTGCCCAGCACAGATTTACAGAAAAAAGTAATCTCTTGTTATCACGATTCTTTAATGGAAGGGCATCCCGGTATGACCAAGACTTCAGAAAAGATCAAGCGCTACTTCTGGTGGCCGTCTTGGAAAAAAGATATCAGAGACTTTATAATGTCCTGTGGAGTATGCGCCCAAAACAAGAGTCAAAAGGAAAGACCAGCAGGCCTCTTACGCCCTATTGACACCCCACCTCGCCCTTGGCATACGCTTTCTATGGACTTCATCACCGATCTACCTCCATGCTCCGGATACAATACGATTCTAGTAATCGTGGACTTATTCTCCAAGATGGCGCATTTCATTCCGCTCAAAGGCTTGCCAACAGCAGCAACTCTGGCCCGAGAATTTCTGGAAAACATCGTCCGACTGCACGGTTTTCCTTCGGTTCTAATATCGGATCGAGGTAGTCAATTTATTTCTCATTTTTGGCAAAGTTGCTGTCGGTCGGCTCAAATTGATGTGAGACTATCGACCAGTCACCACCCTCAGACCGACGGACAAACCGAGAGGACCAATCAAACTCTGGAACAGTATTTACGCTGCATGCTGCAACAAACTGAAAAAACTTGGAAAGACATCCTTTGGATAGCCGAATATGCTTACAATAACTCTGTCCATTCGGGAACTGGGAAAACCCCGTTTTTTCTTTTATACGGCAGTCACCCTCGAACCTCGGAGTTGGATCCCCTCCAAGATCTTGAAACACCAGCAGTAGACTACCTGCATGCTACAGTCACCCAAGCCTTTAAGGAAGTTGTTTCTCACCTTCAAAGGGCTAAAGAACAATACAAGAAAGGAGCAGATCAATATCGGAAGGAAGCCCCTCAATATCAAGTAGGGGATCAAGTCTGGTTATCTACCAAATATCTACCTCTAAAAGGGCCACGTACATTCAACCCAAGATACCTTGGTCCCTATTCCATCACTACCATAGTAAACCCAGTAGCGGTCAAGTTGGACTTGCCCCCGCACATGAAGATACATCCGGTCTTCCACGTCTCTCTATGAAAACCCGTGCAACCTCAAACCCGACTAACTAAATCTCCAAAACCTATCCTAGTTGATGGAGAACTCGAGTTTGAAGTCAAAAGCATTCTGGACTCCAAGATCTCCAAATCTAAACTATTTTACCTAATTGACTGGAAAGGCTACGGCCCCCAAGAGAGATCCTGGGAACCTGCTGAATATGTCCACGCTCCTCGCCTAATCGAAAAATTTCATCGAACATTTCCTGACAAACCCAAACCCCCGGAGAAGCCCGGTTTGGGAGGGGCCTTGAGGGGGGGTACTGTCATGATCTCTGCTTCCAAGAGGTCAGGACTTGCCCAACTCCCTTGGAAGCAGACCCATAACCCAGGTTCCGAGCGCCAGCCGGTCCCAATTGGGACCTTTTGGACCCTGTCCTGGCGCCGGTGGCGCCAGGCTCATAAATGTGCCCAGTCCCAGCGCTGGAAGCGCCGGGCTCATAATGCTTGGGTGGACTTACCTGCGGCAGACCATGCTGCTTACTTACCTGCCAGTTGAGCCTCTGATCCTCTTCTGTTTGGGACTACTTCTCCTGTTGGGTGGGGCAGGAGCCACTCCCTAGGTTCAGAACCCTGGAACTCTTCTGGAAAGCAGGAACTCTTTTCTTTCCTAGGCGTGGCTGTGGAAGGAGAGACCTAAGCACTACAGGAGGCTATTTAAACCACACCCGATGGATGAATCTTGCTTTGCGTTATTCTGCATCCTCTGCAGCAGAACGCTCATCGTGTCTTCTGCATCTGATCCTGGGCCTAAGGAAAAAGGCTTACCATCCTGAATCCAGTCTTCAGCAACACCTATAAAGACAAGAAAGAACAGGTTAGCATTACGGTCTTCAGTGACAGCTCTCCACTTACCTGATCCATCGGCTGTCACCAACGCCTCGCGCTGCATTCCGGCATCTGAAAGACAAAGGCTTACCAATTCTTCGCACGCTCCGGAGGCCTTCGGCGCTGCATCCCGCATCTGAAAGATAAAACAAGGTGCGTTTAAAGACTTTGGGGAACTTTAATACTCACGTGCAATTACTCCTTTCACATCTAACCCAGTGGGTATTCCGGCAACCTGCAGCCGCTCCGAACTTGTACCTGCAAAGGAAAAAGACAGTTAGAGCGCGTCGTGAAGCAGGCAGCAAGCGCTTACTTACGTGCTTCCAGGCGCTTCTATTCATCACACGGGCTCCATCTTAAAACTCACTTCAGCCCCTCATTCGCCATCGCCGGAACCCTGCAAAACAAGATACAACATTACTAAAGACTTTTAAAGACATTTGAATTACTCGAAACTTACCGTTCGTGAAGTAAACGACGGACAGCAGTCCTCTGAAGTCAAGAGGCCTGCTCCCCTTATCCAGTGAAGAAACTGGTTTCAGCACCCTGCTCCGAAGCAGATGGAGAGCACGGCGTTCACTTACCTAAGGTGAGCGCGTTAACCTTTGGGGTTCTACAGGGGAAGAGAAAGGGAAGAAGAGAGAGACATTCAAGAACCAGTTAATTAATCCCATATTTTCTATCTGCAGACACCTTACCCTTCGATTCAGACATGCAGTGCACAGGGGTCCAGCCCAAAGAGCCAGCCGTGTGTTACACATCACCTTAGAAGATACGGTATACGCCCAGTCAAGACCGGCGCCTCTACGGGAATCAGGTGAGCGTTACAGATCAGCTGTGTGTTTCTTGAGAAGAGGATGCACAGGAGTGCTTCAGAAGGGAGGGGAAGGATCCTGAGGCAAAGGAGAGGTTGCAAAAATCAGCAAGGGCCGGAGCGAGGGTATCAATTTGGAGGAAAGGATGAGAAAGAGGGTGGGGGGTGGTTGAAGGAGGGTCAGCAAGCACATACAGAGAGGGGATTGGAGGTGGTAGGGAGGAGAGGGTGGACAGGATGTCCTGGGTTTTTGAGATAAAATGAGAGGCAAGGGCATTGCAAAGAGTCCGGGAGGCAGGTGAAGGGAAAGAGGCTGCCACGGGATAGGCCAGCTCCTTGCAGATTTGAAAGAGTTTGGCCGAGTTATTAGATGCCGAAGAGACACGGGCTTGAATGTGGACTCTCTTCTTGGTGAGGACAGAGAGTCAGTATTGCCCTTGGAGCAGCCGACAGGCCAGTTTGTTAGAGGATGAGCAAGAAGCCCTCCCTTTCCACTCAGCCGCCCTGCACTTACGTTTAAGTGTAGCTAGGTCGGAGTCATACCAAGAATGGCACTTGGCTTTGGACTTTAAACGGATCCTCATGACAGGGGCAAGAGCACCAAGAATATCAGAAATAGAAGAAAGTAGAGAAGGGACAGTGCTGTGTCTGGGTGTGAGTCAGCCAGAGCAGGAGAGGGGGGGAGAGAAGGTGGCAGCGAAAGCCTCAACTGACACATGCTTCATGGGCCGGATGTCTGAGAAGGTAGGTGGCAATGTTGGGGTATGCTTGGCTTGGGGGGCAAAGAGGGAGAGATTAGAGGAGAGGAGGCTGTGGTCACTCCAGGAGAGAGGAGTGGTCAGAGGGATAGAGAGAGGGACACCAGAGGACACCAGAGGAGATCAAGACATCAAGTGTGTGTCCAGCAGAGTGAGTCGGGCCAGAGGGGAGGATAGAGAGGGAGAGGGAATCGCAGAGGTCGCGAAAGAGCACAGTTGAGGAACGTGGAGAATCGAGATGGATGTTGAGGTCACCAAGGAGGAGGAGTTTAGTGGTTGAGGCCAGGAGGGAGGAGGAGAGGTCAGCCCACTCAGAGAGAAAAGTAAGAGAGTGGCTAGCAGAGAGAGAGAACCTGCAGACAAGGCATTCGAAAGAGGAGTAAATCTGAGTGGAATGATAGTGGCAGGAATCCACTCAGGAAAGATCAGGGCTACACCCCCTCCAGGCCGTGTGGATCTGGGTGCAGAGAGGATCTTGTAGCCATCAGAGAGGAGAGTGCCAAAGCTTGTGACAAAGCTGGCCGTGAACCATTTCTCAATAAGACCGAAGACAACAAGGTCCTGTTTGTCAAGGAGGTGGCCGATGTCAGAGGAGTGTTTGACAGCAGAGCGAGAGTTGAGAGTGGCAAGATGAAGAAGGTTGCCAGCCTTAATTGAATTGATATTTTATTTCTATCGCGCTAATACACAAGTGAGCCCAAAGTGAGGCAGAGGAGGAGGGAAGAGAGGGCAAGGTAGCTAATGGAAGAGAGGAGGGGACAGCCGGAAATGAAAGGGAGTTGATGAGGCAAGGGAACCGCCTATCGAAGAGAAGAAGATTGGCCTGAGGCCCTTGGACCATGACAGTGCCATTTAGGAAGACATTAATGGTGACTTTGGAGGAGTCGAAGAATTCCATGAGGATTCCACCATTAATGGGAGAGGAGGAGACAGGACAGAGCACAGAGATCATATGAGGGGTCCATAGATCTTGTGAAGTAACAACAAAGAGGATGTCGGTGAGGGTCTGTCTGGAAGAGGCGCTGGAATAGGTATCAGCGATGGGGAGACCTGGGTTGGAGGCCAAGATATCCTTTTTATACTTGTTCTTTCCAGACTTAGTGAGAAGGGAAGGATATAGTTGATAGAGAAGCAGTTGGAATAGATAGGAGAAACAGATAACACCATGGGTGGGAAGAGGGAGGAGGCAGTGGGAGGAGTATGCAAGTACAGCGGTATGGAACAGTCACTGGGCTAGCAGGTTACAATCAATGGCCAATGTTAAATGCAAAACACACCCAAGTTTGACTCTCAAAGTTAAATGCAAAACAACACCCAAGTTTGACTTTCAAAGTAAAATGCAAAGGCACAGTAGGTATAGAATTGAGGTATGAATCAGAGGTTACGGGTGAGAGCAGAAACAAGTGCATTCGAGAGCATAACAAGGAGAACTATGAGAACAAGCAGAGAAGGAAGTAAAAGGACCCAAGAAGAGAAAAAGGGTCATCAGAGAGCAGGGAACTAACCCATGGTAAGTGAAGTAAGAGAGTCTTGGTAGTCCATTTGCATAGCTATGTGAGGTAGCAACCACATGGAGGGTTGGGTTGTGTCAATAGACTCATGTAGCATTCTGGAAGCAGACACGGGCCTTCAATGTGGGCTTTGGATGTTAATGGCCGGCTCCTGCCTCCGGGTTGCAATGATTGGCTTAAAGACTAATTGCAACCAATGGGAGGGGGGGAGAAGGGCCAGGCCAAGATTGAAGATTAGATGGAAAAAAGTACAGCCATCCTGGAATGCCCCAGCACAATGCAATTGGCAATATTCAAATGGCAAAATGAGTGAAAAGAAGCTGGAAATGTAGGAAATGCAGCTTCAGGGTGCTTTTGAAATCGAGCACAGTAAATAATGCATTTCAAAGAAATAAAATATTTTTTTTCTTTCTGGAAAAGATGATGCAGCGCCGCTGTACGCTGAACAATAACACCAGGCTTACCCCAGTGTCTAGAGATGGAGAATTGGGCAAGGTAAGGCAGGTATCACTATCTTCCTCTATTAGCAACAACACAGCTATACAACATTTTGTTTACATGAGTACATTATTTAATACATCAACTACTTAATAATAGGTGCGCTAACCACCCCTGACATTATGCTACCAACATTGTAAACACAACCCCTTGTAGGGACTTTTCATCAAAATTGATTTAATTTGTGATGTCATCTTAGACGTCTGGGGTGCTAGCCTTAGCAGTGTACAGTGGTGGTGTGAGTTATGGTTGCTTAACTTACCATAACTGGTGAATTTCTGATGGTTTTCGGTTTTGCTTGTAACCATAACGCCCTTTAACACATTCTTTATTGAATTGCATATGTTTTTATTAGTGCAGCTTAACCATAACGTCCATTTAACAACATTTCTTCACTGATTTTCATGGGCTTTTTACCATTGCACCCTAATTTGCTACAACTTCCTAATATTATACCCCCCCAATATAGCAACATTTTTGGCCGATGTAGAAAGTTTGAAGTTAGAACTGTGCCATTCCCCATCTCCAAGCAACATTTTCAACACTACTGTAAACTTTTCCCAACTTTTTCCACTGTGTTTGTGTTTGCTGACGTTTGCTAATGTTGGACGTCATTGCTGACTTTCAGGACAGTGTCACGGAACTACGCCCGTGCATACGGCATAATGGCATATTCACGAATGGCTGCGCGCTTCACGATGGGTCTGTGCTTTGCAAACAGTTTGAAACTGCATTTGTAGCTGGTCTAGGAAGTTTCAAGCTAAAATGTACCTTTGCACAACTCCTACACCTATTCTTACTTATTTTTTTATTTATTTTTTATTGGTTAATCAAATTTAAACCTTTAACATTCCTCAATTTTCAAATTCATCATCATAAAATGGACATCTCCAATGTTCTTCAAAATAGGTTAAGATTTGCCGATATTAGTTTGTTCAATCTAATCGGCCTGCTGGAGTTGACTCACAGTCCAGGACTGACTTCCTCATGGTCCAATTTTAGGGATTCGACAAATTTGAATGCGTCTAAGGTTCTACTGACCTTTTTAACAGCCAGTAGCCGCTCCCACTATTCTTCTTCCGTCTCCTCAGTGATGTTACTAATATAACTGCCCTATAAGCCTGTCTTTTCGATTCCAAGTTCGGGCAGGCTAGCATCACGTGCCTGACAGAGTCTAGTTGGTCTTTATTCTTACAGAACTTGCAGTAAGCTTTTGTTTTTTCAATGATCCTTCTTATCCATTTTACCTCTCTGCAATGCCATATGTTAAGTCTGCAGCGCATCAACAAGTCTCTGTAGTGGTTAGATGGGAATTTCAGCAGGTAATGTGGAAGTCTATTTAAGCCTTTTTTTCCCAGATAATATTATAACACAGGTTTCTTTTCAGTCTTTTCTCCTGTGTTTCATCCCAGTCCTTTTCCCGAATAATTCTTTTGGCTCTATCTGGGTTGCACTTCAGGGTATCTTCCGAGACATTTACCTGTTCCAAGCTTGCTTTGCATCTCTTTTTCCAGTTGAGGAACATTGTGTCTTCATTTGGTAGCTCCGTCTGTGCTAACATTTCAAAAGGCTGACACGGATTGTTGAGGATACACTTTCTATAAAGGGATAAGGATTTCCATAGCGCAATTGAGGCCACAGATTGTAGCCTTAGCTCTGTTCTTATGAGCTCTAGCGGTAACAAATTTTAAAGGCGCAAGATCTTTCGCCAAAAATAGCCCTTGCATATGTTCCATACTTCCCATTTTAAGGCTAATAGTGCCTCTGCTCCATACGTGATTACGGCCACCACTTTTTGCTTATAAAAAGTTACTATCGGCGTCAAGGAAAATTTGCCATATCTACGATGTATACATGTTCCTTGGTTAGTCAGGGTTGTTAGTTTTTCCCGGATTAATGCGTAATGCGCCTGTTCATTACAGTTTTTATCGTTATACCAAAATACATTGTAGTTCCCACCTCCTCCAATGTTTCTTTTTCCAATGACCACGTCTGGATTTTCCCTGCACTTTTTCTTCCACAACATGACTTCATGGTTAGGATCATAGATTTTTTGACATTGATCTTCATGTCATTATCTTTTAAGTATTTGTTGAAGGCCTCGATCCATCTTTGTAGTCCTATTGGTGTCTGGTCTACAAATACCGCGTCATCTGCATATATCATCCATGGTATCTCGGTTCCATTTATCTTCAGAGGGAAGGCGCGGATCTGATCTTGGGTGATCTTCATGTCTGCCATATGTAGGACAAAGAGGAAAGGGGCTAACATGCATCCCTGTTTTGTTCCCTGTGACGTTTTGATCTTCTTAGATAGCCCTCCGTTTGGTGTAGCTTGGATTTGAATTGAGGTATCAGTATAGAGGGCTTGAATTGCTTCTAGCAGATCCGTAGGGCAACCCCAGTTTCTCATTTTTTGACCACAGGCGCTCTCTATTTATCCCATCAAACGCTTGTTCGAGGTTTATAAAGGCCAAGTAGATCGTTTCTTTTCCCCTCTAGCGCCTTTGCCTTCAGCAGGTTGATCAGGAATAGATTCAGGGCGGTGCCAACACCACTTACGAAGGCTGTTTGCCTTTCATCCAAGATTTTAGCCTGAGATGCCCATATTTTTAGGTCCCTTAGTAGAAGGGACGCAAATAACTTGCCAATTGAGTCTAATAACGCAATCGGCCTG
The DNA here is from genome assembly GCF_040938575.1 of Ambystoma mexicanum. Classification (NCBI taxonomy): domain Eukaryota; kingdom Metazoa; phylum Chordata; class Amphibia; order Caudata; family Ambystomatidae; genus Ambystoma; species Ambystoma mexicanum. Next base: position 55,489,816 of record NC_090934.1, on the reverse strand, counting down.
TAATTTCTGGGGTTTCCCCGATCTCCTTTTTTGTAAATCGGTACAATGTAGGCCTCAGTCCACGTGGTTGGTATTTGTCTAGCTTTTTTTATTTGTTGAAATAGTATGTATATTAGATCAGACCAGTCTTCACAGTTTTATTTCAGCATTTTATTAGAGATGCCGTCTGGGCCTGCTGCCCTGGAAGTACTCAGTTTTTTTATTAGGATTAGGATATCGTCTCTATCAAAATCCAGGGCCCATGGTATGTCGTCAGGCTTCACCTTGGTGACTTTTTCCTCATTTTTCCCTGCATATAATGCAGTGTAGTGCTGAAACCAATTTTCTTCTGAGACTTGGTTGACACCTATTGCCGATTGGTTGAGGTCCCTGTTGTTAAGTGGGTCCCACGTACTTCTTGTATTATTTGTGGATATTGCGGCTAGCATTTGTTCAGCATCTCTTTGTAGTCTCAAGTAGCGGGTTGAACGCAGCCAGTTTTTATATGTTTGCCGACACTTCCTCAGGAGTTCATCTCTCTCTCTACTGTTGTCCTTTTTTATACATATGAGATCCGCTCTATATTGTTTTCGTCTACCAACTACAAGTTCGTCATATGCATGTTTTTTTTTTTTATTTGCTTAGTTTTAGTTGAATCATGCTTGACCACAAAGGCTTCCAACAGCCATTTGTACTCAAACACTTATTATCTATTTGCAAACAGAGCACATACTTGCAAGAATATTAGCCCAACTGCTATTTATCTTCAAAAATGGCGTCAGGTATTATCTCCCCTCCCCAGGAGCCACTACCACCACCACCAGCTGGAGGGCCTAGACAACGGAAAAAGCGCACTAATGCAGAAAAAAATGAAAAGGACCAGGAAAATGAGGTGAATGAAATGCCTATCTCCAGCATCCAGAGAGAATCGTGGGTGTGGCAGTTCTTTACCACCATTGGGTGTACCAAAGGCTAAAGCTACTGAGGTCAAATGCACTGAGGGCAACTAGTAGCAGACAACCTTGCCAGTACTCCTATGGGACAACCTCCTTGCGTCACCGCACCAAATCCAAGCACCAGAATGCCCTCAGAAAGGCTGTTGCTTTTTCAGGAAGTAAAAGGCTGTCTTTGTCTACCTCATCTTCCTCAACCAATGCTGCCACCACACAGACTTCTTTGGTGGGGACCAAAATCCCACCAGCTACCTTGCAAGCCCTAAAAGAGGCTTTTGAGCCATATCTTTCCAAGACAACAGCACTCTGTACATACTGCAACACAACACTCTGCAGGGGGCAGCAATTCCGCAGTGCTTTCGAGGCTGTAATCAGGGAGCATGAGAAACACTGCTGCATAGCTTAGATTTTACGCATGCCCAACATTTTCCCCTGTCCACCTGCCCCTCCCTATCTGTGGTTGGTGTCCCTTCCCTTATTTCCCTCCCCCACCTTACTTCGTAACCTCTCCTGCAACAACAAAAAAAGAAAGAGAAATACAAAATCAAAAAACACAAGAAAAGGTTCCTTTAGGAACCAGCTTTCACAGTTGAAAAATAGAAGTAGAAAAAAAAAAAAGCTTATAGGCTCCATTTACTTTACATTTTTCAGTAAAGTTGTTGGACTCAATAAGATTCTCCAACATTCCCATTAGCTTTTTATACTATTCTAACGTAAATATTGGACAATTATATACCAGAGAAAAAGAAAAAAACACAGAGAAATGTTCTGTCCAAAACACTTTTCTCTAGTATATAATAAGGATGATGATCCTTTATGATTATGCGCGATCTCTGCCCATCCCTCTCCACGCCATTCGTTATTAAAAAACATGAAGTGCACGTGCACACCGTCGCAGAGGACAGCCCTATTACCCTTTTTACTCTGGTGTTTGTAACACTCCCTCATTGCCTGCTTACAAACTTCCACATCAATCCAGCAATCAGTTAAAAAAACTCTACATTTAACCCGATCAACATATTAAACTTCCACACACCAACTGCCAATTAAAAATGTTCAACAAATCATTTGCATATGCACTCTCTGTGCTTATACAAAAAGATTGTACACACTGCTACTATAAATAACCATATGCAATGTGCAATAAAGCAAGTGCATGAATGGAAAAAGGGGTATGGATTACCAAGTGCTGATAGGAACCTAGAGGAAAGTGCCAACACATGCCAAGGTGGGACCCCACTAGCTATATACTGTGGCGGAGGAGTCCAAAAGGTATGGTACACAGCCACCACGTGTTAGACCCGCAAGGGCACTGCTGAAGGGTGAGGATGTACTGGTGTCGACTAGATATAGGGCCTGGAACCTGTGAGGTTCACGAGGGACCAGACCTCCAGTATTAGTGGCAGTGGTATACGTCAGCAGAATAGGAACACAAAAGCAGAGTTCTCCAAAAATTCCGGAACTTAAGGAAGTCAGCTCAAGCATAAGAGGAGCAGGAAGGCTGTTCCAAACAGAGGCACCGGTCGAAGAGAGAGAGACATGCCTCTTGTTCTCAGTTTCAAAAAGCATTTCACAAGCAGAGTATTGGAGTTACAGCAGCGGAGGGCTCTAGCAGGGCAGTTTTTACTCAATCAAAGTTTGACATATTGCAGTCCCAGGCCTCAAAAAGCCTTGTCAATTATACGAAGGATCCCTAATTTCATCCTTGCAATTAGCAGAAGCCATTGTACACATTTTAGGGCTGCAGCGATACGATCCCTGGGCTTGACGCCAAGTATAAATCTTGTAGGTGTCTAGTCAAAGGATCGAATATAAAGGGTCGACAGGTCAAAGAATCGACACCAAAGGGTCGACAGGTCAAAGGATCGAATTAGTGGGTTTATTTTTTGGGGGGGAAAAAAAGTGTTTTTAGCAACACAAAAAAATGTGGGAAAAAAAATGAAAATTCGATCCTTTGACCTGTCGACCCTTTGGTATCGATCCTTTGACCTCTCGACCCTTTTACTGTCGATCCTTTGACCTAGAACCAGTCTTGTAGCCATATTCTAGATTATCCGGAAGGAGCAAAAACAACAAAGGGGGAGGTTAAGGAAGATGCTGTTGCAGTATTCCAGCCTACACAGGACCAGGGCTCTACAGACCTTTAGCTTCTGGGGGAAGGAGAGGAACGGTACAATGCCTGTAAGGAGGTCAAGCGAGAAGCATGGGCTTTCTTTACAAGCTCGAAAATGTAAGGAGTAAAACAGAGAGAGTACTTAAAAATGACACCATGATTTTTGGCCTCACAGGATAGTGAGAGTAGAGGGCCCAAAGACGGCAGCCAGAGGGTAGGAGAAAAACAGGGCACAGGTGTTACCATAAGAAAGATCTCTGTTTTACTGCCATTGAGACAGAGATTGTTAGCCGCACACAATGCTTGGATGGCGGACAATCAGGTATAACAAAAAATGTGGAGAAGAAATAAGTTCATGGAAGTTTAAGGAAAGCTGCGTGTCATTAACATAACACTAGAAATGAGAGAAGAAGAAGAAGACCATCAAGTCAGCCAGAGGAACGAAATAGAGATGGAAGAGCCACAATCATAGAATAAAACCGGGGGGTACTTTGCAGGTACACAGTGAGGTGGTGGAGTACAGACAGCCCAGTTGCAGCTGGTAAGGGCCGTTAGTGAGAAAAACAGATCAGCCAGTCCAGTGCCCGGTCCATAATGCTAAAGGTATCATGTAACCATTTAATACAATGGTTCACCATGTGAAAGGCGGGGGACACATGAAAGAACACTATCCTCAATTGTGCTACAATCATAAATACCATATAGACTTTAATGATATCATTCCACCATACTACAAATACTGTACACTCCTCCTAAAGTACCTATATCTACAATACACATATTACTATACTATGTGTTGCAAGTGGCCGCAACCACCACAATTGAATTATACCATATAACAAGGATGTACAATAGACCTTCAAATAACAAAATTCACCCAGAACCCCCATCATCCATATAATGGAGTAAGAATTGACCATGGACTCGACGGCACATGCAAACCCCCTTTTCACCTATAAAAAGAGCTCCATGTCATTTTTATTCCACTCTCCCACCCTTTCTAGGCCCTCGTTCAGCCATCAAATAACCCCAAATGGGTTTTCCAAGCTGTTCATTCACATGTTCGTTCACAGTGCTGTCAGTAGATGACCGTGGTGTCCGCGTACTGGGTTGCACCTGCACCCACTTTTTTCACCTTTAAAAACAGCTCCACATAAACTATATTCTAGCCCCTCTTTCGACAACCAAATAACTCCAAGTGTGTTTTCCAGACTTTTTCCCCACTTAGCTATCCGCAGGCACTGGCAGCTGTCCATGGATCCAACATGGTGATCGATCCAAAAACTTGACGCACCGCACGCTTTTGAGCATCCAATTAGCAGGCGCGTATGATGTCCGCAGACAGACCGTCACCCCCTGATTGCCCCAGACGTGACAGCGGACCCCAAATAAGGAAGTGGGCCCGCAAACCAAACCCAGATATCACTAATAGTTTTTACCTACATTTAGTGCTATTTAAAAAAAAAAATGCTTGACAGATTTACACCAAATTTACAAAAGCACGCTTTCAGGACCAAGCTGCCACTCCTAGCGCACATTTGGGGAAATTCCTTTTCCACGGTTTGGGCTGTAGGCATGAGCAACATTTTGTTTCTATTTCATCTATGAGGATTTCCTGAATATTTGGGACACCCCAGAAGTTTGCCACCCCCCCGGACAAAACCACACAAAACATTGCAGAATCATTCTGATGGGGCAATATACTTGTTTTCAATGTTTTTTCATGATTCATCCAGGGGGGGCAAAGTTATAAGCCACCCAAAAATTGCTCTTCCATTGAGTTGAGCAACTTAAAGATAACTACAGGGCTGCTTCAGTAGGCCATGTCCCCAAGAATCTAGTCACTGGGCACACACACTATAGTAATACGTGTATAGTAATATAAGTACTGTAGGGGGAGTATATAGCATTTGTAATATGGTGGAATGATGTAATTGAAGTCTATATGGTATTTATGATTGTAGTACAATTAAGGACAGTGATCATTGATGTCTTCTCCACCTTTCCCACGGTCAACCATTGTATCCGCATTAAATGGTTACATGATACCTTTAGCATCATGGACCGGGCACTGGACTGGCTGACTTGTTTTTCTCACTAAGCTCCCTTCCCAGCTGCAACTGGGCCGTTTGTGCTCCACCACCTCACTGTCTAGGGTTCTATCCTATGATTGTGGCTCTTCAATATGTGTTTCTTCCCTATGGCTCATCTGTTGTCCATGTTCTTTTCTAATTTCCAGTGTTAAGTTGATGACGCACAGCTTTCCTTAATCTTACCCCAGCTAATTTCTTCTCCTCTTTTTGTATCCCTGATTGTTTGACTGCCATCAAGGCATTGTGTGCGGCAATCTCAGTCTCAATGCCAGTAAGACAGAGATCCTTCTTATTGTGACACTTGTGCCCTATTTTTCTCCTTCCCTCTGGTCGCCCTCTTTGGACCCTTTACTTGCACCATCTTGTGAGGCTAAATACCTTGGGGTCATCTTTATGTTCTCTATTTCCTTTAGTCGTTATAATATGGAGCTTGTAAAGAAATCCCACTTTCAGCTAAATCTCCTTGTAGGCATTCTACCGTTCCTCACTTTCCCACAGAAGATTATTGGCTCTAGCCCTGGTGCTATGTAGGCTGAAGACTGCAACAGCCTCTTCCTTAACATCCCCCTTTGTTTTCTTAGCCCCCTTCAGCAAATGTAAAATAGGGCTGCACATCTTATCCTTGGCCTGAAGGCCAGCGATCGTATCGCTGTAGCCCTGGAATGTGTACATTGGCTCCTGGTGGTTGCAAAGATGAAATTTGAAATCTTCTGTATCATTGACAAAGCTTTCTGGGGCCAGGCACTACAATATCTCCAACTTGTTCACCTTAAATACTGCCCTGCTAAAGCCTTCCGCTCTTGTAACTCCATTCGCTGCTTGTCAAATTGAAGAGGAAGTGTCAAGTGTCGCCCCCACTCAAGTTGCCCCCCTCCCATTGCCTATTGAGTTCACACCATAGTATGTGACGTGTGAAGAACAGTTAAATCAGCAGAGCCGCAGCACATGGGCTCTGCCCAGTGCCTATCAGTATAACAGCACCTATTAATATACTGACACCTAAGAAAACCTGGACAGTAAGGTATCCATTGAAAAGGCCATATCTACATTCAAGACAATATAATGGTTGTCTGAATAAAATATGCGAAGAAGCAAAGAAGATAATGAAGGAAGATGAATGGTGACATCATAAGAAATCCGACTGACACACCTATAGAAGGTATAAGAACCTGAGAATACTGACAAGAGGCAAAATATAGAGAAGATACCATGGATAAGTAACATTGTGGGCTCAAGATGAAGAAACCTATGCCACATACATGATGAAGATATTTAGTTAGTTTAAACGTGTACAGATGTAAGTAACTGCAAGGGGCAAAGAAATTGTGAAGCTAGCTTATGCTTAAATAGTCAATAAATTGCGGTAAGTGCCAACGTTTACAAGTATATACCTCAAGAAGCACTTTATGTATCAATGAAAGCCCACTATGCATACGAGCAGAATTGAACAAAGGTTACAAAAGGCCTCAAATGGAGTGTGTCACAGGAAGAAAATCGAGATTCGAGAGAGAGCAAAACTCAGCTAAGGATGACCATGCCAAGAAGCCAAGGTCTTATCTGGCTGGAATAAGCCGTCATTGGATACAATTAAGTAGAGAAGATAACAGAAATGTCAAAATAAGCCACAGACGTCAGAGAACTGGTAGAATTAAATGAAATATACAAAAAGGCACAGAGAAAAGCTGATTTCACGGTGTCCCATCACGTAACAAAGACAGGCTGGAAGAGTGAGAATTTCACACCTACGCATGGATCCTCGCCATGCCCATACTTCTTAAACGTTCTCAGAGCACAGAGCAGACTCAAGGCCAAACTACAAAGAAGTAATTGACACATGACTACTGAAGTGATGATTGATTGTAGCATAATTGGTGGGAAGTTGGGGTGCAGAAGAGCTTCTCTGCACCTGGTTGTTCTTTCTGTGTGCTGCTAGACGTAGGTGGAAAGGTATGAGTGGGGTTGTGTCAGGGCTGGCTGGATTAGTAATCAGAAAGAGTATGTACATAGAATTGGCTGAGTAGTAGTCAGAAAGAGTTTGTACATAGAATTAACATTGTGCTTGCCCAAGTCAAGATGGAGAGAAAGAAACTTAATCTGATTGGTCAAAGGAACAATGATATGTTTGGTTTGCCTGATTGGTGGAAAGGACAATGGGTTTGATTCTTGTGTGGTGAGCAAGATTCTAAACTGCCTTTCATCAAAAGAAATTCAGTGGCTGGTTTTACATTTGTTAAGCTCCTTAAGTAAGGCATTTCAGAGTTCAGAAGATTTACTAGAGAAGTAAGAGAATCGTTTGCTGAGCCAGAGTGAACAAGAAGACCTCAGGTGGGATCGTTCTTTTTAAAGCTTAAACATTTTCACAGAGAATTTCCACTTTTCTAATCAGAAGTTAAATTGTTAAAAACTTTAAAATTAACTGAGGGAAGTGTACAGTTTAAATACAGTAAGCAGACAAGTGTAAAGACTGTGCGCGCAAGTTTTGAGTTTATAAATTACATGGAAAGTGTTTCAAGACTGTTTAGCGCGCGCGTTGGGCCTCGTGACTATAGCAACGTCGTTATGGGAGTGCGCGGATATGCAGAGCGATAGAGCGCAAGCCCATTTTTACAGAGCGCTAGTTGTTTTTAGCGCGTGTACAATTTTCGCATGAGTGACATTGTGTACGACAGCTGGTGTTTGGTTGCGATAGAGCGCGAGTCCAATTTTACGTTGCGTGTGATTTTTCATCGCATGCATGTTTTACGTTGCGTGTGATTTTTCATCGCATGCATGTTTTACACGCGTACGTGAATTATTTAAGGTGCGTATGCTTTTAGCGCGTTTACGTGTTTTCTCTTTAATACGGTGCGCGTGTGTTTTTTTCAGCGTGAGGACAATTTTCACGCCTTGTGAATTCGCGTGTTCATCCCAAAACTTTTGCACTTGAAAAAAGGAAAGATTCACACATAGACGCAGGAGCAGCAGCATTCAAGAAAGTTAACGAGTTTCATTTAAGTAACCTTCACGCAAAATGAATTCAATACTTCATTAGAAAAGACTGCATTGTTTTTAAAAGCATTTAAAACTCAAATCTCATAGAGTTTAATGTTCTTAAGAAGCAAACAAGAATATGTAAGTCAGTGAACTGCTTGCAAGAGTCATTACTTAGGATTCTAAAGAGACTTGTATGGCTAGTGACAATATACTCTAAAGAACTACAATTGTTCTATACTCCATGCAGATAATTAACCTCTAAGTCGTTGTTGTTTCCAAAATAATTTAAGATAAGAAGTCTACACTAATGTATAAGTAACTAAGTGTATTTGTTTACTACAGATACCAGAGCCTACCAGACGGTTGCAGGGCTGCAGTGGCTCCGTTGTTATTTTATCCAAATTCCCCTTTCCCTTTCTTGGGGTTCTCAGCTCAGCTTTACTTTAGGGTTGAGAGGTGAACTCCTAGTGAGGGTCTGTGGGGCCAGCATCAGCTCCTGTGGAATTCGTTCAAGCCGGACCCTGACAGGTTGATGCCAACCTAATCATAGTGGACCATGTAATCTAGGGTCCTATAGTGAGTAGAGCCAATTGGACGTTGTACTTTTAGTGATGTTCATAGTGGCCATTTTGAAGGGAGGGCTTAATTGCCCCACCTGACATTGATCATCCAATCCTCTCTCCCCATAACCATATACAGATATAGTACCGATATTAAGTTACCTTCCTATAACCAATCACGTTGCATGTTAGGATTTTAAGTTTTCCACGTTGAATGACGTTAGTACGTACGCAGGTTGTACATCAGCAATGACGAGTTTTTGCCATAAATATTGTGTTTTTTCTAAAAGTAAGGCAAGCAAGAAGATTGAGCGATTGCTGATGTATATTGTTCTCCCCGTTTTATGAAACAGACTCACTTTGCCGAACTATTGAGTTGTCTTGATTATTTGATGCAAGAGTATGAATCTGCATCCCCATCTATCTCGAGGGTACTGCTACTCATCTTAACGAGCTGTTTGGAGATCATCCAGTTCAAAATGCTTTTTGAAACAGAGAGCAGGAGGCATGTGTCTCTCTTTGGTCGGTGCCTCTGTTTGGAACAGCCTTCCTGCTTGTCTTGTACTTGAGCTGGACTTCCTTAAGTTTTGGAAACTTTAAAAACCTGTGCTTTCCTTTCTCTGTTTTACTTAATCCTTTCCCTGGTAACTTATATCACTGCCACTGAAACTGGTGGTCGGGTCCCTCATGAACCTGACAGGTTGCTGGCCCTATATCTAGTGGACACTAGTGAAGCCCATCCCTTTAGCACTGCCCTTGCGAGTGTGCCGCCTGGTGGCTGTGTACTCTACCCATGAGACCACTCTGCCCCAGCAGTTAGGCAGTGGCGTTCCACTTTGCCATCATTTGGCACTTTCCTTCTGGGACCCTATCAATTCTTGGCAATCCCTACTCCTTTTTCCATTCATGCACTTCTCTTACTGCACAATACATTTGTGCATTTATAGCAGCAGTGTGTACAATTGTTTTGGATAAGCAAGGAAAATTCAGATGAAAAAGATTTCTAGAACATTCTTAACTGGCAGTTGGTGTGTGGAAGTTTAATGTGTCGATGGGGTTATATGTAGAGGTTTCTGAACTAATTGGTGGATAGATGTGTGTATGTTTAAAAGCAGGCAGTGAGGGAGTTTTCCAAACATAACAGTAAAATAAGTAGAAGGGGTGCCTTGTGCGATTGTGTGCACGTGCAATCATGGTTTTTTAATGATTCATGGCCTGGAAAGGGGACTGCGGAGGGAGATCTCAGATAGATATGAGGGTCCTTGGATTATGGTCCTTATTGTATGCTAGAGAAAAGTATTTGGGACAGAAAATTGTTTTTTTTTTAACTGTGGTAGGTGGTTCCTAAAGAACTTGTTTCGGGTGTTTTTTTTATTTATATTTGTATTTTTTGTAGGAGAGGCCAGGTGGGAAGGGAGAGGAGGGAATGGGCATCAACCCCAGATATGGAGGGGCAGGTGGACAAGGGAATATGTTGCACAGGTTTTAAATATAAGGTAGGGGGCAGTATTTCTCATGCTCCTTGATTACTGCCTTGAAAGTACTTTGCAACTGCTCACCTTGGCAGAGTGGTGTATTGCAGTATATACAGAGTACTGTTGTCTTGGAAAGAAGTGGATCAATAGTTTATTTTATGGCTTGCACGGTAGCTGGTGGGATTGTGTGCCCCACAGTAGTCTGTGTGGTGGCAGTATTAGTTGAGGACAATGAGGTGGAGGAAGACAGCCTATTACTTCCTGAGAAAGGAACAGCCTTTCTCAGAGCATCCCAATGGTGAGATTTGATGTGACGGCGCATGGAGGTGGTCCCGTAGGAGTACTGCCCAGGTTGTCCGCAACTGTGGGCCTCATTACACGGATGGCGGTAAGGGATTACCGGTACCGGTAATCCCTTACCGCCTTACTATGAGGTCCCTTCGCGGGTCCCTACCTTAACGGCTGGTTTTACCAGCCATTAAGGACGGGACCCGCAAAGGGACCTTGGAGGTAATTACGGTACCACAAATTGTGGTACCGTAATTACTGCCTTCCCCATTCCCATTGAGCCCTATGGGGGCAAAAATGGGAATGGGGAAGTGCCATGGTGAATGGGGAATTACCGCCCCGCACACCTTGGAATGGGTCGGTAATTCCACCATTCACCATGGTGGACTCGGTAAAATACCGGCGGCAACAATGGCGCTAATAGTGCCATGGTTACCGCCTCCCGTGTAATGAGGCCCTAAGTGTACTAAGTGCATTTGACCTTGGTAGCCTTAGCCTTTGGCAGAACCCAACGGTGCTAAAGTGTGGCCACACCCATGCTTCTCTGTGGGTGACGGAGGTAAGCATTTCTTCTATGTCATCTTCCTAGTTCTCTTGATTCTTTTCTGCTTGGTTGCGCTTTTTCCGTTGTCAAGCCCTCCAGCTGGTGGTGGTGGTGTTGGTGGTGGCTCCCGGGGAAGAGGAAAGGCCATGGCTGTTGCCATTTCTGAGGTTAAATAGCAGTTGTAATATTCTTCCAAGTATGTGTTCCCTTCTGGATTGTAGATGGAAAATCAGAAAATATAGGTCTAGGAGCTGTGCCATGGTACATTTTCAGTTTGAAACTTCCAAGATCAGCTACAAATGCAGTTTTGCGTTTACGAACATGTCATCACACCGCGCGCACCTAGCAATGTGACACCATCTGGAAAGTCTGCGATGACGTCAGACGTTCGTGCACATCGGCGAACAAAAAACGGTATAAAAAGTTACAAAAAGTTCATAAAAGTTTTACAAGTGTTGCTAGAAGGTGGGAAATGGAACAGTATTAAGGTGAAACTTTCCAGATCTGAAGAACATTCAGTGAAAAACCTTAGTTTACAAGTAAACCAAAGCCCCCCAGAAATCTGCCAGTTACCGTAAGATAAGGAACCATATCTTGCGCCACCACCGTGCACTGCTAAGACTAACACCCAGGACATCAAAGATGACATCACAAATGAAATCAATTTTGATGAAAAGTCCCTCTAAGGGATTGTGTGCATGATGTTGGTAATAAGATGTCAGTGGTGAGTGGGAGATCTAAAGAATGTACTCATCTAAACAAAACATTGTATTGGAGTGTTATTTTAAATACAGGAACCTAATTATACATACACATAGGCAATGGCTGCAGCATGCACCATAGAAGTACATTATTTTCAATCTGGTAATTTTGGATAGTAAAATAATGAATGATAACTTATCAGAGTTTTGAGAAATGTTAAACATGTAATAACTAGCTAACAATTCAAGACTTACTACACACTTGTGTTAGTACAAACAATACATACAAATCAGAGGCACATACAGAGAAACTAAAGTAAGGAAGAAAGAAACAACATCACCAGAAAATGTCAATAACATTAAAGTTCATATTTATGTATACAAATGAATTGTGTGTTTGAGGCTTTCTTATTGGCCTGTGTATGTGCACCATGGGCTGAAACCAAACCCTAAGGAAAGTACTTTAAGAACATATGACAAGGTTAATGTTTAGCTATATAGCACCTTTTGAATTTTCATATTCTCACTGTCAGTGAACAAAAACACCTGGCCTACAAGTGTCACTCAACAAAAACAAGTGCCCTCGATATGTGATGTCATCAGTGATGTCATCTTTGATGTCCTTGGTGTTAATCTTAGCAGTGCATGATGGCGTCACGGGATATGGTTGCTTAGCTTACCATAACTGGTGAACTTCTGTTTCTTTTTTGGTTTTACTTGTAACCATAACGACCCTTTAGCAATGTTTTTTCACTGAATATATACATATATATATATATATATATATATATATATATATATATATATTATATTATAGGGTGGCGACAGCTGCCCTATAGTTAAGGAGAGTCAGAGTCCCATAAGAACCCCTTTAAATTCTATTGTTAATATCTTTTGATTTGAGTAACGGAATTGACCGAAATTTCAAAAGTGATTAGTGACTCGCAACTCCACAACCCCCCTCCCCCCTAGACTGCAAGGTTTCGTAAAGATACGTCAAAACGCTAAGAAATGTATTATGAAGACAAAACATTTTTTTTCTCCGAAGTTGTGGCCTACTTGCCATTCATTTTCCCATAGACAAAGAAGGTAAATAGTTGCCAAAGCGCACAGCCAAAACCGCTGGACGGATTTGGACCAGGACGACACAATTTGGGCACAAAGCGTTAACTCGCGATCCATGCTTGGTTTGAGGTTATTCGGCGCAATAGTTTTAAATATTTGATGGAGAAGGGAGTGTCCCCTTCCCAAAAATTGATAGTGATATTTTGGGTTTTTAGAAATGAAAATGACCGCCATCTTGTTTTTCTTTCGATGCAAGCAATATCTGTGGCTATAGCAGAGGATATGGGAAATTGAAATGCAGAATAAAAGCTATTTTAAGGTAAAAAAACATGGAAATGCCATCAGGCTAGAGGTGGTTCGGAGGCAGGGGGGAGGCTAGAGAGCACCAAGGGACATTTTGGAGTTGGAGGGTGTCTAGGGACTGAGTTTGTAACACAAAGCTTTCCGAAGCCTTGTCTATAGCCACGAATAGCCGACGTATGAAAGCAAACTGCGTCACAGAAACAGCGTGTGTTATGGGGAAGAGGGGGAGGGCAGTGGAGGTGAGGAGGCCATCTGGGGAGTGGGGGAGCAGGCACAGGTGAGGGGGGCACTTGCTGAGGTGCTGGGGTGGCAGGAAAGCATTCTTTTTTAAAATCCTTTTTGTCTATATTCTTGGCTTTATCCGAGGTTACACAAGACTACAGATAGCCGCGGGTACGAGTAGTTCTGTTACCACAACTACATATTTTGGGGTGTCAGTGTTTCATTTCTTTTTTTAAAGTTGTTTGTATAGGTGTAGGGATGACAGGGTGAAACATCACTGGCATGATCTGGTAGTTATTTGGGACTCTTTTTTATTTTGGCTGTGTGTTTTCAGGCTTTTGTACATGTGAGACTTTGGAGAAAAAAAATGTCAGCTACTTTATATAAGTACATGAGTAGTGTTATTCTTTAGTGATCTTTTAAGTTGTATTGTAGTATAAAACTTGAAGTGAGGCCTGCTTTTTAGCAAATTTCAGTAAACGCGGCTATGATCAAAGTCAATGAAATGTAACCACGGGTATAATATAAACTTTTTTATGTTATTGTATTTATGTATTTGTATGTCACAAGTTGTCCTTAAAAAAGACTGTTTTGGGGTGCACTGAGTGTAGTATTTTTGCACATCTGAACTGCTATTTTGATGTTTTGAAGGACCACTGCATTTCCTTCATTAGTTAGGTGTACTCCGTTAGGTCTATAGAAATTGTCCATGTAGAATTGTACGTTGTTGTTCGAAATCCATAATTGGTTGTGGTCTCTCCTGAATGCTGAAACTGCTTTATTAACAGTTCTCTGGGATTTCTCAATGTTACCATTAAATCTGGTGGTCCATCTCCATGTTTGCCTCGGAATCAGATTGGAAAACATGAAGCTGGTGTGAGGAAATAGTTCAATTTGTTTTGCCATGTCTTATTTGATCATTCAAGAAAGGGACACACTGCATACATTCCCCAAATTATTGCCTCCACAATGAATTAATATGATGTCTGGGTGTCCTTTTCAGACTGAACAATTTTTGGAAAACTTGAAACCAATGCATTTCCCGCAATCCAAAATATTTTAGTGTGAAATCTCTCAAACCTGGGTTCATGCTAATATTTTGTTTCTCACAAAAAGCCAGTAACCAAAACAGTCAACTGTCTCCGATCGGCCACACAGTTTTCAAGCCAGCCATGATATCTGCAGCCTTTCACTGCTTCCAGGAAAATGATTGCTAGTTTGTACGCGCAGTGTTTGTATGATGTCTGTGTTTTGTAGTTTCTAATTGGTTGATGGTGCTGTTGTAATTATTTACGGCTATCCAGGAGCCACCAAGTGCCCGGCATTGCTATCCCCAGGTAGATAGCAGCCCCTGCCCCCATGCAGCTGTGGCTATATGATGCCACTTGGCACGTCGTGTGTTTGTGGACGTGTGGTAGTTGCGGCTATCTTAAATTTTGGATGGGGTAGCATTTAGATGCATTGAGTGTTTTGGAGTTTGTAAGGGACTACGGGAGTAGAGGAGTACCATGAGAAGTGGAGGGGGATGGTAGGCATGTTGGGGACACTTGTTTTGAGTTTGGTGGAGTGCAAATACAATTTTAAATCCATTGTTTTTGCGAATAGCCGTGGCTATCAGCAAACGGTCAGGTAGGGATATTGTATAATCGGGTCTATGAATAGGACGTGTGCATGCACGTCAATGTTTTTCACCATTAAATTGGTTTTACCCATAGACGCGGTTATATTTGTAGCCGCGTCTATAAACATACATTTTCTGTGCAATAATAGTATTGTTATGTGGATGATGCAGCACAGAATATTATTTATGTTTGTTATTTGAGCTGGTTAGGTGTTCTCTTATTTTATTTGGAGTTTTGAAGGTTGGCTTAGTTTGATTTGGGGTTTGAAAAAATGTACTTGTAGCCGCAGATAAAAAGCAGGATCTGCAGTCGAGTCTAATGGCTGCGGCTATGAAAGATGGTGGGTGGGGAAAAATAGATTTCTGTGAGTTTCATTGTTTGTTATTGGTTGTTATTACATGTCTATTTGTGTAGCTGTTTGTGATAGTTTGTGGGGAAAATGTGTCATCCATTTTAGTTGTTTTATAAATATATATACTGGCTACCCGTAAAAGAATGTATTCTCTTCAGAGCACTCTCTCTCACTTGCTAGTGTCTTCACCACACACCACCGGACTATCTTGCACAGAGAATCATGAGACCCACCACCGACAGACCTACAAGAACCCCCTTTGCCAGCCTCCTCGTTGTACCCAAAGTCTTCAGAGCCCGGGCCGGAGTGTCCCCTTCATTGCAGCAACTCAATGGAACGCTCTTCCTCCGAGTCTGAGAAACATCTCATCCCGCGTACCATTCCACAAGGAAATAAAAAGTTGCCGGTTTAATTAAAACTCCTGTTACTCCCGCCTCATGTACTCTTGCAACATGATCGATCCGACATTGTATACCTTATATGCTTCATCATCACCTCTATAACCTTTCTACATCATTGCTATTCCTAAAGTAACCAGTAAGCAATTCCATGTCCTGTCAATACATTGGTACGCCTAATGTAATCAGTAAGCAACGCCGTACCCTGTAACTAACCTACCTTATCGTAACAGTGCCTCGATGCCCCTGGCTGGAAATTCAAATAAATATAGTCCTCTTTTTTTATTTGGAATTCATTTTAGAAAGTATAAAAGCCACCATTTGCACTAGATGGTTTCTCATTATTGATGTTCCTAGTCTTTGTGATAGGTCATTGAAAGGGGGGGAAAAAATGGCACTTAAAAAAAAGGACGACAGGTAATCTGGTATTCATTGATTAACCCCTCCCATTCCTTAAATGCAGCACCTCCCTTGGATATCCATTAGAAGCATCGCCTACACATGACTTGCATCATGGAAATATCAGCACTGGGTAAAGTAGGAGGCTTTGCATTTGGCACTGCTGCTGAAGTTGAGGCTTCATTTGCAGTTGGTGATGAAGTTGCACTGGTGCATGGAGGTGCTGCAGGTGGTGCTGATCACCATCTACGCAAGGAAAGGATTTCTTCTTTTGTGATGTTCGTGCGATTTCCAATAGTCATCATCAACGTCATCCAGTGGACTTGCACTAGATGATTCAGCATAACAGTGGAGTTTTGTTGTAGAATGTGCAAACTATCTCTTCGTGAACAGTATTTTTTTTTTTTACTTTAACGTAGCGGCATCTGTCTGCAGTGGTTTTCATTCCAGTTGCGTTCTTCCTCTGTGCCGATAGATTCGGAAACCCAAACGATAACGTCACTGCTGCTACTCTTGTGGTTGGACGCAAATAATGTAAAATAATAAAAATTACAACACAAAAAAGACACTGGGTTTCATTACGAGTTAGGCAGATTTAACGTTACCACCATGCATAGCCGCGGATTCAGCACTGAACTACAACCTGGCGGACACGTGCACATACCATGGTGGTAACGTTAATTCTGCCTAGCGGAGATACCACTTAAAACTCTGTGGTACAAGGGAAATCTGACAAGAAATGGCAGAATTACCATTACCGCCATGGCAGTCCGTCGAAATTCCACCTGCGTTAATCATGCGGGCGGAAATTCGTCATCGCTATAAAAGGAAGATCCACAGCTGCCTTTTTGAAAAACACAATCCATCCAATATCTCAAGATAGGAGTGCCATCCAGACACCCAGCTAAGGCCAAACATGTCCACAAAAAAGGGCAAAGGCAGGGTGCCCGATATGAGGCAGTGGAAGCCCACATTCAATGAGCAGGAGCTCACGGTGTTGGCAGAGCAAGTGGTTGCCAACTCTGATGAGCTATATGGGGCATTACAGAGGAAGACCAGCCAACACCGCAAGAAAAACATATGGGCTGAAATCAGGGACAAGGTGGTGGCCGTAGGGCATGTACAACGTGATGTAGAGGCCATGAAGAAGAGGTGGAATGACCTCAAGGCCGGGATCAGGACCCTCATCTCCAATCACCACCGGGATACTGCTGCCACTGGAGGCGGCACAGTAGAACCCCTGCTACTGACACTCTGAGCGGAGATGGTCAGTGGGATACTGCACATGGTCGGGATCGAGAGCATGGGCACGGAAGAGCTAGAAGCCAGCAGCCAAGGTGAATCTGGCGAGTACCACAGTGAAACATGCAACAATGACTGCACACACCTGCAGGCATGCTCGAAAACCCACACTGCCATTCAAGCAAGCAGCGTGACCCCCAGAAAGCAAACCCAATCCATGTGAGGCTCCAGGCCCCATTGACAGCAACCAGTGACCACCAGACCCCGCCCTGACATGCCACCCATGCACAGTCAACATAGCCACCATGCAATATAAAAAAGGTAGCAGGCGCCCCTCTCTCGAAAGAACAAGGTATGATAACCTGTTCAGTGGTTATTAACCACATTGAGAGTTCGCAGCCATTGCTTTTTGCTCACTGTACCTTCACAGATGGGAAATATCCATTTGCATATCAGTCTTTGTCCCGCCCACAAGGGCAGTCCAGCACCGAAATGCTATGGCAATTCCTCTCTGAACAAGAGTACCATCAGCAACCCCATACACGTGTTTCAGCCTTGTTGGGCATCATCAGTGAGGTGAAGCTGAGCCTCTCTAAGCACAGAGAGCAGGGAGTCCACGTCTGGTTGCCCCCAGGTAACCTAAGGTGACCAACCCCAAGTTCCTTTCAAAAATATAAAAAAGGTAGCAGGCGCCCCTCTCTCGAAAGAAAAAGGCATGATAACCGGTTCAGTGGTTATTAACCACATTGAGAGTTCGCAGCCATTGCTTTTTGCTCACTGTACCTTCACAGATGGGAAATATCCATTTGCATATCAGTCTTTGTCCCGCCCACAAGGGCAGTCCAGCACCGAAATGCTATGGCAATTCCTCTCTGAACAAGAGTACCATCAGCAACCCCATACACGTGTTTCAGCCTTGTTGGGCATCATCAGTGAGGTGAAGCTGAGCCTCTCTAAGCACAGAGAGCAGGGAGTCCACGTCTGGTTGCCCCCAGGTAACCTAAGGTGACCAACCCCAAGTTCCTTTCAAAAATATAAAAAAGGTAGCAGGCGCCCCTCTCTCAAAAGAAAAAGGCATGATAACCGGTTCAGTGGTTATTAACCACATTGAGAGTTCGCAGCCATTGCTTTTTGCTCACTGTACCTTCACAGATGGGAAATATCCATTTGCATATCAGTCTTTGTCCCGCCCACAAGGGCAGTCCAGCACCGAAATGCTATGGCAATTCCTCTCTGAACAAGAGTACCATCAACAACCCCATACACGTGTTTCAGCCTTGTTGGGCATCATCAGTGAGGTGAAGCTGAGCCTCTCTAAGCACAGAGAGCAGGGAGTCCACGTCTGGTTGCCCCCAGGTAACCTAAGGTGACCAACCCCAAGTTCCTTTCAAAAATATAAAAAAGGTAGCAGGCGCCCCTCTCTCGAAAGAACAAGGCATGATAACCTGTTCAGTGGTTATTAACCACATTGAGAGTTCGCAGCCATTGCTTTTTGCTCACTGTACCTTCACAGATGGGAAATATCCATTTGCATATCAGTCTTTGTCCCGCCCACAAGGGCAGTCCAGCACCGAAATGCTATGGCAATTCCTCTCTGAACAAGAGTACCATCAGCAACCCCATACACGTGTTTCAGCCTTGTTGGGCATCATCAGTGAGGTGAAGCTGAGCCTCTCTAAGCACAGAGAGCAGGGAGTCCACGTCTGGTTGCCCCCAGGTAACCTAAGGTGACCAACCCCAAGTTCCTTTCAAAAATATAAAAAAGGTAGCAGGCGCCCCTCTCTCGAAAGAACAAGGCATGATAACCTGTTCAGTGGTTATTAACCACATTGAGAGTTCGCAGCCATTGCTTTTTGCTCACTGTACCTTCACAGATGGGAAATATCCATTTGCATATCAGTCTTTGTCCCGCCCACAAGGGCAGTCCAGCACCGAAACGCTATGGCAATTCCTCTCTGAACAAGAGTACCATCAGCAACCCCATACACGTGTTTCAGCCTTGTTGGGCATCATCAGTGAGGTGAAGCTGAGCCTCTCTAAGCACAGAGAGCAGGGAGTCCACGTCTGGTTGCCCCCAGGTAACCTAAGGTGACCAACCCCAAGTTCCTTTCAAAAATATAAAAAAGGTAGCAGGCGCCCCTCTCTCGAAAGAACAAGGCATGATAACCTGTTCAGTGGTTATTAACCACATTGAGAGTTCGCAGCCATTGCTTTTTGCTCACTGTACCTTCACAGATGGGAAATATCCATTTGCATATCAGTCTTTGTCCCGCCCACAAGGGCAGTCCAGCACCGAAATGCTATGGCAATTCCTCTCTGAACAAGAGTACCATCAGCAACCCCAAACACGTGTATGGGGTTGCTGGTGGTACTCTCGTTCAGATTGGAATTGCCATTGTATTTCGGTGCTGGACTGCCCCTGGGCAGGACAAAGACTGATATGCAAATGGATATTTCCCATCTGTGAAAGGCACAGTGAGTAAAAGCAGTGGCTGCGAACTCTCAAGTGGTTAATAACCACTGAACAGGTTATCATGTCTGTTCTTGCGAGAGAGGGGCGCCCGCTACCTTTGTAAAACTATTTTTTAAGGAACCTGGGATTGGTAACCCTAGGTCTCCTGGGGGCAACCAGACGTGGTCTCCCTCTCACTGTGCTTAGAGAGGCATCAGCTTCACCTCACTGATGATCCCCAACAAGGGTGAAACACGTGTATGGGGTTGCTGGTGGTACTCTCGTTCAGATTGGAATTGCCATTGTATTTCGGTGCTGGACTGCCCCTGGGCAGGACAAAGACTGATATGCAAATGGATATTTCCCATCTGTGAAAGGCACAGTGAGTAAAAGCAGTGGCTGCGAACTCTCAAGTGGTTAATAACCACTGAACAGGTTATCATGTCTGTTCTTGCGAGAGAGGGGCGCCCGCTACCTTTGTAAAACTATTTTTTAAGGAACCTGGGATTGGTAACCCTAGGTCTCCTGGGGGCAACCAGACGTGGTCTCCCTCTCACTGTGCTTAGAGAGGCATCAGCTTCACCTCACTGATGATCCCCAACAAGGGTGAAACACGTGTATGGGGTTGCTGGTGGTACTCTCGTTCAGATTGGAATTGCCATTGTATTTCGGTGCTGGACTGCCCCTGGGCAGGACAAAGACTGATATGCAAATGGATATTTCCCATCTGTGAAAGGCACAGTGAGTAAAAGCAGTGGCTGCGAACTCTCAAGTGGTTAATAACCACTGAACAGGTTATCATGTCTGTTCTTGCGAGAGAGGGGCGCCCGCTACCTTTGTAAAACTATTTTTTAAGGAACCTGGGATTGGTAACCCTAGGTCTCCTGGGGGCAACCAGACGTGGTCTCCCTCTCACTGTGCTTAGAGAGGCATCAGCTTCACCTCACTGATGATCCCCAACAAGGGTGAAACACGTGTATGGGGTTGCTGGTGGTACTCTCGTTCAGATTGGAATTGCCATTGTATTTCGGTGCTGGACTGCCCCTGGGCAGGACAAAGACTGATATGCAAATGGATATTTCCCATCTGTGAAAGGCACAGTGAGTAAAAGCAGTGGCTGCGAACTCTCAAGTGGTTAATAACCACTGAACAGGTTATCATGTCTGTTCTTGCGAGAGAGGGGCGCCCGCTACCTTTGTAAAACTATTTTTTAAGGAACCTGGGATTGGTAACCCTAGGTCTCCTGGGGGCAACCAGACGTGGTCTCCCTCTCACTGTGCTTAGAGAGGCATCAGCTTCACCTCACTGATGATCCCCAACAAGGGTGAAACACGTGTATGGGGTTGCTGGTGGTACTCTCGTTTAGATTGGAATTGCCATTGTATTTCGGTGCTGGACTGCCCCTGGGCAGGACAAAGACTGATATGCAAATGGATATTTCCCATCTGTGAAAGGCACAGTGAGTAAAAGCAGTGGCTGCGAACTCTCAAGTGGTTAATAACCACTGAACAGGTTATCATGTCTGTTCTTGCGAGAGAGGGGCGCCCGCTACCTTTGTAAAAATAGCCACCATGCAACCATTCAACTTGTCCCTGGCCCATGCACAGGCACACTGAGGCGTACACATCTGACAACATTCCCACCTTACCCACACACAACCAAATGAACTCCACCCACCTGACTGCACCACCAGATACCTGCCACCAACAATCCAGGCACACCACTGCACAGGACAGTCCATGGCCAACTAATCCCTTTGATGCGCCTCTAAATCTAGCCGGCCAACCCACACCTAGCCGTTTATACGCAGTGTATGCCATGTGCACAGTGGCGGACAGATGATGACAGCCCCCCGAGGAGGCCAAACATACCATGACGACATAGCACAAGGGACAGTGAATATTGTTTTCCAAAGTACATCAGCAACAATGTGGTAACGCACATGTCAATTTTTCCTAATAGGAACTCAAGACACACAGGAAATGTCCCAGGAGGCTGGACCGTCCACGACGCCAGCAACAACCACTGGCAGCCAGGCCAAGGCAGTTCAGGGAGTGGGAGTCTGCCACCCAAGAAGAGGCACCAGGCCACCGACAGACACTCCTGCCGCCCAGTCGGTCAAGCCCACAGGGCCAACACAGACCCCAGGTGTGCAATCTGTACCAATAAAAAGATTCCAGGACAGTGCCACATCGGCCTCGACTGCGGACGCACAGGTGGGTCAGGGTGAGGCTGACAGCCAGCAATCACAGCAGGCCACTGCAGGAACGGATGTAGACCAGTACGAGGGTGCCTCCCCTGCATCCAGCCACCTCCCCCATCCGCAATTTTACACCCGAGTCCTCACCCCTGCACAGCCTCTCACCACTGCACACAGCACCGTCCCAGTGTGATGTCCACCCGTGCCCTGCGCTATAGGGGAGACTCATCAGACGATCAGGCCAGGGTTATGCCCAGCACGAGGAACATGTCCAAATGCAAACACCACTGCCAGTGCCTGCCCCAACACTCCAGGCCGCCTGGGACCGAACAGAGGCAGGCAGAAACGTGCATCATTGCACTGGAACATTTGGGGCATGCCGAGGCCATGCGTGACTGCATCCAGGGGTCCTCGAGTGGTAGTTGTTGCTGGGGATGGCGGGTGGTAGTTGTTTTACGGGATGGGGGTGGGGGTGGTGGTTGTTGTTGGTGTTGGGGGTGGTAGTTGTTGTTGGGAATGTTGTTGCCTTGTTGCCAGTATTATACACACTTGAATCGTCTTCATATTGGTAGTGTCCATGCAATGCAATTCAGAACGATGCATTCATGGCATGCCTGGGTGTCAGGTCTCTGCAGTCAAACTTTATCTTCAATGAGCAACAGGGGGCGTGACGTTAGGGTGGCTTTAGCTGCATTTCAGGGGTTTTGTTGCGTTAAGTTCTCATATATGCACACATCTGTAAAGCATAGGGCCGGCAAACAAGCACATCTAAAACACATGATTTCGGAGGCGGCAGGAAGCCGGTCTCTGCGAGGGGATGATCGGTGATTTTAATGTGGAAAAAAATTCAGAATGGTGGCAGGCTCAGGTGGTTTCAACCAGAGGGTGGCATCTTTAAAAACAACAAAATAAATAGAAGCGAACATGGAGCTTCCGAGCGGTGTCTGAAAGGGGAAACATCCGAAAAGGGAAGTTTGTACCCTATGGAAAAAGTTAGGGGGGAAATCCAGCCCTTCCCGTATCAGGCAGAGGCCGCCCCAATTTCATGGAACACTCCGGCCCCCCGAAGCCCATGCACCCCGACGCGAAAGTGTCCCTGACCCTGGGGCAGTGGGGTGTCACTCATGCACCCCAAGATCTCTTCACTAGGAATCAAAGATGGCGGTGGGGCTGTAGACCTGCCTACCACATGACTAGTGGATGGGAATCCAGTGCCCATCCCCCACCCCTCATCCCTCATCAGATTCCCAATTAAAGCCATGTGCGGCAGCGCGCGCTCTCACGGAAGGACGGGCCAGGCCCTCTTTCTGCCAACTCAGCAGAATTGGGGCGGAATTGACGTTCTGCGGGTTTTCGCCCACAGACTCCATCACTCTGCTCTGAAGTTACCAAGACTGGGAGCGTATTTTTTTTGTTCTAAAATAATCGCAGTCAGCGTTTTTTCACATGGATGTCTGTCCAGCAGGAACAGTGTGGCCTGCTGCAACGTGGGTAAAGTGCACGGGCGCACGGAGTGGACCCAGAGAGGAGAGCTGAGGTCTAATCTCAGCTGCCACCATGGAAAACACGGTGTGATCTTGAGCCGATCATTTCGCGCCCACATGCCTCACTTTCAATATCTCGTACAATTGAACGCATTTAGGATTGGGATATATGCCAGGTTTAGGGGTTACACCACCCAAGTCTGGACACATGGACGGATGTGAAGATGTTGCATTTGGGCTCGACCCCCGCATCTTCCCGCTGGCTGAGTCGCAGAGTGCTGGCCTCTCCTAGGACGCTCATGTGTGCTGGACATGTGTACAGCACACACTGTGAACCCAGATACCTTTCCCCCCAAACTGAAGTGGAGTTTCAGTGAAAAATGGCACTTTAAAGTACATCCTTGAGGGATGTCCTGAAATGGGGGAGGTTTTCAGATTGGCGGTCCACTGGTGGGTGGGAGGTGGGGGGGGGGGGGGTGCGGGTTTGATTCCATAGCACAGGTGCAGAGGGCGAGAAGCCGTGACCTCTTTTGGGTGTGGGCCATCGGATTTAGATGAAATGATGAGGGGGTGGCCGCTCTTGGGCTGCCTTGTATCATGGAATGGGCTGAGGCCCTCCTGGAAGGTATGTCTGGACCTGCTAGTGTAACTCCCTTCCCAGGATGCAATGCGATGCGAACATGATCCAGCTGCTATCACAGGCTGTGGGAGTCTTCGGCGCTGCAGGATCACCCACTAAGGGGGGGGGGGGGGGGGTAGGGGGCACAGAGAGCTTCCCGGGGTCTTTCACAGAGGCTGGATATTTCGCCTGAATGACATGGAGAGCACGGGGGTCATGTTGCCTTCGTTATATCGTGTTCGGGGCAGGATTTTATGAATGACTTTAAGCGCATCTGAGAGGCCTGGAGTGGCACGTGCTGCCCCTGGAATCTGATTGGCCACCCCAGGTGCCATCCCACTATCCTAAACTGTGATCAGTATGTGTGTGCGTGCTCGTACTTCATGCCACCCCTGCGTAAGTCAGTGCTCCACTTATGACTCAAGGGTCAAGGGGTCAGGACACGCCACTGACGCGCGATATGAACCACGTTTTATCCCCCCCCCCATCTCCACCTCTACGACGAGGAAAGGTCAATTTCTTCAAACTTGTGCCAAATTGCTTGTTTGCAGTGAGTTGAGGTGGCAGTTCAGCTGCCCCCCCTTGCCCCCTCCCGTCCGCCGAGGCCTGTACTTGTTCTGGGTCCTAGAGAAGCAGCAAGGCATACGGCGCAGCGCCTCGAAGTCCTGTAGCTCCTCCGGTACTTGTGTGCTGCATTCTCTGTCAGTGTAGGCGCTAGGCGCAGTCCCTGATGCAAGGTGACGAAGAGGGGCTTTCTGTACATAATCAGTGTAGCACTGATGCCATCCGTGTGCCCTTTGCTTCAGCATGCTGCTGGGCTACAGGTGGGCACGTAGAACTCCTTTCAATGTGTCTATGGAGAGGCAGCCTGGCACCAAGGCACCCACCATGAAAGGGTGGCATGCAATGTTGAACAGGCCATACACTGCCGTGCACGCAATCCGCGAGACCCACGAAGCCCCCCGTGGCAGGAGCAGGGCAGCCTGTACTCAGGGCGTAGCAAGTCGCCCTGTACTTTCGAGGACCAGGCTTTGGTACACAGTCAGAGGGAAGCCTGCAGAAGCTACCCGTAAGCAAAGAATACTGGCAGACGCTCAGAGGACTCTCCCATACCAAAGAGTACGACCAGGTGCTCATAGGACTCTCCCGTACCCAAAGAGTATGGCCAGGTGCTCATAGGACTTTCCCGTACCCAAAGAATACTACCAGGTGTTCATAGGACTAAGAATACTACTAGGTGCTCATAGGACTCTCCCGTATCCAAAGAGTACTGCCAGGTGCTCATAGGACTTTCCCGTACCCAAAGAGTACGGCCAGGTGCTCATAGGACTCTCCCGTACCCAAAGAGTATGGCCAGGTGCTCATAGGACTCTCCCGTACCCAAAGAGTACGGCCAGGTGCTCATAGGACTCTCCTGTACCCAAAGAGTACGGCCAGGTGCTCATAGGACTCTCCCGTTCCCAAAGAGTACGGCCAGGTGCTCATAGGACTCTCCCGTACCCAAAGAGTATGGCCAGGTGCTCATAGGACTCTCCCGTACCCAAAGAGTACGGCCAGGTGCTCATAGGACTCTCCTGTACCCAAAGAGTACGGCCAGGTGCTCATAGGACTCTCCCGTTCCCAAAGAGTACGGCCAGGTGCTCATAGGACTCTCCCGTACCCAAAGAGTATGGCCAGGTGCTCATAGGACTCTCCTGTACCCAAAGAGTACGGCCAGGTGCTCATAGGACTTTCCCATAACCAAAGAGTACGGCCAGGTGCTCATAGGACGTTCCCGTACCCAAATAATATGGCCAGGTGCTCATAGGACTTTCCTGTTCCCAAAGAATACTACTAGGTGCTCATAGGACTCTCCCGTACCCAAAGAGTACAGCCAGGTGCTCATAGGACTTTCCCGTACCCAAAGAGTACGGTCAGGTGCTCATAGGACTCTCCCGTACCCAAAGAGTATGGCCAGGTGCTCATAGGACTCTCCCGTACCCAAGGAATACTGACAGGTTCTCATAGGACTTTGTAGTACCTGGAAGACTATGCCAGGTGTGTACGAGCAGTGTTTTAAACCCAAATAACACTGCCAGGCACCCATAACCAAAGTGCACTGCCAGAAGCGGCCAGGTGTTACATGCATATCAGTATCTGTACCAGATATGCCCAGGATTAACCTGCAACCTAGGGGCTCTGCCAGATTGCCCAGCAGTTATCTGCAGCACATGGAATCTGGCGCATATCCCCAGGATTTACCTGCAACCTAAGGGCTCTGCTAGATGGCCCAGCAGTTATCTGCAGCACATGGAATCTGCCACATATCCCCAGGATTTACCTGCAACCTAAGAGCCCTGCTAGATGGCCCGGCAGTTATCTGCAGCACATGGAATCTGGCACATATCCCCAGGATTTATCTGCAACCTAGGGGCTCTACTAGATGGCCCAGCAGTTATCTGCAGCACATGGAATCTGGCACATATCCCCAGGATGTGCCTGCAACCTAAGGGTTCTGCTAGATGGTCCAGTAGTTATCTGCAGCAGATGAAATCTGGCACATTTCCCCAGGATTTACATAGAGGTTAAGTGCCCTCCAGATG
This sequence comes from Ambystoma mexicanum, assembly GCF_040938575.1. Taxonomy (NCBI): domain Eukaryota; kingdom Metazoa; phylum Chordata; class Amphibia; order Caudata; family Ambystomatidae; genus Ambystoma; species Ambystoma mexicanum. The sequence goes on along the minus strand of NC_090934.1, from coordinate 55,463,197 downwards.
TTGCAGCAATCATCAGTACCCTAGGAACGCTTCTAGTTGTGCCAACAAGTGCCTGGAAGCTGAAGAACATTATCTGGGGTGCATAGGAGGTGATGTCAGCTAAAGGGATCTGCCAGATGTGACGAGGAGCCACGTGAAGCCTACACATTCTGGCAGATTTGCACACGGTCTACCTGCAGCCTGGGAACTCTACCAGATGTGCCAGAGAATTGCTTGCATCCGTGCACCTCTGCCAGCTTTCACAGGAGTTACTGATACCCTGATAACTTTAAGAGGTGTGCCAGAGAGTTACCTGCATATCTGCCAGATGTCACAGGAGTTACTGACACCATGAGAACTCTGCCAGACGTGCCAGAAAGTTACCTCCATCTCTACCAGATGTCACATGAGTTACTGATATCCCCAGAGCTTTGCCAGATGTGCCAGAGAGTTACCTCCATCCGGGCACCTTTTCCAGATGTCACAGGAGTAACTAACATCCTCAGACATCTGCCAGGTGTTCCAGAGTTAATCCGTGAACTCTGCCAGATGTCACAGGAGTTACTGACATCCTGAGAACTCTGCCGGATGTGCCAGAGAGTTACCTGCATCATTATCAGATGTCACAGGAGTTACTGACATCCTCAGAACTCTGCCAGATGTGCCAGAGAATTACCTGCATTCATGAACCTCTGCCAGATGTCACAGGAGTTATGAAATCCCCAGAACTCTGCCAGATGTGCCAGAGAGGTACCTGCATCGCTACCAGATGTCACAGGAGTTACTGACATCCTCAGAACTCTGCCAGATGTGCCAGAGAATTACCTGCATCCATGAACCTCTGCCAGATGTCACAGGAGTTATGAAATCCCCAGAACTCTGCCAGATGTGCCAGAGAGGTACCTGCATCGCTACCAGATGTCACAGGAGTTACTGACATCCTGAGAACTCTGCCAGATGTGCCAGAGACTTACGTGCATCGCTACCAGATGTCACAGGAGTTACTGACATCCTCAGAACCCTGCCAGATGTGCCAGAGAATTACCTGCATCCATGAACCTCTGCCAGATGTCACAGGGGTTACTGACATCCTGAGAACTCTGCCAGATGTGCCAGAGAGTTACATGCATCGCTACCAGATGTCACAGGAGTTACTGACATCCTGAGAACTCTGCCAGATGTGCCAGAGAATTACCTGCATCCATGAACCTCTGCCAGATGTCACAGGAGTTACTGACATCCTGAGAACTCTGCCAGATGTGCCAGAGAGTTACGTGCATCGCTACCAGATGTCACAGGAGTTACTGACATCCTCAGAACTCTGCCAGATGCGCCAGAGAATTACCCGCATCTGTGCACCTCCGCAGACGTCACAGGAGTTACTGACATCCTAAGAAATCTGTCAACCATGCCCACGCGTTATCAGTGGTCGCCCAGTCCTGCTAGATATACCCAGATGTTGCCTGAATACCATGCTCTCTTCCAGATGTTCCCAGTGGTATACAGATGAGTTAACCCTGCCCCTGAGTTCTGCTAGATGAGCACAGGAGATACCCGCAGCCTTAGAATGCCCCCCAGTGTGCCCAGGGGTCACGTACAGCCCTTCATTTCTCACACATGTGCCCAGGGGCCAAGGGGACCCCTTCATTTCTATCATATACACCACGGACCTGCCCTTCATTTCTGCCAGATGTGCCCGTAGGTTATGTGAAGACCATGGAGTCATCCAGATGTGCCCAGCGGTTATCTTAGTGTTCTGCTAGATGAACCCGCGAGCTACCCGAACCCGAGTATTCCCAGATGTGCCCAGGGGCCAATGGGACCCCTTCATTTTTTATCATATATACCAAGGACTAGCCCTTCATTTCTGTCAGATGTGCCCAGGTGTTATGTGAAGACCATGAAGTCTGGCAGATGTGCCCAGCGGTTATCGTAGAGTCTGCAGCTAGATGAACCCGCGAGCTACTTGGGCCCGAGTATTCCCAGATGTGCCCAGGAGTTGCCTGGATTGTTCCCTTTCTGTCAGGTGGGTCTCGCAGCTAATCATGACACCCTTCGTGTAGTTAAGATGTGCCCAGGAGCAACGAGCAGTCGGTACATTCTGCCAGGTGTGCCAGGAGCTATGACGCGCCATGCATGTCTTTCTGGAGTGCCAAGAAGACACGGGCAGGCTTTCATTCCTGTGGGAGATGCCAAGGAGCTGTGTAGAGCCCTTCGTGTCAGTCATATGTGCCAAGAAGCCACAGGCAACCCTTCATTTCTTTAAAAAGTGCCCAAGAGTAATGGGTAGCCCTTCATGTGTGTCACGAGTGCCCATGCAGCCTAAGTAACTTGCTGGATGAGCTCATCCCTGGCAGACGTCACGAGAGTTACCAGCATCATAAAAGCTCTGCCCAGCGAGTGCCCAGAAGCCCAGCCAGAAGTGGCCGGGCCTTCAGACCTTGTGGGTATAAGTGGTGCTGCTCTTACCTTCCTGCCCGTTCAACTGGTCACAGATGGGCACTGGGCATGCTGGGGACAGGGACTGGTGTCTTCTCCTCCAGGTGGAAGCAGCCCTTGACTTGTGGGGCAGTGCCCCCTTCTCCGTAGTCCTCCTGGGCCCTAACCCCAGAGGTCAGGAGTGAGGGGTGCTCTAGACGCTGCCGGGCCCTGGTGTGGTAGGTAGGTGGGCAGTGCCCCTCCGATGCGCTCAGATCTGCCCCCGCGCTGGTCCTGTCTGAGCTGCCTTCAGCCTGCTCGCTGGATGACTCGGGGGCCGGGAGACGGCGCTGGAATGCCAAGAGATGTAATCAGACTCAGCTGGGGCAGGAAGCCGAGCCTGGGGCTGGGGGCCGGGAATGCCAGACTCTGCCTCCCTCTCCAGCTCGCAGGCTTCCTCGGGAGTCAGGCAGAGAAATCCGTGCCGGCCGGGCTGCTTGCAGAAACTAGTGCCTGCCCCCCCACTCCTCCTCTCCACCACCCCGGCCTCGACCTCACTCATTGGCTGTCTCCTCAAATTTCTTGGTGGGACAATTCCTCAAGTTCATTGGTGGAAAATAAATGTTCCACATTCAGCAATTTCCATAAAAAGAGAGAGCGCAACCTGTTCCATAAATCACGGATGGGCCGGGCAGGGAGTGCATCCAGGCGGCCGGGCGGAGGCGGCGGAGTCCCCGGAGGAGAGAGTTTAAAAGCAACAGCCATTGTAATCCCCCAACTGTCTCTGCAAAGTCCTGAAGGGGGGCTGGGCCGTGTTCACTTCCGACCTGAGCCACGGCGAGCCAGCGTCCCGTGGCATGGCAGAGTCCACGAAGGAACTATGGGGTTGGGGCAGAGTCAGCCATATAGTCTCTGTGGCCTATCCAGTGGTTCCTCTTGGAATATATCTTCATTTCCCTCACGAGGTCAGCTCTTAAAGGGCTTGAATTCAATCCATCATAACTGTTCATATCACACGAAACGAGGACAATGGCGGCCACAGCCCCCAACATGGGTTTGAGAGGAAGGAGGGACAGGTGATGTCATGAGAAGTGGCACCGCAGGAGGTGACTTTACTGTGTACAGGAGGCATAGCGTCCTCTGACGGGCCCATAGGTCAAAACTCACCCTCGAGTACCTGTAAGACAAGATAGGACAAGATAGCTGCACCCTGAGGAGGATGGGGGTGCAGGATTCTCGTACTCCGACACAATTCAATAAGGACAACTCAAAGGTTTGGCAAAGGGAAGTCTGTTTAATGACAACTACAAAAAATGGGGAAACAAATGGAAATCAGCAGTGATGCGATCGCCTGTCTCGCTTCAACTTCCACATTCTTCATGCAAACAGTAACTTTTATAGTAAATTCTCGTCATCATTGACGTGTAACACTCATAAGTTTGACATGCAATCTTATTGGTTGGAAAAAGTAACTTAAGTATAGGTGCTAGATCTGTATATGGTAACAGGGCGTGAGGATTGGATAACTCTTATCGCGTGGGCGGCTACACCTATCCCTCTACATCACTCATGATAGACGTCACTACGACTACGACGTCTTATTGGTTCTACAAGCTATGGGACCCTAGATTATTTGGTCCATTGTGATTGGGTGGGTTACACCCCTAGGCATAAATCTCCACTTGACTGGACACCCAGATGCGGAGTGCCCCTAGATTCACCCTGCCTCCCATCCATCAATCAGTACTTTTAGGGCTATGTGTCAATTAGTTGGCTGAGGATGGCCTCGAAACTGTAGCTTCTTATCTGAGAAAGTTATGGCATCCTCGGGTTCTGGGTGACATCAGACGTTGGTACCTCTTCGCCCTTGGTTGGTCACGTGTCTCTTCACCGTGAATCTGCTTCATTTTCCTTGTATTTGTGTACTTGATTCTCCCGTAGCCGCGCCACCTGCCTGGGGCCCCTTTATCTCGACCTTCAATGGCTGGCTGGTATGCTCTGAAGTTTCGATTCTCTGAGGCTGCCGCTCTCCTACCTTCCTAAGGTTGACCTCAAATTCCCAGGCATGAGCTGCTTCTTACTGAGTTTCAATTCCACTCTTTCCTTTGGCTTTAGCTGGAATATGAATCTTGGCCTTGTTAGCCCTTTGCTGCCTGGGTTTAATTCTGCTTTTACAAAATGGAGTCGCAGTTGTATACTGTGCTTCATTGATGTAGATATATAATTGGCACATGCCGCTCTATTCTTCTACTAAGCAATGCAAGCAGTTCCGGTTTCTTAGCTTTGTGCGTTCCAAGCCTATTTTTACAAGCGTTAGCTGGTTGAAGACTTCCATCTTGCTTCACAGCTACGTTTCCTTACGTCTCTTTATGTATCAACATCGTTTCTTCTTATACAACCATTACATCGTTATTCTTTGTATTTCGCCCTTGTGTGTCATCTTTCGTTCGTCGTGTATGTTCATCTGTACGTCTGTCTGGGCTCTTATGTCATCACCATTTGCCCTCCATTAAGACTCTTTGGGTCTCTTCCGGGATAGTTTGTAAGTAGTCTTCCTTTCGTGTCAACTGCTGGTACAGTTGTCTCAGTGGGTACTGAGCTGCCCATGGTTGTCTGGTTATAGGCAATTCAACAGGTATTGCTCTTCTGATGGGCACTGGGCATAGGCTCAGTGCAGCTCTCTGTTGGTTCAATTGCTCCTCGTACGTCACGTACCTTGGCGAGTCTGTTCCTGGTACCTCAAACTGTGGGGCTGGGGTGTATGCTATGTCTGCGACATCCTCTACACTCCCCACTCTGGTCGGTTCATCAACCACTTCTGCATCCTCCTTTGGGTTTGTCTTATTTCGCTTTTCTGCTTCTTGTTCATCCTCTTCTGAGTTTCTACACAATGGTGTGTATTTATCTTTGGAGTCCATGTTTTTATTACTCCTTTCAAACTTCCTGCTGTTTTTACATGTTCGTCTTTGTTCCATGTCATGAGCTGACATTGTTCATTTGGGCTGCAATAGATCCACTTCACTTCGTACCTTCGTCGTTTTCTGGGATACACAAACTTTGTTCCTTCTGGCGCAAATTCACGAGCCCTCACACAGTCTCTGATTTCTTCATCAGTCAGGTCTCTGGGCTTCCATCCTGGTTTGACATCGACCACGATCTTCATTGCAATGGCTTTCTTCGCAGTCTTCCGGCGTTGTGTGACAATTATCTTGATAACACAAAATCCTAGTAGTATCATTACTAGCAGGGCTCCCAGAATTTTGAATATGTCTGCCATCCATTGTGGGACCCGTAGAAATAGTGTTCCAAACCAGCTGTTGTCATCAACCTCGTCAGTTTCATTGATCATCTGGTTCTGCAGGTTTGTCAGCATACTTATGGCTTCAGTTAAAGTTTCATTTTCTTCGTCATGCGAAGGTGTAAACGTGCAACATGATTCTCCAATGTTTGCGCAAACACCCCCATCCATCGCTGTGATCATGTCTAGTACATATCTGTTCTGGAGGGTCATCAATTGGATTGCTCTCAATTCTTCTTTGATTGCGTTGAATCCTTTTATGGTGGTGTTGATGGTCTGCAATAACTCCCACTGGTTATCTGCAACCATTTCGTATTTACTCCAACTTGGATATGTGGCAGTATTGTTGTGGAGTATTGTTGTGAATACTGATGAGGTGAGGCTAAACAGCCTGTGTTCGTATGGGATTGCATAAAATGCTTCTTCCAATTTGGCAGAAAATTAATTTTCCCTCTTCATTCGGGATACCAGTCCCGCAGACTTCCTCTTCCTTAGGTGAGCATGTGCTTTCGGGAAACTGTCCATAGTCAGGTCACTTTTCGGGATTACTATTGCAGGAACGTGGACGTTCACTATCGTGCATATGCCTCCCCAGTTGTTCGGCAGCCTTATGTATGCTTTGTATTCACATGCTCAGTAATGGTCCATAATTACTGCGGTTCCCTGAGTCATTCCGGGAACTTCAAAGATTCGTTCGCAGTTTTGATTTTCTCCCATCTTCCTCATACCACTGCTCTTGAAGCACAATTTTGGCTTTCCAGTGGCACTATCTGCAGGGGTCCTCCTCTGTCTTCGACCCACATTAGCAACTTCACCAACTTTGGCCATCAAGGTTTGCACAGTTTTTGTGAGTTTTCCTTTGCTTCCTTGCAGGCTCCAAGGACCATCCATGCTCAGCATATCACTACTCCTTTCTCCCATCCGTTTGGAGAAAGCACTGTTCCCCAAATCTGCATCTGGCCTCTATTCTTCCAAATTTGGTCTTCTTCTGGAGTCTTTCCTTGGACGTTTAGTCTCGGGTTTATCTCCCATCTTGTTCCTGCTCCTTGCGCTTCTGGCTTTGCATACCTGAGCACGTGATTCCTGGTATGGGCTCTGTTTCTTGTCTTAATGTCCTGGATATAGTCATCTTCATCAGGATATGCTGTTTCTGTTGTCCATATCAATGAGGCATCTCTTCCCATAAACTGTCCTCTACGTGTGACAAACAGTGTGCGGTCGGGACATCAATTTCTATAGCTACGAAGATCTTGGATTTTCCCATGCTGTATGGTAGGAGTGCACAGACGTAGCATTCTCCTTCAGCCTCACTTCTTCCGACCTCTTTCATGTGTTGGTACCAAATGTTATTTCCTAGATGTGCTGTGCTGTCCAGGTTCTCGTTCAGTTCATTGTTATCTTCATGTGGGCTTCTCTTAATTCTTAGTGTCTTTCTGTAGTTAGCCATAACTACATCTGCAAATTTGTTGGTGTGTCTTTTCCTTGCTAGAGGACTCTCAGGCATGCTTGTTGGTGAAGCAGGTTTCATTGTCTGTATCGCTGTGATAAGAGGCGGTTTTGCATTTCTTTTCTTCTCCTCTTGTATTTTTTCATAGAGTGCCTTCATCCACCATCCGTTTGTCATCGGCTCAACGTAAGGTCATATCGTGGGCCTGGTGTTTGCCGTTTTCGTTGGAACTGGTATGCTTGTCACTCTAGTCTCTGTAGTTTCATTTTTCAGCTCCTCGTGTAGTTTCTTTGCTTTAGCTATAAACGGGAATAAATGATCTATCAGCATATGTGTCTTTGCAGTAAATTCTCTTGTAGCAGCCTCCGTCTTCTTGAGGGCTTTTGTTATGTCTTCCTTAGTTGGTCTTTCACTTGCTTCTTCTTGGTCACTTCCACTATTTTCTGGGACCGATTGTTTGGTAGGCAGTCTCGTACTTCCTGTTGCCATCATTTGGGGTTCTGGAGCCATTGATACTTGCCCTTGTTCGTGTGCATGCAGCGTTTGTGTGCGTGTAGTGGTCAGTGCTACATTTTCATTCATTTCGCGCTGACCCTGTCTCCAGCTTTTCTCTTCATTCATTACCTCGAGTGTGTATGAATCACTGCAAATTACATTACATTTTAGGTTGTTTACTTTACCATCAGATTTTCTTGGGACTGGAATTACTATATAGGGTCTAGGGGCATTTGTGGGACTAATGCGTACCTTATCCGGTGGATGCACTGAAATTGGGACACTTCGTCCACCAATGAAAAATGCAGTTCTGATTGTTAATCACAGAAAAACAATTATAATTACTATGCATATGCATATGATTGATCGGTACGACAGCTTGCAGCATTTTCCTCCTGGGAAGCGTGGGTGCCCCTCTGTTTGTGGGAAGACCAAGTTACTGTTCTGGGCCCCCATTTCAATCATGAGTCAATTGTCAGTGTTTCTTTTTTTTTCCACTTACTCCGTTCTTGTTTCTCAAAAGATTTATATCATAAAGTGTCAAGTGCTTCTCGAGTGTCCCCCTCTTGTGGTGAACGATTGTCTCTGGTTATGTGAAATAGTTGTCATACTGGGTTATAGAAAAAGATTAGACTAACACCTTTGGTACATCACATTCATTATGCATATTCAAAATACGTAAGTTCTCAATGCACTCCCCGAATCTGCTTCAGTCCTGAGGACATACTGGTACCTGTTCAAATGCAGAAAAATGGAAAAAGTGGTATCACTCAAAATTAAACAAAAATAAAAATAAAAATGAAAACAAAAATATAAATAAAACAAAACGGTGAAGTTCTCGTCTCTGCTCTTTTGGATCTGTCCCACGACAGAAAGATGAAGAACTTTGTCTCTGTCCCCTCGATCTGTCCCTCGGCGGAAAGATGAGGAACAGTGTTGTGTCTCTGTCTCTTGGATCTGTCCCTCGGTGGAAAGGTTTGACTGGAATCTCTGTAGATATTCTCGTTATTAGTTGGACAGCTCCACTTGGAGCATGATCCCATGGAGAAGTGTTCCCATGTGTGCAACATTGGCTGGATCTCTGATGAAGGTGATGACGTCAACCTCGGCAGGTCTCCCCACTATTTCTGGATAGTCAGTGACTAGACGGAAGAGGACATTGTGAGCCAGCCGGCTGTCCTCGGGTGACAGGGACATTGTCCTGCTTTGCTGGTTTCTAGATCATAGGCCTTTCTTTTGACATAAACGGTCTTTACACTTTCCTGCTGTGTGAATAGCCACTACGTAGTTGAGCTTGATCCACAGTTGGTTCAAATGTTCAGTGTTTCTTGGATCTCTAATGTACGTGAGTGTGTCCGTGGTTCTCCCGACGAGTCCTGGGCACTCCTCTATGATATGAAAGATAAGCGTGTACGTGATTTCATCTATGATCACTTGTGGTGGAAGCATTTGTGTCCTTATCATTGTATTCGGGCAGCTCAGTGAAGGCTTCCGCGATGACAGTCAATGGTTGCCGGATTACTTTCTTGTTAGCAGGATCTCGAACAAAGTCTGTGACACAGGTTACTCTCCCTATAAGTGACGGATATGATAATACCACTAACTACAAGTAGGTGAGTACATCCCATGTGAAATTTTATGCTGGGAGATACCATGAATTCTGCGAAGCAAAGTCTTGGTGTTGGTTGCTTCAGGACCTGTTTTATGATCTTACACGGAAAGTCTTTGCTCACAGTCTCTCAGAGTTTTGTTTTTCAACAATGCTTAAGTATGGCTTGATTCAAAAGTTCGTATCATCTGTGTGTTGTGGCTTAGATGCGCAATTATCTTCTTCACCCTGCAACTTATATCCACAGAGTGTCAATTATGTCCTTATCCCTTTTTTGCTTAGCGGAAATGTCCAGTTTAAAGCAACAATTTTCAAACAGAGTTCTTTTGTCTTGGCTTTGCTGCTCATGCTTCCTTCTTCCTCGTCATGGATCTCGTCTGCACGTGCTGAGGTTCTTCCCCGTTGTCTGTGATTTCTTCGTGGTGGGGTGCAGCTAGAGGGATCTCACCGATATAGGGTTTAATGTCATTAAGTAAGATCCATGCTCACCTGCCTTGTAATTTAACTGCTGATGGAGTGCAGTCCTTGAAAATGAAAGGGCCGTTGAATCTTGGCTCGTCCCACCTTTTTCTTGTGTGGTTCTTTACCAACACGGCATCACCCGGGAAGATGATTGATGCACATAGACCTTGAACTGTGTCTGTTTCAGCACCTCCTTCTGCGCCTCGTGTTGTGCTGCACCCTTTTCGTTGTCGCTGTACTTGGTCTGAAACAATAAGAAGGCATGATGTCATGCAGTTCAGGTATTCCGACAATTCGGTTCTCAGGACCACTCGAGTTGACTGGGCATCACATCTAGCTCTATTTCGTGGGGTAAGGGGTGTGTTCATTCTTCTTCCTCGGGCGGCGTCAGATGATGGTCTGAGCCTGTTTGGTTCCGAAGAGCATACAATGCCAGTGGAAGGCAGTGCAACCATCCGTTCTTTAGAGTAAGCTTCAATTTGGCTATCCTTTCCTTTAGCAAGCCGTTGAGCCTCTCACAACGACCATTACCTTCCTATGATACGCCGATGAGAACTTATGCTTTATACCAAGCTGTGGAATACAAAAAAAACAATATTACGGCTGTTACACCAAGCAAAGGAAAATACACTGACACAGGCTTGTAAAGATTCCCAGAATCTTTATTACAAAACTGAACAGTATTGAACAGAGTACACAAATAGCTATTTGGCTGTCAATATATCACATAGATCACCAGCAGGGTTCAATGTGAGCAGTGAGCAGAATTTGCTAGCTGGACATCAGCGTATTTATACAGTTTGTTATAATGATGTCCAGCCTCTTAGAAGTTAATAATACATTGGGCTAGGGTCGCGCGAGGTTCACTTTCCTAATTTACATATCTCGTGCATGCGGTTTACTTTTGAATACATTTACTAACACACTGTATTATTCTTTAATTTATCGTTACACTCTTTACGTATCGTTTTAATACAGGTCAAACAAATGTTTTGCATATCGTATTTGGATAGCATTACTGTTCTTGTATACTTGTAGTTTAACATTTGCTAATTCAAGTAATCCCCAGATCCCGAGGTCAACAAAGGACAAGGTCTACATGACCCTAACATGTAGCCTGAAGGCAGGTTGGACATTAACCCTTCTACAGAGGTTGAAGAGGTTAAGGCAAGAACAAGAGCACACGAGACGGGCATTTTAGACTACAGGGTGACTTTGTACAAAAACTAAAATGGCGGTTCTAACCTAAAATGGAGGCTTGATTCACTTGAGGTCACGACCTTCTAATACGGGTTTCTTCACAAAGCGACTGGGCATAGGCCAAGATATACGATGAGGACGAAACAATATTATATCAGTTCTAACAAACCCTCCTTTTGGCCTATGCCAAGCGCTAAACTACCTTCAATCACTTTGCGACTAACTCCACATTTCAACATCTATACATCCCGAATCATTGTCCGACATATCTATTGCCATTAGATCTGACACCAGAGTTTCTTTTAACACATACTCTTTGGAAACCTTCTCTAGGGCGTATATTTTATGCCCTAGTACACTTGTTGATTGCGCGCAACATCCCCCTAATACTGAGCATATACCAGGGAGACACTGTATACAACAGCAAAGAAACAGAAAACTTCCCAAGATAATCAGCAGGGCCGAGAACAACTTCCATCCCCATGACCGTAGGAGGTCCCAAAACCATGCACTAAGTTCCCAGTTCCCCTCGGGAACACATACTTCTGAACTAAGAACATGTAGATTTTGGATAGCCCTAAAGATCGTCAGAGAGGAATCTGGTACGTAAATGCAGCAAGCGGACCCCACTAATTTACATACTCCTCCACGTTCGCCCAGAATGACATCTAATGCCATCCGGTTCTGAAGAGCCACTAATCTTATCGCTTTCTGTTCTAACGTCATATTATAGAGTATGTCAGTGGTCCGATTGATGGTTCTCTCCAATACTCTCGCTTTTCCCCTGATATCTTCTGAATTCGTAATTTGCCCAAAAAATGGCACAAAGGATTTCATGATATCTCCTAGAGTCTGCGCTGGAGTATCCCCTTTCACACCTCGTTGTGGACGAGTTTTCGAAACATCTGCAGTACTAGCAATACAATCCCCAGGTAGTAGAATCCCTAAATAGCAGGTTCCTTGCCAATCCCTGGGCAACCATGGAAATGCCACATTACCGCAAACAAAATAGACAGGTTCGCCTACGTACAGAGGTCTGTTTTCACTAGTCAAATTCGTAACGTTGGCGCACTTTCTAAAATTACCCATTGACCGTGTTCCATTCCTCTGTATGCAGAAGGATACTGAATCGGGGCTATGATTAACAGAATAAGATAGAGGCGTGGCATCCTTATTGCCTACAGGAGCCATTTTGAAAGAGATTAAAGACTGAAAAGGACGGGACAATCTATCAGAGGGCCTAACAGAAGCAACGTTTGGCTTACTTCTATTTGCAGAAAGCGAGCAACCCAGGGGCATCAAAACATGCTTTTCAAAGTTATTTAAATTTGTGCCATCAAAGTTCCCTGAGATGCTGTCATTCCATCGATAAAAAAATAGTGCTCTAAGAGAAGCGTAACAGGCAGTTGTCAAAGGTAAAGGATGAATATACCAACCTAGCCCCTTATCCCCATGTTGCGGTAAATGCGAACAGATCCAACAATTGGTCCTATTAAAAATTGCATGAGTGGCATTCATGATTAACAAAAGGGTATTATTCTGATAGTTCCGTCTATGCAAAGAATCTCTAGGCGACAAAGTATGCAATTGCACGGAAGGATTGGGGACAACAGATACATTTTCAATAGGTAAAAAGTCCTCTAACAGATATGCTTCCTCCAGATACCATAACCCAAAACGAACAGTTACTAAAAATCCAGTAATTATCACAAAAAAGCAACAATACACATTGGGGGTCCCTTTACATGTTTGATTATTGTCTCTGCTAGTCACATTTTTATCTAAAAGTTCGGTACGAGCGGTAGCGGGTGCAGGCATTGTAGTCTTCAACCAAAAAAACACCAATTGTTTGTTTGCTGGCGACTCCAGTTGCACGTCTTCTTAATGTCTTTCCTACAACCCTTAGCCAACAGAATCTTCCCGTACAATCGGGCCAAAAGACAAGCCCTCAAATGATTTTTTTCCCAATCGCACAGTCAGACCATGCTGTACGTTTACTTCCTTGGACGCAAATTATATTTCACAGTTTCTGATGAGGACAAAGTGTCGTCACTTCCTCCTGGAAGTGGCGAATGAACGGAAATGGGATCAGAAAAGGATTGATCTGGAAGTTCCACTGTTGGGGAGTGCGGAGACAAGATGGCCTTTTTGTCTGGCCTTGCGGATTCTAAAGTGGTCTCCGATTCTCCGATTCTCCCTTGTTGCTGTTTCAGGCATGCTACTTACAGCAGTGGGAATGGATTCTGTATCTTCTGTATCGTATGGCATGGGCTATGGGATCCGTTTGGTGTGCGTTGCATGAATTCAGTTCTTACGACCCGCTACCCGCGCGGCAGTCTGAGTGACTAGCAGGACTTGGCAGGGACCCCTCCACCGAGGTGCAAGGCAAGACAACCTCTCAAAAACCTTCATGAGGATCCAGTCCCCCGGTCATAGACTGTGACCGGGACCCTCGTAGTGTACAGGTAATGCCTCTCACACCTGGTGATAAATTGAAAACAGATTTTTAGTCAACTGGTTACAGTAATCTGAAAGAAGCACATTTTCTATGTCCCGCAGCGAACTGCTTTTTGGCAAACCCCAAATATTAGCAGGTCTCCCCATTACCACCTCAAAGGGAGAGAGCCCAGTCTTAGTTTGAGGGGTTGTTCCCATTTTAGCTTGGTGCCAGCACACGTTTTACGAGTTTGTTTTTTATAATGCTGTTATGTCTTTCCACTAATCCGGCACTTTGGGCATGTCTGGCTGAATGGAACCATTTGTCAATCTGTAATCCTTTGCAAATTTGTAGGATTACAGTAGCGATAACGTGTGGCCCATTATCTGACCAGATGACTCTCGGCAGCCCGAACCTAGGAAAACACTCTTTCAACAGAGTTTTTTGCCGTGGTTATGGCCGTTGCATCTCTAACCGGGAAGGCCTCAACACACTTACTAAAGGCACAAATGACAACCAATACATATTTAAGATTGTTACAACGTTCCATTTCAATAAAATCAAAGTGAATAACCTCAAACGGGACAGAAGGTGGAGCGAAACTTCCTCTAGGAGTCGAGGTACCTTTTCCTACATTATGCTGCAAGCAGATCATGCACCCTTGGACAAAACGCTCTGCGGTTTTGAAAATCTTATCATTGGCCCATACACTGTGTAGCATTTTTGTAAATTTACGCGCCCAAACATGTGTGGGACCATGAGCCATAATAACCATCATTGTAATGTTGGCGTCAGGGAGTAACCATTTTCCTTCAATATTGTCCACCCAACACCCATCATCATCCAATCTCCCTGCACCCTCGATCCATCTCTTAGTTTCCTCTATGGTAGCATCTGCTTGAATGTCTTTTACTGCATCAATACTTTCACCCAAGTGCAAATATTTACAGTCTCTCTTACAGCATACATTTCTGAACTAAAATCAGTGGCAGTTTGTTTAGCTATCTGATCAGCGAAAGCATTTCCTTTTCCTATATCATCTATAACCTTTTGATGTGCTGAACATTTGATAATAGCTAACTGAACAGGGAGTGTGAGTGCTGAAAGTAATCGCACTATTAAAGTGCCATGCTGGATTTTCGTTCCATGCGAGGTCAAGAAACCTCGTTCTTTCCAAAGTCTACCGAAATTGTGGACCACCCCAAAAGCATACTGACTATCAGTATATATATTTACTGTAAGCCCATCAGAAATTTAACAAGCTCGAGTTAACGCTATAATTTCTGCGGCCTGCGCGGAATTATGCATAATTCTTTTAGTTTCCACAATCGTGCTTAAAGTAGTGACAGCATAAGCATCCGTGGATGTACCGTCTGGAAGTTTAAAACAAGAGCCATCACAAAATAGCTCTCCTTGTGGGCTATCCAAAGGCGTGTCTTTCAGATCAATTCTGCCCTTAGTCTCTTGTTCTGTCACAAAAAGGCAATCGTATGACGTTTCGTCACCATCAACAGTATCTTGCGAGACAGGTATTATTAGTTCAGACGGATTTAATACACAACACCTCTGAATTTGAATTTGGGGGGCAAACAAGATTAGTTCATATCTTGCCAATCGTGCAGAAGTGAGGTGTTGCGTTTGAGTTCTATTCAATAAAATACCTACAGAGTGAGGTACCATTAGGGTTAACGCATGACCCAGGACCATTCACTCACTCTGTTTTACAGACGCAGCAGCAGCAGCAACAGCACACAAACCTCTTGGCAAAGCGCATGCTACAGGATCAATGGCGGAGGAATAGTAACCGCACGGCCTATTCTTCGCTCCATGCTCCTGCGTTAATACAGCCAAAGCACATCCATCACGTTCATGCACAAACAATACAAAGGCCTTGTCATAATTCGGAGTTCCTAAAACCGGCACTGAACACAGCGTGGATTTCAGCAAATCAAATGCTGTCTGGTGTTCCAAAGTCCATGGCAATGGCAAAGAAATGCCCTTCTTTGTCAAAGCCAGCATTGGTTTAATCGTTAACGAAAAGTTAGGGATCCACAATCTACAGTAAGAAGCCATACCTATCAGGGCTCTAACTTCCTTCTGCGTATTTGGGACAGACATGCCAGAAATAGTCTTTATTCGTTCAGGTGTCAACCATCGTCCCTCCTTTGACAGGAGGTAGCCTAAATAGGCCACCTCCTGACAACAATATTGGAATTTTTTAAGTGAAGCTTTGTGGCCATGTTTCGCTAGATGACAAAGCAACAACACGCTGCCTTCTTTACAGACGCTCTCAGAATTAGCAGCCAAGAGGAGGTCATCTACATACTGTAGTAATGTGCAAGTAGTAGGCAACTCGAGAGTATCAAGCTGCTCTTTCAATGCCCTACTATAAATACTTGGACTCTCAGTGTACCCTTGTGGTGTGCGAGTGAATATAAACGAGCGTCCACCTAGGGTAAACGCGAACAAATACCTGCTATCCTTGTGTATGGGAATACTGAAAAACACGTTTTTAAGATCAACAACGCTAAAATGAGTGGCAGAAGCTGGAATCATGGTTAGTATCGTTGTAACATCAGGTACAATAGGAAATTGAGGAGCCACAATTTTGTTAATGGCACGTAAATCAATTATAAAACGAAAGGGAATTGCATTATCACCTTTTTTACCTTTTTTGTATACTGGCAAAATGGGGCTGTTACATAGGCTACCCGTAATCTCCTCCATGATGTACAAAATCAGAAACTGTACATATCAAAGTCTGTTCGCCTTCAACTGAGATCTTATATTGCGGGATGTGAGGCAATTTTACTCCATGTTTCAAAATAATTTTAACAGGTTCAATTTGAAGAATGCCCACATCATTATCATCAATTGCCCATAAGCATTCTGGGACATTACTAAATTCTGGCGGTAAAGGTCGAGTCAAAAACTGAGAGGCGAGTGATTGCTGAGGTGAAATTGTTAACCGAACTCCATCCGGTGAACAATATATTACTGCATGCAATGCCTTCAACAAATTTAGCCCCAGCAAGTTCTCCCCACAGTTTGTAGTAAGTAGAAATGGACACTGTTCCGTGAAGGGACCCAGTGTTATCGGTACCGGTAAAGAGACCGGACAAACTACAGGTGTGCCTGAAAACCCTACGGAAACGTTGGACTGCCCTGACAGGGGAATATTTATAACCTGTGAATGATCAATGAAACATTTCTGTGCTCCCGTTTCTACTAAAAATAGATGCTTCCTATTTCCCACCGCCATCTCAACATAGGGGCCTTTCTGATGAACGGGAATAGGCGTAGGTTCCAAATCCTGCTTCGGGCAATCCTAGCGAAACAGAATATTATCAAAAGGAAGCTCTTCAGAGAGATACACGACTGAAGGGTTTTCAAAAATGTTTCTATTATCCACATTCGAAACTTGCTTATCTTGTGAGGGAGGTTGCCATGGTTCTGGTGCGAACTGACCTCTGCCAGGGTCCCCGGCACCTGGGCGACCTCTGGATCATCTACCCATGTTCCCAAATGACCTGTGCTGCAAGATCGGACATTTTGTGTGTGCCAGTGGCCTTCCTGCCGACAATAGGCACACTGGTTAATGGTTACCGGAGCCAAGGGCGCATTTCCCTGTGGAATGTACTGACCTCTAAATTGGTTACCCCCTCTAGGGCTTCTAACAATCTGTTGTAATAAAACTTTTGTTTTCAGGTCACCCTTTTTTTTCTCAAGTTTTTCCTTTTCAGTATTTACACGATTTTCATAGTACTGAGCCATATGCAGTACTTCTGATTGAGACTTCGCCTGCCAAGAGCTTTCAGAAGACATAATCTGTAACTGGATGTCAGACAGCAATCCACGTACAAATTTGTCGACAAACAGCCTTTTCCCTGACTCTGTGCCTAAGTCTTGTCCACTGAAATCTGAGAATACCTGCTCGAACCGATTGAAGAAATCGGTAGCACCCTCAGACTTTCCTTGGACACAGGCCGTAAGCTTGTCCCAAATGATTCTTTTTTCAGGAACCATAGTTTTCAATTTTACAATATTTCTACCAGGCAAGGTTAATATCACTTGAGGCGGTCGCGTTCGCCAGCTGGTCTTTCTCTATCTAGCCTAACCATGTTATCTCATGTATCTCCCAACCCAGGTATGTCATCTATAGTCCTAATCCGTTTCCACTAATCGACTGGCAGGAGTACGGGAAATTATAGGTCAATATCACTTAAGGTGAATACCGACGACTGTAAGACCGACTCTATTTCTTTATAGAACCCGGTCGGATTCTTTCTTATATCGGGAATAGATTGCTTTATGGTGTTCATTTCCTGTCTTGAAAACGGGACGTGAACAAACTGTGACACATAATGTGCAGGAATATCTTGAGCAGCTGCACCGGTTGCAACATTAGCCGGAATCTCAACCTTTGGGACAAATGTTGGAGGAACCTCTCTCATAGGCAACTGAGATGTAGGCAACTCCGAACGCTTACTAAGCATCAGAGCCAAGTCGAGCGCTAAAGCAGTAGAAGAAGTATCAACCGAAAAAGCTCTCTTATAAACACTCAACAATTCTGCGGGACAACAAATCTTCCTATTTACACACTCATTCTGCAGGTATTCTACCATCACCTTCATCACCTTCTTTTGCATTTCTAATGTATACTGACTATATGTGTCATATACTTCATCTGGAGTTATCGACATATCTGAAATCCATCTTATCGCATCCTTTATACAAATTCGTGCTTCCTCACCTTTTAATTCATGACGAGGAGAAAACCGTTTCTGTAAGTACATAATACCTAAACTATCACCATCTGCTTCCTCATTCTGCAACCCTTCCAACTCCTTACTATACTCAAAAATCCTCTCAACATGCTCATATACCTTCTCCGCAGTATCTCTGGACAACGCTAAGGCATTCAAATCCCGTAACCCCTGTGGGAAATCTACATCATTTAATCTATTCCATATTATACTCAAATGAGTCCCTAATCCTTCAATAAAAACATTTTTCTCAGGAATACCTTTTAAATTTTCGAGTGTGGAAAAAACATCAGCTTGTTCACTCTTCTCCATACAATGTTTAGCCCAAGCGATCCATTCATTCTTTTTTTCTGGGGACACAGTATTACGAGTCACAACCCTTGATCCCGCTCCCTGGTCTACTACAAGCGATGCAGAATCACTTGGAAGAGGAAGAGTAGGCACATTCTGAATATCAACAGGTGGAGGCAGGTTGGCAGGCAAAGGAGCGACGGCTGGAAGAACAACAGGATGAACAACAGGGAGGACCGGAGGAACTATAGGAGGGGGAATAACAATGGGAAGGGGCAAAGCGCCGGGAGGAGGGACATACGGGGGTGGCGCGGAGGCATCTGGCCTTCGTTCATGCAAAAGTTTATTAATCAATTCATCTGACGTATGAAAATATTTTGAAGGGTAGATTTTTTGAATGCCTAATTGAAACGCCCTGTCCGTGTTCCTAACCGACTCCAATTGTTTATTTTGATCATATAACCGTGCTTTTTCGACACTTGTCATATGTCTACGCATATGTTTCTCTCTACTCTTTTGTTGCTGCAAAGCTTCTGTTTTCAAACTGTGCAATGCGTCAAATGCTGCAGGTCTAGCCTTTTTCTTTACTAATACAGACTCTGAATATTCTATACGAGGGATTTCAAAACTACCATTGGTTGGCCACCGGAGATTAGAATTATGTCTGTCTGTGCCAAATGTCATTAAATGCTATACTACCAAAGCCTTTCTTACAGTACATAGTACATGCCGGCAACCCCTCCTGTGGTGCGGGACGGCTATCTTCCAAAGATTGTCTGTCGCTGCGGAATAATGCCCTAAAGCAGGCAGACAATTTCCCAGACATATCAAAGTTCTGGTGTTACCTGGTTAAATAATTGTGCTCGCGAGTACAATGCTCCAAATTCAAATTGTCAGGGTTAGATTAAGAATCGGGACACGATTCACCTGACCAAAGGACTGGGAGGCCTGATCGGGTTACTAAGGACAATGCTAAGGACCCACGTGTCTGGTGATTTTCGGCAAATTTACCCACCTCGAATGTATGGACCCTCGTCAAGACGTCGTCTCGGGCTACAGCTCACCGTTCAGGGATCGGATCGTGCAGTTTCGTCGAGGAATTCGCTTCTCGTCTAGAGTGGCCGTTTCTGTTGGCACCGTCCGATCCCGGTCCGATAGCCGAGCCAACCTTCAACGAGACGAAGTCAATCTTGAGGGTCCCTGTTCAAGTGCCATCTGTGGAATCAGAAAAAAATACAATATTACGGCTGTTACACCAAGCAAAGGAAAATACACCGACACAGGCTTGTAAAGATTCCCAGAATCTTTATTACAAAACTGAACAGTATTGCACAGAGTACACAAATAGCTATTTGGCTGTCAATATATCACAGAGACCACCAGCAGGGTTCAATGTGAGCAGTGAGCAGAATTTGCTAGCTGGACATCGGCATATTTATACAGTTTGTTATAATGATGTCCAGCCTCTTACAAGTTAATAATACATTGGGCTAGGGTCGCACCAGGTTCACTTTCCTAATTTACATATCTCGTGCATGCGGGTTACTTTTGAATACATTTACTAACACACTCTATTATTCTTTAATTTAACATTACACTCTTTACATATCATTTTAATACAGGTCAAACAAATGTTTTGCATATCGTATTTGGATAGCATTACTGTTCTTGTATACTTGTAGTTTAACATTTGCTAATTCAAGTGATCCCCTGATCCTGAGGTCAACAAAGGACAAGGTCTACATGACCCTAACATGTAGCCTGAAGGCAGGTTGGACATTAACCCTCCTACAGAGGTTGAAGAGGTTAAGGCAAGAACAAGAGCACACGAGACGGCCATTTTAGACTACAGGGTGACTTTGTACAAAAACTAAAATGGCGGTTCTAACCTAAAATGGAGGCTTGATTCACTTGAGGTCACGACCTTGTAATATGGGTTTCTTCACAAAGCGACTGGGCATAGGCCAACATATACGATGAGGACGAAACAATATTATATCAGTTCTAACAAAGCAGCAAACTAATCTGCTCAAAGACAGAGTTTACAAAATGAGCCCCATCGTCTGATCTCATCACCTCGCACACCCCCCATCTAGGGAACACTTCCCTCACCAGGAATTTGGCAGCACAGGTTGAGTCTGGGTGTGTACAGGGACCTGCTTCTATCCATCTAGAGAATGGACACACCACTACAATTAAATACCTGTACCTGTTACACACTTGAATCATGTCAACATAATCAATATGTAAGTACTGAAAAGGCCCATTTGGCCGGGGGATGACTCCTCTCATTACTTTTAATGTGTGCCCAGCGGTGAATTGCTGGCAGATTATGCAGTTCACCATGAAGAATGCAACATGCTCCGCTAAATTCGGTATAACCAGTCTTCTGCGAGCGTTGCAGCTAGATTTTCTTTTGTCATGTGAAATGGGTAATGTAGTTGTTCCAGTGCTATTTTTAGTAGGGCAACAGGCATTACTGGTTTACCAGTGCTGTTTTGCCACCACAACCCATCTGAGGGGTTTAAAGAACACCCTTGATGCTTCCACAGGTTTATTTCATTCTGTGGTGCTTCCCCTTGAATCTCCATCAGTTGAATCTGCCCCATATTACTGTAGGCTTCTGGGGTAGCTCGAGCTACCATCATTCGTTCATGGGTGCGTGCCACTTCTACTTCCATGATCATTTCATTCTTGGATGCCAGACACTTGGCTTCTGTGTCTGCTGCTTGATTTCCGCATGACACAAAATCTGTCCCGTGAGTATGGGCAGCGCATTTCACGACCGCTACACCTACTGGGGGCTGCAGTGCCTTTATCAGCCTGTCCAATAAGGCTGCATGCTGCACTGGTGTGCCGTCCGCTAGGAGGTAACCCCTTCTTTTCCAGCACGCTAAACCTGCATGCACTGTTGACGTCACATAGGCAGAGTCGCTGTACACCGTTACTTCCTGATCTGCGTGATTCTCAATGGCGAGTATCAACGCCAATAGTTCTGCGCCTGTGCTGAATAATGAGATGGTATTCGTGCACTGACGAGTATTTGAAATTCTCTGTTTGCTATGTGTTTCATTACGGCAACGCCTGTGTATCTTTGCCCATCTTCTTGGTCGATTCTCGAAGAAGCGTCAATGAAAATGATCTCACCCCCCACCAGGGCATTTTCTTCACCCTGGGGATTTCATCATAGAATTCTTCATAGTTTGCGCAATCATGTATCGGGTCGCGTTCGGTGACTGGCTCAACCATGAACGTAGCTGGGTTTACAGTTTTACATCAAACTATTTTGATCAATGGATTAGATATAATCACTTCATAGGCAGAATCCCTCTGTGATAATGTGTCTTTTGGTTTCTCCAAGATGGCGAATAATAAGTGCTCGACGTAAACCGTCATGGAGCATCCCATTATAATGGTTGTCGCCTTCTCTATGGCAAATGCTGCGGCAGCTAAGCTTTGTTCGCATGGGAACTGGCCTCTAATCACTGGGTCCAGATTTCCACTATAATATGCCAGGGGCTTGTACCCCAACAAGGTTTTTTGAGCGAGCACTGCCATCATAACTCTGCCATCTGTGTGAGGGAACAGGTAGAATTCCTCTACATAATTAGGAATCCCGAGAACTGGAGCCATGCAAATTGCTCTCTTGAGTTCTGTGAACCCTTTGTCCATTGCCTCAGTCTGTTCAATCTGTTCCTTTGTCACTTGGGCCTTCTTAGGGCCTGGAGTAAGGGCTTTGTATATGAGCTGTAGTCGAAGACCCATGCTCTAACATAGTTGCAGAGGCCTAAAAAGCTCTGCATTTGCTTTATCGTGAGTGGCTTAGCCGTGTTCATGATGGCTTCAGCCCTTTCTGGGGTCCCCTTTTTTCCTTCATGTGAAATTACCTGGCCTATGTACAACACCTCTTGTTGATGGTATTGCAGCTATTCATTGTCAACCTTATATCCTTTCTCTGCCAATATGGTCAGTAGCTGGACTGAATCGTACCTGCATTGCTCTTCAGTGCTGCTGCAGATCAGAATGTCATCCACATACTGCAAAACAACATTGTCTACTGCAATATTGCTTAGGTCCATTTGCAGGACTCTGTTGAAAATGGACGGGGACTCACAATACCCCTGTGGCAATCTCGTGCTCTTTAGACGCATATGTCTGAATGTAAATGACGTCAGATCTTGCGAGTCGCGGTGTAACGGGATTGAGAAAAAAGCATTTTTCAAATCAATCACCGTGAAGTATTTCGCCTCGATCGGTATGTTACACAAGACCGTAGATGGATTAGGGACTATAGGGAACTCGGCTTCAACAATATCATTTAATGCTCTTAAATCTTGGATTTAAACACCAAGATCCTAGTTTTGATTTCTTGTCGGGATAAATCACTGTATTACAGGGTGATTCTGATGTCACTAGGATGCCCTGATCCATCATGGCGGAGATTGTCTTCGCGATCCCTTCATCCGCTTCTCTGGACATGGGATATTGTCGTGCTCTTGGTAAAATTGCTCCTGGTTTTAGTTTAATTTTCACTTACCCTGCCCCTTTAAGGAGGCCTACATCATAGGGCCCTGTAGTCCATACTGAGGTAGGCACCTGGGCCATATCGTCATCAAAGTATGTGGGACGGATCAATGCTAACATCATTCTGTGTGGTACTTCTCGTTTGATCATTTTGACCCAGAATATGAGACTTATTTCCACCCTCATCTCTTCTAAGTCAGGGTGTTCTTCGAAAAGATCGTCATCGGTGATGTCAGTCACTTGATACCCTTCTTCAATGGCTATAAATGCACACCATTGTCTGCCTTCGTCGTCGAACCCTTCGACCATTTCTACCTTCCCCCGTACTGCCGCAATATGTATTGTTAAGGGAAATACTTGTCCCCCTTCTTCAAGCATGGGTATTCTTGGTCTGAATAGAAACTCGTCAGGGGTTCTCATGGTCCTACCTGCAGGACCCGGCAACCCCGCCATAAGCACACATATGCCATATGCGAAGGCTTCTGGTTCTAACGGTATCGCTCTCATGGCTATATGTCCGGAGTATGCTCTAATCATTTCGCACATGTTTGAATAATGCATTCCTGGTGTGGAGCATACTATGCCCTTCTCTGTGAACGATATAGTCAAATTCAACGTTGTCATTAAGTCCCGACCCAAAATGTTTACTGGGGTCTGACGTGAATATAACAAAGGTACATTCATCTCACAATCTCCTACGGAGACTGGGAGATTGTCCGTAAAGGGAACTCTGCTGTGAGCTCCTGTAAAATTCTGAGTATCTATGGCCTGGCCGGACAAGGAAAACTTGCCTTCTCATATGCACGAGCGTATTGCACCCGTGTCAACTAAGAAGGAATTTTCTTTCCCCCCTATGACGACATTTACCCTTGGTTCCCTGTTAGGATCTGGTGTCACTGATAGGATAGAACACATCAGGGTTCCCAGTGAGCTGGTCTATTTCATGTATAAGTTTGGTCCGGTGTATGCTTGTGTATTTTCTCCATTCCCAGGGTTGCCTCCCATTCCAGAGTTTGTGCCCTGAGACTTTTGTGGTGGTGCCTGTTGGGATTGCCCTTGTGGCGGGTTCCCCATGTTCAATGGTTAAACCCCTTGTTGCGCACCCTGCTGCAAGCCTGGTGCTTGCTGCTGTACTGTGTGATTTTGTGCACTGCCCTGTTGTGGGATAGTAGGCGGATTCACCGTGCCTACTTCCATTCCTTTTCCATTTTGCCACGTGCCTTGGCTTCGCTTGTGCATGCGCGTGCCACATGCCCTGTCATACAACACAGCCAACATACTGGTGGTGGTCGGGATCTCTGTCCACATGACATATATGGATTGCCCATCTGCACGTTTTGAAAGCCTCTTTGATTATTCTGGAAACCTCTCTGATTACTCTACCATCCTCTTACTCCGAATCCCCTTCCCCTGGGGTAAAATACTGCGTTACCCTGGTTATTCTGCAACGTGTTAGTCGCCTGTTGTGCGTTTGATTCAGCTAGGCTGGTCAGCATAGCTCCTTCGAGAGCATACTTTGAGAGTTTCTTTTGCACCAGCTTCGCTTCCGCACCCTTACGAGTTGCCTCCTTTTTTCGATTCTTTTCTTGCAATAATCTACAGTAATGTGCAATAGCCAAATGTATTTCGGCACATGGTTTAGCTTCTACTCCTACCAATTTCTTGAGCTGTTTTTGCACTGGTTCTGTTAACCCTTGGCACAATATATGGTAGAATACAGGGATAGATTTTGTCCAAGATTCATGCGTTTTGAGCACCCACGCATCCTGAAAATTCTGGATATAAATCAACAGATCTTCGGACCCTTTCATTTTTGAGTCATTTTGTCGAAATAGAAAGTATATCGTGCCTCCTATTGTAATAAATATATTTAATATTGGCCTACGCCAAGTTGCTCAAAAGTCGCTTGCGGAAGAAATCTGTGTTGCAAGGTCCTGACCTTAAATCCATGTAAACTGCCATTTTAGGTCAAACCGCCATTTTAGGATTCGTCGTGTAAAAGTCACCCTGTGAGCTAAAATGGTGGACAATTTCATTGCAGAATACAACATGGCTGTCTTGACCTCTGTACATAGCTAATGTGTAATTTGCCTGCAGGCCACTTGTTGAGGTCGTGAACTGAGACCTTGTCCTTCGTTGACCTATGTGTAGAAGGACTACTTGTGCAATGAAACTAATCCACGAGCATATGTTGAGACAATGTATTCAAATACTGAACGAAGAACATCTGTTTAACTACATTGTATTAATGTTTAAGAAGGCCTGCATGGAAAACTTTAGAATACACAGTTATTGCATACGCTTGTTGATACATGTATTAAAGGCAAACCAGTTATATGCGGTTATTTGAGACTTGGCACGAACCCTAGATCGGTGATGTATTAAAAGGAATATTAACCCGAAGTGGGGATGGGCATCGCGCCCACCAAATGTATAAAAAGCGAACGCATTCTAATGTACAGCGTCTCTCACTGAACACACTGAACCACGCTGGAGTTCGTTGTGTTGTACTGGGGGCCGATAGCCATCTGATTTTGCTCTGTTTTTGTAACTGGATTCAGTATAAAATAAAGTACTTTGTATGTTCCTTTGTAAACCGTGTTCGGTGTATTTCCTTTTGGGGTACTCAGCCTCGATATTCTTTTTCTGTTTTCACAGTTGGCGCCCGAATAGGGACCCTCAAGATTGATGTCGGATTGTTGAAGGTTGACGCACGCTATCGGACCAGGATCGGACGGTGTGACATAAGAGGCCCCCTGAACGAGACGCGACACCTCAGCAGCGCTGCACGACCTGATCCTTGGACGATAAGCGTGTGGTCCGAGACGGCATCTTGACGAGGGTCCACTTATCGAGGCGGGCAGATTTGCCGAAATCTCCATACACGAGGTAAGATTAGTTAGGTAAGATTCTTAGAAGTACCGATTGGTCCTCCTTAGGTTTGGTCAGGTGAGTCGTGACCCGATTCTTAATTTAACCCTGACAATTTGAATTTTGGCGCATTGTATCTGCAGACACAATTATTGACCAGGTAACACCAAGAATTTAAGATATGCCTGGGAAATTGTCTACCTGCTTTAGGGCATTATTCCGCAGTGATAGACAATCTTTGGAATTTAGCCGTCCCACACCACAGGAGGGGTCGCTGGCATGTACTATGTATTGTAATTATGGCATTGGAAGTATAGTATTTAATGATATTTGGCACAGACAAACCAGACATGCCTCCGAACTACAGTGGCCAATCAATGGTAGTTTTGAGATCCCTCGTATTGAATATTTGGAGTCAGTCTTGTTAAAGAAAAAGGCTAGACCTGCAGCGTTTGATGTTTTGCAGAATTGGAAAAAAGAAGCATTGCAACAACTTAAAGGTAGAGAGAAACATGCACATCGTCATAAAACAAATGCTGAAAAAGCATTGTTATATACCGAAAACAAACAGTCTGAGGCGACTAAAAATATGGATAGGGCTTTCTCACTTGGAATTCAGAAAGTCTATCCTTCTAAAGATCTTCATATTTCTGATGAGTTTATTGACAAAATATTAAATGAACGAAGGCCTGGTGCCACTGCGCCACCTCCGTATGTTTCTCTTCCCATTGCTGTAAGTCACCCTGCTGTTATTCCTGCTCTTCCTGCTCAACCTGTTGTTCCTATTCCTCCGGTTTGTGTCCCTCCACCTGCTCCTCTGCCTCTTTTTATCAAATCAGTTATAGTACCTCCATCGAATTTGCCTGCTCCCTCTCTTCCAAGTGGTCTTGAGCCGCTTGTAATCGATCGAGGTACAGGAACAAAAGTTGTTACTCGCAATACTGTACCGCCGGAGAAGAATTGCATGGGCTAAGCATTGTATGGAGAAGGATGATCAAGCTAGTGTTTTTGCCACACTTTGTAATACGGATAATTTTCCTGAGAAAAATATTTTTATTGAAGGTTTAGGGATTCAGTTATGTATAATGTGGGGAAGATTAAATAATGTGGAAGTTCCGCAAGGGTTAAGGTATCTAAACACTCTAGCGCTTTCTAGAGACACTGTAGAGAAGGTAAATGAGCATGTCGAGAGGTTATTTGGGTATAGAAAGGAGTTAGAAAAGTTACAGAAAGAGGATGATGAAGAGGAGAATATGTATGTACAGAAACGGTTCCTTCCGTGTCGTAAACCGATATCGGAGGAAATGCGAATTTGTAAGAAAGACGCAATTAGATGGATTTCAGACATAACGATAACTCGAGTTGAGGTATATGACACATATAGTCAATATACGTTAGAAATGCAGAGGAAAGTGATACAGGTAATGGTAGAATACCTGCAGGATGAATGTGTAAAAAGGAAGATTAGTTGTCCCACAGAGTTATTGAGCATTTATAAGAGAGCGTTTTCACTTGACACTTCTTCGACTGCCTTAGGGCTCCACTTGGCTCTGTTGCTTAGTAAGCGTTCGGAGTCACCTATTTCTCAGTTGCCTATGAGAGAGGTTCCTCCGACATTTGTCCCGAAGGTTGAGGTTGCGGCCAATGCTGTAAATAATATAGTCGCTGTGAACATTCCTGCACATTATGTATCACAGTTTGTTCACGTCCCGTTCTCAAGACCGGAAGTGAATACTATTAGGCAATCTATCCCCGATATTAGGAAAAATCCGACAGGGTTCTATAAAGAGATAGAATCCGTTTTGCAGTCCTCAGTGTTCACATTAGGTGACATTGATTTGTTGTTTCCTGTACTCCTGCCCGTAGATTTATGGAAACAAGTTAGAACTATTGACGATGTACCCTGGTTGGGAGATACATGGGCGAATATAACCAGAATAGATGGGGAAAGGCCAGCTGGCGAAAGACCGCAACAGGTGATATTAACTCTGCCTGATAGCATCATTGCTAAATTAAAAACCATAATTCCCGAAAAGAGAATTATTTGGGACAAGCTTACGGCCTGTGTCCAAGAAAAGTCTGAAGGTGCTACCGAGTTCTTTAATCGGTTCAAACAGGTATTCTCGGATTTCAGTGGACAAGACTTATGCACAGAGTCTGGGAAAAGATTATTTGTGGACGAATTTGTACATGGATTACTGCCTGACATCCAGTCACAATCAGAAGTACTGCACGTGGCTCAGTACTATGAGAACCGTGTCAATAATGAAAAAGATAGGATTGAAAAACGGAAAGGCGATTTAAAAACTAAAGTGCTATTGCAGCAAATTGTTAGGGGCCACAGATGGGGTAGTTCTGAGGTTAGAGGTCAGTATGTCCCGCAGGGGAATGTGCCCTTGGGTCCTGTGAATATTAACCAGTGTGCTTATTGTCGTCGAGAGGGTCATTGGCGAGTACAATGCCCCGTCCTTCAACAAAGGTCGAATAATACATTTGGTAATATGGGTAGGCGATCCAGAGGTCGCCCGGCGTAGGGGGCCCTGGTAGAGGTCAGTTTACACAGGACCCTCAGCAACCTTTTTCGCAGGACAATCAGACTCCGAGTGCGGACACCAGGAATATATTTGATCATCCTTCTGCTGCATATTTATCTGAAGAGCTTCCGTTTGATGATATTCTGTTTCGTTAGGATTGCCCGAAGCAGGGTTTGGAACCTACACCTATTCCCGTCAATCAGAGAGGTCCCTACGTTGAAATGGTGGTGGGAAATAGAAAACATCAGTTTTTGATAGACACTGGAGCACAGAAGTGTTCCATTGATCATTCGCGGGTTCCAAACATTCCACTGTCAGGGCAAACCAATGTTTCTGTAGGGTTTTCCGGTACACCAGTTGTTTGTCCGGTTTCTATGCCGGTACCTATTTATTTGGGTCCCTTTACGGAACAGTGTCCATTTCTGTTGACTTCGGGTTGCGGAGAGAACTTGATGGGGTTGAATTTGTTAAAAGAATTAAATGCAGTGATTTATTGTTCTTCTGATGCAGTGCGCTTGACGATTTCACCGCAGCAATTTTCTGCCTCGCAATTTTTGACTAGACCTTTGCCTCCAGAATTCATTGATGTATCAGAGAGCTAGTGGGCTGTTGACGACAATGATGTCGGTGTTTTACAGATTGAGCCTCTTAAAATAGTTTTGAAACATGGAATTGAGCTGCCACGCATTCCCCAGTATAAGATTTCGGTTGAGGGCGAGCGAGCTTTGAAATGTATTGTTTCCGATTTTGTGCATCGCGGTGTGATTGAAGAAATTTCAGGAAGTTTGTGTAATAGTCTGATTTTACCCGTGTTCAAGAAAGGCGATAATGTAATTCCATTCTGTTTTATAATTGATTTACGTGCCATTAATAAAGTTGTGGCAAAACAATTTCCCATTGTGCCTGATGTAACAACAATCCTAACCATGATTCCAGCTACAGCTACTTACTTTAGTGTTGTGGACTTAAAGTATGCGTTCTTTAGTATTCCTATACACAAGGATAGTAGATATTTGTTCGCGTTCACCCTAGGGGGATGCTCGTTTACATTTACTCGTGCACCTCAAGGGTACACAGAGAGTCCTAGCATTTATAGTAGGGCTTTGAAAGAACAACTTGATACCCTTAAATTGCCCTCTACCTGTGCTTTGCTTCAGTACGTTGACGATTTGCTTCTAGCTGCTGACTCTGAGAGTGCCTGTAAGGAGGGCACTGTGTTATTGCTTACCCATCTAGCTAAGCATGGTCACAAAGCTTCGCTTAAAAAATGTCAATATTGTTGTCAGGAGGTCGCCTATTTAGGCTATCTCCTGTCAAAGGAGGGAAGAAGATTGACACCTGAAAGAATAAAACACATTTCTGGCATGTCTGTCCCAAATACACAGAAGGAAGTTAGGGCCTTGATAGGTATGGCTTCTTACTGTAGGTTGTGGATCCTGAATTTCTCACTAGTGATCAAACCGATGGTGGCTTTGACAAAGAAGGGCATTTCTTCGCCATTGCCATGGAACGCGGTACACCAGCAGTCGTTTGACTTGCTTAAGACTGCATTATGCTCTGCACGAGTTTTGGGTACACCAAACTATGAAAAGGCCTTTGTGTTGTTTGTGCATGAATGTGATGGATGTGCTTTGGCTGTATTAACGCAGGAACATGGAGGGAAGAATAGGCTGTGCGGTTACTATTCTTCCGCCCTTGATCCTGTAGCATGCGCTTTGCCAAGATGTTTGCGCTCTGTCGCTGCTGCTGCCGCGTCTGTAAAACAGAGTGAGGAAATGATCCTAGGCCATGATCTAACCCTGATGGTGCCTCACTCTGTAGATGTTCTATTCAACCGAACTCAAACGCAATACCTCACTTCTGCACGGTTGACAAGATATGAATTGATCTTGTTTGCTCCTCACATTCAAATTAAGAGGTGTTGTGTCCTTAATCCGGCTGAACTCCTACCTTTTCCGCAAGATACTACTTGCGGCGATGAAGAGTCACATGATTGTTTGTATACGACCGAACAAGAAACAAAGGGTAGAATCGATTTGAAAGATACTCCTTTGGATAATCTGCAAGGAGAGCTGTTTTGTGACGGCTCCTGCTTTAAACTTCTGGATGGTACATCCACAGCCACTTATGCAATAACTACATTGAGTACGATTGTGGAAACTGAGAGAATCATGCATAATTCTGCACAGGCCGCAGAGATTATAGCATTGACCCGAGCTTGTGAACTTTGCGATGGGCTTGCAGTAAATATATATACTGATAGTCAGTATGCCTTTGGGGTGGTTCACAACTTTGGGAGACTTTGGTCAGAAAGAGGGTTCCTAACTTCGCATGGCACCAAGATTCAACATCGCTCCCTAATAGTGCAACTACTCTCAGCGTTTGCACTCCCTACTCAGTTAGCAGTTATGAAATGTGCAGCACATCGAAAGATTGTAGATGATATTGGAAAAGGGAATGCTTTCGCTGATCAGATAGCTAGACAAACTGCCACAGATCTCTTCACGGAGATGTATGTTTCAAGGGAGACTGTAGATGCCTATGTAATGGATTAAGGTGTCGGGTCGGTACGGAATATCCAAGCTGATGCCACAATGGAAGAGTCTAAGAGGTGGTAACGGGGAGACCTACCAATATTTGGAACCTTCCAAAATGTCAAACTTTAAAGAATGTACTACTTTCAGATTATTGTAGCCAATTGACTAAAAACCTGTATTTGATTTATCACAAGGTACGAGAGGCTTTACCTGTGCGATACAAGGGCCCGGGCCACGGAATACGGCCTGGGAGTTGGGTGCTCGTCAAATAATTTGAGCGCACCTCCTGCCTCGCGCCTCGTTGGCGTGGGCCATTCCTAGTCCTGTTGGTCACCCAGACAGCGGTGCGGGTAGCTGGACGAAAGAACTGGATCCACGCGTCGCACATCAAGAAACTTCCTCGCCCTGTGCCACACGCTACAAAAGAAACAGAACCCCTTGCTGATACTGCAACCAATGATCCCAAAGCAGTAAGCAGCACTGAGAGTGTGTCGGAGAATATCTTTGAGCCCAGGAGGCTTGGGCAAGCTGCCATTTTGTCTCCACACTCTCCACAAATTTTGCACCCGGAAACGGCTGTTTTAAATTCAGCCCCTTCACTTTCCTCCGACACATTGCTTCCAGCAGGAAGTGACGACATATTGTTTCCGGATCAATCAGTACCAGGAAAAGTATGATACAACCTGCGACCATGAAGATAGACTTACGGCACGGTTCGGCTGTACATTCGGAGAAGGAAAATAGTCATCAAGGGCTTGCTTTTGCCCAAATTTGAGAAAGGGGATTCTGTTGGCTAAGTGTTGTGGAAGGACTAAGAAGCCGCGCAACCGGGGGGTCGCCAGCAACGAACATTGGGGTTTCCATCTGAAGACTACGATGCCCGCCACCGCTACCGCTCGTATGGGATTTGTAAATAAGGGGGAGAAGAATTGGGACAATGGACAAAATGCCTGGGACCCGAAAACGTATTGCTGTATTCTTATAATGATATTTGGTTTTTTAATAGTCGCTGCCTTAGGATTATGGTACCTCGAGGAAACTCACTCTTTAGAACTTTTGTTGCCTACTGAAAGTGCACCCATTGTTCCTACTCCCTTTGTACATTTGCATACGTTATTCCCTCGGGATTCCCAGCACAGACGAAGGTACCACAATAACACTCTGCTACTTATCATGAATGCTACACATGCCATTTTTAATAAATCCAACTGCTGGGTCTGCTCACATTTACCACAACACGGGGATCAGGGGCTAGGTTGGTATATTCATCCTTTACCGTTGACAACTGCCTGCTATGCTTCTCTTAGAGCACTGTTCTTTGGCCGATGGAATGATAGCATCTCAGGGAACTTTGATGGCACCAATTTGAATAGTTTTGAGAAACGTGTCTTGACTCCCTTGGGATGCTCGCCTTTTTGCAAATAGGAGTAAACCAAATGTTGCTTCTATTAGGCCTTCTGACAAACTGCATACAGAGGAATTGAACTCAGTCAATGGGAAATTTTTTAGGTTGTGTCAACGTTGCAAATTTGACTGGGGAGAACAGACCTTTGTTTGTAGGCGAACCTGTCTACTTTGTCTGCAGTAATGTAGCATTCCCATGGTTGCCCAGAGATTGTCAGGGAACCTGTTATTTAGGGATCCTGTTACCTGGGGTGTTTATAGCTAGTACAAAAGAAGTTTCGAAGGCTTGTCCACGGCGGGATGGGACTGGCGACACCCAGCACAAGTTTTGGGAGATATAGCTAAATCAGTTGTGCCATTTTGGGGGTAGATAGCGAATTCAGAAGATATCAGAAAACTAGCGAGAGTACTGGAGAAACATCAACCGGACCACGGACATACTCTATAAAATGACGTTAGAACAAAAGGCAATAAGATTAGTAGCACTTCAAAATCGAAGGGCATTAGATGTCATTCTAGCTGAGCGTGGTGGAGTATTCAAATTAGTGGGGTCCGCTTGCTGTGTTTTCGTACCAGATTCCTCCCCAACTATCTTCAAGGCAATACAGAATCTGCACGTCCTTAGTTCCGAAGTGCATGTTCCCGAGGGAAACTGGGATCTTAGCGCTTGGTTCTGGGACTTCTTGGGGTTGGAAGGTGCTTTCAGTCTTATTGATTGTTTTGGCAATACTGTTGTTTCTTTGTTGCTGTATTCAGTGTCTGCCTGGTATGGGTTCGATACTAGGGGGATGTTGCGCACGAGCGATAGGTTCGATAGGACATAAAGTGTATGCCCCAGATAAGACTTACAAAGAATACATATTGAAGGATATTTTAGCAAAAGACCTAATGGCAATAGATATTTCTGATAGTGATTCAGGGTGCATGGACAATGATGCATGGAGTTATTTGCAAGGAGATCCAAAGTAGTTTTTAGCACTTGGCATAGGCCAAAAGGAGAGTTTGTCAAAATAGAAAGTATATTGTGCCTCCTATTGTAATAAATATATTTAATATTGGCCTACGCCAAGCTGCTCGAAAGTCGCTTGCGGAAGAAATCTGTGTTGCAAGGTCCTGACCTTAAATCCATGTAAGCCGCCATTTTAGGTCAAACCACCATTTTAGGATTTGTGTTGTAAAAGTCACCCTGTGAGCTAAAATGGTGGACGATGTCATTGCAGAATACAACATGGCCGTCTTGACCTCTGTACATAGCTAATGTGTAATTTGCCTGCAGGCCACTTGTTGAGGTCGTGAACTGAGACCTTGTCCTTCGTTGACCTATGTGCAGAAGGATTACTTGTGCAATGAAACTAATCCACGAGCATATGTTGAGACAATGTATTCAAATACTGAACGAAGAACATCTGTTTAACTACATTGTATTAATGTTTAAGAAGGCCTGCATGGAAAACTTTAGAATACACAGTTATTGCATATGCTTGTTGATACATGTATTAAAGGCAAACCAGTTATATGCGGTTATTTGAGACTTGGCACGAACCCTAGATCGGTGATGTATTAAAAGGAATATTAACTCGAAGTGGGGCTGGGCATCGCGCCCACCAAATGTATAAAAGGCAAATGCATTCTAATGTACAGCGTCTCTCACTGAACACACTGAACCACGCTGGAGTTCGTTGTGTTGTACTGAGGGCCGATAGCTATCTGATTTTTCTCTGTTTTTGTAACTGGATTCAGTATAAAATAAAGTACTTTGTATGTTCCTTTGTAACCCGTGTTCGGTGTATTTCCTTTTTGGGGTACTCAGCCTCAATATTCTTTTTCTGTTTTCACAATTATAGCTCCCATATCGGAAGTGTCTGGGTACAACACTCGTAGCGCTTTCCACACTACTGCTCTACAGTTATTAAATGGTGCTCCATCATGGGTAGTGTTAATTATGGTTTCGCCAGGGTACCCTGCTCTTGTCCACACATCGTCTGCTCTCTCACCAAGTATAGCGATTAGTAGGCCCTTAATGTCCCCTACAGCTAACGAGACACCCCTGTCATTTTCTCTAACTCGTGTATCCACTTCCCGGCTCCCGATGTCAGCATTGGAAGCTTGTTTTTTAGGTTCTCTCAATCCATGTGTGGCCATGGAATATATTGTGGTTTTATTCCCCCTTTTTCTAGCAGCGGGAATTGGAATGTGGAGTCTTCCTTCTCCTTCCCCATGGCTCTCCTGTCTATTGCTGAAGTAGCATTTCCACATCGCCGTCTACCTGGCAATGTCCTCAATCTGTCTACATAGGCAGATGCTGACACCCCCCTCTGACCGTGGGGTGTTCCTTGATGTAGGCCAGGCTGCGGAGCAGACTCTGATGCCCTAGATGCAGACCCACTGGCGTCTGACCATCGTACCCCTTTGTCCCTTGGGAGCCGCTTCTCACACCGTCTCCCTTCTTCATTCATCTCGTCCTCCATTTCCCCTCCGGAGTCGGACATTGATCCGAATTCACACAACTCCTTGCATCATCAGTGTTCTTACTCATTTCTAGCTTGTCCAGGGACAATCTCCCGCTCCCACTACTTCGGGTGACCTCCTCTGTATCATATAACTCCAAGCACTCATCTTCCCTTTCCCCGTGGGATGTTGGCTCCAATCCCATTTCATCCTATATTTTATCGATCGTTTCCCCGATGCTTCTGGTGTCGAAGTCATCTTCAATATTTGCCCCACTCATGCCCGGTACTGAGTTGTACGTGGGAAAGAATTCTTCAACATCTTCCCATTCTACAACAGGATTGGGTTTTTTGACTTCCTGCTCCAAATATTCAAGATCGCGTGCCCTCTGTCTACGCATACGTTCTATATCATCGTCAACTTCCTTGCGTCTCCTCGTGTCTTCTCTAGTCCTTTCTTCTTCCCCTTTTCTTTCATTCCTACATTCATTTACCCTTCTAACTTCCTCATCCTTTTGCCTCTTTATCCTTTTTTAACGTACTCTTTGCTCTTCTTCCAAACTTTGCTGATTCTGTCTGTACTGGTCATAGGATTCCTTCTGTTTGCGAACAAGCTGTTTTTCTTGCTCTTCACGATATAGCTGTTCTCGCCTCAGCCTATCTTTCCTTTTTATCCTTTCGTCCCTTATTTCCTTCTCCTTTTCTTTTTCCCTTCTTTGTATCTCATCAGACTTCTCTCTCTGTCTCACATCCTAACCTCCTTTCCCATCGAGTTTCAATACTGTCTGTCCTCCCATCCATTCGTCTTTTGTGAATGCTATCTCATCAGTTCTGTCTTCACTTCCTTTCCACTTCTTTCCTTTTCTCACTTTCTCGAGAGGTGCACCAATCTGTGCCTGGTCCGTCCTTTCACCATTGCGTCTCTCCTTGTCCCTCGGGACAGTGGAGGTAACATTAATTTCCTGATCCTTCCCTTTAATTTCGTCACTACTATAAGTAGGTGACTCATATGCGGGGTTGCTATACCCGGTGGCTGCCTTAAGCTCTCTTAATGGGTAGAGTCCCTCTGACTTACTTCCCTCGATCTCTGGCTCAGGCGGGGCTCAGGCGGGGCTCAGGCGGGGCTGGTGGCGCGGTAGGTGTCTCACCCCCCTCCGTGCATACGTTTAATATCCATGTGGCTCCTCCTCCTTTGGCTGTTCGAACATTTTCCAAAGTTCTAGAACAGCGAGGCGTTTCTTTAGTTTTTTACCTGTATAGGTGGCATGAAGATAAGTCGTCATATGCTGTAAGACGGCTTTGGATAGGGACCCGTTCTGTGGCCAAGGCATAAACATCTTGTGGGCGGTACCCTTAACCCACTCAGCACTATATTTCTTAAGGTTAGGTGCATGTTTAGGCAGTTGCTTACATAAGTGGGCGAGTGGTGTAATATCCTCCATGCTTGAATTCTGTTTTCAACAATATTATCATGCACTTTCAATACTCCCACCAATACGAGCGATCACCAAATACTGCAAGCTCCAATCCAATCGTTTCCCTCCAAATTTTATATCATAAATTTATTAAAGACCATCAATCCATGTGCGATTCCCTCTCAGCTACAGAATCGCGTAAAACCCAAACTTCATTTCAAACAATCAATGATACAGTTCTCTCCATTTGACATATAACAGAACACACATGACAGACACTTGACAGACCAGACAGGCACCAGCTGGACACATATATCTCTGCCTTCTAATCAATACTCCGACATGGAGTTTAAACAAACCTCTTTTATGACGTCTTTATTCGTCATAGTAGCCTCATTTTTCCCTATTATGTGGGACTATAAATTCACGTTTCTTCTGACCGCTATATTAAAGCGCAGTAACAAGGCGAATCCTCTTACTTTTTTATCTCAGATGTCCTTCCTGGTATCCTCAGTTTTCTCTCAGGTGTCCTCCCGGTAACCTCTGTTTTCTCTCGGGTGCCCTCCTGGTAACCACTGTTTTTCTCTCGGGTATCTATCCCGGTAACCACTGTTTTTCTCTATTATACATGAGTCATTATCCCCTTATATATATACAGTCTTCTCTACTTCTGATTATTTTATTTCCCGCCACCCTCCGTTACCTTTTCCCTTACTTGTTCTAATGCCTACAAAATGTTTGCAAAAATATTGAATCTTTTTCGTTCTCTCACCGCTCGCATGGTTACTCTCTGGATCTTCGTTACCTCCTCTCCGGTCTTTTCATCCGATCGACTAGGAATGAGAAGCGTTATGCTCTGTAAGGCAGGTTCCTTCAGACCCAGTGCAGATTTTATGGACTTACACTGTCATTGTCCTCAGTCTACTCAGCCGAATGGCGAAGGACTTGTGATATTGCCGAAGGCCTAGAGTTACTTCGTGCTGTCAGTCAATAGGTGTCTCATCAATAGTTAATCAATACTTGATGGTCATAACCATCCTCTTGCTGCCAAGTGTACAGGAGGGCGGAGTGTCCTCTGACGGGCCCATAGGTCAGAGCTCACCCTCGGGTACCTGTAAGACAAGATAGCTGCACCTTGAGGAGGATGGGGGTGCAGGATTCTCGTACTCTGACACAATTCAATAAGGACAACTCAATGGTTTGGCAAAGGGAGGTCCGTTTAATGACAAGTACAAAAAACGGGGAAACAAATGGAAATCAGCAGTGTTGCGATCATCTGTCTCGCTTCAACTTCCACATTCTTCATGCAAACAGTAACTGTTATAGTAAATTCTCGTCATCATTGACGTGTAACACTCATAAATTTGACATGCAATTCTATTGGTTGGAAAAGGTAACTTAAGTATAGGTGCTATATCTGTATATGGTAACAGAGCGTGAGGATTGGATAACTCTTATCGGGTGGACCCATCCGTCTACATCACTCGTGATAGACGTCACTACACCTACAACGTCTTATTGGTTCTACAAGCTATAGGACCCTAGATTATTTGGTCCATTGTGATTGGGTAGGTTACACCCCTAAGCATAAATCTCCACTTTAATTAGCAGCATGCAGAAGGGACACACAGATGCGGAGTGCCCCTAGATTCACCCTGCCTCCCTTCCATCAATCAGTACTTTTAGGGCAATGTGTCAATTAGTTGGCTGAGGATGGCCTCGAAACTGTAGTTTCTTATCAGGAGAAGTTATGGCATCCTCGGGTTCTGGGTGACATCAGACATTGGTACCTCTTCACCCTTGGCTGGTCACGTGTCTGTTCACCATGAATCTGCTTCATTTTCCTTGTATTCGTGTATTTGATTCTCCCGTAGCCGCGCCACCTGCCTGGGGCCTCTTTATTTCGACCTTCAATGGCTGGCTGGTATGCTCTGAAGTTTTGATTCTTCGAGGTTGCCGCTCTCCTCCCTTCCTTAGGTTGACCTTGAATTCCCAGGCATGAGCTGCTTCATACTGAGTTTTGATACCGCTCTTTCCTTTGGCTTTGGCTGGAATATGAATCTTAGCCTTGTTAGCCCTTTGCTGCCTGGGTTTAATTATGCTTTTACAAAATGGAATCACACTTGTATACTGTGCTTCATTGAGGTAGATATATAATTGGCGCATGCCGCTCTATTCTTCTACTAAGCATTGCAAGCAGCTCCGCTTTCTTAGCTTCGTGCATTCCAAGCCTATTTACAAGCGTTAGCAGGTTGAAGACTTCCATCTTGCTTCACAGCTACGTTTCCTTACGTCTCTTTATGTATCAACATTGTTTCTTCTTATACGTCCATTACATCGTTATTCTTTGTATTTCGCCCTTGTGTGTCATCTTTCGTTCGTCGTTTATGTTCATCTGTACGTTCGTCTGGGCTCTTATGTCATCACCATTTGCCCTCAATTAAGACTCTTTGGGTCTCTTCGGGGATAGTTTGTAAGTAGTCTTCATTTCGTGTCAGCTGCTGGTACGGTTGTCTCAGTGGGTACCGAGCTGCCCATGGTTGTCTGGTTAAAAGCTCTTCAACAGGTATTGCTCTTCTGATGGACACTGGGCATAGGCTCAGTGCAGCTCTCTGTTGGTTCAATTTCTCCTTGTATGTCACGTACCTTGGGGAGTCCGTTCCTGGTACCTCAAACTGTGGGGCTGGGGTGTATGCTATGTCTGGGACCTCCTCTACAACTGGCACACGCTTGAGGGTGACATTGGCTAGGCCTTGTTTGTTTAATGATATTCTGCTTTCCACAAAAAAATGAAAAGGGATGGATGCAAGGTTTTAAATTAATCATAACCACGAGCATTGCTTTGGGAACCTTAAATACTGCAGATTAGTGCCAGGCCAAGATTGATTTGCAACATTAGCTGGCCCCCGTCTGTAATTGGGCAAACTGGATAAAAAATAATGGCATGTACATCTTCCCAGAGCAATGAAGGTTGTCATGATTCATTCAAAGCCTTGCATGCATCCCATTTTAAGAGCAAAAAGGCCACTCAGCTGTAAAAAAACTCACTCTCATTTTCAAATTTGTTATTGTGATTAGGTTTACAAAAGCACACGCATTTGAACAATTGAAAACTTCATCAATTATACATTTTGCACTGACAATACAACATTATTAAAAAAATTAAATTAATTTGTCTTAACAAAAGAAGATAGGTCAAAGAAAATGTGTGTTTTTTCATGTGATACGTTGAGAGAATTCGAGTGAACATCCATTGATGTCAGTTGTAACTCCCTGTTTTAGATACTTGTTAATGAAACAGTACTAAGTTTTGCCAACTTCCTGAGTCGGTTTGATTATTGATGTATGAGTAAATTCTGCATCCCCATCCATCTCCAAGTATTGCTACCTCTTCTTAAAGGGCCCCAGGTCCGGGGTTCAGTGAGCAAATATCGAAAGGCGCTATCATATCAAAGAAACCAAATTCATTGCAGAGCAATTATCTACCTTTAGACATCAGAGCCGACCCCTCGCATGCCTCATTTTGTAGAAAACTTAAGGCCTGGCTCTTCACATCCAATCGGTAGCCATCCTCAGGGAGAGTACTCGTCAAACATTGCCTCTATGCTTATAGTACCTTCACTTTACAATAATACTGCTTCTGTAAATAGTTCTGCTTACTACATCTGTTAATTACTTATGTGAATAAGACTGTGCATGTAAGCATTAGTGATGATGACTGTATCTGCTTATACTTACGGGTTTACTGTATCTGGAAATACTTCATGACTGTAAATTATGTTTAATCTGACATATGTTAAGCCTATGTCTTCCAGTGTGGCCTGTGGTAAATCTTGTAATGTGTATTGCCTGCTGTCCAGCGCCCCGATACCCACGGGTTTGGCACGCTCTACAAATGTTAAATCAATACATCTAGGAATCAAATATCCCAAAAAACATCCAAAGAATATGACTTGTTGGTTGGTATTTATGGTGAATTGACAGCCAACCCGTGTTTCAACGCCAGGTCTTTTTCAAGGCATGCAGTATATTCGATCCTATATCCTCAAATAGTAGGTAGTTGGTCTTGATGATGGGTCAGTACCTCAATGCATATTTTATTATTTAATACTTGAGAGATTTTGTGATTTCGGATAATGTTGCATATGAATTTGTAGGGACAATTCCCAGTACGTTTAGGGAGATGTGATCTTCAGTTCTTAAATGTGATTATATATTACATCACAGCCACGTTCGGCCTTTTTTGCGTGCTTGGTGAAGTGTTGAATCTGCTAATTATATATTTATAGAGTGCGTACACCTTATATTTTAGTACATTTTCATGTCGGACACACCTGTTCCATAAAGATATGTTGACTTTGAGCTTATTAAGCATTCAATCTTCGAGGTTAGAGCCTATAGTTTCTAAAGCTACCAGGCTGTCCTCGTAGATCTCTGTTAGGTGAGATACCTCGCTGGTCAAGTATGCAGCCTTCAAGTTGACGTATAATGAATTGGACGGCAGAGTCAAAATCTTAGACAGTAACATCAATCCCTTATAAAGTATAATGGACTCTTGAGATTAGAGGCCCAACTCAATTCGAATTAAGGTTACTGGCAAGTACTGGGGAAGATGTTAAGATTGTCCCCATATGCAACCCTCCAGTATGCCAAGGGAAAACATATACATGAAAAGACACGGCTCTAGTGCACATCCCTGTCTAAGCCCTAAGGTCGTAGGTATTTCCTTTGTAATGTTACCATCCATTAAAAAGGCACACCTGGACGATTCTATCTGTGTGAAGGAGGATTAAGATGTTTAGTAGGCCTCCTGGAATGTCCCATTTCAATAGTTTATTCCAAAGGCAGATTCTGCCAACACAAGCAAATGCCAATGAGAGGATGACACAGGCCATGTGCAGCAGGTCTCCTCCTTTTGCTCAAGCTCAAAGCTGCAGAAGGATAACACTGAGACCATTCAAAGTGTACCCAGTGCTCTTTCTAAAGCCAGTCTTGCATCTTGAAATTATAATATCATCTAAAGCCCACTTCTCTAGAACCCTGAGGTGAAGATCTTTCTGCTGGAATCAAGCAGAGGTATCAGGCAATAGTTCTCCGGATTTTCTCTTGGGATTTTCTTGTAAATGGGAACAACAAAGCTTTGGCGCCAGGTTTTGGGAAGATAGTATGACTCATTACGAGGTCGGCGGTACCGACGGTGCGACCGGCGGTTTGTCGCCGACCCATAACACCGGATCTGCTGGCTAGATTCTCAGTGCCACCAGGATATTACAAGTCCTGGCGAAGCGGGAAGCCAGGCAGCAGATCGTGTAAGTCCCCATTCCCATGACGTCCCACAGGACTCCATGGGAATGGGCAATCAGAAGCACCGGCAGTATCACTGACGGTGCCAGTGCTTCCATGGCAACTCTGCCTGCCGGGGCCGCTGCGCCTGCCAGGGTCACACCTGCTGGGCGCAGCAGCCCCGGCAGGCAGACTCGTAGTGTGGTGGTCAGGAAACAAGGGTGCCGGTAAGCTTATTTCCAGAACGCCACACTGTTAATGAGGCCTAGTGTCTGATTTTTATATCAGGGAAGAAATTGCTCAGGATGATGGGCCATAAAGATGGATTTGCTTTTAACGAGAGTTTAAGTACAATGTCTAGGCCCATGCCTTTTTATTTATTAGCCTTCAGAATAGTTACCTCTATTTCTTGGGGCTGAAAGCACTTCTGACAATATGAAAATGTGTTCATATCACATATTGTATTGGGGCCCAATTGGAAGTCTAATTTTGTCAAATAGAACCTGCCCGAAACTACTTCCAAAATAGGATTAAGCTGACTGACGCTTGAGGACAGTCTATATAATTTACTAGTACTCGGCGAGAGTCAAGCAGAATAAAACACGCATTCTGATTGGCTCTCGCCAGGTCTTTACCCGGGCCGAGAATCCCTCGATTATCGTCCGGGAGTCCCGCCACCTTGTCAACGGCGGGGGGCGTGGTAGCCCCTCGGCTAATGAGGAGGCTCAAAGCAGGGCCATCCCCGCTCCGAGCTTCCCCACGGCTGAGAAGCTGCCTTCGCCCCCCGCCAGGGGGGGCTTTTCCCTCCCCCACCTCTACCTCCCAACCCCACTTACCTTATTCTCTGTCGTCTTTCGGGAGCGGAACGCGCTGGGAACAATTCTGTTCCCAGGGCGTCCGCTCCCGTTGATGGCCATGGAAAGGGAAAATGGACTCTGTTTTCCCTTTTCCGGCAGCTATTTTCTTGGTCGTTATTATTATATTCTTTCTGTTCCGAAAAGCTGCAGCCTTTTGGGACAGAAAAACGTGCTTTTAGTTCCCTGGTCGCGCAGATCTTGCTTCGCTCGGGCCTATAACTATGGGCCACGGGGCATTACCTGACTCGGTAATGCCCTGGCCGCTCGGGGCATATTGCTTAATTATAACCTTTAGAATTATTGCAGACTAGAGCATTAAACCCATTTATTCATTGGGTATTTATAATGCGTCTATACAGCAAATGGTGTTTCAAGGTGCAACAAGACAAACGGAGAGGGAACAGGGATGCACAAAACAAAAATGGTCCTACTAGGCCTTCTTTAATTCGCATCGTGCAAGTGCAGTAACAAGAAGTGCGAGTGGAGGATGGGGGATGAGGAAGGGGGGAGTGCCGGAGAGTGGAATGCGCTAATGCTCAGGAGGGAAAAGATGTGCAGGTCAGAGTGGTGAGCGCACAATAGCTTGGTGGGGGGAGGCAGAAGGTCCCAAGGGCTAGGCAAGTGGTAACGGGAGGCCAGGAGGACAAGTGCCTGGTGACTGTAGAGAGTGCAGGACAAAGAAGGTCCACAAGCTAAGTGCAAGGAACGGGTTGGATGGGCTCAAGGGGTGCAGGCTCAGCCAGGCTAGTGCAGGGGTAGAGATTCCGGTAGGGCAAGTGCAAGTTAGGGGAATCAGGGGTACACTGGTTGTGGATGGCCTGGTGCCCTGTGTGAATCTTAAAGAACCAGGCAGCCAGTCAAAACGAGGCAGAGATGGATATTAGCAGAAGAGAGAGAGAGAGAAGCAAGAAAAGAAAAGGAAGGTCTTGAGTCTTGAGAAGCTTCCGGAACTTAAGAACATCTGGCTCAAGTTTCAAGTTTGAGAGGGACGAAGAGGCCATTCCAGAAGGAGGCACCTACGAAAGAGAAGGATCTACCCCCACACCCCCACTCTCTGCTTGGAAAAGTGACTGATCTGCCTAGAGTAGGGGGTAGAAGACTGGAGCACTCTAGCAGGGAGGTATTTAGGGAGAGAGAGTATGAAGTAGCAGGGCCCCAGGCCCCAGAAAGCCTTGTGGATGATGCAGAGGGTCTTGAACTTGATCCTCACAGCAACTTGGAGACAGTGGAGAGATTCTAGGGCTGGAAAGATGTGGTCCCTGGGCTTGAGGCCCAGGATAAGGCTTGCAGTCCTATTCTGGATTAGTTGAAGGGGGCAAACAGATGATTTAGGCAGATTGATGAAGAGGCAGTTGCAGTAGTCCATCCCAGAGAGGACCAGAGCTCTGGAGACATTGAGTTTCTGGGGGAACCTGTGGAAAGGGAGAATGCATCTGAGGAGGTTCAGCTGGAACTGGGCATTCTTGGCAGGTCTGTGATGTGTAGAGAGAAGGAGAGCGAGGAGTCGAAGAAGACACCAAGGTTTTTTGCCTCACAGGTGAGTGGGGGGCCATGTACGGTGGACAGAGAGTAGGAGGGAAAGAGGGAGCCGGGGTCCCAACGAGATGGATCTCAGACTTACTGGCATTAAGGCAGATATCGTTAGCAGCACACTATGCCTGTATAGAACTCAGACAGTCTGGAATGAGAGAGGAAGGAGAGGAAGCAGTGGAGGGAAGCTTGAAGGAGAACTGAGTGTCGTCCCTAACACTGGAAGTTAGGACAGAAGGCGGAGATCAAATGGGCTAGTGGGGCAAGGTAGATTTTGAAGAGCCATGGTGAGGGAATAGAGCCCTGAGGGACGCCACAGGTGGAGAGTGTGATAGAGGAGAGAAAAGGGCCCCATTGAAACTGGGATGGTTGGTCAGAGAGGAAGGAGGTAAACAAGGCCAGTGCCAGGTCTGTGATATCAAGGGAAAATAGTATAAATCTCAAAAATACAACAGCAATACAAATAACACCCATTCTGGATAGAGGCCTAACTATCAGAAATGGCTAAGACAAAGGCCTACATGCACGATATAGATAACATGCGTATGGGCGACAAAGCATTTTGCTAATGGGAGTAATACCGTTTAATAGGGAGCTGTGATTGCTGTTCCCCCAACCCACATACCATGTGAGCCACTGCTGGTTGATGGCTGTGCTGCAGGCGCCACTGGCGAACCCTGGCAAACACAATCTGGAGCTGCTACTGCAGGAGCTGCCCTTTGTCTCAGGGCCATTTGCTGGGGGGGCTGCAAGGGCAGTGGCACCATGCTGGGTTCACTAAAGTAGGGAAGTATGCCAAATTAGGGTTGGGCAGGGTGTGTGAGAAGGAGGGAGAAAACAAGAAGTGATTGA
The DNA here is from genome assembly GCF_040938575.1 of Ambystoma mexicanum. Classification (NCBI taxonomy): domain Eukaryota; kingdom Metazoa; phylum Chordata; class Amphibia; order Caudata; family Ambystomatidae; genus Ambystoma; species Ambystoma mexicanum. Next base: position 55,418,541 of record NC_090934.1, on the reverse strand, counting down.
ATGCAGCAGGCTACGATGCTGCAAAAAAATGAAAAGATGTTCCCCCACAAGAAATAACTTTTAAATTAAAGCGGGCGCACTGAGATGTAAAGCGCTCACTCCGAGCACATCCTGATGGGAATATTTGCCATCTCTAGTATGCATTTCCATTTTATGAATTTTCATTCAGTTTTTATTTATCTCATCAGTAGTGAGTGTTTGCCCTCAACAAACTCTGTGTTGTCGAATACATTGTTTTAGGACATTTAAACATTTAGTTGGTTTTTCATTGGAGTTTGTGTGACAGACGACTTTCTTAATTTGCTTGTTGTAGTTGTCAGAGTGCAGAGTTTCACATTGAATGTCTTGTTCAAGCGCAAGGACCATTGGCGTCCAGTTCCAGGGTGATAAACCACAGAATTATTCAGCGAGGGGACTGCGAGGGACGCTGTGGAGTAACTTTGCTGAAAATGTTGGGGGGGGACGTGACAGCTAAATGAAAGGGGCCCCTGCCAAAAGAGTGGGACATAATGGTGGGCAACAAAAGCTGAAAGGGGCAAACGCCCTTGCCCCAACCCCTAAAATTACACCCATGTGAGGGAGTGTTGTTTCAGCATATTGAGGGACAAGGCAAGTAAGTTTGGCTCTGTCACTATTGTCATTTGTTTGAATGTGTAATGTGCCACCGCTATTAAAAAGTTAATGCGAAAGGAACATGTAGCCAATGGCGCTAAAACTGGGCTCCCGATGCCAAGATGGCTGACTGGGAAAATCTCTGCTAATGTTGCCATTTTCTCTGCAAAGGTCCCATGCAGCCATTAAGCCAAGTCATGGCTTGCCACTTGTGAAGGGTGGCTGGGGCTCTTCCATGCAGGAACAATTAAGATTGCCCGCTAGCGCCCAGATGCCTCAGGGTTTGAGCGTGCCATACAAATGAAATAAATAAATAAATAGCCTCACTCCATTGGATATGGCCGTGGAATACCAGTCACTCAAAAGGTCCATGATCTGTGTGAAAAGCAAACGTTGAGAAGTTCTGATCGGGTTCCAATACACGTTTATAACCAGTATTGGATCCGTATTCCAAGACATAGTCGCGGCTCCAACCCCATTACATTGTGAGGGACAGAAGAGTGTGCATTATTAAATCCTAATAATGGGCCTCTGTAGGGACAGCCCATGATACCCTCTATAGATCTTTTCAATGTTATAGTGTATCCGACAGATAACGGCGTGTTCATAAGACAGACCTCTTGCACAAGAAGGACATGGCAACCGCCAAAGTCCCGCTACACCAACCCAGCTGGATTGCTTTGCATTACATTGGATTCTGATCTGCTTTCACATCCTGAATTACTTTTCACATACATCAAACCTTATTTTTCACTTATCCGGAAGAAGGTAAACCCACAAAATAGATAATCTGAATATAATTGGTATGGTACCTCAGTTGGTTAATGCACCTGTAGCGTCGTGTGGAATCTGAGGGTCACACGATCACAAGGGTCACAAGATGGTATACTGGATGCGCCGGCAAATAATTTCATCCTTTTGAGGCTGATATAAGGAGCAACACTGAGTTGGACCATGCCCTCCTGTCAGGGAGGGGACGGGTAAGTGGCAAACAGCTGGTAGCGGGGATACGCTGTAGAGGAGCTACCCAATTCCCTCAGCAGGCAAAAAATTATTCTGGATGGTGGGAGAGAGGGCAGAACATTAAAGCAATGTGTTGAAGGTAGCTAGCATCAGGATTAGGCAGGCTTCCCCATTGCCTAAAATGCACACCCCAAGACAGATGGGGGTGCTAGGATTAAATCAGGCTGAACTCCACATACAGTCCAGACGCAGCCAAGTAATGTATCACTTCATTGGTTATTAAACCTTTGTGGTTGGAGGGCAACAACGCTCACACGTGACGGTGCATGAACATTGATCATGCTAAGGGGCGGCCCAGCCTGTGATGTGCACCATGTAAGAGGCACATTATTATTATTATTATTATTCTCGAGCAAACACCACAGTCTAATGAGCCACACATGAATGAGGAATCTTGCACAGTTCACGTGTCACAGAATCACTTCTAGGGGAGCCCAGTTTCTGAAGCCAGTGGAAATAGGATGCTTTTACATCGTGTGATTTACAGTGAGGTTGGAGCACAGAGCCTCCCTACCTCTCTGAAACTTGAGCAGAACCACCTCTGGTTCTGGAAGCACCTCAAGACCTTCCTCTTCGCTTCCGCGTCCTCTCTTCCTCTCTCCTGCTGATGCACCTGACTGCCCCGTGCACTGGTCTCCTGGTCACCCTCAGAACTCGGGCCCAGGCTCCTGCCTGTACAGCTGCGCCCCACACTGCCTCTTGGGCCCCCTGCTCTTGTGGTCTGTGTCTGTAACCCTACAGTCCCCTCGCTCTGCACTTATTAGCCACCCGTTGGCTGCACTTCTTGTTTACCTGCACCGAGCCACCCCCTAGCGGCACTTTTGACTACCTGCACTTCTCTCTCCCCCCTCCCCCACCCCGTGGCACATCTCCCCTTCCCCTTCCCTGCACTTGCGCGATCTGACTTACACAAGGCCTAGAAAGATCGTTGTTTTGTCCTCTCTCTGTACCCCCCAGACCCATTGTCTTGTCGAGCCTCGAAACACGTGGGCACAGGTGCGTTATACATGTCATATCACCTCATATATTGCAAGCAGCATTGGTATGATTTATGTGAATACAACTGGCAGTCCCACAAAAAGGCAAACATACCGTACTTTACACCAACTGGTGGTTTTCAGTATTTGAACATGTTTTTATTTTGTAACTTGTTTTATTTTTGTTCAGTAAATTTACAATTGTGTTCATTTGTGTCCTGGGCATTTCTCACCCATAGAACGAATAATTGAGGCTGTTGTAATTTTACTGCAAACGTGCTTCCAAAAAAGGTCCCTTTATGCTAAAAAAAAACCCATCAACGCAGGGCAGGAAGTTTTCAGTGATAAATATGTCTGACTTATAAACACAAGTTGAATTTCAATCTATGAGAAAATGCAGCCGCGTGAAAGCTCTAAGCGCTGTTACACTGCATGTGTTCTACATGTTTCAAGGCCAGCCGGCAGATCAACATGCTTCATTCACCCGGTGGCCAAGGCACTCACCTCTCACCTCTCCCCTAAACTAGAAACCTTTGATCAATTAAAATTCACACAACAACCACCTTAAGAAGCATCTATCTCTTGAGAGAAGTTGGAATGCAGTGTTTTACGAAACGGATCATCCTTTACAGATTAATTTATAGAGTAGATCTGCTGGAGGTAAGACTGTGACAGGTGGCAGTGTCACACTGGCGTGTTGACGGCCCTCCGTCACGCAGCTGATGGCTCTGCTTGAGTTAAGACTATGACAGCAGGTGGGCGTGTCACACTGACGTGTTAACGGGCCTCCAGCAGAGCTGCTGGAGGTAAGACTGTGACAGCAGGGCACACAGCTGATGACTGCAAGTTAACAGTGTGTGACAGTATGTGAGAATGTCACCGTGACATACAAATGGCACTGTGTCATACAGCTGATGACCCTGCTTGAGGTAACAATGTGTGGCAGCAGGTGGGAGTGTCACACTGACGTGTAAATGGCCCTCCATCGCACAGCTGATGGCCCTGCTTGAGGCAAGACTGTGACAGCAGGTGGGAGTGTCACACTGACATACTAATGGCACTGTGTCACACAGCTGATGACCCTGCTTAAGGTAGCACTGTGTGGCAGCAGGTGGGAGTGTCACACTGACGTGTTAATGGCCCTCCATCGCACAGCTGATGGCTCTGCTGGAGGTAAGAATGTGACATCCGGTGGGAGTGTCACACTTACGTGTTAATGGCACTGTGTCACACAGCTGATGGCCCTGCTTGAGGTAACACTGTGTGGCAGCAGGTGGGAGTGTCACACTGACGTGTTAATGGCCCTCCATCACACAGCTGATGGCTCTGCTGGAGGTAAGAATGTGACATCTGGTGGGAGTGTCACACTTACGTGTTAATGGCACTGTGTCACACAGCTGATGGCCCTGCTTGAGGTAACACTGTGTGGCAGCAGGTGGGAGTGTCACACGGACGTGTTAATGGCCCTCCATCACACAGCTGATGGCCCTGCTTGAGGCAAGACTGTGACAGCAGGTGGGAGTGTCACACTGACATACTAATGGCACTGTGTCACACAGCTGATGACCCTGCTTGAGGTAATACACTGTGGTAGCAGGTGGGAGTGTCACACTGACGTGTTAATGGGACTCCATCACACAGCTGAAGTAACAGTGTGTGACAGCAGGTTGGGATGTCACACTGACCCAGCCTGGGCTTTCCCTGAGTGCCGGAGGAACAAGTCCAATATCCCAGACACTCTCTGCTTCTCACTCCTCTCCCTTCTTCCTGCGGCTCTCACTTCCTGTCAGCCAGGAAACAGTGCTTCTCATCCCTTACTCTCATCGCCCTCTGCTGACCTCTATTCTTTCTGTCCGTCCTCCTGACCCTGCTCTTTCCTCCAACCTTTCGGCTGCTGGTTTTGCAGATTTTTCACCTCAAACCTTTGCACCTTCCTTGTGCTCATCCCTCTCCCTCCCCAGTCCCGCGTCTTCTTCTGTGTCTCCTCCTCTACCATCCTGTCCTTACCCGGCCTCTTGGTCCTCCACCCCCCCCCACTCCTCGTCCTTCCCTTTCCTCGTTCTCTACCTTTACCCTCCGTACAGACCCTGATACTTCTTCTTGTGTAGCCTGGGTTCACCCTACTGCTTCCCAACTCAATCCCATTCCTTCCTCCCTGATTCCTTCCATCTCCCCATCTTGCTTCCTTACCCAACATCTCCTGTTGATCTCTCTGTTTCCTCCTCTATTTTTCCATCTTCATTCAAGCACGCAGTTCCTATCCCTCTACTAAAAAGCATACCCTTGATCCTTCCTTGCCGTCCAATTGCTGTCCTATGTCCCGTCTTCCTTTTCTATCCATGCTTCTAGTAAGCGCTGTCTACTCTCAGCTCTCATCCTTCTTACACCTCCACTCGCTTCTGCCCCCTCTACACTCTGGCGACCGCCCTGCCCACTGCACTGAAACTGCACTTTTACAAGTCTCTAACTCATGACTTTCCACTCATCACAATGACTTATCTTCAATTCTCATCATCTTGGATCCCGCTGCCGCCTTTGATGCTGTCGACCACTCTATCCTTCTTTCCTCTCTCTCTTCTCTTGGTCTGTCTGGGCCTGTCCTTAAATGGGTTGAGGCCTATCTTTCCAACGGCTTCTACTCCGTTTCCTGGACGGATCAGCATTTTTCTGCTCGTCCACTTCTTTTTGGAGTTCTGCAGGATTCTATCCTTGGCCCTCTTTGTTTCTCACTATATCCCATTCCTTGCTTTACATTTATCAGTTCTTATAGTCTTCCTTGCCATTTATATGCAGATGACGGGCAGATGTTTGTTTCCTCTTCTTCCCTCTCTTCTTCTCTTCCCACCAGTGTCTCCTCCTGCCTCTCTGGTGTCAAGGCATGGATGGCTGCTGGCTTCCTACATCTCAAGCTGGCTAAGACCAAAGCCCTTTATTTCCCCTCTATTTCCCTTTCTCCACATTCACCCTCCTCTGGCATTTACTTCCCTCTTACCTCCTTTCCTTCTCACCCTCTTCCCGTAATCTCAGAGTCATCTTCGACCCTTCTCTCTCTTTTCCCTTCACATCTCGTCCACTGCCCATTCAGCTCGCTATCATTCCTGTCTTCTGCAGTCTGTTAACTTGTCACTCTGGTGTGATTCATTATCCCCGGCACTGTTACTGTATCTTCCATGTCTTCTGCCGTCTGCTAACTCGCAACTCTGTTGTCATTCATTATCCCTGGCACTGTTACTGTATCTTCCATGTCTTCCGCAGTCTGTTAACTCGTCACTCTGTTGTCATTCATTATCTCCGGCACTGTTACTGTATCTTCCATGTCTTCTGCCGTCTGCTAACTCACAACTCTGTTGTCATTCATTATGCCCGGCACTGTTACTGTATCTTCCATGTCTTCCGCAGTCTGCTAACTCGCAACTCTGTTGTCATTCATTATCCCGGCACTGTTACTGTATCTTCCATGTCTTCCGCAGTCTGTTAACTCGTCACTCTGTTGTCATTCATTATCCCGGCACTGTTACTGTATCTTCCATGCCTTCTGCAGTCTGTTAACTCGTCACTCTGTTGTCATTCATTATCTCCGGCACTGTTACTGTATCTTCCATGTCTTCTGCCGTCTGCTAACTCGCAACTCTGTTGTCATTCATTATCCCTGGCACTGTTACAGTATCTTCCATGTCTTCCGCAGTCTGCTAACTCATCACTCTGTTGTCATTCATTATCCCGGCACTGTTACTGTATCTTCCATGCCTTCTGCAGTCTGTTAACTCGTCACTCTGTTGTCATTCATTATCTCCGGCACTGTTACTGTATCTTCCATGTCTTCCGCTGTCTCCTATCTCGCAACTCTGTTGTCATTCATTATCCCCGGCACTATTACTGTATCTTCCATGTCTTCCGCAGTCTGTTAACTCGTCACTCTGTTGTCATTCATTATCTCCGGCACTGTTACTGTATCTTCCATGTCTTCTGCCGTCTGCTAACTCGTAACTCTGTTGTCATTCATTATCCCCGGCACTGTTACTGTATCTTCCATGTCTTCCGCAGTCTGCTAACTCATCACTCTGTTGTCATTCATTATCCCGGCACTGTTACTGTATCTTCCATGCCTTCTGCAGTCTGTTAACTCGTCACTCTGTTGTCATTCATTATCTCCGGCACTGTTACTGTATCTTCCATGTCTTCCGCTGTCTCCTATCTCGCAACTCTGTTGTCATTCATTATCCCCGGCACTATTACTGTATCTTCCATGTCTTCCGCAGTCTGTTAACTCGTCACTCTGTTGTCATTCATTATCTCCGGCACTGTTACTGTATCTTCCATGTCTTCTGCCGTCTGCTAACTCGCAACTCTGTTGTCATTCATTATCCCCGGCACTGTTACTGTATCTTCCATGTCTTCCGCAGTCTGCTAACTCATCACTCTGTTGTCATTCATTATCCTGGCACTGTTACTGTATCTTCCATGCCTTCTGCAGTCTGTTAACTCGTCACTCTGTTGTCATTCATTATCTCCGGCACTGTTACTGTATCTTCCATGTCTTCCGCTGTCTCCTATCTCGCAACTCTGTTGTCATTCATTATCCCCGGCACTATTACTGTATCTTCCATGTCTTCCGCAGTCTGTTAACTCGTCACTCTGTTGTCATTCATTATCTCCGGCACTGTTACTGTATCTTCCATGTCTTCCGCTGTCTGCTAACTCGCAACTCTGTTGTCATTCCTAATCCCCGGCACTGTTACTGTATTTTTCATAGACAGAAGGTCTTACAGACGTCATATTGTACCATCTGCCAGATGACAAGAAAAATAATAGGGGCTTTTTCTTCCTCGAGTATGAAGATCACAAAACTGCTGCTCAAGCTCGTCGTAGATTAATGAGTGGCAAAGTAAAAGTCTGGGGTAATGTTGTAACTGTCGAATGGGCTGATCCAATCGAAGATCCGGAGCCAGAAGTTATGGACAAGGTATTAATATATTCTGAAATGCATTCTGTGGATCCATTCATTTGTATCCATTTGAAATCTGACACTGCTATTGAAAATCATTTTCCATTTTATTTCTCTGCTGTAATGTCAATCCACAGACCCTTCTTTAGAAGGGGGGGGGAGGCCTAAGAAGTTGTGAACTTTTCTTTTTACGATAATGGTGACAGATGTGTTGTTCGGCAGTCTGTGTGCGTTTTGTCAGCGCACATCTGTTTTAATGTTTACATGCCATATTAATCATGGAGATGGATACTATATTTGCAGTGCCCTCGTATGCAAAACCAACAGTCAAAGCTAGACTGGAGCAAAGGAGCAATGCCTGCAAAGGGCATATACTAAATGAGGCTGCCCATGGAAAAGCAAGTGTTACCAGTTTAGAGTGTGGGAGCCCCTCTACTGAGATCAAACATGAGTAAAATACACTGTTCTCACCCCACAGGGCCTACAACCATATGTTACCTCACTGCACCCATCAGAGGAGAAATAGGTTTCCATAAGCGTGTCCCAGTACAATTAGCCTGGAGCACATTTTGGAGACATTCACTGGGGCTTAAACTACAGAAAGCTAAGGGTTTACTGGGACCTGTTGCTGCAGTCTCGTCCACCAGAAACCCCCAACTAAAGGCTATCCCAGCTTTACAAAACATACTGGGTATGAGACCTGTATTCTCAAATAAGCACGCAAACAATGGATCCTGTAACACAGAACTAATGCTACAGATGTCGAGCTTTGTTTTGGCACAAGCTCGTGTCAAATTAGTTCATGGCTCCTGGGCACGAAGGCTAGTGTGCTACATAAGCCGCATACTGCTACATAAAGCCCCATACTGCTACATAAAGCCCCATACTGCTACATGAAGCCCCACACTGCTACATAAAGCCCCACACTGCTACATAAAGCCCCACACTGCTACATAAACCCCCATACCGCTACATAAAGCCCCATACTGCTACATGAAGCCCCACACTGCTACATAAAGCCCCATACTGCTACATAAAGCCCCATACTGCTACATGAAGCCCCATACTGCTACATGAAGCCCCACACTGCTACATAAAGCCCCATACTGCTACATAAAGCCCCATACTGCTACATAAAGCCCCATACTGCTACATGAAGCCCCACACTGCTAAATGAAGCCCCATACTGCTACATGAAGCCTCACACTGCTACATAAAGCCCCATACAGCTACATGAAGCCCCACACTGCTACATAAAGCCCCACACTGCTACATAAAGCCCCACACTGCTACATAAACCCCCATACCGCTACATAAAGCCCCATACTGCTACATGAAGCCCCACACTGCTAAATGAAACCCCATACTGCTACATGAAGCCCCACACTGCTACATAAAGCCCCACACTGCTACATAAAGCCCCACACTGCTACATAAACCCCCATACCGCTACATAAAGCCCCATACTGCTACATAAAGCCCCATACTGCTACATGAAGCCCCACACTGCTACATGAAGCCCCACACTGCTAAATGAAGCCCCATACTGCTACATGAAGCCTCACACTGCTACATAAAGCCCCATACTGCTACATGAAGCCCCACACTGCTACATAAAGCCCCACACTGCTACATAAAGCCCCATACTGCTACATAAAGCCCCACACTGCTACATAAAGCCCCATACTGCTACATAAAGCCCCATACTGCTTGAAGTGTTTCTAGATTATTCAGGTATGTCAACTAATAATCTGAATAACTGCTATTTTTATTTAGTAAATCTGTGGAGCCTGTCTTGTTTCTGCCTCAAAATAATCTCCAATATGTTTTCATTGTATTCCAATGGTGACTACTATTGGCAGCCGTTCAATTGACCTATTTTTAGATTTTTAATTTCTTCCAGATCAGATTCACTTTGTGTGCACGCTGGTATAAATTCAGTTTGCCCCTTTTTATCTACCCAGAGTCTCGATCTTGCTGCACATGGGGCTTCAAAATCACCACCCACAACATTACTATGATAAGGGTGTAGATGGGTTAAAAATAAAAATGATGCAGGTCCTTACAACTCTGAAAGGTACATCTGATCGGATTCCCTTTTCATACACTCCATGGCGAAAGCATAGTGTGCACTTGTTCATCAGTATCCTGATGTCAGCATCGGCCCTTCCAGTGGCACAACAGGTTCAGAGGTCACAGGTGCCAATTTGACAGCTGCAGTGTACCTGTTCCCAAACCCTACCCTCATTCCTGGTGGCAGAATATTTGAATGAGATGTATCTGGGTACGTTCTCATTATTGCAGCCACAGCAATTTACCAGACCAACCTGTGAGCCCACGCTGTGGGAGGGGTTGTGTATTCTTACCAGGCAGGCTAGGCCTCGTGACTTCTAGCATGATGGTAGCCTTGGATTGCTCTTGTTCCTTTGCAGGGGTGCTAATGCCTACCCCTGAAGACTGCCAGTCCACAGGAAGCTGACCTCGGAACAAGATCCAAAAGGCGCACCCATTCAGAAAAGGCTTTGCCTCAAACACGGGTGATGCATTTAATAGGACTTTTTGAGGGAAGGGGTTATATTTGAGTGGGAGGTGCTGTACAGCGGAGGGGGACATCGACCATTTCTCTTAACTGTCCCCTCCACTTCATCTAGAGTAGAGCATTCTCGGCGTTATGTCAGAAGGGCAAAATCTTCATCTTAGAATTGAGAACACTAGCCTGCGCTGTATCTAGACAGGATTGTGAATGTTAACATATGACACACTTAAAGTTGAGAATATTAGCCTGCGCCGTATCTAGACAGGATTGTGAATGTTAGCGAGTGCCACACCTAGCCGGAATTACGAAAATTGCCAAGCATTACACTTACAAGGAATTGAGAATGTTGGCATGTGCCACACTTGGATAGAATTATGAACATTGGCTTGTGCGGTATCTGGATGGTATTGTTAGGGTTGGTGAGTTCCACACTCAGACTGAATTGTGTAGGGCAGCAAGTGCCACACTTAGAAAGAACTGTGAATGCTTGCATGTTAAATGTCACAAAACCCACTAACCAATATAAACTCGAACTCTCTGCGTACTTAAAAAAACTCACACAACTATCTCTCGCACAACCAGCTGCACACACTTCACCACACTGCAACAGAACATAAGCCGCACCAACAGCACACTCAGACTGACACCGATCCAATACTCGCACCAAAGCTCAGCACCCGGTGTCTACCGAGTTGAAGCTGCCAACGGTACACCACTCCTCCCACTATCCTATGCCCTCTTCACCTTACTAACCCATCCCACCTTCTCATTTACAGATCCTCCAGAGCGCCTGGGGACCAATTCTGTTGGTGACAGTGTGCTATATATGTACCGTTAACATAACATAACATAACATGTCTTCCGCAGTCTGCTAACTCCCAACTATGTTATTATTCATTATCCCCGGCATTGTAACTGTATCTTCCATGTCTTCCACAGTCTGCTAACTCGCAACTCTGTTGTCATTCCTAATCCCCGGCACTATTACTGTATCTTCCATGTCTTCCGCTGTCTGCTAACTCGCAACTCTGTTGTCATTCCTAATCCCCGGCACTGTTACTGTATCTTCCATGCCTTCCGCTGTCTGTTAACTCGCAACTCTGTTGTCATTCCTAATCCCCAGCACTGTTACTGTATCTTCCATGTCTTCTGCTGTCTGCTAATTCGCAACTCTGTTGTCATTCATTATCCCCGGCACTGTTACTGTATCTTCCCTGTCTTCCGCAGTCTACTAACTCGTAACTCTTTTACTGTAACTTTTATACCGTTTGTTATGATTTAATTTATTCATTTCACTGTCAAAGTGTTTTGGCAAAAATGCTCTACAAATACAAATACATATAACTACGTGTTAATGACCCTCTAGGTCTCAGCTTGTATTCTCTGCTTGAGGTAATACTGGGAAGGCAGGTGGGAATGTCACACTGATGTGTTAATGGCCTTCCATCACACAGCTGATGACTCTGCTTAAGGATGCAGTGTATGACAGCAAGTGGGAATATCACCCTAACGCGTTAATTGCCCTCTATCACACAGCTGATGACTCTACTGGAGGCAACATCATGTGAAATCATGTGGGAATGTCACACTGGGGTGTTAATGGCTCTCCATCACGCAGCTGATGACTCTGCTTAAGGATGCACTGTATGACAGCAAGTGGGAATATCACCCTAACACGTTAATTACCCTCTATCACACAGCTGATGACTCTACTGGAGGTAACATCGTGTGACATCATGTGGGAATGTCTGTGATGCTGGAAATGCATCGGAGGGACAGGGCCTCCGAATCCTTGTCCTTTATTGCTTTGTATCACGTGTTATGACTTGTTTTCCTCGCAGGAGTTCACGTGGGACTCCTGGCGGTGTGGCTGTTCCTGTATTTGGTTTGGTGAACAGACCCTTGGGATACCCATATGGCACGTATGGGTGGGAGTACAACCCTGTACTCCTAGTGTATGATTTTGGGCACCTGTATGTGGCCCACAGTGCAGGGTATGGGCTGGTGGCAGCTCCGTGCTGAATTGACAGGTGCCCTGAACATCCTCCATTTTGGGATGCCCAGGCCCTGTCATTGGAATAAGTGGATTCCTGAAGGAGACAATATGGTACATGTGGCCTTGTGCTTTCCATCACATGCTACCTTGTTTCCCGAAGTCCCAGGAACCCCTGTCTCTGTCCCTTCCCCCTGACTGGCTGTTGGGTGGACGTTCCAAATATGGTATTGTAGGGAAGTCCAGGCCAGACTGGCTGGAGCCTTCCCAATGACTGTATGTTGTGGGTACGGCTGTGGGGTGGTACCTGGGTGAATGGAGTGTTTGACGAATACGCTTTCTATGTTATGTGTGTCTAGTATCTGGTGTTTGACACAATAACTGAGACAGCCCTGCCCGAAACTGGTATAAATGCTGTGTGCAGTGTTGAATGGCTGTGTGCTTGTCCCAATACACATTCCTTGTTGTGAGTGTCTGGATGGAGAGGAATGGCCTGAATGCACTGTGTGCCTGATTGGCTGCCTGCCTGCTTGAATTTCCTTCTGAATGATTGATTGCCTGAGTGTGACCCATCCGAGTGAATGAGAGATCGACAGTATATCTGGGGGCCTCTCACTGATAGAAATTGTTCAGAAGCTGAAGTTGATACTTGATGCTTAACCTTGAAGCCCACTGGAAGAAGAAGAACTGTTGCTGCCGTCCTTCACTAATCTGAAAGCTGCGTGACTGTCAAGGAACTGATCCAAGAGAGGACCTAGCTAGGAGACCTCTTCCCGAGCTATGAGGGACCATGGTGCGCCAGCTGATCTTTGCCAAAGCTCACTGGTAGACAGCCCTATGAAAGGCTGCCGACCTGAAAAGGGGACTGCCGAGGAGAACGAAGAGAAGCACCGGGCAGCAGTCCACTGTCGGCGACCGCCGTTGCTGACCGGAGCCGCAGTGCTCCCTTTGCCTAAGAACCTTTGATCCAAGGACTCCCTTGTTCATCACCGTTGACCACTTTCGTCGTGCTGGAGAAAGTCAAGTCCGCTGACGACTGAAGAGAATCCGCTGGTGGGTTTTCCGCCACCCGAAGACCTTAGAGATGCTGGCGAAGCTACTGAAGCCAGCCGTGGTCACGTCCCATTCACCGACGCTAGATGCCGACGACCCAACACCCTTGCTGAGCCAAAGTTCTTCATTGACTCTGTGCGGCAACAAAATATCGTCGTCGAGGTGCACCGCACGCCTCTTCTTCACAGGACGTTCACAAGCTTTCATCAACGAGCACTGTGAGGATTGAAGCTGCTTCCCCGAAAACAGCGTTCACCTTTTTCCTCACCAAATCATGACGACCCGCAGCTCCTACCTGAAAGGGAGTGCGTTCAAGAAGGGCCTGTCAGCGACTCACCGAAGAACCCTACGAAACCAGGTACTTTGGGGCAGTAGAACTTTTATACAAGGAGATAAGACCTTAATAGACAATATCTGGACTGGGCTTGTGTTATATCTTCATTTACAGGTTGTCCAGTTGAGGGGATCCTCATACAGAACTGTGCCTAGTGGTAGGGGCCCAATATCCTGCCAATTGTCTAACCAAATTGTTTTTCTCCTAAGTCTATGGCTGATATTGTTTTGCTGTTTTGATTCATATGTGTCACGACTATCAGGTCCGGCACTTGGAAAATTATCCACACAGAAATCAGGTTCGTCACTGAGACCTTCCCCCCCCCCCTCCTCCTCCTCACCTGTTACTGAAGTGAAGTCTTGGATTCTCTTCCCACCTTTCTTCTTGTTCTTGTGTCATCTTTCATAGAGATAGGGCTTCCCTCGGTTCAAAGCCACTGTGCTGCCTTTCAGATGATGGCATGCAAGAGGGGCCCCTTCCCGCTGGAGTCCAAACAGAGGAAAAAGCCCAAACGCAGAAAAAACCTCTTGGATGCTTGTCTGGGCGGTGGACCTAGTAAGGTGGATGGTGATAGAAGTACGATCTCCCAGCAGGCAACGGATGCAGAAGAAGTCTTCGGAGGCAGAACGGGCCTCGGGTGAGTATAGGCTTCAATTGCGATGGAGAGAGTCCAAAATACAAAGGGAAGCACTAGAAAGGAACAGCGGGACAAGAACTGCCCCTTCCCCCTTGGAGCAGGAAAAGACAAGTAGCCCGGAAAGCTCCGGTAAGAGGATAGAAGAGAGAGACAGACCGGAGCACAGGAAGCGCAAGAAGTGGGCGGGTAAGGTTCCCGGAGAAAGGTAGGAGATATCGGAGCCCAGCACAGGTAGAGAGCCGGAGTGTAGAGGTCTGGTAAAGTCAGAAGGAAGCAGAGCGGACAATACAGAGTGAAAGGCAGAGAGAAAGGTAAGCAAACTGTGAAGAGGGGGAGAGCGAGACAGAAGGGAGGCAAGGAGTCAGGAAAGGCAGCGAAGAATACGCGGAAGGACAGAACTAGTGTTAACCTCACAAAAAGGGGTAAACAGTGAGTTGCAACGCAACGCTAGAGTGGAGGGGGAGGAGCTAAAAGGCGGAAGGAAGAGCATAGCTGGAATGACTAGACCTGCACACCTGGAAGAACGGGAGCGTGATGGAAAACCCTACCGGTGAAACAGTCGCTTAGCAGGCCAAATGCGACAGGAGAATCGCGTGTGACAGTATGCCCCCCCATCCCAAGGAGAGACCACCCGGCTTGCAGGGATGGGAACGATGGAATCTCCGGACTAGGACAGGTGCATGAACGTGGGATGGAGGTTCCAAAGAGTCCTCAGTATGAGGGAAACCCTTCCAATGAATGAGGTATTCCAATCTGCCCCTTCTGTATCTGGAGTCCTGCAAAGAAGCCACTTCATACTCCTCGGTCTGGATACTAAGTGGAGACCTTGACTTTGGGCAGGGTCGGGTATAAGGATTTGTCAGACATTCCTTAAGTAATGATGAATGAAACACTAGGTGAATGTGTTTCATATGAGTAGGTAGGTCCAATCAATATGCAATAGAACTGATCTGCTCCGAAATGGGATACGGGCCCAAGAAACTAGGTGACAGCTTGGAACTCCACAACCATCGAGGCAGGTACTTCATCGAAAGCCAAACCTTAGTGCCCTTCTGCCACAAGGGGGAATGGAGGCGATGGGGATTGGCCTGAGTGCAGTAACGAAGGCGGGCGTCTTCAAGACTCTTGTAAGCCGTCTTGTGTGCTTCAGTGATGTCAGTCAGTAGGGCGTCTACCCAAGGGATGGAAGTGGCTTGTAGATCACCTGGTAAAAGGGCTTGAGGATGGATACCATAGGAGCAAAAAAAGGACTAAGAGAAGTGGCACTGTGTTTGCTATTATTATAGGAAAATTCAGCCAAGGGCAACAACGCCGCCCAGTTGTCTTGCTGATGATTTATAAAACATTGGAGGTATTGTTCTAAAGAGGCGTTCAGTCTCTCTGTGTGGCCATTCGTCTGAGGGTGAAACCCTGATGACAAGGCCCACTGAATACCCAGTTTGGTGCAGAGTGTCTTCCAGAAGTGTGAGGTATACTGACAACCTCTGTCTGATATAATCTTAGTAGGGAGACCATGAAGACGAAAGACATCTCGGATAAATATTGTGGCCATTTCGGCCGCGGTGGGTATTCCAGGCAGGGGGCAAAAGTGAGCCATTTTAGTGAAAGTGTCTATGGTTACCATGATGCATCTGCACCCCTCCGAGGGTGGCAGTTCCACAATAAAATCTGTCGTGATGGTCTCCCATGGTCTGGTTGGAAGAGGGTCGTGTTGTAACAGACCTATGGGTTTCAGGGTGTTGTACTTGGATCTACAACATACCAGGCAAGAACGAACATAACTCTTGACTTCTGTCAGCATGCCAG
Organism: Ambystoma mexicanum; assembly: GCF_040938575.1. Taxonomy (NCBI): domain Eukaryota; kingdom Metazoa; phylum Chordata; class Amphibia; order Caudata; family Ambystomatidae; genus Ambystoma; species Ambystoma mexicanum. The sequence continues at coordinate 55,402,625 of NC_090934.1, read as the reverse complement.
GCCACCAAAACAGTTTTTTGAGTAAATCCATGGTGTTGGAGTCCCCACAGTGATCTGCCACTGGTCTGTCATGGCGCCATTGAAGGGCTTTCAGTCTGGTAGAGGAGTTCGGAAGAAACAGTCGTTGGTTAACAAAAAGTAATCCATCTTTCATGGTGATGGCGTCCTGAGCGGTTAGGGAGGGCAGGAAAGGATCGGGGATCGTGGCCTTTTTGACTCTTTGTAGAAATAACGAGACCATACTGATTACCTGGTTGGGGGCAAACATGTGTTCGGGTGAGTAGTCCAAAATGACACCCGGGACCGGACCTCGAGAGAGCGCATCCGCCAGAACGTTCTTGGTTCCAGGCAAGTAGGTTATGGCAAAGTTATATTGGCCAAAAAAATGTGCCCACCTGGCCTGCCGGGAATCGACACATTCCATCTGCTGTGACACCCTTAAGTTCTTGTGGTTGGTTCTTATGATGAAAGGATGAGTGGCCCCTTGGAGTAGATGATGCCACTCTTCACATGCCATCTTTATGGCCAGCAGTTCTTTTTCAAAAACAGAATAGTTCTTCTGACTGGGCGTCAGAGTCTTTGAAAGGTAGGCCACCGGATGTTCAAAGCCATTGTGTTCTTGCAAAGCACAGCTCCCAAAGCTGCTGCTGAGGCATCAGTCGCTACCACGAAGGGTATGTTCTGGTCTGGCTGTCGCAAAACAGGTGCAGAGCAAAAGGAGTGTTTAAGCCTTGCAAAGGCTTGATTGGCTTGCTCGGTTCAAATGAAAGGAACCGCAGTCTTATTGAGCAGGGAAGTGATGGGCAACACAATCTTGGAGAACCAGGCAATGAACTTCCGGTAGAAATTGCTTAACCCCACGAACCTCTGAATGTCTTTTACAGACGTACGAACAGGCCACTCCAGGATTGAAGTGACCTTGCAAGGATCCATCTGAATGCCTGCGCTGGACAGTATGAAACCCAAGTATGGGACTGTGGGTGCCTGAAAAATGCATTTGTTGGGATTGACTAGAAGATGGTGTTCTTTAAGGCATTGAACTACCTGACAAAGATGTTCTCGGTGATCCACCTCAGAGGCGGAATAGACCAGAATATCGTCAAGGTAGATGACTGTGTTGTGATATAGGAGATCAGAAAATATACGGTCCATGAATCTCTGAAAGACAGCCGGGGCGTTAACAAGGCCGAATGGCATGACTCGGTATTCAAAATGCCCGTACGGGGTATGGAAAGCCGTCTTCCATTCATCCCCCACACGGACACGTAAGAGATGGTAAACTCTCCGGAGATCCAACTTGGAAAATATCACCGCTCCTTGTACTGCTTCCAGAATGTCCTTTATGAGGGAAATGGGGTATCTGTCTCGCACCGTGACACGGTTGAGGCCACGGTAGTCAATACAAGGGTGAAGCTCATGGGTGTCCTTCTTGGGAACAAAAAACAATGAAGCCCCTGCTGGGGAGCGAGAAGGTTGTATGAGGTCATTATGAAGATTTTCATCTAAGTATTTCCGCAGGATCTCCTTCTCTTTGATGGAACGAGAAAACATCCGACCAAATGGGACTAATGCCTATGGTACTAGATCGATGGCGCAATCCTCTCGCCAGTGCAGTGGTAGAGCTTGTGGTCATTCATCACAGAATACTTTGTTGAATTTGTGCAGGAAGGTGGGAATGGTATGTATTCCCAGAGTTGTCCGTGCTTTGGGTGAGGACATAGAAGTGTCAACTGTAGTGTAGTTCAAAGTCTGAAGGCATGTCTGATTACAGTAGTCTGAGGTGAAGGTTATCTGATTCTGCATCCAATCAATAGAGGGGTTATGTCTTCTGAGCCATGAAATACCCAAGATGACTGAGAAGTGGGCAGCAATAATGAAGTCGAACTGTATGGTTTCCGTATGATGCATCACCGTCATTACCAAAGGTGCAGTGGAATGAGTGATTAGGCCTGAACACAAAGGTTTGCCATCCACTCCCTCTACCTTTTGGTTTTCTTCCTTTTCCAGTGTTTCTATTCCCATCTTCTTAGCCCAAGAAATGTCCATAAAACGACCAGCTGCAACACAGTCGACAATGGCTACTTCCTCGATCTTCCTTTCCTTGGACTGAAGCTGGATTCCCACCACCATGAGGCGATTGTCATCTGAAGGCACCGCAGTGGTAACTGACAGAGAAACGTAGGGGCTTGAACGTCTTCCTCAGAGACTCGCCCCTTCTAGCTCCGAGGAAGGTTGTTTCCCGATCGGCGAGGAGGCACTTGAGAACAGTCCCAAAGCAGATGTTTATCAATCCGCAGTACATGCATAGGCTGTTGTCCTTTCTCCTCTTCCTCTCTTCGGCATTCAAGGGTCCCCTCATGGTCCCAATTTGCATTGGTTCATCCTTGGTAGAAGAAGGTGAGGAGGGGCTCGGACCAGGGGTTTCCATCTAAAATGAGATGTCCCGATTCTTTCTTCGTTCGGACCGTCTCTCACTGAGACGAAAGTCAATCTGTAGAACCGTGGACAACAAGTCGGCAAAGGTAGCAGGTCTTGGGGAACAAGCCAGCTCATCTTTTAACTCTTCTCTAAGTCCTCTTCGAAAGATGGCATATTGAGCAGAGTCCAGCCAACCAGTCTCTGCAGAGACTCGTTTGAAATGGGCAATGTAGGTAAGTAGATCAGAGGTGCCCTATCCTATGTCCAGTAGTTCTTCACTGGCTACTTGAGCTGATTCCTGTCTTTCAAAAGCAGACTTAAATTGTGCTGTAAAGGCGCCATAATCCTGTAGTAAAGGGCTAGCGCTGGTGACCAAAGGAGTGGCCCATGCCAGTGCATTGCCGGTAAGATTCGAGATCAGAAAACCTATACGGGCTTGATCAGTAGGATAGGTTTGTGGGCAGAAAGTAAAGTGGATTATACAGGCTTCCATGAAGTCCTTAAACTTTTGAGGGGATCCATCATATTTCCCAGATGTTAGAGGCATTGGGGGTAATTCTGTGCGTTGTTGATCCCGAACAGCTACTGCCTGTCGGAGATTAGCATTTTCAGTCTTCAAATCCTGGACTTCCTGGGTTAAGCTTTGCACAGCATTTACTACCTCCTGTAGCTGTTCCGCTGTTGCCATTGTGGTATCCTTTCTTTTTTGCAAACTGTCACGACTATCAGGTCTGGCACTTGGAAAATGATCCACACAGAAATCAGGTTCGTCGCTGAGACCTTCTTCCCTCTCCTCCTCACCTGTTACTGTAGTGAAGTCTTGGATTCTCTTCCCACCTTTCTTCTTGTTCTTGTGTCTTCTTTCGTAGAGGTAGGGACTCCCTCAGTTCAAAGCCACTCTACTGACTTTCAGATGATGGCATGCAAGAGGGGCCCCTTCCCACTGGAGTCCAAACAGAGGAAAAATCCCCAAAGGCAGAAGAAACCTCTTGGATGCTTGTCAGGGTGGTGGAAGCAGTATGGCGGATACTGCTTGGCGGACAAGAACTGCCCCTTGCCCCTTGGAGCGGGACAACAAAAAATAGCCCACAAAGCTCCGGTAAGAGGACAGAAGAGAGAGACAGACCGGAGCACAGGAAGCGCAAGAAGCGGGCGGGTAAGGTTCCCAGAGAAAGGAAGGAGAGATCAGAGCCCTGCATGGGTAGAGAGCCGGAGTGTAGAGGACCGGTAAAGTCGGAAGGAAGCAGAGCGGACAATACAGAGTGAAAGGCAGAGAGAAAGGTAAGCGAACTGCGAAGAGGGGGAGAGCGAGACAGAAGGGAGGCAAGGAGTCAGGAAAGGCAGCGAAGAATACGCGGAAGGACAGAACTAGCATTAACCTCACGAAAAGGGGTGACTGGGACCTCCTCTACACTCCCCCTCTGGTCGGTTCATCGACCACTTCTACAACCTCTTATGTATTTATTTCTTTTGATTCTTCTGTGTCATATTCATCATCTTGAAGGTTTGTACATGATGGTGTGAATGTGTGAGTCTTTGGAGTCCATATTTTTATCACCTCTTTCACACTCCCTGCTGTTTTCACATGTTCGTCTTTGTTCCATGTCATTAGCTGACATTGTTCATTTGGACTGCAGTAGATCCATTTTCCTTCATATCTTCTTTGTTTCTTAGGATATGTGATCTTTGTTCCTTCTGGTGCAAATTTACTGGCCTTCACAACGTTTCTTATTTCTTCATCAGTCAGTTCTCTCGGCTTCCACCCCGGCTTGACTTCAACCATTACTTTCATCCCTATGGCTTTCTTCACAGTTTTCTGCCACTGTGTAATGATTATCTTGATAACACAGAATCAAAGCAGTACCATTGCTAGTAAAGCTCCCAGAAACTTGAATATATATGCCATCCATTGTGGGACCCATGAGAACAGGGCTCCAAACCAGCTGTCCTCGTCCACTTCATCACTTTCATCGATCATCTGGTTCTTCAAGTTTGTCAACATACTTATGGCCTCTGTTAAGGTTCCGTTTTCTTCATCGTGTGATGGTATAAATGTGCAACATGTTTCTCCGAGTTTTGCACAAACACCTCCATCCATTTCTGTGATCATGTCAAGCACATATCTGTTTTGGAGGGTCATCAGTCTGATTGCTCTCAGCTCTTCTTTGATCGTGTTAAATCTTTTAGGGTGGTATTGATGGTCTGCAATAACTACCATCTGGTTATCTGCAACCATTTAGCATTCACTCCAATTTGGATGTGTGGCAAGAGCATCGTGGTGAACACTGTTGAGGTGAGGCTGAACAGCCTGTGTTCGTATGGGATTGCATGGAATGCCTCTTCTGATTTGGTAGAAAAGTAATTTTCTCTCTTCATCCTGGATACCAGTTCCACAGATCTCCTTCTTCTTAGATGAGCATCTGCTTTCAGGAAACTTTCCAACTTCAGGTCATTCTTAGGGATCACTAGCGCAGGAACATGGGCGTTTATTAGTGTGCATATGCCTCCCCAGTTTTTCGGCAGCCTTATGTATGCCTTGGATCCACACGCCCAATAATGGTCCATTATAACTGCAGTTCCTTGTGTCATTCCTGGGGCTTCAAAGATTTGTCTGCAGTTTACATTCTCTCCCATCTTCCTCGTGCCATTATTTTGGAAGCATAGCTTTGGGCTTTCTAGTGGTACTATCTGCAGGGGTCCTCCTGTGTCTTCGACCCATGTTAGCAGCTTTACCAGTTTTGGCCACAGAGCTTTGCATAACCTCTGCGAATTCTCTATTGCTTCTCGGCATGCTCCAAGGACCATCCAGGCTCGGCAGATTACTACTCCTTCTTCCCATCCATCTGGGAAGACCACTGTTCCCCAAATCTGCATTTGGCCTCTGTTCTTCCAGATTTGAGCCTCTTCTGCAGTTTTTCCTTGAACGTTCAATCTTGGGTTTATTACCCATCGTATTCCTGATCCTTTGACATCAGGATTCTCGTATCTGATCACGTGATTCCTTGTGTGCGCCCTGTTTCTTGTCTTAATGTCCTGGACGTAGCCATCTTCGTCCGGGTAGTCCTTTTCGTTGGCCCATACCAACAAGGCTTCTCTTCCCAAAAATTGCCCTCTGGTGTTGCACATTGCTACATGTGACATACAGTGTGCTGTGGGTACATCAATTTCTACAGCCACGAAGATCTTGGATTTGCCCATGCTGTACGACAGGAGAGCACAGACGAAGCATTCTCCTTCTGACTCACTTCGTCCTACTTCCTTCATGTGCTGGTACCATATGTTGTTTCCGAGATGGGCTGTGCTGTCCAGGTAATCATTGAGTTCATTGTTGTCTTCATGTGGGTTTCTCTTAATCCTCAATGTCCTTTTGTAGTTAGCTATAACCACATCTCTAAATGCGTCTATATGACTCTTTCTTGTTGGAGGATTCTTGGGCATGCTTGTTAGCGGAGCGGGTTTCACTACCTGTATCGCTGTGGTAGGAGAAGGTTTTGCGTTTCTTTTCCTTTCCTTTTGTAATGTTTTATCAAGGTTCTCCGGCCGCCATTGGCTCACTAACTCCCCAACATGTGGCTGTGTCGTAGATCTGGTGCTTGTTAGCAGTGTTCGAGCTGGCGTGCTCATTATTAAAGTCTCTGTAATTCTATTTTTCAGCTCCTCGTGCAATTTCTTTGCTCTGACTATGAAAGAGAACAAATAATCTATCAGTGCTTGTGTTTTCTCTATGAGTTCCTTTGTGGCTATTTCTGTTCTTTCGAGGGATTTTGCTATGCCCTCTCTCTTGGGTTCCTCACTTGACTTCTCTTGGTTACTTCCACTATTTTCTGGAACTGATTGTTCGGCAGGTTGTCTCCCCTTCTCTGCAGCCTTCGTTGGAGGCCCTGTAGCCAATGACACTTGCCCTTGTCTGTGTGCATCCTGTGTGTGGGTGCGTGCAGTGGTCAGTGCCGTGTTTTCATTCATTCAGTGCTGACCCTGTCTCCAGCTTTTCTCGTCATTCGTTACCTCAGGTGTGTCTGAACCCCACTAATTATATTTAATTTGAGTTTGTTAACTTTACCATCAGGTTTTCTTGGGACTGGGATGACTATATAGGGCCTGGGAGCTTTCGTAGGCCCCAGACGCTCATTATCTGGTGGGTGCACTGAGATTGGGACACTTTGTGCACCAATAAAGAAAACAGTTCTGATAGTCAACGATAGAAAGACAATGATAATTACTACGCATATACACACAATAGACTTGTAGGACATCTGGCAGCATTTCCTTCCAGGGAAGCGGGGGGGTGTTAAAACCAGGTTACTGTTCTGTGCCTCCATTTCAAACAAGTCCATAGTCAGTTATTTATTCCTCTTCTTGCACTGATCTGGTAGCTCAAGAGTTCATTACTATTAAAGTGACGAATGCTTTTTCATGTGTCCCCCCTCTTGCGGGTGCAATCGGTAATCTCTGGGTATGCAGTACAGTTCCTGTGCCAGACTATGGAAAAAGGGTTAGGCTAGCAACTTTTGGTATATCACATTCATAATACATATTTACAGTAGGTAAAAACCCAGTGCATTCCTCGACTTTGCCTTGGTCCTGAGGACATGCTGGAACCTGTTCAATGTGAAGGAATGAAAAGATGAAACTGCTAAAAATCACACAAAAATAAAATGTTGTAAAAATAAAAATAAAAGTGAACATGAAAATTAAAAATAAAAATGAAAAATAAAAAAAATAAAAAAAATAAGGAAAAGTAGAGGGAAAATACAATGAAAAAATAGGATGGTGTAGTTCTTGTCTTTGCTCTGCTCGATCTGTCCTGCGGCTGAGTAGTAGAAGGACTGTGTCTCTATCCTCGATCTGTCCCATAGAGAAAGTCTTACTGGAATCTCCTAAGGTACTCTCTCTGGAAGTTTGATAGCTCCACCTGGAGCATTATGCCGTGGAGGAGTGTGCCCATGTGTGGGGCGTTGGCCGGATCTCTACGGAAGGTGATGATATCAACATCTGCAGGCCTTCCCACCATCTCTGGATAGTCTGTGACTAGTCTAAGCAGGACGTTGTGCGCCAGCCGGGTGTCTTCGGGTGATAGGGACATTTGTCCTGTGTTGGCGGGGTCCTGGTCATTCGTTTTTCTTTTGATTTGCACAGTCTCTGCACCTTCCTGTTGTGTGGACTACCACGAGGTGATATAGTTTAGTCCACAGCTGGTTCATTTTAGCTAGGTTTCTTGGGTCTCTGATGAAAGTGCGTGTGTCAGTTGTTCTCCCAACAAGTCCTGGGCATTTCTCGATTATTTGAAAGAACAAATTAAATGTGAGTTCATCAATGTCTACTGGTGGTGGAAGCATTTGTGTCCTCTTTGCTCTGCTCGGGTAGCTCGGCGAAGGCTGCCGCGATGACAGTAAGCAGAAGACAAATTACCTTCTTGTTTGCAGGATCTTGAATAAAGTCTGTGACACTGGTCTCTCTCCCTATGAGTGACGGGTATGACAGCACCACCAATTGAAAATACGTAAGCACATCCCACTTGAGGCTTCTGCTAGGAGATACCATGAGTTCTGTGAACAAAGTCTTGACAGTGGTTACTTTAGGATACTTTGTTACACTTTCAGAACATATTTTATTTGCAGTCTATCAGAGTCTTGATTCTTGGCACTACTTGGGCATGACGTGCTTTCAAAAGTTAATTTGATCAAAGTTGTCGTGGCTTTGGATGTGCTTCTCTTTACCCTTCAACTAGGATCACAGGGTGTTTGTTTTATGTCCTTTATTATCTTTCACTGGTTTGCGAAAATATCTTCTTTAAAAGCCACACTTTAAAACTGAGTTCTTTTCGGCTTTATTTCGCTGCTCATGCGTCCTTCTTCCTCGTCATGGATCTTGTCTCCACGTGCAGAGGTTCTTCCCTGTTGTCTGTGGTTTCTTCGTGGTTAGATGCAGCTTGGGGGCTCTCTCCTATATAAGGTTTAATGTCATTTATGAAGATCCATGCCCTTCTGCCCTGGAGCTTGATGGCGGAAGGGGTGCAGTCCTCTACGATGAAAGGGCCATTGAATCGTGGCTCATCCCACCTCTTCCTGGTAAAGTTCCTTACGAGCACATTGTCACTTTGTGCGGTGTCTGTCTGCTTCAGCACTTCCTGATGCGTTTTGTGCTGCGCTGTCCCCTTTTCGCCATCGCTGCAGCTGGCCTGAAATAAAAGAGGTGCTGGATGTCATACAGTTAAGGTACTCCTGCATCTCTGTTCCCAGAACCTCTCTAGTTGGCTGGGCATCACATCTAGCTCTATCTCGGGGGAAAGAGGTTCCTCATCCTTCTGCCTGTGACTATCTTGTGCGGCGTGAGATGATGGTCAGAGCCTGGTCGGTTCCGAAGTGCATACAATGCCAGTGGTAGGCAGTGCAACCATCCCTTTTTTAATGTGAGCTTCAACTTGGCTATTCTCTCCTTTAACAGGCCATTGAGCCGTTCCCATATTCCATTCCCCTCCGGGTGATACGCTGACGAGAACTTGTGCTTTATACCAAGAAACAAGCTAATCTGTTCAAAAACTGAATTTACAAAGTTGGCCACATTATCTGATCTCATTACTTCGCACACCCCCCATCTAGGGAACACTTCCCTCACCAGAAACTTGGCAGCGCAGGTAGCATTGGGGTGTGTACAGGGACCTGCTTCTATCCATCTAGAGAATGGACACACCACCACAATTAAATACCTGTACCCATTGCACACTTGAATCATATCGACATAATCGATGTGTAAGTGCTGAAATGGTCCATTTTGCCTGGGGATAACTCCTCTCACTACTTTTAATGTGTGCCCAGCGGTGAATTGCTGGCAGATTATGCAGTTCACCATGAAAAAGGCAATGTGCTCCGCTAAATTCAGCGTGAAACAGTCTTCTGCGCGCGTTGCAGCTAGATTTTCTTTTGACATGTGGATGGGGTAGTGCAGTTGTTCTAATGCTACCTTTAGCAGGGCGACAGGCATTACTGGTTTACCAGTGCTGTCTTGCCTCCACAACCCGTCAGAGGGCTTTAAGGAACACCATCGAGGCTTCCACAAATTGTTCTCCTCCTGAGGTGCCTCCCCTTGGAGTTCCATTAGCTGAGTCTGCCCCATGTTACTATAGGCCTCAGGTGTGGCTCGTGCTACCATCATCCTCTCATGGGTACGTGCGACCTCCACGTCCATGATTATTTCATTTTTGGATGCCATGCGCTTGGCTTCCGTGTCCGCTTCATGATTTCCACGTCATTCGAAATCTGTCCCCTTGGTGTGGGTGGCGCATTTCACAACCGCTATTCCCACTGGGAGCTGTAGTGCTTTTATCAACCTGTCCAATAAGGCTGCGTGTTGCATTGGTGTGCCGTCCACTCGGAGGTAGCCCCTCCTTTTCCAGCATGCTAGACCTGCATGTACTGTGGACGTCACATAGACCGTCAATGACAATGAACACGATTTCGCCACCTGCCAGGGCATTTTCCTTTACCCTGGGGATTTCATCATAGAATTCCTCATAATTCGCACAGTCATGTATAGGTTCTCCCTCTGTGGCTGGCTCAGCAATGAATGTGGCTGGGTTCACAGTTTTACATTGCACTATTTTGATCAATGGGTTAGAGATAATCACTTCATATGCGGATGCCCTCTGAGATGTCAGAGTGCCCTTTGTTTTTTCTAATATGGTGAATAACGAGTGCTCGACGTACAATGTCATGGAGCACCCCATCACAATGGATGACGCCTTTCCAATGGCGAATGCGGCAGCAGCTAGATTTTGTTCGCATGGGAAATGGCCTTTCATGACCGGGTCCAAACTCCTGCTGTAATACGCTAGGGGCTTGTACCCCAGTGAGGTTCTCTGAGCGAGTACTGCTGTCATAAAATTGCCATCGGTATGTGAGAACAGGTAGAATTCCTCTGCATAATTAGGAATCCCGAGAACTGGGGCCACACAAATTGCCCCCTTAAGTTTTGCAAACCCCTTCTCCATTGCCTCAGTCCATTCAATTTCTCCTTTTGTTGCCTAGGCCTTCTTCAAAGCCTGAAGCAAGAGCGAGGTATACAAGCTGTAGTCGAAAACCCATGCTCTGACATAATTGCACAGGCCTAAGAAGCTTTGTATTTGTTTTATCGTGAGTGGTTTAGCCGTGTTCATGATAGCTTCAGCCCTTTCTGGGGTTACCTTTTTCCCTTGATGTGAGATTAGCTGGCCTATGTACAGCACCTCTTGCTGACAGTATTGTAACTTTTCCTTATCACCTTTATATCCTTTCTTAGCCAGGATAGTCAGTAGCTGGACAGAGTCGCACCTGCATTGTTCCTCAGTGATGCTGCAGATCAGAATGTCATCCACATACTGCTAAACAACACTGTCTACTGCAATATTGCTTAGGTCCATCTGCAGGACTCTGTTGAAAATGGATGGAGACTCACAATACCCCTGTGGCTGTCATGATTCCTGCCCCTCATGTCCCCAGCCCTCCAAGATGTCAGGCTGGAGCCAGGCCACGATCACCTACATGGCCCTCAAGGGCCTCTCCATCCCTTCAAAGACCCACTTGGAGTCAGACTTGGCGCTGTGGCACCAGACTCACTCACTCCCGTAGGAGAACATTGGGGATTGGACTTGTAGTGCATTGATAGGGACAAGATGGATGCCGCCACATATTTCAGTTCCCAGAAATGCATGTGCGCTCTAGTCTTTTAGGTGTGGTTCAGCCCAGAGGCACCTGGGATACCCAGAGACTAGCTAAGCCACACCCAGGCTGAGAAACATGCTTTGCGTTTTCTGCACCTGCAGCGTGACACTCACCGTGTTCGGATCGGTCTCCAGTAGGCCTGCATCTTCCTTCTGCGCTCAGCTCCTGCAAGAACAAGAACACCGTTAGGAACAGCCTTACCTTGCAGCGCTTCTGCCCATCAGTCATCGCTCCTTCTGTTCTGCGGGCATCTTCGGTGGTGTCATTCCCATTCCAGCACGCCGCTTCCTAAGGAAAAGGGAAAAGAACAGAAAAAAGGCATTAGTAAGCATTCTGCAAATCTTCACTTATTTTTAAATACTGTTCGAGCTTCAAACGCTTACCTGAATCCCAGCCGCTCTGGGGGAACTCTGTCTCTGGAACTTCTCATCCATCTGCAAGAGGGAAAAGACACTCCAGGTTAGCGTGGAAACATCTAGAGGCACCGCATACTGCACTTACTCACCGCATTTGTTCTTCATAACCGACATCCACGCTGAAAACGTCCCGTCACCTAAAAGACACAGAAAAAGAACTCAGTTCAATGCAAATACGAAAGGGGTGCATCACGCATCACGCTCTCACTCACCTTCAGCGCTACTCATCTCAGCAGCACATCGCCATCACCGGACGCCAGCCATCATCTAAGGAAGAAAAGGAACGAAGTTAGAGAACTGTTCAAAAGACTCATTATACTTACCTGTCAGACTCTTGCCAGTGAAGTAACTAGGCAGCAACGAGCCCACATCAAACAACGCGCCCCTGCGCTGAAGGCAGGACAGAGAGCACACTATCCAAGAAAACAAGGCCCAGTCTCCAGTCGAATAGCCTCCAGGGAAGGGTTTGAGGTCGTAAGAGGTCAGAACAGGCTGAGTGACGTCCCCGTGGATACCAGGTGAGCGTTACAGTGGCAACCTCGTGCTTTTCAGGTGCATTTGTCTGAAAGTAAATGACGTCAGGTCTTGAGAGTCAGGGTGCAACGGGATTGAGAAAAACGCATTTTTCAAGTCAATCACTTTGAAATATTTTGCCTCAGTGGGTATGTTGCATAGAATTGTGGATGGATTATGGAATAGAGGGAATTCGGCTTCAACTAAATCATTTAATGCTCTTAAATCTTGGATTAAATGCCAGGACCCTCCCTTTCATTTCTTGACAGGGTAAATCACTGTGTTGCAAGGTGATTCTGACGTCACTAGTATGCCCTGCTACATCATGGCGTAAATTTTCATCGCGATTCCTTCATCTGCCTCTCTGGACATAGGATATTGTCGTGCTGTGGGTAAAATTGCTCCTAGTTTCAGTTTAATTTTCACTTCACCTGCCCCCCTCAGGAGGCCTACGTCATAGGGCCCTGTAGTCCATACCGCGGCAGGCACTTGGGCCATGTCGTCATCAAAGTTTTCTGGACGTATCAGCGCCAACATCATTTTCTGTGGCACCTCCCGTTTGATCATTTTAACCCAAAATATGAGACTTACTTCCACCCTTGTCTCTTCTAGGTCAGGGTGTTCTTCGGACAGATCGTCATTGGTGACGTCAGTTACTCTATACCCTTCTTCGATGGCGATAATCGCACACCATTGTCTGTCTTTGTCATCATATCCTTCGACCAATACCACATTCCCTCGCACTGCGGCAGATTGTATCATTAAGGGAAATACTTGTCCCTCCTATTCGTGCATAGGTATTCTGGGTCTGAATAGGAACTCATCAGGTGTCCTCATAGTTCTATCTGCGAGGCCTGGCAATCCCGCCATTAGCACCTGCACCCCATATGCGAAGACTTCTGGCTCTAACGGTATAGCCCTCATGGCTATGCGTCCTGAGTATGCTCTGATCATTTTGCACACGTTAGAATAATGCATTCCTGGAGTGGAGCACACTATACCGTTCTCGGTAAACGAGATTGTCATATTCAACTTAATCATTAAGTCCCGACCCTGGATGTTTACTGGGGTCTGACGTGAATATTATAAGGGTAAATTCATTTTGCGCTCTCCCAAAGAGACTGGGAGTGTGTCAGTAAATTGAACTCTACTGTGAGCTCCCGTGAAACTCTGAGTATCTATGGCCACGCCGGACAAGGAAAACTTGCCTTCTCGTATGCACGAGCATGTCGCACCCGTGTCAACTAAGAAGGAATATTCTTTACCCCCTATGACGACATTCACCCTAGGTTCCCTATTAGGGTCTGGTGTCACTGATAGGATAGAACACATCAGAGGCCGCCGTGAGCTGTCCGATTTCATATATAAGTTCGGCTCACTGTATACTTGCTGATTTCCCCCAGCCCCAGGGTTGACTCGCCCTCCGGAGCTAGTGCCCTGAGACATTTGCGGTGGTGCCTGCTGGGATTGTCCCTGCGGTACGTTCCCCAAGTGCAAGGGTTGAACCACTTGCTGTGCACCTTGCTGCAGGCCTGGCGCCTGCTGCTGCACTGTGTGATTTTGTGCACTGCCCTGCTGCGGGACGGCAGGCCGATTCACCATGCCTGCCCCCATCCCTTGGCTTCTGCACACGTACGCCACATCTCCTGTCATTCCACACAGCCAACACACTGGCGTTGGTCGAGCCATCTGTCCATCTGGCGTAGCTAGACTTCCTATCTGCGTGTTCTGAAAGCCACTTTGATTATTCTGAAAGCCTCCCTGGTTACCTCGAAACCCATCCTGATTACTCTGCCATCCTCTTCCTCCAAAACCCCTTCCCCTCGGGTAAAATCCTGCGCTACCTTGGTTATTCTGGGATGGGTTAGCTACTGATTGCATGATTGGTTCAGCTGGGCTTGTCAGCATAGCTCCCTCGAGAGCATACTTTGAGAGTTTCTTTTGCACCAGCTTTGCTTCCACACCCTTACGAGTTGCCTCCTTCTTCCGGTTCTTTTCTTGCAACAGTCTGCAGTAGTGTGCAATTGTCAACTGTATTTCGCCCATGGTTTTGCTTCTACTCCTACCAATTTTTTGAGCTGCTTCTGCACCGGTTCAGCAACCCCTGGCATAATATGTGGTAGAATACAGGGATAGATTTTGTCCAAGACGCATGCGTTTCGAGCACCCACGCATCTTGAAAATTCTGGATATAAATCAACGGATCCTGTGACTCTTTCATTTTCCGAGTCATTATAGCTCCCATATCTGAAGTGTCTGGATATAGCATTTACAGCACTTTCCACACCACTGCTCTACAATTATTAAATGGAGCTCCTTCATGGGAGGTGTCAATTATGGTTACCCAAGGGTAGCCTGCCCGTTTCCATACATCGTCTGCTCTTTCACCAAGTATGGCGATTAGGAGTCCCTTAATGTCTCCTATAGCTAAGGTTACACCCCCCGTCATTTTCTCTAACTCATGTATCCACTTTCCGGCTCCCGATGTCAGCATTGGAAGCTTATTTTTAAGGTTCTCTCGGTCCATGTGTGGCCATGGAATATATTGTGGTCTTGCTCCCCCCTATTCTAGCAACGGAATTTTAATGCGCAGTCTTCCTTTTCCTTCCCCATAGCTCCTCTGTCTACCGCTGGGGTGGCATTCCTGCCTTGCCGTCTTCCTGGCAATGCCCTTAATCTGTCTGCATAGGTAGGTGCTGACCCCCCCTGACCATGGGGTGTTCCTTTATGTCGGCCGGACTGCACGGCAGACTTCAGTGTGATAATTGCTGACTCGCTAGCATCTGACCATCGCACCCCTCGGTCCCCTGGGAGCCGTTTACTGCACCGTCTCCCTTCCTCATGTGCCATATCCTCCATTTCCCCACCAGAGTCAGATTCTGAATACTCCCAGTTTACACAGCTCCTTGCATCTTCTTCGTTCTGCCCAATCGCCAGCCTGTCTAGGGACAGTCCCCTGCTCCCACTACTTCAGCTTCATATAGCTGAGTGCTCTCCAGGCGTTCATCTTCCCTTCCACCTTGGGATATTTGTTCCAACCCCATCTCATCATATATATTATCGATCTGCTCCCCGATACTTCGGGTGTCAAAGTCATCTTCAATATTTGTCCCACTTATTCCTTACACCGAGTCGTGTGCAGGAAAGAATTTTTCTATGTCTTCCCATTCTACAACAGGATTGGGTTTTTTAACTTCCCACTCCAAATATTCTAGATCTCGTGGCCTCTGTCTGCGCTTACGTTCCATTTCCTCATTTACTTCCTTGAGCTTCCTCGCTTCTTCTCTAGCCTTATCCACTTCCTGCGTCCTTTCGTTTCTACGTTCCTTTGCTCTTCTGATTTCCTCATCTTCTCTTCTCTTCACTTTCTTCTCACATGCTCTTTGCTCTTCTTCCAACCTTTGCTTATTCTGTTTGTACTGGTCATAGGCTGCCTTCTGGTTGCGATCGAGCTTTTTTTCTTGCTCTTCGCGATATCATTGTTCTCGCTTCAGCCTATCCTTCCTTCTTGTCCTTTCATCCCTTACTTCCATCTCCTTTTCTCTCTCTCCTTTGCATCTCATCTGACCTCTCTCTTGGCCTTATATCATCCCTTCCTTTTCCATCCAATTTCAGCAATATCTGACCTCCCATCCATTCGTCTTTCACGAATGCTATCTCATCAATTCTAACTTCATTTCCCTTTCGTTTACTTCCCTCTCTCTCCTTATCAGGAGGTGCACACTCCGTGCCCAATCTTTTCCTTCATCTTCGCGTCTCTCCTTGTCCCACGAGACCGTGGAGGCAATCATTGTCCACGGGGCGCTTCTCAGTTTACTCAGCCGTAATGGCGAAAGGACTCGTGATATTGCCGAAGGCCCAGAGTTACTTTGTGCCGTCGGTCTATAGGTTTCTTAACACTATATTAATCAATAATCAATGGCCGAAACCATCCTCTGCTACCAAGTGAACTGAGGAGTGGGGTTTCACTGACGGGCCCATAGATCAGTGTGCACCCTCTAGTACCTGTAAGACAAGATAGCTGCACCAGGTGAGGACTGGGGGTGCAGGATTCACTTACTCTAACACGACTCAATAATGAGGACTCAGTAATTTGGCAAAGGGACATCCGTTTAGTGACAAGTACATCCAACAGAGAAACAAATGGAAATCAGCAGCATTGCGATCACCAGTCTCGCTCCAACTTCCTCGAACTTCAGTCGAACAGCAATAGTTATAGGCAAAACTCGTCATCACTGACGTCTAATTCTACCAAAACTTGACATGCAATACAATTGGTTAGGAAAGGTAACTTAAGTATAGGTGCTATATCTGTATATGATAATAGGGCATGCGGATTGGATAACTCTAATCGGGTGGGCGTCTGCGCCCATCCCACTACATCACACGTGATTGATGTCACTACAGGTACAACGTCTTATTGGTTCTACTATCTATAGGACTCCAGAAAACTTGGTCCATTGTGATTGGGCAGGTTATACCCCTAGACATAAATCCCCATTTTAATTAGCAGCATGCAGAATGGACACCCATGTGCCCGTTGTCCCAAGTTTCACCCTGCCTCCTTTCCATCAACCAATATCTTAGGGCTATGTGTCAATTAGTTGGCTGGGTATGGCCTCGAAACTGCAGCATCTTATCGGGAAAAGTTATGGCATCCTCGGGTCCTGGATGACATCAGGGGGTGGTACTTCTTCGCGCCTGGCTGGTCACGTGTTAGTTCACCATGAATCTGCTTCAGTTTCCAGCTTTTATTGCATTTAATTCTGTTTCAGCCTCACCACCTGCATGGGCCCCCTTAACTTGACCTTCATGGGGCAGGCTGGTATGCTCTGAAGTTTGCGTCTTGTTAGCTGACGCTCTACTCCCTTCCTCTGGATGACTTTGATTTCCTAGGCATGAGCCGCTCTTTGTTGAGTTTCGATTCCGCTCCTTCTCCTGCCTCTGGCTGGTTTACGAAACTTGGCCTGTCAGGCTTCTGGCAGCCTGGATACATTTCTGCTTTTACAAAATGGAGTTGAACTTGCATAATGTGTCTTATTGAGGTAGATATATAGTTGGCGCTTGCGCTCTAATCTTCTACTAAGCATTGCAAGCAGTATCGTTTCTTTAGCCACTTGTGTTCCAAGCCTATTTAGACATGTTTAACTGGTCGGTTGCTTCCATCTTGTCTCGTAGCAATGTTTCCTTACGTTTTAACATTGTCTCTTCTCTGTGTCCATTACATTTATTTTCGTAGTTACTCGCACTGGCGTGCTTGTCTTCGATAGCCGCTTTTGTTCATTCACAATTATGTTCAGGCCCTTGTGTCATTTCCACTGGCCTTCCATTAGGGCTCTTTAGGTCTCTTCATGGACCGTCTGTAGGTACTCTTTGTTTCCTATCAGCGGCTGGTACGGCTGTCTGATAGGGTACCGTGCTGACCAGGGTTGTCTGTTATGTGCGCTTCAACAGGTATGGAACTTCTGATGTATACAGGGCAGAGTCCCAGTGCAGCTCTTTGTTGATTCATTTGCTTGTCATACGTCACATACCTTGGCGAGTATGCTCCTGGTACCTCGAAATGAGGGGATGGGGTGCAGGCCATGACTCGGACCTCCTCTACTACAGTATGCTATTTTAACTAAGTACAGTTGATGCATTTTAATGGAATCAGAGTAATCGTGGTACCACCTAGAACTGTATATATTTACCATTTTGGAATTGTCAGAGCACAAAGTGTGTTATTGTGATTGTGTACATAACGTGACCCTTATTTATATAAAGACTGTGTTTTCACTAACATAGTGTGTGGACATTCCTTTGTCAGTGCTTGGGGACTACACTGTACTTAATAACCAGCCTGCATCACCTCCCGAGAGCTTAAGCCTTGCTTGCTCAACCATAGCTACCGAATAGAGAATCTTGGTTGGGGTGCTCTGTGCCTCTCCTCTGCCATATAGAGAGCAGGAGAACAGACGCCCCCCCTCCAGTGCTTTACTCTGGTGGCAGCGGTGGGATGCTTATAGTTTTAAGAATCACCCACATGACACCCTATGTCAAAATACCTTACCTTGGTTGCCTCCTCCCTCCTCACCAAATGACAGAAATACCATGTTAAATGCTAAAGCCACAGCTGTCACAAATGTGGAGAATACTGGGATGAGGCAGAGTGAAGGAAACATTTAAATTAACAACATGCAGACTTCACTAAATACTGTGACAAGGTGGCCTTTGAGAGACATGAAGATTTCCGCCGAAACATTGCAACTTAGAGTTCAAGTTACGCACGGGCGCAGCCACATATATAAAGTGCAAAGCAAAGTCAGACAAGGGAAGAGAGATCCTGGAAAGCAGCAGAACACCAGGTAAGCCTGGGATATTCAAACCGGGAGTATTGGAGGCACGCTGAAGCTGGGACTCTTGGGACAAAGATCCAGTGTGACGGCAGGAAGTCGTCTCAAACCAAGACTGCAAAAGTCATTGTGGTTGCGTGACCACAGAAAAGTGAATCGTTTGGGCCAGAGAAAATGCAGAGACCACCAGCCGAAACCTGCCATGGAACCGTGCAGAGAACGAGAACCGCAGAACTGAGCCCCCACAACCCTGGGAAGAACCGGAGCTGTATCCCCAAGCAGAAGCAGGCACCGGGAATGGCAAGAAGGTCGGATGGATTCTGGGGCAGTTCCCATGCAGTATCAAAAAAGAGTACATCAGGAGTAATCTCCTTCATCACAGTGGTGACAAAGAAAGTCATAACAAGCAATGGTGTCTGGGGAGTAATCTCCTTCATCACAGTGGTGACAAAGAAAGTCATAACAATCAAGAGTGTCTCAGGCGTAATCTCCTTCATCACAGTCGTGACAAGAAAAGTCATAACAAGCAAGAGTGCATTAGGACTAATCTTCTTCATCGCAGTGGTGAAATAAAAGGCATTTCAAGCAATAGTGTCTCAATCACCTTCATCAAAGTGGTGACAAAGAACAGAGTATCAAGCAAGAGGGCATCAAAAAGTAATCTTCATTGTCACAGTGGTGATAAAGAAATTCATGACAAGCAAGGGTGTCTCATGAGTAATCTCCTTTGTCACAGTCGTGACAACAAAAGTTATAACAAGCAAGAGTTCATTAGGAGTAATCTCCTTTGTCACAGTGGTGAAATAAATGTCTTTTCAAGCAAGAGTGTCTCAATCTCCTTCATCACAGTGCTGACACAGGACAGAGTATCAAGCCAGAGGGCATCAGTAGTAATCTCCTTCATCACAGGGGCACCGTAGAAGGCACCAAGAGTCAAGAAAGACTCGGGAATCATCTCCTTTGTTACAATGGTGAAACTCACAGAGAATTGGTGAAAGATAGATTGCCTCAAGAAGACCTAGAGACTACCAAAAATGGGAATAAAATCTCGACATTGGCATTGAGAAGTTTGTGGGAAGAACTGAGAAGCAATTGTGGGGTTTACAGAAGAAATCACCAAAAGTCAGTTTGAAAAACTCTTCTATGTTGAATAGGAGAACGGAGTCATTCCCCTGTTCTTAGGACATTGTGTAATCTTACTCTATATCAAGCGAGACCAGTGGAAACTACGCAAAAGTGGATCATGCGACCAGGAGTAGCGAGCCATTCTCCTGGTGTTGTTTGGAGCATTTGACTGAACATGGTTTATGTTGTCTAGTGGCAGGGACAGAGTAGTTGATTTGAGACAGAGGACGGTACATACTTTACTTTTCACTGACATCCTGATGTGCACCCATGTATTTTCTAGGTTCAGGAAGGGAACCCCCCTTGACATAGGGAAAGATAGGTTTGTCTTTGTGTATAAAATAAAAGTCTATAGCTCCAATCATGGCACCTCCTAGTAAGAGTCCTTACTCCGCCATCCCACATAAACCTGTTCTTCCAGTGAAGA
Source organism: Ambystoma mexicanum (assembly GCF_040938575.1). Lineage (NCBI taxonomy): Eukaryota > Metazoa > Chordata > Amphibia > Caudata > Ambystomatidae > Ambystoma > Ambystoma mexicanum. Next base: position 55,382,695 of record NC_090934.1, on the reverse strand, counting down.
TAGGTCTCCTAACACTGATTGAAATAAAGCTTAAATGATTCCCACGTCACCTGTCAGCCAGGACAAGCTCTCTCAGCTTTCCCATCGATTGTGCCTTATCATTAAAAACATACATTTGTCGAGAAGCAAATGAACGCATCATTCATCACATCTGTCCTTCCCCCTCCTCATTACTGTAGGACCGGCAGGAATATGTCATTCATGGCATCAACTGCTTTCCCACCTCTACACTGCATGTACGAGAGACGCTTTTCACTAAGGCACCCTACCAACCTTATCCTAGAACTATCGTAGCAGAGATTAATCTGAATGCTCAAGAAGACATGAGCCTTCTGTAATTAGAGATGACGAGAGCAAGTGACCTCACGCCAGACTGACACACGTAGATGCACGAGACAAGAAGCAGGAATGCACTCACCATGAAGATAGATATACGGGCACTAGGTCAAACGCGCACCTAGACATGAAGAATGTGACCTGCATTCACTAGACTCGAGAAACATATCATAATCAGGGCATACATTGAAATGCCAGACAGATAAGAATATATGTAAAGGTTGCTTGACACCGAAGTGTACAAGTAACGTGTGGCCACTGTGGAGAAAATGGACGGCGCTGCTACGTTAGAGTGAATTTAGAATCCAGAGACACCTCGAAGCTGCAGGGACATTCAATTTGCTGAAGTGGCTGAAACACAGACTCATACAGGCCAGACAGTGGCTATGCAGCCCCCTTCCGTGGATATTGCAGAAAAGGAAGTTTGGCCAGCTCTAAAGTAGAATGGAAGATAATCATTCTCAAGCGTAAGGCATCTCTCTTAGATTAAGTAAAACCAATTTTGAGTGCCAGGTGCCAGCTAATTAAAAGCTTAACAATGCATGAAGAGTAGCATGACTAAGTCTTTGGAAGCCAAGGAGAGTGGTAGCACCCATAATATATAAATGGGAGCCTAATTCATGGTAAAAGCTGAGCAGAATAATTCAAAACGTGGTCTCCTCACACGTGACTCACAACTAGAGGACAGTGTCCATTCATTAGTGCCAAAAACAGATATGCACCTGCCTCATCTCCCCAAAATGTCTCAGTACAGAGATGCCGCACGAGGAAAAGTTCAAAGCTAGATGTCATGGCTTGTGATCTAGGTAATCTGGGATGGTGTCTTACTTAATTGAAAGAAGTGGTTCCTTTTTGTCTCTCCCCCACCACTATTTTTGCTCATGTGCTGATGACCTGCCAAATATCAAAGATTGGTGAGGCCAAAGACAACCAATTCTCACTCTCCAATAATGCTATCTTGCCACTGTTGCATTAGCCAATAAACTGCTATTACGATGGTATCCAACGAAAACACTGACAAGCATATATTCCATATGTAGACGAATCCCTTAACCAATCCCACCTTCCTGTACGTTTTTGTAAATGCAATGTCAACAATGCCATATTTTCTAGCAATAAGCTATGGATTGATGTGAAAATCCATGAGAGTGTGGAGACCTGTGGTGTTTTGTTCTTGTTTTATGCTTATGCTGATTTTTTATGAAACAGTCTTTTGTCAATTACCTTGGCTATTCCGTTATTGGGTGCAGGACTTCCCGGCCTGTCTGTTTTGCTTGAGACTTGGGATTTTCAGACCATCTGTACATATTGCAGAGAATACCCAAGCAGCATTGAACCCATATGGTCCTTTTAATCGAGCGAACACACCATACGATAGATGGGATGGAGAATAACTCTCACACCAAGCAATAAGACTGACTCAGGAAGTTGGCAAATGTCTCTGTTTTATTATCAATTATCTAAACCAGGGAGCACAAAAGACATAACCGAACGTCGCACAGCATGATGTCAAAGCCTTTCATAAAATACAATACTTTTATAGCAAAAACCTGTCATACGTGTCGTCATACTACATGGCAAACTAAGAAAAACCTACATGGGATTGTGATAGGCTCAAGGGGAATATCTAAGTATACATTCGATAGGGATTGGATCGTGATTGAGTCTTTATAGTCAGGTGGGCAATTTATGCCCTCCCTTAGTACAAGTCATCTTCAACAGTTATTATAAACACCATTGGCTCTCAAACTACGTTATATGACCTCCTACAATTGGCTGGCATGCTTGCACCCTTCTGGAGCATTCGATTCTCTAGCAGCACATAAGCTAGTACACCTGACCGTACCTCCCCACCCAATTAGCCTAACATCTCTCATCGCTCATGATCAGAGACTGTGAATCTACCCATTTTATAGCATTTAATTGTCTTGAATAAAGGAATTTGGCACTCATGGTGTTCTCTCTTTGCAACTTAGCAAGGGATGCCTCAGTGTTCTAACATCCACTGTTCTTCAAGGACTGATAACCAGTTTTGGCTGCCCTAGCCTTTGATGCCAGGCCAAGCAGTTTTCCTTTGGTCCATCTTCACGCTACGGCTTATTTCTCTCCTGCGACACACACACACAGCTATCAATCCTTCTTTCTCCCTGGGTTGAGCTTACTAAAATTATGACATCGAATATCCAGATTCTATATACACATGTATATATTGGCAGCACCGCCTGCAGTCTATTCACTATGTGTAGCCAGCCTTTACGATTACGTAGCCTACTTGCATTACAGCATCTGTACAGTTATAAAATGGCTTGCATGTTCTGCAGTGCTTCTCACACGTGCAATCTTGATTCTGCACATGAACGTCTTCTTAATTCTTTACTTCGCCATCAGGTTCCATAAGATCCATGCCTTTTCTTCTTTGGTCATCCTTCTTAGTGTGTCACAACCATCTCTTGGGAAGTCACCAGCCTCTTTCCTTCAAATCTTCACACTTCTTCATGGTTCTCCCTCAGGAGACCGTCATCTCTTAGGGAATACATCATGTAGGGCTTGCTTAGTGTACTGGAATTGCACATGTCTCATGTAGGCAGAATAGGGGCGGACTTCCTGCAGAGCCATTCAGCTGCTCCTCTACAGCATGGTACCAGCTGGCACTCCTCAACAAACTCAAACCTTTCATCCCTGTCCTGAGTTTCAGAACACTTGCCTAAGCCCTGTTTGTCTCCAATCTGGATGGTGGTACTACCGTTCTGGCAGGAGTTCCAGATCCCACCTTGGCCTGGCTGAAAGGTGTCCAACATGCGGCAGCACGCCTCATCAAGGACCAAGGACAAAAAAAAAAAATCAATTGCATACCTTCCCGCCGATTGTCGAGGGAATGCACTGAGTACCCCTTTAAGCATGCATCATGTTCAATACAGCCTGCACCCCTTACAAAGCAGACACACCCAAAACAGCACTCTAGCTTCAAGAGAAAGTCACCATCTCCGGAGGCCAACATAGCACCAGAAGACACGTCAATCCAAGGCAGAAATCCCCCCTAAGAACAATGAAGGTGGCAATGGTGAAGGGCAGAATAGGGCGTCAAGGAGGGGGGCACATCTAACATAAGGAAGGCTGCAATCCAGGATCCCAGAAAAACAATGGAGAGATACGTCAACGAGCAACAGAACGACCCCTGTGGAAATGCTGTGCGGTAATTGCTGTATTGTAGAGACATGAAAGCTCATGCACTAGATTAATCCAGCGTAAAACAGTCCAATCCTGGACAGCCCCATCATGTCTGTTTCCATAGTGAAATGAATTGCCATCTAGTGGTGAAAGTGTGTGCATGCAACCAATTAACACAGCCATCCATACTGCATTTGGATAGATACATGCATACATATGTCATATACACAACTACACACATGTGTATATACTCCTCATTTCACACTACTACTCCTATCACACTCCCTCCCCTACAACATTGTCTCTCCTATTGCACTCGCACTTCTATGACACTCTCTTCTATTACAGGCCTTGCCCAGCACACTTCCTGTTCCATCACTTCCTGTACCATCCCTTCCTGTTCCATCACTTCCCATCAGACTGCATCTCTATGGCAGTGTATCTTCTATTCCGGTTTCCTATTTCACTGCCTTTGCGATCACACTGCTTTCCCATTGCACTTCCACTAGTAGTACAATGTCTCTCTAGTTGCACTTCCTCTAACATCACACTTCATCTCTTATCACACTGCTTTCTATTCACACTGCCTCTACTTTGCCCCATTTCCTACTACATTTCCTCTCCCATCAAACAGCTTTCCTATCACACTCTATTATATTGACTTTCCTCTCCGGTGGCGTTGCTAGGAGGGAGCTGGGGGGCCTGGGCCCCCCCTCTGAAATCCTGGGCCCACCCTTGTGCCCCCCTACCTCAGCTGGGCTGCATTCTCTGCACTGTCAACGCAACACAACACAGGAGCTGAACAACAGGATGTATCGTTGTGCAGAAATAGTGAACGGAGGCTGTCATAAGTCTTCATAAGCACTCGGCTTGACTTATAAGCACAACAATCAAAACAGTTCAGTTCCCTGTGCAGCTAAAACAAGCCCCTCCAATCAGAATGTAGCCTACAAAACTCCTAATGATGGGCCATTAGTCACTGAATGGTTCGTGCCTGCATTCTGATGGGAGGGAAGGTGCAGTGGGGTGTGCGTGGTTGGTGTGCACAAATGCCTCTGCAGGAGTGCTTGTGATGTCACACATTTCCTTTCATAGGTGGCCCCCCAGCATTTATCTGTACCCCCCCTACTTTTGTTTTTGGCCCCCTCTGTATACTCTGTGGTGTTCCCCCTTTAAGGGAATAGCATGCGGCGGAGTGACGTTGCACTCTGCCACATGCCCAATAAATAAAAGGGGCGTTCCCGGCGGCAACAGTGTGACTGGGGAGCCAAAGCCTGTCTCTGTGTGAGTCCTTTCCACAGCGGGGGCCTGGGGCTCACAGAACAACGCAGAGGGGGCCAGGGTTTCCCCCACAACAGAGGCGACGAGGCCAAAGACATGCCCGGATCCGGCGGTGATTAATTTAAATAATTTTTCGTTTGAACGAGGGAAGGATTTCTCTCGTTCCACGCTTGAGGGAGGGTGTGGACCACACGGCGGCAGCCATTTTGTCCCTCATACACAGAGGTTTCACAGAGCTCCGGAGGGGCCTGTGAGTGCCATCCAGGCACAATTTTTGGAAATCTGAAGAGCGGATTGCTATTCCTACATGGACATACCATGTCATTGGAAATTCAATTTATGGCGATTTCCGAGGTGTAAATCACAGAGTGAAGGTGAGGCACTGAGGAGAGACTGGCTGTCCTGAGACTTCTACCCTAGGCCTCCCTGGCTCAATTTCTGGACACTCCTCTGTGCTGGACAATCTGGTGACTTGCCACTGGACTATTCTTCCTACTGGAATCTGGTGAGTGCTGTGTGCGCTGGTACAAAACAGGTGGGGAGTTTTGAAGATCAAGGAGGCCTGTGTGGCTTTGATCCTGGTGTGGAAGGTGGAAGATCAAGGTGTCTGTGAGGAGAAGATGCAAGCTGGGTGAGTTGTGGCCCCTTTTGGAATGCTGAAGGGGTGCTTGTGTGCTTTGACCCATGAGTAATCCAGCAAACCAGGACGGGGTGCGGGCAGTGGCCCAACAACAAAGAGTACTCCCACCTCCACCTCCATCAATGGCCCAGATGAGGGCCCCGGCAGCTCTCCCACCCATACCCGAGTTTGATGTGTCTGGCCCCCATCCAGCCTGGGGCCTAGATGGAGGCGATGGATTGATTGCCTTGACATGTACTTTCGGTCAACGATGGAAACCAGTGATGACAGCAAGCTGGCCACATTGTTGTATGCCGCAGGACCGGCTGTACATGAGATTTTTGATACCCTCCAGCCCACAGACACCACCTATGCCGCGGCAAAGACAGCCCTGCACAACTATTTACTTCCACTGGCCAATGCGGACTACGAGCGGTTCATCATGTTGTCCACTAAACAGAAAGAAGACGAGGCTCTCAACACTTTTCATGGTCGTCTAAGGAGACTGTCAGTGGCATGTGCATGGGACAACACCGATGACATGGTCAGAAATCAGCTCATTCAGGGGTACTCCTCAGGCAAGTTGAGGAGACAGGTGCTGAAAGAACCTGGGATCACACTTGCTCGCATTCTGGAGATGGGCCGCTGCCAGGAGATGTCCGAGGTGCGTGCATCAAGGATGGAAGCGGGGTCTCGCGTGGCCAAGTCAGACGAGGTCTATGCTGTGGGTCTTGGCGGCAGGGGTGCCCGGAGACCGGCTGGAAACTTCTGCGACAGGGCCAGTAAGCCGGAAAAGACATGCCAGAAGTGCGGGTATGACCTGCCCCACCCTGTTGAGTGCCCAGCTGCAGGGAGGCCGTGCGGATGGTGTGGAGTGATGGATCACTTTGCAAGGGTGTGCAGAGCATCCCTGCCTGTGATGATGCCAAGAGGCCCAGCGCGATCAGGTTTCTTCAGACAGTCCCACCCTCCCAATGTTGCCCAGGTGGAACACGGTGTGGAGAGTACCCAACCTGATGAGAAGGAGGAAGAGGAAAATATCTTTTTCGTCTCGAGTATTGACGTCCTCCAGTCCAAGGGCCGAAGACAGCCGAGGTGCATCATGGCTGTTAATGACTCTCCTGTATCGGTGCTGGTGGACACTGGGGCATCAGTCAACGTCATGGCCCGTGAGCATTATGATGCCATGCCTTGCCCCTCCAGACTCTTAACCCCAAAAGTTTGCATTTTCACGTTTGGGGGCTCACATCCCATTTCCCTGGACGGTGCATTTGAGGCGCGGGTGCACATGGGAGCTCGAAGATCAAAGCACGTTTTTACATAACACCCGTCCATACCAACACCTTATTAAGCGGTGGCAGAACCCCTCGGACTGGTGAGCTTTGCATACTCCATATGTGGAAGATATACAAACGCTGCTGGAGAAATATGCAGGCCTGTTTCAAAGGATTGGTTGCATGGTTGGTGATCCAGTGAGACTGCACATCGATGAGTCGGTGCAGCCAATTACCCTCAAACACTGTAGGCTTCCATCTGAGGGAGTTGGTGGACAAGGAGCTGGATAACCTGGTAAACCTTGACATCATCGAGGAGGTGGAAGGTCCAACAACCTGGGTGTCCCCAATTGTGGTTGCCAAGAAACCCAAGCAACCCGATTCGGTAAGAATCTGTGTGGATATCAGGCTGCCCAACAAGGCGATAAGGAGAGAACGTCATCTCACACCAACTATTGACGATATCATCGCAGAGCTGCAGGGAGCTTGCTTCTTTTCAAAGCTTGACCTCAGGGCTAGATATCACCATGTCCTCCTGCATCCAGAGTCGAGGTACATCACGACTTTCACGACCCACCGTGGTGTATGCCGGTACAAGCAACTCAGCTTCGGTGTTTCCTCCGCGGCTGAGGTATTTCAAAACATTATCAGAGGGGCCCTGGCAGACCTAGAGGGTGTGCTGAACATCAGTGAGGACATCCTGGTGTTCGCCAAGTCAGAAGTGGCCCACCTGCAGAGACCGGCGAAAACCTTTGAGAGGCTGAAATCATTGGGCCTGACACTCCACCGCGGAAAATGTGAGTTCCTGAGAACGAACATAGAGTTCTTTGGATTCATGTTCAACAAGGGAGGGGTATCCCCAGACCCCAGGAAAGTAAAGGACATAATGATGCGAGACCTCCATAAAGGATGCAAGACCTCCATAGAATGTGTCTGAGGTGAGAAGCTTCCTGGGAATGGTCACTTATTGTGGCCGCTTTATCAAAAATCTGGCATCCAGGTCTGAGCCACTACGGGCCGCCCTCACCAAAAAAGAGACTTGCGTGGCAGTGGGGACCGTTGGAACAGGCTGCTTTCAAGGACATTAAAAGCACCCTTACAGAGAAAGATATGATTACCTTCTTTGACCCTGCCTGCAGTCTGAAATCGTTGTGGACGCCAGCCCATTTGACCTGGGAGCAGTACTAACGCAAGTGGGACATGACTCCAGCGGCCGCCCCGTGGCCTATGCCAGCAAGGCTCTGACCGAGACTGAGCAATGGTATTCTCAGATAGAACGAGAAGTGCTGGCGTTTCTTGGGGGTGCAGGCATTTCCGGCTGTACATCCAGGGAAGGCCGGTGACCGTTGTGATGGACCACAAGCCCCTGCTGCTGATTCTGGCTGGCTCGTCCTCATAACCACCAGCGAGGATTGAGAGGTGGATGCTGGCCCTGCTGGAATACGGGGTCTCGTAGGTGTATCGGCTGGGTGCAAACAATGCAGCCGACTACCTCTCTCACCATCCAGGAATTTCCAGGACAGTGAGGCTGACGCATGTGCGGAAGAGGCCGGTGATCATATACAGCTGGTGGTTGAAGCGTCCACCCCAAATGCCCTGCCACTCGAAGAACTGGAAGTGGCGGCTGCGAATGACAAGTGTTTCTGCATCCTCAGAGCGGCACTGCAGCAAGGGTCGTGGAAGAGTGTCCTGGAGTGGCTGGTTGGGCGCACGCAGGAAGCAAAGGTGGTGCTCGAGCAGCTGTGGAGAGTGTGGGAGGAATTGTCGTTCTCGGAGAAGGGACTATTGCTGAGAGGAGATCGGATAGTGGTCTCGCAGGCTCAAGTCCATGAGGTGATCGGCCTGGCACACCAAGGCCATCAATGGGCTGCAAAGACCAAGGCCCGGCTACGTCTGAAGGTGTGGTTCCCTGAACTTGAGAAACGGGTGGACGAATAGGTAGCTTCCTGTGTGTGGTGCCAAGCGACGTCGCCCACCCAGAGGGAACCTGCCATCGAAGCCATGCCCCGCGGCACTCTTCCCTGGGAGGTTGTCCACGCTGACTTTGGGTCCACGTCCCAGGGAACGCATTTCCTGGTGGTGGTGGATGAGTACTCCAGGTATCCGGAGGTGGAGTTCACCCAATTGGTGGCCTTTGAACATGTGGTGGTGGCGATGGAGAAGGTGTTTGTGGCTCATGGTCTGCCTACAGTACTCTGTTCTGACAATGGGGCTCCATTCCAAGGTGAACACTTTGCTGCCCTGATGGAAGGCTATGGAGTGCATCATAGGAAGGTCACACTGCTGTGGCCAAGGGCTAATGGAGAGGCTGAAAGGATGATGCGCACAGTAAACAAGGTCTTCTGGATTGCGCAAGGTCAATGACAGTGCTTGGCCCTCTACCAGTTCTTGCGGGTATATCGAACAACCCTGCATACCTCAACAGGGGTTGCTCCAGCTGAAGCCCTGTTCAAGCGGTGCCCGAGAGGGATGCTGCTGGATGTGGGGGAAAAGGAGCCTGGAGTCATCGACACTCAACGGGTGGAGCTGGAGCGGCAACTACGGACTGAGCAGGAGAATGAAAGGAGGGGTCTCCGCCCTCAACAACTTTTGCCCGGGATGAGGTGCTAAAAAGAAACAGGCACCCTCGCGGGAAACTGTCACTAACATATGAACCAGAGCCGCTGGACATGGTAGCAGTCAAGTGTTCCATCACTGCGTCAGACGGCCGAGCCTCGGTCACAGGAACGTCAGCTTCTTCACGAAACTGGGGGAGCCCTGGGCCGAGGTGCCCCGAGATTAGGATATTGCGGATATACCCAACGAGGGTGGGGGTTCGGAGCCCCTCCCTCGGTCTCCAGTGAGAATGCCAACGGACAGCGAGACTCCCATCCCCGAGGCGAGCAGGAGGTACCCCCTGAGGACAGGGCGAGGGAAACCTGCTTGCTTCAGTGACTTTGTATTGGAGCCATGATGGAGTCCGACCCGGATGGGCCCGCCCAGCTCGGGTGGGGGGTGGCTGTGAATAAATGGCGATTTAGGCTTTTGGGTTAAAGGGGTTAGTGTGTTGTAGAGTTTAATTGTAGTCATGCCCAGTTGGGGTTTGTTACTTGTTGTCCTCATGAAAAAGGAGGATGGTGATGCTGCCCTTTTAAGGGAATGGCACACGGCGGAGTGACGCTGCACTCCGCTGCATGCCCTATAAATAAAAGGGGCGTTTCCAGTTGCGACATTGCGACCGGGGAGCCCGAGCCTGGCGTATGTCTCCATGTGAGCCCTTTCCACAGCGGGGGCCTGGGGCTCACGGAACAACGCAGTGTGGGCCAGGGTTTCCCCCACAACATACCCCTCCTAAATTTAATTCCTGGTGACGCCACTGCCTGTCACACTACCTCTCCACTCACACTAATTTCTATCACACTCCATAACCCTCACATGCTCTCCTCTATCACACTGCCATTCCCCACAACGATAACACACTGACTCTACGCTCTCCCAGATCTGGCGAGTCTACCGAGACCCTCTCTCCTGCCCTTCTTTCGAACTGTATTTTACCACAATAAATCTCCCATGTGCCTTAACTGTTTTTTTTAAAAAACTGTTATCGTTTAAAGAGTACAGTGATGGCAACTACAAATGACCCTCACCTTGGGTTGCCCTCTCCCTTCAGTCGTGGCTCGCAGCTCCCCTCGAGGGCTCGAGGCCACAGAATTCCCCAGACCTGTCCCAACAGGTCGGCCATCTTGAAGGCAGCAGCTTGGAATTCTGTCAGACGCAGGGCGCGCTGAATTATGCTCTTACCAGGTGGGCAGAGGCCCTCCAGAAATTCACTAGGCCTGGGACATACAGGGGCCGAATTTCCCTTTGTCGAAGCCTAGAAGTGTGGGAAGACTTTGCCTGTTTCTCTATAAATCAGAGACTTGTTGCTGTCTAGGAAAGATGTGATGTTCATAAATAGAGAGAACGCACGGAAAAGCAGTGACGCGTGCCTTACTCAAATGTACCTTCCACCCCCCAAGCACCCCTGGTCTGTAACGGACAGGGAATATTTATCACCTGCGCTCCGACCAGACAAGATGCATCTTACCTGACATGTCTGTCTTTCGTCCTTTTCCCCACTTTACGACCAACAAGTAGTCTCTGCGCGGTGAGTCCCCCTCTCACATGTGCACATGTGGTCATGTTCTAACATGTCTTGCTTGCCCAGCATATGTATTAGAGGGTGAAAAATGCATAATATTTGCAAACGAGAATAACCTCTTAAATTGACTCCGTCCACGTACACCACACCCAAAGTATGGGTTTCACGTGGAAAGTGGTGAAAGGGAAGGCTGGTGAAAAAGAAGGACTTTCGCTGCATTCTGCCTCTGAGTGCATTTCACGAGCCTGTGCAGTAATGCTGCCTGTGTCCCCACAGAGCCAGCCCCCCCCCCTCTGCTCCTTCGCTCCCCTCTCCATTCTGCTACTGCTAAACACACACAGATCTGCCCACCCAGGCCTTTAAACGGGGCTTAAACTCCACCTGCAAGCAATAGAAGGAGACCCCCAAACTCCTAACAGCCCACCCCTCCTGCACTCTGCCCTCAGGGCTACTCAACGTAACGTGTAAAATGTAAATGCTGGCCTCAGGCTTCAATTCAATGTTAGTAATATTAATGCTCCCCCCAGTCCCTGTCCCTTTATTTCTGTTCCTATTCTTTCCCCGCCACCCCCCCAGCCCCCGAATACGCCACCCAGTCCAAGAATGCTCCTTTGTAGTCACCTTATCCCAAGTTTGCCTCTGATCCTCTTTGTAGAAACACCTTTACGTGGGCTTGATCTCCTCATTCTGCGCTAGTGCACATAAAGCAAAAGTTAGAAAGGTCTTCGAGATTGTGGCGGTATCTGTTGCGGTCGCCTGGTAGCACCAAAGCAGCAAGGAACCTAATGGGTGGGACTCAATACACTGTCTCCGACCAGAGGTGGCCCGGGTGGCTGTGGCACTGACACGTGGGGCTACAGTAGCTTGGTGCTTCCAGTTAGGCAACTTAGAAGAAGGCACCTGTTGTGTACCAGCATGGCGGTGACGACGTGAAAGTTGGAGGAGGCACCCTAATAACCTGGGCAGGGTCCTCGTCCCTTCGCCCTGGTTAAGGGGGAAGGTATGCTGAATACAGCCTGAAGGGCAAGATGCGCACCAAACCCAAGGAAGAGCCTGTGAAACGCAACAATACGAGGGGGCGCGCCAGGCTGCATATAAACTGGCCAGTCTACTGCTGCAGGAGAATCCAGCTCGAGCAGAAGGACTCCCGCCGCACCGAAGGACCTGAAGCAGCACAGGCCTGAAGTCTTAATTATACATTTAGATGGCAATGATTTGACAAGCTTGGGGAGGGGTGCTTTAATGAGGGAGATGATGTTTTTGTTGCAGGAATCCTCGCAGTTGGGCGAGACCGAGATCTTGTGGTCTGAGATCATTCTAAGACCGGAATGGAGGGGCGCTGAGAGTCATTCAGTGGTGGAAAAATCGAGGAGAAAACTGGATGGGGCAATGGTAAAATGTTGCAGGGGCAGAGGTTTCCCCCAGATCAGGCACACCCCGATCCATTTGAAATATTATTTGAAGGGTGGAGAACATTTGTCACCATCGGGCATGGATCTGTTTTACTGGAATTTGTGCATGAAGCTACTGGAATTATGAAGTAGGAAAGGGGGACCCGCAGTGGCCGTGAAACCACCTTTGGCGTGACAGTGTTTTGGCGACCAGTGGCAAGAGACAGACTCCGAATGAGCCATGGGAAAGCCGGCAGGGTCTTTGCTCTTCTCGGGACCAGCGCTTCTTGGGGGGATCTAAGTGGCAGGGCACTGGTGGTAGCAATGAGGGCTCAGCTTCCCCAGAATAAATGGCAATCCCCCAGCCCAGTAACACCTGCAACGGCAGGCGGGGCTCAGACAAGAAGGGTTAACGTAACTTGGTCCTATTGTGAAAAGGGGAATCAAGTTTTGGACACGGAGCAGTCTCTGCACCTTCAGAACTATTTTCACAAAGATTGTTTGCAGTGTTTTGAGTTTATTATGTTTTGAAAATAAATCTGCAGCCTTTTTATGTCAACAAAGAAGACATGTCTCATTCTGCACCTTAATGGGTGGGATATCGAAAGTGCCAAAGAGAATGAGCAAATGTGTTGGTACAAAGATGCACAAATGCCCAGTTTATGATGAAAGCATGCAGGACATATGTGCTTTTCTCTGATTATTTGAAACTCCCTTAAATGTGTCATTATAATAATGATACTGGATTTTATAAAGTGCTGTCTGCCTGCTTTTTCACACTTCCAATCACTCCAATAATACCTGCCAGTTTGAACCAATTCGACAGGGCTCAATTTGTAAACAGCAGAAGGATGAAGGACTTGGTGGAAGCGCCTTGATTCAAATTTGTGTAGTACAGACTTGGCCCATGCCAGTGGCAAGCACTTAACCTGTCATCTGTCTAGCCTTAGCTGTTTGCTGCTTGATTCTATCTTAAAACCAGGATTTCTTGTACACCAAGTTCCTGTATGCGCATGCAGGCATTATGGCCCAGGTAGTAGGGGGAGGGCCAGTGGGGGACCCTCTACCCATGTTGCAACAACATGCTCTGCTAAGGTCAGATATGTCTATATGAACAATACTGCCTTTTCCCTGTATTCCTCATTGCTGTTTTCCCCTTCTTTTCCTGTAATAATGAAAGCATTTCCGGAACCTCTTAAGCCCACAGGAACCCATGACCTTTGCAATTAAGCAGTGCTATCTTTTAAACAGAGATCTGCCAGGTGTCCTGTAACAATGTTAATTGATCTGCAGGACGCTTTTTTTCAGAGACTCAGTCTATCGATCACTGCTATCTTAAGGCAGAAATCTCTGCTTAACCAAAGCCGATCCTCCCACTGTCACGCGTTCAGCCATATTGGACCTTTCCAGCTAATTGAACATCCCTTGACCTTCTATTAACTGGACATAAAACATGTGTGTGTGTATATGAGGCCGCTTGGCTTTCACGCCTGTTACTATTGTTCTAATGCAACAATATAGATCTACTGATTGAAATGACAAGGTTCTTGCACTCGTGCTCAGATTCTCCAATGGTATCGCCTTCCACCTCCCACAGTACTCTAGTTTCTAAACCACTGCCTTTTCTTCCGCAATCTAACCCAACACTGCCACACTGCCCCCAGATTCCAAGCAGCAACACGCCATGCCGGTGGTTCTTCATTCTGAGCTCCCCTTCCTTCATAGCAGCAATTCGGCTCATTTAACCAAAATCTACCACCTTAATATGAGCCCCCCACCTCCTCCATCTCATGGACCTCCCATCAATACCACACCAGTTCCAAGTTATGTGGCAGTCTGTTGAGTCCTCGAAGAACTCTATATATGTGTGACTAATTCGACCATCCGCACGGTGGGTGTGCACTCGCTGGGGCTTTTTTGATATTTTATTTGATATTTTATATGAACTTGAATGATGGTAGATCAACCTTCGGAAAATGTGTGAGGCTAATCCGCACACATTTTCCTATGCTCACTACACGACATACACATACACCTGTGCACTCTATGTGGACACAGTCTACAGGCACAGTCCTCCCTGTCAAATTTAGTTGGAATGTGACACCCAGGAGTACATCAAGGCATCTCAAAAGGGTGTCATGATCACTGCTTCCAAGGAGCTAGGACCAGCCCAACGTCCTTGGAAGCAGGCCCCTAAGCTTCATCCTAGGCACCAGCCGGTCCCCACTGGGACTTTTTGGACCTTGTCCTGGCGCTGGTGGCACCAGGCTCATCAAAGTCACTGGTCCCGGCACTGGAAGCGCCAGGCTCATAATTTGTATGAAGATGCTTGGGTGGACTTACCTGCAGCAGACCATGTTGCTTACTTACCAGCCACATAGGAATCCTCTGTGAGCCGGGACTACTTTCTTACCTGGGTGGGGCAAGCTCCACTCCCTGGATACAACACTGGAACTCTTCTGGAGCAGGAACTCTTTTCTTACCTAGGCGAGGATGTGGAGGAAGATGCCTCATCACTCCTAGGCTATTTAAACCACACCCGATTGATGAAACGTGCTTCGCGTTATTCTGCATCTGCAGCAGAACGCTCACCGTGTCAGTTCCAGTTTTCTTCTTTCCGATCCTGAACCTGCGAGAACAAACGCTTACCATTCCTGTATCCAGCCTTCAGTAGCACCTGCAAAGACAAGAAACAACAGGTTAGCATGGCAACCTTCACGCGCAGCGCTTTCCTCACCTGATCCATCGGCAGCTACCATCTCTTCACGCTGCTCCTCCGCCTGTGAAGACAAAAGCATAGTTATTCCTGTGGGGAATTACTTACCGGCACTCCGCGAATTCCGGTTTTCTTCAACGCTGCAATCCTGCACCTGAAAGACAAAAGAAGAGACATTAGACAGGTATTTTACTTACGCGCCATCGCGCCCGCCACAATAGGGCGCCTGCAAATACTCTGGCGTTTTCCAGCGTCTCTTCAGCACCCGAACTCACAGCTGCAAGAGAAAAGAGACAGTTAGAGAGCTTTTGAAAAGCAAGCAACTGGCATTTACTTACGCATTTCCAAGCGTTTCATTCCAAGGCGCTGGCTCGAACTTCGGCTCTCTTCACACCATCTTCTACCTCAAGAGCCCTACAAGACAAATAGAAAGAGACATTATACAGAGCCCTGTTCCATATTAACGTGCCCACGCACCTAAAGACTGTAAGGACTTAAAAGGTGTCCGGAAACTCACCGTTCGTGCAGTTAACGACGGTAGCACTCCTCTGAAGTCAAGAGGCCTGCGTTTCACCCAGTGAAGGAACTGGCAACGGCGCCCTGCACCAGACGCAGATGGAGAGTCCAGCATTCACCTATCTAAGGTGAGCACGTTGACCTTGGGGCTCCACGGAAAAGTGAGGAAGGGAAAGAGAGAGAGACATCCGACAACCCCAGATCATTAACCCCATATTCTTTCACCTGCAGATATCTCACTCTTCGAGTTAGACACACACTGCGAAGAGGCCCAGCCCCGGAAGCCAATCGAGTCCTGCACTTCACTTTTCGAGTCACAGACACCATCCTGCCAAGACCGGCGCCTCCGTTGGAATCAGGTGAGCGTTACAGAACACGAAGCCCACCGCAAAACTCCTACCCAGGCGCAATGGAAACCTCGGATACTGATCAATTGGCCCAGTTGCTTGGGGAACTAAGAGCAGAAGTTCATGCAGCTCGTCAGGAAACAAACACTCTAAGAAGAGAGCTGATTATATCCAAGGAGCGAACAGAGGACCTCGCTAGACAATTGCTACAAACGCAGGCAGGACAAACACCTTTGCCCGCTCCAGGAGGAAATTATCCTTCAGCATCCTCCTCAAATCCAGTGCAAATCAATCTACCCGGTAATGTGCCCTTGGCTCCGCCCGAACGCTTTTCTGGTGACCCAAAGAGATTTGCAGTGTTCATTAACCAGTGCCGCCTACACTTCTTATGTAGACCAGCTGCCTTCCCAACAGATCAGGCCAAGGTGGCTTTTGTGCTTTCTTATCTCAGTGGCAGTGCCGCAGACTGGTCGATCCCTTTAGTAACTCAGGATAATCCGGTTCTTCATGATTTCCAGGCCTTCCAGTCCAGCATGGAGAAACTGTTCGCAAGACATGCACAAGGGCAGGCCTTGGACAATGAACTCCTTTCGTTACGACAGGGTAATCAAGACCTCTTGACTTACATTGCATCATTCAACAGACTTATAGTGGAAACTCAATGGCCTGAGGATAAAAGAATAACGCTTTTCTACAGAGGCCTGCGTGGAGAGCTCAAAGATGTGTTAGCTCAAGTTGTGAATCCTCCACAAGAATGCTCAGACTATATTGACCTAGTTGTTCAATTGGACCACAGACTACAGAACAGGAAGGCTGATCGTTCCAAATTTGATACCCGAGTGTTTTCTAAACCGCAGACCTCTACTAGGGGAGCTGACACTGTGAAACCCATGCAAATAGGGGGCATGAAAGGACCTTTAACCCAAAAAGAGCGAGAAAGGAGAAGACAGCTGCAATTATGCCTCTATTGCGGAAACTCGGGGCACTTTCTTCGAATTGTCCAGTGAAACCAGCTAAGAAGGCTGTAGGAGCCGCAGATACCTGTACCACAAATTCTGAGCAGGGAAACGACCTATCCCGACAAGTGTAGAGGTCCTCTTGCCGAGCGTTAAAATCTGTTCTGTGACCTCGCATTTCGTGGTGCCTATGGTCCTCATTAGCCATGAACGTCCGGATCGTTTGCATGCAATTGAAGCTTACATCGACAGCAGAGCAATCGGTAATTATGTGGACCGTGAAATGGTATCAAGGATGAATCTACCTCTTGTCCCTAAGGCAGTAAAAGACGTCATTACTACAGTGGATGGCACGGAGATAGCCTCCAGACCAGTAACTCACGCCACCCAAGAAGTGACGTTAGTGAGCCAAGATGGACACCGGGAGAAAATTGTGTTCGATGTGATCAAGGCCCCTCAGTTCCAGATCATTCTGGGAATTCCTTGGTTAGAGAAGCACAATCCTCAGATCGATTGGCGAGCAAAGACGGTTCAGTTTCCAGAATGTATCTCCACTTGTTATCCTCGGCCTGATGTTTCACTGGCGGCAATCTCTTCTGAGCTTCCCAAACTACCTCCCGAATACCAGGAATTCCAAGACGTCTTTCGGAAGGACCAAGCTAACATCCTGCCTCCTCATAGGTCTTACGACTGTCAAATAGATCTGATACCCGGATCAACTCCTCCTTGCAGTAGGATTTATGCCCTCACCGAGCCAGAGAATCTTCACCTCAGACAATATCTGGACCAATACCTAGCTAACGGGTTTATCCGTCCTTCAAAATCTCCAGCTTCCTCGACTTTGTTCTTCGTTCCGAAAAAGGAAGGGGACCTTAGAACTTGTATAGATTACCGCGCCCTGAATCGAATCACCGTTAAAAACAGATACCCGTTACCTTTGAACCCTGAACTCCTGGACCAAGTCAAAGACGCATGTATATATACAAAGTTGGATCTCAGAGGAGCCTACCACTTGGTACGAATAAAAGAGGGCGATGAATGGAAGACGGCCTTCCGCACCAAGTATGGGCTGTTTGAATATCAAGTTATGCCCTTTGGACTATGCAACGCTCCTGCCGCCTTCCAGTATTTTATGAATTATGTCCTTAGAGAACTCATAGATGTGTGTGTTGTTGTCTACATTGATGACATCCTCGTCTATTCATCATCTGAAGAGGAACATCGGAAACACGTTAAAGAGGTCCTCGAGAGATTACGTCAACATAACCTTTTTGCTAAGCTTGAAAAATGCGTTTTCAACGTAACTGAAGTTGAGTTCCTGGGATTCATATTGTCGCCTAACGGAGTTCATATGGATTCAAAGAAAGTCGATGCAATCATTAAGTGGCCTTCACCAACCTCTGTAAAAGGAGTTCAAAGCATGTTAGGCTTCGCTAACTTTTACCGCAGGTTCATTCCTGAATTCTCTCGAATAGTCCAGCCCATCACCGCTCTGTTAAAGAAAAACAAACGTTTTGAGTGGTCTACCGAGGCGCAACAAGCTTTTCAGGACTTAAAAGCTAAATTCATCTCTGCACCTGTTCTAAAACATCCTCGCCCAGAACTCCCCTACATCGTAGAAACAGATGCTTCTAGTCTTGCTATGGGGGCAGTTTTATCACAAAGAGATCCGGTCACACACCAATTACATCCTGTAGCCTTTTGGTCCCGCAAATTCTCGGCTCCCGAGATCAACTATTCAATTACAGACAAGGAACTTTTAGCTATCAGATCGGCCTTTAAGGCCTGGCGGCATTATCTTTTGGGAGCCAGACACACAGTTACCGTAATGACAGATCACCGCAACCTACAATATCTGAAGACGGCCAAAGCTCAGTCTTCCAGGCAGCTCTGCTGGGCTCTGTTTTTGGCTGAGTTTGACTTTATAATTACTTATCGACCAGGCAGTAAAAACAGAAAAGCAGATGCCCTCTCCCGGATGGGAATAGATGAACACTTGACCAATCCTGAACCAATACCCATAATCCCAGAACAAAGGATTTTGGGCTTGGTCAGCGCTCAATCCCTTGAAGACATCGAGACCACAGTCAAATCACTCCTAACTCCGGCAGAATTACAGGACTGGCAATTCAAGGGGAAGGATTTCTCAGTGGAGCAAGACCTACCATATTTCCGAGGACGATTGTACTTGCCCTGTGAGAAAATACAAAAACAGGTAATCTCCTGTTATCACGACTCATTAATGGAGGGTCACCCTGGCATTACCAAAACCATGGAAAAGGTCAAAAGACATTTCTGGTGGCCATCATGGAAGAAGGATATTAGAGACTTTGTAATCTCCTGCGGTGTGTGTGCTCAGAATAAAAGTCAGAAGGAGAAACCTGCCGGCCTCTTACACCCACTGGACATCCCTCCCTGTCCATGGCATACCCTGTCCATGGATTTCATCACGGACTTACCTCCATGCTCAGGGTATAATACCATTTTAGTAGTCGTGGATCTATTCTCCAAGATGGCTCACTTCATTCCCGTGAAGGGCCTACCTTCAGCTTCAGTGTTAGCCCGAGAATTCTTAGAAAACATCGTTCGGTTACACGGTTTTCCCTCGGTTTTGGTCTCCGATAGGGGAAGTCAATTCATCTCCCACTTTTGGCGAAGTTGCTGTCGCTTAGCCCAAATTGATGTGAGACTTTCAACCAGTCACCATCCCCAAACTGACGGACAAACCGAGAGGACAAATCAAACTCTGGAGCAATATTTACGTTGCATGCTCCAACAAACTGAAAACCCTTGGAAGGATATCCTTTGGATCGCTGAATACGCTTATAACAATTCGACCCATTCTGGAACCGGGAAAACTCCCTTCTTCCTATTATACGGAAACCATCCTAGGACCTCTAACCTGGATCCTCCCCAAGAATTCGAAACACCTGCTGTGGATCACTTGCACTCGGTGATCACTCGTGCTTTTAAAGAAGCCACTGCCCATCTGCAAAGAGCTAAAGCTCTATACAAGAAAGGAGCGGATCAACACCGTAAAGAGGCCCCTCACTACGCAGTGGGAGATCAGGTCTGGTTATCCACTAAGCACCTGCCTCTAAAAGGACCCCGTACCTTCATCCCGAGATACCTAGGACCCTATCTCATCTCTGCCATAATTAATCCGGTGGCTGTCAAATTGGAATTGCCTTCGCATATGAAAATACATCCAGTATTCCATGTCTCCCTACTAAAACTAGTACAACCAGAAACCCGATTGACCGAACTCCCAGAACCTGTTCTAGTGGATGGAGAACTTGAGTTCGAAGTAAAGAACATCCTAGACTCCAAAATCTCCAAATCTAAATTATATTACCTGGTTGATTGGAAAGGATACGGCCCCCAGGAAAGGTCTTGGGAACCCTCAGAACATGTCCACGCACCTCGTCTGGTCAAGAAATTCCATCTGAATCACCCCAACAAGCCAAAACCCCCGGAGAAGACACGCTTGGGAGGGGCCTTGAGGGGGGGTGCTGTCATGATCACTGCTTCCAAGGAGCTAGGACCAGCCCAACGTCCTTGGAAGCAGGCCCCTAACCTTCATCCTAGGCACCAGCCGGTCCCCACTGGGACCTTTTGGACCTTGTCCTGGCGCCGGTGGCACCAGGCTCATCAAAGTCACTGGTCTCGGCACTGGAAGCGCCAGGCTCATAATTTGTATGAAGATGCTTGGGTGAACTTACCTGCAGCAGACCATGCTGCTTACTTACCAGCCACATAGGAATCCTCTGTGAGCCGGGACTACTTTCTTACCTGGGTGGGGCAAGCTCCACTCCCTCGATACAACACTGGAACTCTTCTGTAACAGGAACTCTTTTCTTACCTAGGCGAGGCCGTGGAGGAAGACGCCTCATCACTCCTAGGCTATTTAAACCACACCCGATTGATGAAACGTGCTTCGCGTTATTCTGCATCTGCAGCAGAACGCTCACCGTGTCAGTTCCAGTTTTCTTCTTTCCGATCCTGAACCTGCGAGAACAAACGCTTACCATTCCTGTATCCAGCCTTCAGTAGCACCTGCAAAGACAAGAAACAACAGGTTAGCACGGCAACCTTCACGCGCAGCGCTTTCCTCACCTGATCCATCGGCAGCTACCATCTCTTCACGCTGCTCCTCCGCCTGTGAAGACAAAAGCATAGTTATTCCTGTGAGGAATTACTTACCGGCACTCCGCGAATTCCGGTTTTCTTCAACGCTGCAATCCTGCACCTGAAAGACAAAAGAAGAGACATTAGACAGGTATTTTACTTACGCGCCATCGCGCCCGCCACAATAGTGCGCCTGCAAATACTCCTGCGTTTTCCAGCGTCTCTTCAGCACCCGAACTCACAGCTGCAAGAGAAAAGAGACAGTTAGAGAGCTTTTGAAAAGCAAGCAACTGGCATTTACTTACGCATTTCCAAGCGCTTCATTCCAAGGCGCTGGCTCGAACTTCGGCTCTCTTCACACCATCTTCTACCTCAAGAGCCCTACAAGACAAATAGAAAGAGACATTATACAGAGCCCTGTTCCATATTAACGTGCCCACGCACCTAAAGACTGTAAGGACTTAAAAGGTGTCCGGAAACTCACCGTTCGTGCAGTTAACGACGGTAGCACTCCTCTGAAGTCAAGAGGCCTACGTTTCACCCAGTGAAGGAACTGGCAACGGCACCCTGCACCAGACGCAGATGGAGAGTCCAGCATTCACCTATCTAAGGTGAGCACGTTGACCTTGGGGCTCCACGGAAAAGTGAGGAAGGGAAAGAGAGAGAGACATCCGACAACCCCAGATCATTAGCCCCATATTCTTTCACCTGCAGATATCTCACTCTTCGAGTTAGACACACAGTGCGAAGAGGCCCAGCCCCGGAAGCCAATCGAGTCCTGCACTTCACTTTTCAAGTCACAGACACCATCCTGCCAAGACCGGCGCCTCCGTGGGAATCAGGTGAGCGTTACAAGGGGTAGGGAAAGACCTTCCTCCTGCCATGGCCAGCCTAATTAAATAACAACGGCTCAATGGACCCTCCCTATCTTTGTTGGCCCTGCTGGTGGCAGTGACACATACTGATGAGAGTTAATTTAAGCAAGCCCCCAAGAGTCCTGGTCGCAGGGCTAACAAAAGACCAGAAACCCCAACACCTTTGACATGCATCTGTGTCAACCTGAAGCTATCTCCCACCTTTTAGTTTCAATTACAGTGAGCTGTCATTTCTGGTACATGTGTTTACAGTAGGCAACCCCCGCAGGGGGACCCCATTCATAAGGTAGGAGTGTGTGATTTGATGGAGACAGAAAGTCTGTTCTCACCACAACTTCAAGGGAGGCCTGCCTTTAATCAGGAACCACAGAGAGCTCAATTAAGCAGAGAGACCCGTTGATCCTCAACAGACAGGAAGAAGGGTGGGGCTTAGTATTATACCATTTTCCCCCTATACCTTTCCTGTTTCAAATCACTCTGGTTATGACGTCAGGCATAACCGAAGAGTGATTTGTTGCTGGGGACCCTTACAACTTCCGCCAGTGAAGGAAGGCCAAGATTTCCAAAGAGGGAAGCATGATCCCTTCCCTAAACATCTCCCAGGGAACAGGGGGAGATCCTGAATCCAGAGGACCTTCCAGCAGCTCCAGAACCTTTCCCCAGACAGCACACAGCATGCCCTGCTAGACTCTGCAAGCAAGCTTCCTAGGTGGGAATCGCCAGAGAGTCTCTGAACCAAACCAAGGACAAGGCAGCTGCCTGCAACACTCTCCTCAGCTTTGGGCCGTCTGCCTTAAAGGACAACACAAGCCAAGTGAAGAAGCTAGGAAGAGTGCATTGACAAGCATCAACCAGCATCCGCCATAAAGGACATTGTAGAGGAGCAGTTACATGCCTCTGCAGGAAATCCCGCACCCCTGCCTCCTATATGTTGGAAGCCTGAGATTGTGCTGTGCTTAACACCAGCAGTTGTGACCATACCACAGCAAGTATTCGAAAGAAGGTACCCACTCAGACAGCCTTATCAAATGTATCCCCGAAGAGATGTTAATCTGAGAGAGGAACTCCCTGAAGGAATATAAAAAGGAGCAAAAAGAGGAGCTGGTGCATCACGAAAGATGAGCGTGACGCCCTGAGAATACTGATTGAAGAGAATGCATGGATCTTACAGAAACTGATGATGAGTTAAGAATCGAGTAAACTTTCATATGTGAAAAGAAGATTGCACGTGTGTGAAGCACTGCAGAAAATGCAAGCCATTCAATAACTGTACAGATGCTGTAATGCAAATAGATGAAGTAATCTTAGAAGCTGGCTAATGTAGTGAATAGACTGAAGGCAAATCCGCCATTGTATAGAAACTGGTCATCGGTGTCATGAATTTAGTAAGCCAGGACCCATGGAGAGAAAATGCGAAAACTGTGTTGCAGCGAGAATAAGCTGAGATTGTGGAAACGAATGGCGAGGCTGTTTGACCTGCTATCAAAGCTGAAGCAGCCATTGTCAATTATCTATTCTTGAAGGCAGTGAACGTGCAAAGCTGAGTCATCCCCTGTTACGGTGCAAAGAAAGAACACCATGCGTGCCAAGTTTTATGCATTTAAGACATGTAATTCTGCAAAATAGACCAAATCGTGGTCTCCTGTCACATGAGCCAAGGATGGAAATAGAGTTGCGCGTGTTGTAGCAGAACAACAATAGTGCGTGCTCACACTCCTTTAGATTCCCAGAGACAAGAATACTCTGCAAGGCCAAGTTGAAAGACAATCTTCATGGCAGAAGGCATGGGTGATGAGAAATGTTGGGCTAATTGGGTTTGGAGGTAAAATCAAGTCCACCTCCTGGCACCTCGGTCTGAGCTTACGTTCTGCTAAGTGAACCAAATGTTCCAGACATGGCACGAGCGTGCAAACCAATTATAGAGGGCCGTATAATGAAGGCTCTTATAGTTTGAGAGCCAATGATATACCGTGTACTTAATAGTGTTGAAGAAGACATGTTTTAGAGGTAGGCATAAATTGTCCACCTGACAGTAGACAGCCAATCACAATCCCAGACATTATAGAAAGTATACTTAGAAGTTCCCCTTGAACGTATCACAATGCCTCGTAGGTTTTTCTTATTTGCCACGTAGTATGACGTCACGTCTGATGTATTTTTTTCATATAAGGATTTTTTAATGAGAAATTCACTGAGAGCTCGAGCGAACGTTGGTTGATGTCCATTCGATCTCCCTGTTTTAGATAATTGTTAGTAAATCAGCACCTTTTCCATTTATTATTTGGGGTCAGAGTTGTTCTGCATCCCCATCCATTGCATGCACGTTTAAAGGGCAATATGCTCAACATTTTTTCGAATCAATCGAGCCCCTCGAGCTGCAACCAACTGTACCACTGACTGTTGTCCCGCCGAAGTCGCTAATGTCGTCCGAGACGCCTTGACCAGTGCTTCAGACCAACCAACCAGCACTGACACAATGATTCCTTACCCCGGATGCCGTTTAGACCAACCTGCTGCCGCCTGTCCAGCCTCGCTCGCCAAACTTCCTACCGCCTGATACCAGCAGCTGTCTCCCGTCTTGAACTCTGTCGCAGAGCTGCAAAGCGCCCCGAAACCGACTCGACCCTGTCGAGCACCAAGAACTTCTACAAGTACTGTTGCAGGCAAAATGTAGACACTGCTAGGTATTTGTTATAATCATGGATCTTGATATGGAGACTGTAAAAGGCATGCACAAGGATGTCCTTTGTGTCCTATGTCAAGAGAGGGGACTTCCCCACAGCACTAATGTTAATAAACCTGAGTTGCTGACCAGCCTCCAAGCTTGTGTAGAACTGAGGGCAGTAGGGGGAAAAACCCCAGGGGATCGGGTAGGCCCTGTGTACCTCAACAGAAAAGACCTTCTGGAGGTGAAAGTGAAATATGACGAGGAAGACAGCATGAGCGGTGTTTATAACGCCAACTATCCCGTCGGGGGCAAGTGTGATTTCTCAACACTCAAGAGTTCCAGTGAGGACAGGGGCTAGTGTAACATCCCACAAGCCCCAGGCCTCAGCACAGTCTCTAAGTGGCTCAGTAATTGTTCCAGCTATTAACGAGGTAACGGTTAGAAAGCTCCTGCTCAAGGAAAGAAGACTAGCACTAGAGGAACAGAAACAGGCAGACAAGGTCACCATAGAGCTGTACAACCAGGTGCTTGAAGAGAAGAAGGAGGCCAACAGATCCACCACTAGCAAAAGTAGCGGTAGCGGCTCAAACCATAGTGCAGGGATAAGCCCCGACGGCACATCCCCAAAGACTTAGTACAGGCCTATGAAGTGGGCACGGATATTGTTCACTGGTTTGAAGCGCTCAAGCTCGCTTTCCAGCTACAGGAAGGGGATGAGGTACTGTGGGGTGCAGTCCTGATGAGCCACTCACCGACACCAGGGACTGATGCAATTCTTTAGTTAACTCCTGAGGAAAGGCCCGTTTATGAGAGCATGAAGGCAAAACTCCTCAGGAAGTTCTGTGAAACCCCAGAACAGTATCTCAAGAACTTCAGAGAGCTTGGAAAGAAAAGCAGGAAGACATTTGAAGTGTTCACACACTTGTCATTGAAATATCTAACGGGTGGGTGGCTGGTAACAGAGTTGACACATTTAAAGGAATGTACAATTCGATTGTGTGTGAGCATGTATTGAAGAATTGTTAGGTTGACCTATATCAGCATGTTGTGGACAAGTCTATCAGAGAACCTAGGGAGCTTGCAAAGGCTGACGATAGGTTTGTGAGTACTCAAGTCCAGAAAAAGGCTCAAGCGAGCTAACCCACACCGGAAGAGAAATCTTCAGACGAAAAAGTAAACAAGGATGGAAAGGACAAAGGTCCATCCCAATCCTATTAGAAATCATTTCCTCAAAAGAACAAAGGGAAATCCCAAAACTCTAGTTCAGCCGTGCAAACCGGAAAAGTAGAGCACAGGCACCCTTAACACTGGAGCACCTGCGTTCTCACCACCCAAAGGAGTGTGTAAGGAGCTGGGCCATAGGAAAGGGGATCCTGCTTGCAAGGGCTTACACAAGAAAGCCATAGTGAATGTTGGACTTATGGAAGAGGCCATTATTAGTGTGGGCCTCATAGAGGAGGACTTCCCACTAGGTCAAGGAGTGGCTGAATGTGGGTTGGTTACACTGAGTGGGAATGGTGCCGGGTCTCAAGAAGAGATCCCAGTTCCCAATAATACTCAACTCTATCAAGAACATATGTATATCAATGGACACAAAACTCTTGCGGTCCGAGACACAGCAGCTAACGTCACTGCTGTCACCCGGCAGTGGGTACAGCCAGGCCACTATATTGATGGGCCTGATTGCAGCGTAAGTATGTTTTACGGAAATAGTAAGTGCCACTTGGTGATAGTAGAGTTCAGCTGGCGAGGTGAAAAGACCCAGCGCCATGTAGCGGTGAAAGACTCCATCCCTGTCCCATGTCTGTTGGGTAGTGATCTTCCTGATCGCAAGATAGTTGCAGTGACTACACGATCAAGGGCCAATGAGAATGCCAGATTGAATGCTCTGAAAGCCCTAGGGCCTGGAGTGCTTCCAGAGGGCTTGTTGGAAGGACCGGCATGGCGGTTAGCCGTTAGTGCAGTTCCACAGACTGCTGATTCACCTACTTCTGAGGGAGAGGGGCCAGTAGCCACTGAGTACCCTCCATTGGTAGCAGGGAACACAGTGACTTCAGAGTTGCCTCGTGCAGTGCAGGAACCTGAGGTGGAGGACGAGGTGGGCACAGATTTGAAGGGCCTGCCCAAGCTGGATGAGTTTGCATCAGCTTGGGGCCCAGGTCAGACTGACTACTTCACATCCCAGAAAGAGTGTGACACTCTGGCAAGTCTGCAGAAGCAGGTGGAGGAGCAGGCCAAGGGCGAGACCCATGGACTGTTCAAAGTGTACTGGGAGGATGGACTCCGGTACAGTGAGCCAAAAGACTCTGAGTGCGAAGGCACCAGAAGGTTGGCGATTCTCCAGTTCCACAGAAAGTTCCTTTTGGATTTGGCTTACCAAATTCCTTTAGCGGGTCACATGGAATGACTAAGAGATCGGACCGGTTGTCTAAACAATTTTACTGGCTGCAGTTCAGCCTAAAGGTTAAGGAATTTGTCTGATCCTGCCTGACTTGTCAAGTTTTTGGCAAATCAGGTTGTGCCATAAAGGCCCGCATAATTCCACTACCCGTGGTTGGGCAGCCTTTCGAGAGAATAGGCATGGATTTTCTGGGTCCTTTGGATCCTCAAACCAACTCATGGAAAAGGTACATCTTGGTGATGGTAGACCATGCCACAAGATACCCTCAGGCTATCCCTCTCAGGAGCATCAAAGCCGCTGTGGTTGTGAAGGCTCAG